>NC_057811.1:100220842-100907531 GCF_018294505.1 Triticum aestivum
AGCAAGAGCAAGAGCGAGAGCAGCAGCAAGAGCAAGAGCAATAGCAAGAGCAGACAAGGCAGGGGACCGAGAGCAAGAGCAGAGCAGCAGCGTGAGCGAGAGCTAAAGCAGCAGCAGCTCCTACTGATGTGGACGTCGCCGCCGAGGGAGCGACGTCGTGGAGGAAGTGGCCGGCGACGCCGCCGTGGATGGAACCGCGCCGTGTCGGCTCGGGACCGAGCGCCGGCAGCACCGTGAGATCGAATCAAGAAGAAAATGCGGCGATTAGTGTACAACCTCTTTGGTGGCGCCGATTAGGCCGCAGCTTCATCCGAGGAAACGGTGATGATGATGCTCTTCCGGTGGTGCAGGTGAAGACGGCGGTGTGGGAATGGAGGTGGCGCGAAAGACGAGGGGAACATCGGGGCGGCTCCTTGGAGGTGGAGGACGGGGTGGCTGAACCGGCGGGACGATGAGATCGACGACGGATCCTCATTCGGTACGGTGGATGAGGGACGTCGAGGTGTTGCTGTGGACGACGTCGTCGGGGAAGAGGCTCTGGCTGGGTGGCAGACGGGGCAGGGTGTGGGGTTTCGTCGCTGGTTTTTGCGGCCTCGGTGTACGAATGGGTGGGCGGATGGGATGGCAGTGGGGAACCATGGCTTAGAGACGCGCTTGTCCGAAATGTGGGGTAAGTTACGAAAGTACCCCCACCGATTTGAGGCGGTTCTTTCGGTTCAGGGGTACCACGGGCATTTCACGTGTCGGGATTTCATAGGAGGTGGGAGTTTTCGCGCGCGTTGTAATTTCAGAATAGCAAGGCGCGGATTGAGATGGAGGGAGTGGTCGGAGCACAACGAGACAAAGATATATCTTAAATATTTCGGGCTAACAAGGCGCAGGTTGAAATTTCCGAACAAGCCTAACATGTACTGTACCAAATCAATGCGCACTACAAATGTCATTCAAAACTTTGAATTCATGTTATGTTCAATTAAAATATTTCGCTATGTGTATAATGCATGCAACCTACTACTCAAATGAACGTTTTAGTGCATTCCAAATGTATATACCGCTTCAATATGAACTAAATTTGAATTCATTTCTCTATTTGAATAAGATCTACAGTAATGATTGTTGTGAAGTCAAAGCAATTGAATTCGTTTCTCTGTTTTTAATAAGATCTACAATCATCATTATTGTCAAGTTAAACCATCGTTTGTGTATTATCTTCACAGCACACCACATGATTAGTCTCCAGTTACATATGAACTATGTGTACTATATGAACTCGAACTAGATTTTTTGAATCCACTTTATTTTGATTTCAAATCACATTACATTTCTAGCTCTAGCTAGATCTTCATAATCTAAACCATGTCTCATATGTATAATGTGTTTATCACATTATGTATGGTGCCCCGCCCCCTACGCCTACAAGTATTTAGATGTGAGTTGCAAACACCACACATTACCACAAATTCAAATAAAATGTGAGAATGTTCGATATATAGTATTGTTTAGATTATTCGATATTTAGTTGTAAGCTGCAACGCCACACATTATCACAAATTCAAATAAAATGTGAGATTGTTTGATGTATAGTATGGTTTAGATTGTTCGGCATTTAGCTGTGAGTTGCAAACGCCATGCATTATCACATTATGGTATAACATGTGCACAGCACGTGTATCACCGCTATATTCATGCATGCAATGTTTAAAACACTATGATCTCCTATTCAAATATATGAATCCGCTTTCATAGCAAATTATGATCTTTGTTAGTCTCTTACACCCACACAATCCTCTTACCTTTGTAGCTACCACTAACTTTCTCTCGTGCATGCACACGCCCTCCTCGCCCTCCCCCTCCCTCGGCATTCTATCCACCGGGCATTCATTTTTTTCTTTAGGTCGTTCTCCCAGAGTCTCCACAACTCCTTTCCGACACACACCGATTGATAAACCTCTCCAGCGATGCCTGCCTACAAAATACACACACACCTTCAATCTCCTCCTTTATGTGTCCTTGCCTCGTGTCTCTCATACGGTCAGACACACGTGTAAACTCTCTCCCCTCTTTTCATCGATCTCACAACCGCACACTCCTCCCCCTATCTAGCTAGTAGTTGGGCCTCTCGCACCACCTCCTAGCTCCATTCTCTCTGTCTATCCGTCTCGCTCGGCCTTATTTGCCTCTAACAAATGGACGTACACCGACCGATCTCTCGCTATACATATAGCTAGCTAGGTCCTTATAACTCGTTTTTACCCACACGTCAATCGATCTACCTCATTAGTTGTGTCTCTCCCTTCCTCCGACAAACAACAATTGATCTACCGATCTAGTTAGGTTTACTTACCAAACACATGGTTCCCCTTCATCATCCATGGATGCGTCCCGACAGATCTATCACGCACAGGCACACACAGAAACACATCCCCACTCTTATTGATAACATTGCAGTTCCACCCTCAGTTTGTCTAGTAGGCCTCTCCCACCATCTTCGAGAAGCAACTCCATCACCCATCCAGCACTCTACCCCTCTCCCTCCCTCTCTCTCTCCTCTCTCTCTCTGTCCCATCCTATTTCCCGTCCTTCAGTTATGTATGGATGTCGACCGATCTCCCTCAAGACATAGCTGGGTCTCTCCTTCTCAACACATATACGAGTCGTTCTACCTCTATAGTTAGGCCTCTGCCTACCCCTCCCCCCCACACACACCGATACATCGAGCGCTCTAGTCATGTCTCCCTGCCACACACAAACTTGTCATGTGCCCTCTAACGTTCCGGTAGGCCAGTCGCCCTATATCTTTGACTTGCACACACACACACACAATTTCGATGGTCTCTTCATCGATCTCGCACCCACCCACTTGATCCTCTCTTCGACTCTATCGATAGCTATGACCGCTCCCTCTCTTCTCGTGGATTGCCCGACCCTCTATGTATGG
Organism: Triticum aestivum; assembly: GCF_018294505.1. Lineage (NCBI taxonomy): Eukaryota > Viridiplantae > Streptophyta > Magnoliopsida > Poales > Poaceae > Triticum > Triticum aestivum. Next base: position 100,223,781 of record NC_057811.1, read on the forward strand.
TATGGATAGGACTCCATTTCACGCACATTGCATGCAAAATTTTGTTTGAGATGTCATCGACACATATTCCCACAAATTGTTCACGAAATCAACCCCCCACCCCACCCCCACCCCAAAACAAAAAACACTCACGAACGCGGTTTGTATCTCTCACACACACCCACGTAGGTGGGGGACGTGCACGAAGAGAAGAGGTGCATGCACGGCGCACGTACTCCCGTATCTTTCCCAACCACACCTGCGCGGGTACACGGTGGAGCTCATTTCTGTAAGAAAAATGTAGCCCACGTGGTAATTTGGCACGTGTACTGGTTGTCCACTTGGTGGAGGGAGGATCGTCTACCACGGGTGAACAAACAAATTGCGACTTGACGTGTTATGTTTAAAAAAGAGGCAAACCATGTGGGGCCTACCTTAGAGGCAAGGCTCTATACACTGGAGTACTTTCAATGTGTCCCGTCAACTCGCAGAACGAGGAGAAGCTTGCTTAGTACGCTGTCTCCCCCGCCCACGGGTGCGGTGGCTCGCAGGATGAGGTGAAGCTTGCTCCGCCTTACGCCCGCTCCCTCGCCCATGCGCGCGGTGGCTCGCAGGACGAGGAGAAAAATTTACTACTCCCTCCGTTTACTCCTCGTCCCTACTACCTTGGTTATAGAGATTATATCATATTGTTTGGAATATATATGTCCTTTAGTAGATTTCAATATGAACTACTAGTACATACTCCAAACAGTGATGTATATAGACGTATTTTAGAGTGTAGATTCACTCATTTTGCTCCGTATGTAGCACTCTCCCTCGCCCACGTGGTGGACGTGCAGCAATTCATTCGGTCTCATATAGCCAGAACGATATATACTGCACTACCATTATTGCTTGACTTCCCGAAGAGGCGAAGAGCCAATCGCAAGGTTAATATTTTGAAGATGCCAAGCGCAAGGTTATAGGAGAACGAGTAGTAGGTGCCGCGTCATTTATAAATAAAGTTTTTTTTTCTTCAGTGGCACGTACGCAATATGATATGTTCATATGGAGAGAAAAGGAAACCGCTCCACTATATACATAGTCAGGACGGGCCAGCCTACACGGTTGCTTGCTGGGGTTGCTCTCTTCACACTCTCTCGCACAAAATGACTGTGGCCACATCTCTAACATCCCGGCGGATCACGTCCGCTTGGGGAAGGGGTGGATGCTTAGTGTAGATGCGGTGGCCGTCGCCGACGGCGAAAACCCACTGTCGGCACGTCCCGATCAGGGGTCCCCGCCATTCTCTCTCACAAAGCCGGTGAGGTTGCCTTCGTCCCTTGCTCACTGCCGCGACGTGGGCAGTTGCCGCCTCCCGCCGCCCTCCTCAAGGTTGAGCTACGTCCCTCAGGTACAACTCCCTTTACAGCCGGCTTGCACCACTGCTCCAGCTGCCCACATCACTCCCTGTGGATATTTCTCTACTTCTTTGCCCCGCACATACCTCTACTGGCTTCTACATACTGTATTTGTGATGAGTTTATGTCTCATCAACTAGTCCCAGTAATCTTATTCTAATCACGCTTCTTCAATTTCTTTGCCACAGGGATGCTCATCCCGATTTTGGTGAAACTGCACAAAATGATCCGATGGTCAAAAGGTTGCAAACTTCATTTATTAGGAAGCTCGAACATTGCCAGCAAATTGAAGCCTGGTCAGGGTTCACGGTTCAAGGGCTAGGGATTGCATGGATCTTTTTTTCTTTAGCTGCCTCTGTTCCAAAATAAGTGTCAACTTTAGTAGTAGTACAACTTTGTACTAAAGTTTGCACAAAGTTGAGACACTTATTTTGGAACGGAGGGAGTACATATTTGCTATGATCTGTCAATCATTGAGATGCAATAGCATGCATGTTAGTCTCCTTTGTATTTGATGAAATGTTGCAATGGGCAACCTTGGACGCAAGATACATGTAACAGAAGCTGGAAGCTTCATAGCATTGTACAAATTTATCTCGCTGATAAATTACAGTACGTACTATACTAGTACTTCCTCCGTTCCTAAATATAAGTCTTTGTAGAGATTTCACCATGAACCACATGCAGATGTATATAGATGCATTTTAAGTGTAGATTCATTCATTTTGTTCCGTATGTAGTGGAATCTCTACAAAGACTTATCTACTAGTAATAGCTAGCCCCCACTACTAGGAATTCTCTATCCTCTCCTTGAGCCACATCATCAAAATTGATGTAGCCGCTAGATGAAGTAAATCAGTCCATAATAGCCGTCTGATCTAGACGTTCAGAGGCTCCGCACTAAGCCACATGCAAGCATGCAGAAATACCGTGGCACATGCATGTGAGTGGGTTTTAAATCACATCAACATGTCTGCATGCAAGCATGCACCGGTAGCATGCATGTAAGTGAGCTTTTAAGTCTCATTAACATGTCAAAAAGAAAAATATAATCCCATTATGCAGTAGGAGTTGGCTGATCTTTTTTCCTTACGTGGGATGATCTAAATGATGATGGGAGTTTATTTAGTTTGGCTACCACATTTGTCATGTGGTTATAGAGTTTTTTTAGTTCTATGAAATCGATAATTTTGCGCAGAGAGATATACCGCTGTGCCGCGGCAACGCGCGGGGACTCATCTAGTAATATTTAGGAACGGAGGGAGTACTATGTAAAGAGTTAGGTGTCGCACGGTGATAGTGTGAGGTGGGCCATGTAATCACTGAGCCTGCGTGTTTTCACTGCTCTTGCACGCCTCCGCTGTAAGAATGGAGAAAATTGTAATCTAGTAGTAGTACCTCCTTTCGCCGAAAGTGTGGGACATCCAGCAGTCCTACCACCTCAGTAATAAAGACCAATGAGCCGTCAAATCACATAGACCCGGCAGTAAGTTGGACGGACGAAGCAACCATCACTCTTGCGCCAGTGAGAGGTCGCGTCCGCTCTGCCCGGGCATGAATGCGGCACCGATTCTTTGGAGCGGCGCTGACCGTTTCGGGCGGGAAGCGCGCACGGGCGATGGAGGGGCTTTGGGTGGGCTAGGCTGGTCAGGAGCGGGCGTGGCAGCTGTCCGCATGTCCCTACCGGACACGCCCGGAAACGAGAGGATGCACCGACTCTCGCGGCTAAAATCGTACACTACACAACATCTCTCTGTAGGAGTAGGTCGATCTGTCGCTCTCTCTAACACACACATGCTGTTAAACACACACACGCACACGCACGCACCTTGGTCCCGTTGCACCTTCTAACGTGACTTATTACACCTAGACGAAGGGAGTAGTAAGTATACGAGATACGGTGGCACACTAACTTAAGTCAAATGCAAGTGCCCAAAATTTGTGTGCATGTTATAATAAGGATTCACTTAAAATAGTACGTGAGCGAACAGAGGGATCAATTGGACAGTGTTCCCGAGCAGTAGCGAGATGTGTGAGGTAAGATACACCGCTGGCGCTTTTAATTTTTCTTATTAATTTGTTTGTTTCACCTCTGACTGGTGGGACCCAACGTACTACGTGGAGAGAGGTAAGGTGACTAAGGCTGCATTATTTCTGCACCACTGTGGATAGTCTTACCACCAAAGCCACATGACACGATTATGATTGAAATCCCAATGACTCCCACACACACAAAAAAACACGGCATGCTTGTCACACGAATGCAGGAATGTATAAAAGGTTATTTCCCTCTCGTTGAACATAACGGGAGGGTTGTGTAGCTGGTTAGCCTGTTCGCTCATCAAACTTGAGGTCTCGGGTTCGATAACTACACTTGAGCATAATTTGTGCCAGGAGGATTCTTTGACTGGTCAAAATGTTTTCTAGGGTTTGCACGCTTCACACTCTCTCTCCAGTATATATATACACGCTGGAGCCTCAGCGCTTGTAGTTGCTCTCTTCACACTCTCTCGCCCTCTCCCGCTGGAGCCTCAGCGCTTGTAGTTGCTCTCTTCACACTCTCTCGCCCTCTCCAGATCTAAACAAGACTTCGTTGGCCTCTCTCTCCCCTCACTGCTGCTCAAAGAGCCGGCAGGATCCGTCCGCCGGGAAGGGAAGGAGGCTTAACGCTGTCGCCGTCGGCGAGGGACTACCGGCGCAGCTGTTCACTTTCCACCCAGCGGCGGCGCGGGAGGGCCTCCGACCCCTTCTTCTTCGCCGCCGTCCCGTCGCCCACCGAACCACGCCCCAAGAACCTTAAGGTATAATTTACTTACTCCACATGCATTGCTCTAGCTGCATGTATACCATGAATCTAGGACGTGGTTCAAAGAGGAAAGGAGTGGGGGAAAGTAGTGGGAAAAGTTGTATATAGCATGAATCTAGGACGTGGTTCAAAGAGGAAATGAAGGGGGAAAGTTGTATAGCATGAATCTAGGACGTGGTTCAAAGAGGAAAGGAATGGGGGAAAGTAGTGGGGAAAGTTGTATCGCATAAATCTAGGACGTGGTTCAAAGAGGAAAGGAAGGGGCGAAAGTACTAGTTCAAAAAGGAAAGGAAGGGACAAGGCTGTAGAGTTTGAGCAGGACTAGATTTGCTGCGCTCACATAGGGAAAGGTGTCTAAAGATAACAAAACTGGGACCAACACAAATATGCTCCTTGGTTGTTTGTTCTTTGTTGCAACAGACTGTGCATGACCACAGTACATCGGTAGATGCACATGGTGCTGGTGCGTCCACTGTCCCGTGCAACTCATTAGCTGTTGTTAATCTAAGGCCCTGTTTGGTTAAAAACTCCCTAGTCCCTACCTGCTTGGTTCCAGGGACTAAACATGGACTAGAGGTTATTAAATGACATGCTAAAAGACCATGTTACCCCTAGTAATGAACTAATAGAGACAAGGTGCGATGCGTGGCAGGGGCAACTGTTGGAAAAAGTCCCAAAAAGACTCCCTCGGGGTCTTCTTTCTTTAGTCCCAAATGCCCACTTTTAGTCCCTAAAAGTCCCTCCTGTTTGGTTTAGATGGGACTGACACGGAGTTTTTTTAGTCCCTACACCAAAATGTCCCTGTAAACAAACACCCTCTAATAATGCCGCTGGAAAATTGATGCAATGCCACAGTTAAAAGCAAATTACATGTTTAACGAATTTTATTGTTAATATAATCTCTATGTTAATATTAATCAATGCCACCGTTTGAGAAATGCTACTGTCTTGCTTTCTTTCCCATTTAGATAAGGTAGATGCTTCTTTTTGTTGGCTTCTGTGTCATCCACCGTTATTGACCACTAATTGTTTCCTTTGCACCTCTGTGTAAACAGGGTTATCTACTTCACCTCGTTGCCATTGTGACCTTTTGTTGCACTGCACAAAACACTTTTGTTTTAAGAGTGTTTTGTGCAGTTCAACCAAAATGTCACACCGACAACGTTGCTTGATTGCTTGATCTTAGTGGAACTGCACAAGAGGAGATCTTACTTCCTATCCGTTAAGGCGAATTTGGTTCAGATCTTCTTCTTGTGAGTTGTTTGAATTCCGCATCATGAGAGGTCAGTACTAGCCTTCTTTCACATGATTCTGCAGTGTGCTTTCATATGTTGTGCTACTTGTACGATAATGTTGCTTGATTTTAGTGAACTGCACAAATGGAGACAAGACTTCCAATCTGTATGTGCACCGTAATATCCCATTGAGGTAAGATAAGGATATTTCACAACTGCTGGCCTGTATTTTGCCACTTTCATCAGAAAATTAAGTTTAGTACTATACTTGTGCTCCCTAATTGACATGCCAAATCTTACATTGAAGGCGAAGCTTGTCTGTTATTGAACCAAGTGATGAAGGGGAAGAACAAGCGGAAGAAAAACAAAAATCAACTCCCGGTGCTGTAATGAAGCACTGGAACTGTGATGACACAAGTAATGATATAGTTTTGCATCTTAATTTATTGCTATGGCTGGAACGAGCAATTGTTTTGCCACTGATTTGATGCCACTCTTAATGTAATATGTAATTATCTCTACTTGTGCAAACAGGGATCTTCTTTGAAGATACCATATATTTTAGTGGAACTGCACAAGAAGATGTTGGAAACATTAAACTAATCGAGGAGTATATAGTAAGCATGGCCACCACCGTAGATAGCAACAGATGGTTCCGGAGAAGTGCTTCATCTGTATGCTCTACACAATAAGCCTCCTGACAAAGGTTGGTACTCGCCCACTGATTTCATCCATATGATTGAGCTTTGTCATCTCTATTGGTGTTGTGCTACTGTTTAGATACTGTCATGAAAAAGTGGTATTGTCCTTGAGAAGTGCTTCATCTGTGCTGTTTTAAATATTTCCTTTCCTTTTTTTCGAGCAAACAGGGATGCTAGCATTTAGTAGTCCTCTTGTCTTTGCACAACAGGATCATCTTCCTCTGAAGAAGAATATGGAGTACGTGAAGTGACTAGTTCCGATTATGCCAGGATGAAGAAGCCCTGTCTATCTTCTCATCAGAAGGAGCAGTTGAAGGATGGTTACATTACTCCCCACAAGACCAAACTAACTTCAGCTCAGAAGGACTGACAAATCTCCATTTTTTTGCTGTGATGCGCGAGTACAATGTTGTTCTAGGATTCTTTCTGGTGAGTTCCATTTTTCTAAAAGTGTGCTCTACATGGACCATGTATGTGCCTGTTGAAACTGTCAATTCATAGTACAGTTTGCTTTATACTAATCACTTTTTTGTATTTGTGCAAACAGGGGTGCTCAGCTTGATTTCAATGGGAACTGCACAAAATGTTCATGAATACATCGAATCATTCATTTCCACCACAAGAAAGGAGGTGCCGATAAGTTCAAGGCGTTGCAACATATAAGGGCGAAATCATACAAGCTACGCGCGAATTTGGTTGATTTTGGTGGAACTGCACAAAAAGAACAGCTGGTTTATTTAGCACGAGGTGCCATGTCAATGTCCGAACTGATGGCAAACCCTGCCCATTCCACAATCGTAGGCATTTGATATTTTGGAATGGGACAACCTTGTCAAATTTTGCTCATTGATTTTAGCAAGACATGCGTTTGATATTTTCGAATGGGACGCCCTTTGCTGTCAGCAGCGTCGATCAATTTTTTCTTTATTCTTTAGTTGTGAAGTAAATATTGCCTCTGACATGTGAGTCGCTGAGATGCATAATCATCGATTGTTTTGAATGTTCTCTATGAATTGCCAGGCCTGTGTGTTTGATTGCAATGTACAGAAACGCTAAAAAGCTGCTCAAACTCTTTGTACTCCTTCTGTTCCTTTTTACTTCGCACATTGTGAAAGTGCATACTTTTTTGTATAAGATTGGTCAAAGTAGAGATACTTTGACTGCAGACAAAACTTGTATGCACGACTAGAAAGGACCGGAGGGAGTACATGTGAAACTGCTGCAAACGAGGTGATCACCCTGGGAATAATGCTAGTACGTATTGTTTTGCATGTTCATCCAATGCCAGTGATACAGGAATTCGAACTAATCGAAATAAATTCATTCATACACGGTCGGATTTCATATAAACATGCCGGATTTCATTACATTTCATACATTCTTCAACTAAAAAGGGGTGCGCTGGAGGTATAATTAATTAACCGAAGCTACCCACCTGTGTCCCGCTGAGCCGAACAGAAGCTTCAGTGACTTAACTGCAGGTGCAGTTGCGTAACTGACATGTGGCCTGTTGGGCCCACGTGTCAGTCAGCCAACTGCACCAGCAGTTAAGTAGAAGCAGCGTTCTTCTCCAGCGCAGCTCTCCGACTCCACGTCGCCGCCAAGAAGCTAACCGGCCGTCAATGGTCAACCCGCCTAGCTTGGCTTCAACCGGAGGGTAGCAGCGGTGGCCTTACTTGGACCCGAGCGGCGGCGACCTACCGTGTTCTACTCTTCCTCGTTTTCTGTGTGGCGCGGCCTCGTTGGCAGCGGGGCGGGGCCTCGGCGGAGCCGGCGATGTCCTCTGTCTCGTTGCCGGCGGGCGGCGCCTCAGCGGAGCGGTGGAAATCCTCCCCCACGTTGCCAGCAGGGTGGGGCCTCGGCTGAGCCGGCGATGTCCTCTGCCTCGTTGTTGGCGGGGCGGGGCCTCGGCGGAGCCGGCGGTGTCCTCTGCCTCGTTGTTGGCGCCGCGGGGCCTCGGCGGAGCAGGGCCTCGTCGACGCCAGCGGAGCGGGGACTCGTCGGAGCCGGCATTGTCCTCTGCCTCGTCCTCGGTCTCGCCAAACAGCGCCTCGCCCGCTTCATCGCCCTCTTTGCTAGCCTCTTTGTAGGCGGCCGCAGCCTCCGCCACCCGCATGCGGTACCGCCAGCGCTCGAGGCGGCCCTTGCGGGCGGAGCGGTACGAGTCGAGCAGCGCCTCCTGCTCCGCCCGCTCCGCGGTGATCTGCTCCTCCGCCTGCAGGTGCTCCTGGAGGAGATGGTGGTTGTAGGCGGCGTCGGCCTGCGCCTCCCGGAACTGCTCCTCACGCATCTGCCTCACCCTGTCCATATATTGGGCACGGGCCTCGCCGATGGTCATGGTGCAATGCACCGGCGAGGATGGCGCGGAGGAGGGGGTTGGCGCCGGATCGTCGACTACCATGTTCTCCATTGGGACGTCGTCGTCCTCCGGCTGCCTGCCGGCCAGCCGGTCGGCAGCAATGGCTGCCATCTCCTTGTGGTCCGTCGTCCGCCCGTCCCGAAGAGCGCTGGAGCGCGAGGAAGCCATGGTGGGCAGTAGTGGTGTGGACAGGAGAAAGGGAACGGATGCGGATGACTGCGGCTATGGCCGGCGCAGCAGTTTATATAGCAATGGTGGGCGGGCGGAGGGACGGACGTGTGGCGCCGGAGTAGCCGCCTCGGCAACCGCGTATCATTAATGTGGGCGGCAGATGGACGGACGGACGGCACTTGTGTCGTTTGAAGGCGGAGCAATCGCCTGCACCGGGAAGCGGGGCGGGCGGCGCTGACTGTTTCGGGCGGAAAGCGCGCGCGGGCGAGGAGATGACTTTACTTGGAGAGGATGACAATGGGGACCCACCAGGTCCATAGCCTCACGTACGCAAGTGCCTCCTTATTATATATATATATATATAACTATAATTTATTTTGCTTCCTCCTGGTTTCCTGACATCACGGTCCCACACCATTGTCAACCTATGTAGTAGTCAATAAACGAGAGAATTGCACAAGAAGCGGCCGACAGCTGGGACCAAGCAGCTCGAGCAGTATTTGTGTTTTTGAGGTGTGAGCACTGCAGAGTTTTTCGATGTTTAGCCCAGATATTAATTTTTCTCCTCTGAACAACAACGAAAACATCGCTGCAGGTATTAACTGGGCGGGCTGTGGCCCGTCTAGCCCAGGCCAGATATCCAGCCCAGATATTAATTTTTTTCAAGCTGAAAATGGCTAGCCCAGCTATACTTTTTTTAGGAATACCCAGGCAAGGTCAAGTTGTTATTCTCCGCCCCGCTGGGCTGCAAATCTTTCCTAGGAGGGATGCATTAGGCTTAACAAGAAAATGGGCTTTAAGAAATAATAAATGGGATGTAATTATAAAAACTGGGCAGTAACTATAAAAAAATGCACCAAACACGTGATTACTTTATAAAATATTATTTTTGGATATTGAAAATTTTAATTTCATTAATTGTTGCGAGCGCAATGTTTCGTTGGATTTTTACGTAATATAAATTTATATTGAAATTGTATTTAATCTGACTAGAAATTTCGGGATAAAAATATTTCGGATCCCATCAAAATGTGGGAAATTTTATTGAATTCTGTTTTGAACGGTTGGTTGAAATGGGCTGTACTTTTAACAAACTGTAAATGGGCTGTAGTAAATTCCATTAGAATTCAAAAATGGGCTACACATTCTTACAAATCTCAAATGGGCTATAAGTTCTCTGCCACACACTTCTGGCCTTACTAAGTTGACGCGTCCCCTAAAAAAACAGAGTTGACGCGTATGCAAGGCTTTGTCAACTTATAGTCAACACACGGTTCTAGCAGCAGTGGCCGTTGGATGTCCATCCAACGGATGCCGTGCTTCTTCTTCAATCTCGGATATTCTAGCTTCACCCGCCCAAAAAATGATTCCTCCCCCTGACATCTGGGGCGCACCGTTTCGGAAGCTGACCTGTGGGCCTACTAAGTTGACGTACCAAGGGCTTTGTCAACTTAGTCAATATAAACGATTCTAGCTGCAGTGACCGTACGATGTCCATCCAACGGCCGTCGTGCTTCTTCAACCTCTGGTCTTCTTGCTCCAGCCGCCCAAAGCAGCGCCGGTCGTGCCGCCTGCTCCTGCCTCCCGTGGCCGGCTGTGCTGCCGCGGAGGCCTCACCGCCCCCTACTACTCCCACCGCTGGCCAGGCCATCCCTCCACTCACCCACACCCCCTGTTATTCTGCGGCGACGGCAGCGCAGCCGAACCAGTGAACCCTCGTACTCCTCTCCGCGTGTGCATCCACTGCCGCGTCTTCCCCGGCTCCGCGTCGTCCCCTTCCTAGGCCTCGCCGTCGTCCACCGCCCTGGTGCTCTCAGCGCGGCGTGGTCAACGTGGTCAAGGAACGACTTCCATCGGACGTGGACTGTACGTGGAGAGGCTGACAGTTGGTCCATGGTAGCCGCAAGGAAGTGCCTCCTTATTACGCGCAAAATAGTTATTCCTCCACCTGACAGCGGGGACCCACCGGACGGGCCACCGTATTTCGCAAAAAAATGATTCGCCCCCTGACTGCTTGGACCCACGAGCTACATCTTCGCACGCAAGGAAGTGCGTTCGAAAAAAAACGATTCGCCCCCTGACTGCTGGGACCCACCAGCTACATCTTCGCACGCAAGGAAGTGCGTCCGAAAAAAAACGATTCGCCCCCCGACTGCTGGGACCCACCAGCTACACCTTCGCACGCAAGGAAGTGCGTCCGGGCAAAAAAAACGATTCGCCCCCCTGACTGCTGGGACCCAGCAGCTACACCTTCGCACGCAAGGAAGTGCGTCCGGGCAAAAAAACAAACGATTCGCCCCCCTGACTGCTGGGACCCACCAGCTACATCTTCGCAGGCAAGGAAGTGCCTGACAGTCGGGACCCACCTGGTCGAAGCGTACGTAGCGTTGTCATTCTGGTCGCGAACGTGTACGTACATATTGGTCGATGTAGAGGCGCGCACGTGTCGTAGTAGAGGCGCGCACATGTCGTAGTAGAGGCGCGCACGTAGCATGTACACGTACGTACAGCGGCCAGGGTGCAAGAAAGAAAATACGGCCACATATGTGTACATACGGGCAAGGTCTCGAACGCCTACTCGCGCATACATACGGCCAGGGCTCGTGTACATGGCTGGGTCGGAACGGAGAAACAGCGTCGTCGTCGTGTTCATGGGGAGGCAACGGAATGCGTCGTGTTCATGGGGAGGCAACGGAATGCGTCGTGTTCATGGGGAGGCAACGGAATGCGTCGTGTTCATCGGGAGGCAACGAAACGCGTGGGAGCCAACCGGCTGGGTCGGAACGGAATGCGTGGTCGTGTTCATCGGGAGGGCTTGGACGGAACAGGCAATGGAAACGAGGCCTGGCGTACCGCAAAACGGAGGAAACGGACCTCCTACGTTCGGAACGGGGTCCTGTTGATCAGGAGGGGTGTGGCGTACCGCAAAACGGAGGAAATGGACCTCCTACAGTCGAAACGGGGGTCCTGTTGATCGGGAGGGGTGTGGCGTACCGCAAAATGGACGAAACGGACCTCCTACGGTCGAAACGGGGGTCCTGTTGATCGGGAGGGGTGTGGTGTACCGCAAAACGGACGAAACGGACCTCCTACGGTCGAAACGGAGGTCCTGTTGATCGGGAGGGGTGTAGCGTACTGCAAAACGGACGAAACGGACCTCCTACGGTCGAAACGGGGGTCCTGTTCATCGGGAGGGGTTTGGCGTACCGCAAAACGGGACTCCACGGGATATTGTTCATCTCCACCGTCGACCTCCTCCAGCCTCCACGGGCTACCGTCGACCTCCTCCAGCCTCCACGGGCTCCTGTTCGTCCAGCCTCCACCGTGCGCTACTCCACCGGCTACTGTTCAACCACCCCTCCACCGTCTACTGTTCATCCAGCCCTCCACACCACGGGGTCCTGTTCAACCACCCCTCCATGGGCACCCCTCCACCGTCTAGTGTTCATCCAGCCCTCCACCACACCACGGGGTCCTATTCATCCAGAGGCAACGCCACCGCTCACTGTTCATCCAACCCCCCCCCCCCCCGCAACGCTCACTGTTCATCCAATCGATCGGCTTCAGTTAGCAGCAGTAGCGAAGGAATCGCTCGATCGGGTTCAGTTAACAGCCATCGATCGATCGCTCGGGTTCAGTAACGCGTAGCCTACAGTGCAATCGCTCGGGTTCAGTTAGAGCCCAACGCCTTGCTCGGGTTCAGTTAGAGCCAACGCCTCGCACACACGCGCGTACGTGTATGAGAGAAATGCGCATCGCTCGGCCCCCAACCTCCCACCGTAACCGGGAACTCCCCGAAATTTTCCTCCCCCTCGCTTCTACCACGGTTTTTTTCCGTCATGGACGGCCCAAAGAATGTCATGCAACTGCGTCTCCGGCCCGCCCAGGATGAAAAGCCCATTTTCTGTCATGATTTTTTGTCATAGAAGTAGGAGCCCACCACATCTATGATGATACCGGGTTTTGTCACAATTATCGTCATAGAAGTGTCATATGTATGACAGAAAAAAAAATTTGTTCGGCCCAAAATGTCACGGATGTGTCTTTTTTTGTAGTGTATCAAGGCGGGGCAAACCTCACGGGGCTCTCGTGACGTGAGCCATGACGAACGGCACCAGGCGGGCGCCAGGTAGGCGCCAGCGCGTGCAGCGTCCTTATTTCCTCTTTGGTGCTAAGGAGGCCAGCGCAGGCGAAGAGTACCGAGGCATCAGGCAAAGGTTGCTATATTGGTGCAACGAGACCAAGACCAGGAGGACGGCGAGACGGAGGTCATCGTGGAGCCCAGGACGGTGTCACCACCAAAGCTTTCCGTAGGCGAAGACCTCTTTTGTCAGGATAGCTTGTACTAGTTGTCCCCCTTCAAATTTGCCAGCCGTTTTTGGCTCCCTTCCCACTCGATATTTGGGAAGAGGACCAGGGCCTCTATATATAGGTCTAGCCACCACAGTGGATGAGATGATCTGAGCTTGGCCCAACCCGATCGAGAGCCTAGCCACAAGAACACCTCAACCTCAGGAGGCTGTTCTTCCCTTGTATTGTTCATCATCAGCCCAAGAGGCAACCCACCACCACCACACTGGAGTAGGGTATTACACCACAACGGTGGCCCGAACTAGTATAAATCTCGTGTCTTTCTGTGCTGCGAGTTCGTCGAGTTCGTCCGCGAGATCTTAGCGAGCTAAGGCGTAGATCGATTGGAGGGAAAGACTTCACGCGCACCCCAGTGTTTGAACCTTAAGGGTTTGCCGGAACCCCACATCCGACAAGTGCACCATGCTTTACGGCTTAGAACTGGGACTTAAAAAACGTTTTGAACGCCACGGAGCATATAAGATGTTCCAAGAGCTGAAATTGGTATTTCAGACTCATGCCCGAGTCGAGAGGTATGAGACCTCTGACAAGTACTTTGCCTACAAGATGGAGGAGAATAGCTCAACCAGTGAGCATGTGCTCAGAATGTCTGAGTACTACAATCGCTTGAATCAAGTGGGAGTTAATCTTCCAGATAAGATAGTGATTGACAGAGTTCTCTAGTCACTACCACCAAGTTACTGGAACTTCGTGATGAACTATAATATGCAAAGGATGACGAAAACGATTCCCCGAGCTCTTCGTGATGCTGAAATCGGTGAAGGTAGAAATCAAGAAAAGCATCAAGTGTTGATGGTTGACAAGACCACTGGTTTCAAGTAAAAGGGCAAGGGAAAGAAAGGGAACTTCAAGAAAAATGGCAAGCAAGTTGCCACTCCCATGAAGAAGCCCAAAGCTATACCTAAGCCTGAGACTGAGTGCTTCTACTGCAAAGGGACTGGTCATTGGAAGTGGTACAACCCCAAGTATTTGGCGGATAAGAAGGATGGCAAAGTGAACAAAAGTATATATGATATACATGTTATTTATGTGTATTTTACTAGTGTTCATAGTAACCCCTGGGTATTTGATACTGGTTCAGTTTCTATGATTAGTAACTTGAAACAAGAGTTACAAAATGAACAAAGACTAGTTGAGGGCGAGGTGACGATGTGTGTTGGAAATGATTCCATGGTTGATAAGATCACCATCGCACACTCCCTCTACCTTCGAGATTAGTGTTGGACCAAAATAAATGTTATTTGGTGTTTGCGTGGAGCATGAATATGATTGGATCATGTTTATTGCAATACGGTTATTAATTTAAGTCAAAGAATAATTGTTGTTCTATTTACATGAATAAAATCTTCTATGGTCATACACTTAATATAAATGGTTTATTGAATCTCGATCGTAATGATACACATATTCATAATATTGATGCCAAAAGATGCAAAGTTGATAATGATAGTGCAACATATTTGTGGCACTGCCGTTTAGGTCATATTGGTGTAAAGCGCATGAAGAAACTCCATGCTGATGGGCTTTTGGAATCACTTGATTATGAATCACTTGATGCTTGCGAACCATGCCTCATGGGCAAGATGACTAAGACTCTGTTCTCCGGAACAATTAAGCGAGCAACAGACTTGTTGGAAATAATACATACTGATGTATGCGGTCCGATGAGTGTTGAGGCTCGCGGCGGGTATCGTTATTTTCTAACCTTCATAGATGATTTGAGCAGATATGAGTATATCTACTTGATGAAACATAAGTTTGAAACATTTGAAAAGTTCAAAGAATATCATAGTGAAGTGGAAAATCATCGTAACAAGAAAATAAAGTTTCTACGATCTGATCGTGGAGGCAAATATTTGAGTTACGAGTTTGGTCTTCATTTGAAACAATGTGAAATAGTTTCGCAACTCACGCCACCTGGAACACCACAGCGTAATGGTGTGTTCGAACATCGTAACCGTACTTTATTAGATATGGTGCGATCTATGATGTCTCTTACCGATTTACCATTATTGTTTTGGCGTTATGCATTGCGACAGCTGCATTCATGTTAAATAGGGCACCATCTAACTCCGTTTAGACGACACTGTATGAACTGTGGTTTGGCATGAAACCTAAGTTGTCGTTTCTTAAAATTTGGGGTTGTGATGCTTATGTGAAAAAGCTTCAGCCTGATAAACTCGAACCCAAATCGGAGAAGTGCGTCTTCATAGGATACCCAAAAGAAACTGTTGGGTACACCTTCTATCACATATCTGAAGGCAAGATCTTTGTTGCTAAGAATGGATCCTTTCTAGAGAAGGAGTTTCTCTCGAAAAAAGTGAGTGGGAGGAAAGTAGAACTTGATGAGGTAATTGTACCTTCTCCCGAATTGGAAAGTAGTTCATCACAGAAATTAGTTCCAGTGATGCCTACACCAATTAGTGAGGAAGTCAATGATGATGATCATGAAACTTTAGATCAAGTTACGGCCGAACCTTGTAGGTCAACCAGAGTACGTTCCGCACCAGAATGGTACGGAAATCATGTTCTGGAAGTCATGTTACTAGACCATGATGAACTTACAAACTATGAGGAAGCGATGATGAACCCAGATTCCGCAAAATGGCTTGAGGCCATGAAATCTGAGATAGGATCCATGTATGAGAACTAAGTATGAACTTTGGTTGACTTGCCCGATGATCGGCAAGCCATAGAGAATAAAATGGATCTTCAAGAGGAAGACGGACGCTGATAGTAGTGTTACTATCTACAAAGCTCGAATTGTCGCAAAAATATTTTCGACAAGTTCAAGGTGTTGACTACAATGAGATTTTCTCACTTGTATCGATGCTTAAAAGTCTGTCCGAATCATGTTAGCAATTGCCGCATTTTATGAAATTTGGCAAATGGATGTCAAACCTGCATTCCATAATGGATTTCTTAAAGAAGAGTTGTATATGATGCAACCAAAAGGTTTTGTCGATCCTAAAGGTGCTAACAAAGTGTGCAAGCTCCAGCGATCCATCTATGGACTGGTGCAAGCATCTCGGAGTTGGAATATACGCTTTGATGAGTTGATCAAAGCATATAGTTTTATACAGACTTGCGGTGAAGCATGTATTTACAAGAAAGTGAGTGGGAGCACTATAGCCTTTCTGATAAGTATATGTGAATGAGATATTGTTGATCGGAAATGATGTAGAATTTTTTGGAAAGCATAAAGGAGTGTTTGAAAGGAGTTTTTCAAAGAAAGACCTCGGTGAAGCTGCTTACATATTGGGCATCAAGATCTATAGAGATAGATCAAGATGTTTGATAAGATTTTTCTATGAATACATACCTTGACAAGATTTTTGAAGTAGTTCAAAATGGAACAGTCAAAGAAGGAGTTCTTGCCTATGTTGCAAGGTGTGAAGTTGAGTAAGACTCAAAGCCCGACCAAGGCAGAAGATAGAAAGAGAATGAAAGTCATTCCCTATGCCTCAGCCATAGGTTCTATAAAGTATGCCATGATATGTGCCAGACATATTGTATACCTTGCTATGAGTTTGGCAAGAGAGTACAATAGTGATCTACGACTAGATAACTGGACATTGGTCAAAATTATCCTTAAAGGACTAAGGAAATATTTCTCGGTTATGGAGGTGACAAAAAGTTTGTCGTAAAGAGTTACGTCGATGCAAGCTTTTACACCGATCCAGATGACTCTGCGTCTCAATCTGGATACATATTGAAAGTGGGAGCAATTAGTTAGATTAGCTCCATGCAGAGCATTGTAGACATAGAAAATTTGCAAAATACATACGGCTCTGAATATGACAGACCCATTGACTAAGCTTCTCTCACAAGAAAAACATGATCACACCTTAGTACTCTTTGGGTGTTAATCACATAGCGATGTGAAGTAGATTATTGACTCTAGTAAAACCCTTTGGGTATTAGTCACATGGCGATGTGAACTAATCACATGGTGATGTGAACCATTGATGTTAAATCACATGGCGATGTGAACTAGATTATTGACTCTAGTGCAAGTGGGAGACTGAAGGAAATATGCCCTAGTGGCAATAATAAAGTTATTATTTATTTCCTTATTTCATGATAAATGTTTATTATTCATGCTACAATTGTATTAACCGGAAACTTAGTACATGTGTGAATACATAGACAAAACAAAGTGTCCCTAGTATGCCTCTACTAGACTAGCTCATTAATCAAAGATGGTTAAGTTTCCTGACCATAGACATGTGTTGTCATTTGATGAATAGGGTCACATCATTAGGAGAATGATGTGATGGACAAGACCCATTCGTTAGCTTAGCATTATGATCGTTACAGTTTCATTGCTACTGCTTTCTTCATGACTTATACATGTTCCTCAGACTATGAGATTATGCAACTCCCGAATACCAGAGGAACACCTTGTGTGCTACCAAACGTCACAATGTAACTGGGTGATTATAAAGATGCTCTACAGGTGTCTCCGAAGGTGTTTGTTGGGTTGGCATAGATCAAGATTAGGATTTGTCACTCCGTGTATCAGAGAGGTATCTCTGGGCCCTCTCGGTAATGCACATCACTATAAGCCTTGCAAGCAATGTGACTAATGAGTTAGTTGCGGGGTGATGCATTACGGAACGAGTAAAGAGACTTGCCGGTAACGAGATTGAAGTAGGTATGGTGATACCGATGATCGAATCTCGGGCAAGTAACATCCCGATGACAAAGGGAACAACGTATGTTGTTATGCGGTTTGAGACCGATAAAGATCTTTGTGGAATATGTAGGAGCCAATATGAGCATCCAGGTTTCGCTATTGGTTATTGACCGGAGATGTGTCTTGGTCATGTCTACATAGTTCTTGAACCCGTAGGGTCCGCACGCTTAACGTTGATGACGATTTGTATTATGGGTTATGTGATTTGATGTACCGAAGGTTGTTCGGAGTCCCGGATGAGATCACGGACATGACGAGGAGTCTCGAAATGGTCGAGACGTAAAGATCGATATATTGAAAGGCTATATTCGGACATCGGAAAGATTCCGAGTGATTCGGGTATTTTTCGGAGTACCAGAGAGTTACGGGAATTCGCTGCCATACGGGAAAGGAGAGAAGGGCCTCAAAGGGTGCCCGCGCGCCCCCCCTCTCTTTCCTTCTCCCTCTCCTACTCCTTCTCTCTCTCCCCTCTTGGAAAAGGAAGGGGACTCCAACTAGGATTGGGAATCCTAGTTGGACTCCCCCTATATGCGCGCCCCTCCTAGGCCGGCCTCCTCTTCCTCCCTCCTTTATATACGTGGCCAGGGGGCACCCCAATAGCACAACAGACAATCTCTTAGCCAAGTGCAGTGCCCCCCTCCACAGTTACACACCTCGGTCATATCGTCGTAGCACCTTCAAGATAATGATCCGACATAATATCTTAAGATTGACGAAGCCATCAAATGCATTTTTGTAGTCTATAGGAACGTCTCCTACATCAAATGAACATCGGCGGAAAGAGTCTGAAATAAATCCAAGAAAATGCAAACACCCGTGCTAAGTGTAGAACTATAACCTTGGTGGACTGCTTCAACCACAAGGAACCTAAGAAAGTCTCGTCACCACGTACAAAATAAAACTAAAAAAAGGTCACCTGTGGTACTAGGAATACACGAATATTCTTGAATAAATCAAAAGGTTTTCTTTTCCTCAAATCATGATTTTTTAAGTTTCAAATTTTGGTTTTCGTAACTTCCTTGAATATTCCACTTTCTTCTAAATTTCCATGTTTTCGGTAGTTCTACATATTTTTCTAATGTTTTATTTTTTATTTCCTATCATTTCTTTTAAATATATTTAAAACAATTTTTATATAAAAATAAATTACTCGTTTATTTTTTTTAAAATGAACATTTAATGTGGTCTTTTCCTCAATATTTCTTCAATGTATAACAAGAGTTTTCCAATATACCATCAATTTTCTTAATTTTTTATTTGTTGTTTTTTCTTGATTTTTTTTCATTTGATAACAACATTGATGAGCGTGATGCCCACACGTGTGAAATTGTTGACACATTGCCAAATTTCTCGTGATCATGGTGTGTGGAAGTGCCTCTCTAGGCAATATTGTCTTCTTCGACAAGTGGTGGTGGCACACATGGTGCCTTATTAGTACCGGGTCTCAAGCTCTAGGGTCAAAATCCTTGATCCAGCCTTCAATATAATGGCCGCACCTGGCAATGGCAGTGTTTTTGCATCATTGCTGAAGGCATTGCTTTGGAGATTCTTCAGGTGTACCATTTCGGGTGAAAACCCAAGATCCAACCTTCAGTTGTTGGATTTGGCTGCGGAGGCGCTTGTGCATCGTTCCCTTTCTAATGGTGTTGCTTACGGAGAATCTTTCTTGTAGCCCATGTGTTCTAAAATGACAGTGGTTGATGTTGCTACTTGTTTGCTTGTCACGTGTCATTGTCATGCCAGCTCTCTTTTTTCCTTCTTTTTTATCATTTTGCTTGTGTGCAACCTCAGTGTCTAGATTGGTTCTTGATATTGTATCGTTGCAAAGGCCGGATATAATTGCCATCTTCTTGACATCAATATATTATCCTTTGTCGAAAAAGTCTAGAACAATCTCAACTCTAAAGAGTAGTTTTGACGATCAAGCAACGATGGTCTTGTGCACGTGGAAACCCATTCACCATCTACAAAATTAAAACTAAAAAAGGTCACCCGAGGTACTAGACATTTTACAAATGCAAACGATTTTCTGTTCCTCAACTTATGATTTTCTTAGTTTCAATTTTTAGTTTTTCGGCAACTTCCTTGAATATTGGAAGCAACTATTACACAGGTGGCTGATTTTTTTGGCCATTCAGTCAAATTGCTTTCCACCACCATGCACCACCTGATAAAAATTCAAAGGCTGGCCTTCTTCTTCTTCCTCTAGCCTTCTTCTCCTCCCTACACTCATGCTAAAATAAAATAAAATAAAAAATTTCTTAAGAAGAATAAATTAGTGTATTGGTATTTAACTTTAAAGAAGAAGAAATTAAAACAAATAATGGAAAAATTGCACATAATTTGCAAATAAATTTATAAGTTCAAAAAATAAGCATATATAGTGAAATGTCCACACAAATGATTTATTTCTAAGAAAGAATTAATTAATGGCAGCATTGGTATTACCATTAAAGAAGAAAGAAAATAAATAAACTAGTAATAAAAGATGACAAAAAACGCGCACAATTTATACTGAAATTGCATATATTTTTGTACATAAAAATAAACATATAATTATGCAAATTCCGCACTCTAGTATGATTTATAGACTTATTACGTAATACTTATGTGAATACTTGCACACACACACACACACACACACATGAGTGCACGCGCGCGCGCGCACACACACACACACAACATTCACACATACCCATATAGGAAAAGAAAAAAAATGACTAAAAATGAAATAGAGCAAACACGGTTAGAAAAATGACCACCCCTTTGACGCCTGCTCAACAGCAAACCCGTTGAATATTTCATTTTTCTTCTAAGTTTCCATGTTTCCTCTAATACTTCATATTTTAAATGTTTTATTTGTTATTTCCTATCCTTTTTATTTTAAATATATCAAAAATGGCACTGTACTTGAAATCCGATTTCTTCATCTATACATTTATTTAAAATTGTGGATATTTTAATGTGGATTTTTTCTCAATATTTCTTCAATGTATAACAAAAAATTTCTGATAAACCATCAATTTTTGGATATTTCTTTTGATTCTTTTTCT
Source organism: Triticum aestivum (assembly GCF_018294505.1). Classification (NCBI taxonomy): domain Eukaryota; kingdom Viridiplantae; phylum Streptophyta; class Magnoliopsida; order Poales; family Poaceae; genus Triticum; species Triticum aestivum. Next base: position 100,244,558 of record NC_057811.1, read on the forward strand.
TGATTTTCTTGTTCATAACAGCATTTGGCAAGTGGGCTGCCCACATGTGTGAAATTGCCAACACGTTGCCGTCAATATGGCTTTGACACTTTAAAGATCAAGAATCGTTGATTTTCAGACTTAAGGGAAAGAACTTTAGCTATAGTGGAGGGACAAAAATGGATTTTTTTTCTCAAGCATCCAGGGTGCTGTCGTAGCCCAAGTGTGTAGCACAGCACTCACCAAACGTGATAGCAAAGTAGGGCATTACACGCAGTTTTTGCAAGATACAACCACTGCATCAGGAGAAATGATTCCTCAATTATTTATCTATAAGCATTCTAGCAAGAAAAAACATATTCATGTAAGCACCTACTAGCAGCACTAACAAATAAATAACGTCCTAGAGCACCCGTAGTACTAGTTTTTCTTATTTGTAGTGAGAACACAATTGTAATTTTCACTTTCGTCATGCTAAAAGAAACTGATCGGTCAAATAAAATTCGAATCACTAGATTTATCATTAAAAATATTTTCAAAGTTAATTTTTTAACTTAAAACAATGGAAAGCAGTTGACAGGGTCTTGCACTGAAAAGTGAGTCAAAATCTCAAAAGGACAAACATATACCCGATTAGTGCATTATTATATCAGTCTTGCTAAGTCTCAATCGAATGAGACTTAATGAAGTCTCAGACGATGCTATATCCGTGAAATCTTACATTAAGATTCACGCAAAATTTTCTTTTTAATTTTTCTTTTTCTTTATTCTATGTTTTTTTTAAAACAAGGCAAAAGATTTGCCATTTCATTGATTAAGGAAGAAGGTTTAGACAACTGAGACCTTTATTTTCTTGCCGCTTTGTGGTCTTTATTCTATGTTATGTTACTTGATTGAGACTTGGTTAAATCTTAGTCGACTGAGACCTAGCCACACCCTTCTTATATACGTATACCATTACATGCGTGTGTACATATATTATATGCTTGTAATGTAATGTAACGCCGGGAACAGGTCATCGGTCGAACGAGGCGCGACGTCGATCGTTGACGTTCAGCTACGCAACACCTGGTGTTTCCGGTGAGCACTCTTTTTCTCCCCACACCCACACGTACCGATTACCGGTACTGTTGCATCGTGGCAGCTTCCAGTGCCTCTCCTCGTCAAAGGTCCAGATTAGCTTCTCCCCCGCGCCTAACAGTTTGCATATTCCAGTATTACTCTTCTTCTAAACGTGGGTCGCCCGAATACTAAACGTGGGCCGCCTGCCCACCAGAACACGGTGGAGCAAGTGTCAATGAAGCTAGTCGCATAATAGTACTGGTACTTTTGAAAGCAAGTCCGTGTCAATGGAGCGGGTTAGCCACAATAGTATTTTCGTTTCTTGATTCCAGCCGAAGCATCGTCCGGCGATGGGCACCGGCCGGCCGCACGCCGACGCGCGCGCTCGCTTGCCGCGGACGGGACCCATCACACGATTTGGTTAACGATGTACCACACCACCTGACGGCGACGCCGCAACGGCCCGGCTCACCTACAACAGAAAGAGCTAGCCACACAAAGTACACACTAGCTTTGCCAGAAATCAAAGAACCTAGTAGGAGTAGTATGTGGCCTCCCTCCATGTACCTTCCTTCCTTCTCATGGGAACAAAAAGCAGCTGGTTTGTCTATTCGTAGGTTGCGTGAAACTCAGTTTGAGGCCAAGAATTCTAGTTGCATTTTGCTAAATTTGCGCACTTGTGTTCCACAAATTTTGTGCTGATTAAGGGGTGTGCAACGATGAGATCACAAGAGTTCTAGACCAACCGCCGAGAAATGAAGAAAAATATTCATTTGCATATCTTTTCCTTACACCGGTCCGGTGGTCGATCAGTTTGGACTTTGGAATGCATTTCCTTGAACATAGTTGCACTGTCCTTGTGATGCGTGCCAATCCCTGTAGAAACCAGAGACAACGAAAAATCGACAACTTATCGACCCAACAACAAATAACGAAAATGATTTTTAGTAATACATAATATGAAGCTTAATGTATCGAAATAGCCATGTTTACCAATTACTCCCTTTTTAAAGAAATATAAGAGTGTTTAGATCACTAAAGTAGTTATCTAAACGCTCTTATATTTTTTTACAGAGGGAGTATTCCAGAAAAAAAACATGTTTGTTAGTTGTGCGGAACATTTTTTAGGGAAGGCTATCATGGTGACACAAATTATGGAACTTAATTAATGCTAATAATTACAGTTACATTTTGCTAAATTTGCTCACTTGCAGTTCCACATTTTTTGTGCTGGGAGGTGTGCGATGATGAGATCGCAACAATTCCAGGCCAACCATCGAGAAATGCCGAAAAAGATTAATTGGTCTATCCTTCCTTACACCGGCCCGGTTAGCACAGTTTGAACTTTGGGACGCATTTCCTTGAATATATTTGCATTGTCCTTGTGACGTGTTTATTAGTTGTGTAAAACTTTTTTAGGGAAAAGCCATCACGGTGGCACAAATTGTGGAACTTAATAAATGCTAATAATTGCAGTTACATTTTGCTAAATTTGGAGACTTGCACCATACTCAGTTTTAGGCTGGTTATAAATGATGTACTACAATTTTAAGTGGCTGGGATTAAATGATTAAGTTTGTCTATCTTTTATTACCGATCCTGTTGTGGACCTGGAGGACGCTCAAAATTTCTCGATCATGTCATGCAGCATTCCAACTAGTAGAAAAAGTACTCCCTCTATTCGAAAATACTTGTGTTGGTTTTAGTTCATTTTGAACTAAAAACACAACAAGTATTTTGGAAAGGAGAGGGAGTATTACTCATTGTGTTAGAAAAGATCATATTCTGACGATGACATTAGGGCATCTCCAATAGGTGGAATATATAGTTTGTACTGTAATTACGCTACTTCTTTCTTCTCTACGCACGGGGCACGGCAGAACCATACTCGATCTGGACCGTAGACCGGGGCGATCGTACGTCGGATGGAACGCGGGAAGCGTTCCCCGTTCCGCCGCGAGGACCGGTGGGCTGGCTGGACCGACCAACCACAGCAGCCGGAGGCGTGGGCCCGCGTGGACCAAGCAGAGCAACCCCAAAAAAACGCAGGAAACGAAAGGAACTCACGCGCGCGCCTGCATGAGTTGAGCAAGAAGAAGAAGAAGAAGAAAAATCCTGAACTGGAGTAGTAGCTCGTACTGACTTCTCTCGGGACGTCGCTGTCCTCCCCCTCCCAAGCCACCGCCATCCATCGCCATGCATGCCAAGCCCCAAAGCCTTCTTCCTCCCTCCCTCCCTCCCTCCCTTTCTTTCAACACAGCCCACCAACCCAACATCGCAATCCATTCCTACTACTTTGTATATCTGCGCGCCCATATATAAACGCAGCATCGGCCATGTACAGCGAAGATATTGTCGAGAAGGGCGAGGGCGAGGAGCAGGAGGTCCGCTGCTAAATCTGGAAGTCGATCATTAGCCATTTATTTACTACTTACTCGGGAGCTAGGCAGGCCGGGGGTCAATTACTCCGTCGGTTATCTCATCTATCAGTTTCCGTCTCGAGCTTAAGTTACCAGGGAGGAGGAGGAGGAGGTTCACTTTTCGGAGGAGGCGCTGACCCATTTCCATTCTTGGAAACCCGTTACTCCGGCGAGCGAGGCCGGCCGCCGGTGGCCATTCTTCGAGCGGGCATCGGTCGAAGGGATCGAGCAAGGTCGATCGCACCGTCGGCGCTTGGCTTGGAGTTTCGTACGGGAGGCCGATCGACCGACCGCGGGTTTCTTTCTTGGCGCGCGCGCGGGGCGGGCGGTCGCTGAGATGAGCGATGTCACCGGCAGGTTCGTGCTGGCCGCGGCCGTCGCGGTGGCGTCGCTGGTGATGGCGGCGGCGGCGCGGCACGACTACGGGGACGCGCTGTCCAAGAGCCTGCTCTACTTCGAGTCGCAGCGGTCGGGCCGGCTGCCGTACAACCAGCGGGTGCGGTGGCGCGGCCACTCGGGGCTCACCGACGGGCTGGAGCAAGGGGTGGACCTCGTGGGAGGCTACTACGACGCCGGCGACCATGTCAAGTTCGGCCTCCCCATGGCCTTCACCGTCACCATGCTCTCCTGGGCCGTCCTCGAGTACGGCGACCAGATCGCCGCCGCCGGCGAGGGCGCCCACGCGCTGCAGTCCATCAAGTGGGGCACCGACTACTTCATCAAGGCGCACACCGCGCCCAACGAGCTCTGGACCCAGGTCAGTCAGTCATCGATCGACGCCGCCATCGCCATGACCGGCCGGCCGCGCAGAATGTGAAGTGTAAACACGTACGTACACACGCTGCATCTTTTCTGACCCGATCGCGCATACGTACAGGTCGGCGACGGCGACTCGGACCACTACTGCTGGCAGCGGCCGGAGGACATGACGACGTCGCGGCGGGCCTACAAGGTGGACGCCGAGCACCCCGGCTCGGAGGTGGCCGCCGAAACCGCCGCCGCCATGGCCGCCGCGTCCATCGTGTTCCGGCGAGCCGGCGACGCGCACTACGCGCACCTCCTCCTCCACCACGCGCAGCAGGTACGCTGTCACGTACTACATACTTGTCACACAAAATTAATTAATCAACGTAAAGCAGAAAATTCAGACTAGATTAGCACCAGCTTAATTTCCCTTTAAGCTTTTGTCAGCGCCCTTTACACAGAATTCACGATTAAAAAATACGACACTCGATCCACTAGCCGCAGCTGGGTCTGGTACGTGACAACGAGCAGCTCAACGTCCATCGTACACACACACGCACACGCTTGACGCTTCGGCTATACCGTAGTATTTTTTACGTATATGTGTCGTCGTATTTACTTATACGTACGCGTATTGCTAACTAATTTGTACGTACGTATGTATATTATACGTGCAGCTGTTCGAGTTCGCGGACAAGTACCGGGGGCGGTACGACGCGAGCGTGCGGGTGGTGAAGAGCTACTACCCGTCGGCGAGCGGGTACAACGACGAGCTGCTGTGGGCGGCGCTGTGGCTGCACCGCGCCACCGGCGGCCGCGAGTACCTCGACTACGCCGTCGCCAACGCCGACGACTTCGGCGGCACCGGCTGGGGCGTCTCCGAGTTCAGCTGGGACATCAAGTACCCCGGCCTCCAGATCCTCGCCTCCAAGGTCAGTACCACTCATCACCATCTCTCTCTGTGTCTCTCCATTGCTGACGCATGCACGCAGCCCATGCATGCATGCACTGCGCCAACCTAGCGACCTTTCCTTCAGCTGGTCAAACTTGTTTACCTTTCCATCGCTGCATGCATCATCAGAATGATTTCCACGCAAAAAATAGGATCATTCCACCGCCGATCGCGGCAGCTGTAAATTAGTCAAAGGTACACGTCAATTACTACTCACTAGTTAGTCCAAATTTTAAAAATTACTATCAGTAGTTAGTTCGCAGAAAATTTAAAAAATTACTAGTAGTAACTAAATAGTAGGGGAAAAAATAGTAGGGTGTTACTATATGGGATCAATATGGTTAATCGACAGGCGTAGCATAACTTTGTTGATTTGGTTGTGCCACCGGTTTTGTATATATTGTTAGCATGAGGAGCAAGCCGCGTGTTTGGTGCACCCTAGCTTTTGCTTAGCTACCCTCTCTCTCTAGCTTGCAAGCATGGCTACCCCTACCTTACCTAGCATGCTTTCCTGGGGTGCTTCCGTTGGAGTTGATGGATGATGCGCCATGCCCAACAACTCCGCCCGCCCGGCTATCTATTCTACTTCTTCTTCTAGGAGAATGCATATACATATCCCTAACGCCTTTCGAATTTCGATAATACAAACACGGTGCGGTACGTTGCAACGTTGGTTTTTGCGTAGAGGTTGATTTTCGTCGAGGGGCGCCCATGTGCAAACCCTAGTTAAGCAAGCATATGAGATGATTGATGATTCTTCTTATCAAAAAAGCTAATCATGCATGGGGAGCAGACGATGCTCAGCCCACCAAGAGGGTCAAGAAAGTTGAGAGATGCCCAAATTTGTTTCATACTATACAAACATGGGGCCGGCCATGAGACTAGGAGAGATCTTTTGATCTACCCCACCTCAACCTGTGCCTTTGTCCTGTGGGTAACCATTTCTAATGCCTTCCTTTCACATGTGCTCCTCCTGGCAGCTGCCATTTATTTATATAAAAACCTTCCAGAAACAGACCGGTTTCCTAATCCTGGATCGTCTGTGAGGCGACGGCTGCACTGTCACTGAGGTCTTGTAGGAATGGACTGCCTTCCTAATCATAGCTCCTTTGACCGCACCTTCTGCTTGGCATATGCTTAGAACGCAAGGCAGCATGCGGCCGGCTCCTCTTGCCATGAGGGTGAAGGCTCATCGATCACATGCCTGCTTCTTTGGTCATCCACAAGCTGTTTTTGTCTTTGGCATGGTCACTTGGGATGTGATGTTTGAAGCAAGCGATTCAACTAATGATGGATACCTACTCTGGCTGGGCAGCTTACTTGCCCAAGTGGAATGGAGGGGCCGAGTGGTCATTTCCTCACTTGTTTAATGAAAAACACATGAGCAGTTGTTACTGATGTGTATAGTCTTTTCAATTGGTGATGGGAGAAAGGAAAGAGTGGAAGCACATGAGACAAAAAATATATTCAACCGACAGTAGTTGCATATATTTTTTGGATTAAGTAGAGTACATGTCTGGGAGAAGCAAAGCGGTTGGATCACAACCAGAGCACTGGTAACTGAGCCCACAAGGATCATGTGGCCCATGCGGCCCATTTTCTTTGATGTTCGGCCGGGTTGGTTTATGACCTGATAAATTCTGCACGGTACTGAAATTAAGTTTCATAAGACTACCCATAATGAGAGTAACATAGGTAGTAACATCACACATATCTAGATAAAATAGATGATGTGGCAAGCAATAAATGAAGAAAGAGAGGCATGTGGTAACATAGCTAGTTACTACTAGGATGAGTAACATCACACATATCAAGGCAAGATGAGTCTATAGTCTAATAAATAAAGTGTTGCATTTTACTCTCCACTATAGAGATGGTAACATAGAATTGTGGTTACTACTCATTGTGGTTAGTCTAACGATGGGTACCATTCGGCCATGGCGTCTGTCAGTTGATGTCTCAAGATTCTGCATTCACATATACCAGACAAACGAGGACAGGTTGACAGCGATCACTGCTCAAGTCAAACCTGCTATTAAGTTTGGCACATAGTTTGACTACCAGCGATCGCTGCTCAAGTCAACCCTGCTAGTATTAAGTTTGGCACATGGTTTGACTACTAGAAGGTGCTCACAGTCTTCCTGATCGACATGCCGCCTCTAGAGCATAGAGGTCCACATTTTTTTAGAAAGGGTCAACGGTTTTCTTTACAAAAGGTCAAAGGTTATTTGCAAATTAGCGGTCAATTAAAAACGAAATTAGCCATGCATGCATCAGCTGTTTAACTGGTATTAACATTTCTCTCTTTGGGCCATCGATCAGCTGCTGCTCACAGTACTTTTTTTTTTTGATCCGTGTGATTAACATTTCTCTCTCTGTGGCCCATCGTTCAGCTGCTGCTGGAGGAGAAGGACCTGAGCTCGGAGTACCGCGCGGTGCTGGAGAAGTACCGTGCCAAGGCCGAGTTCTACGTGTGCTCCAACATGAACAAGAACCCCGGCGGCGCCGCCCGCAACGCGCCCCGCACCCCGGCGGGGCTCATCTTCATCCGGCCCTGGAACAACCTCCAGTACGTGACCAACGCCGTCTTCCTCCTCACCGTCCACTCCGACCTGCTGGCCGCGCTCGGGGAGCCCCTCCGCTGCACCGTCGACGAGGACGCCGACACCTCGGACACGGGCGGCGAGACGGCGGCGGACGTCGTTGTGCGCGCCGAGGAGGTGCTGGCGTTCGCCAAGACCCAGGCGGACTACATCCTGGGCACGAACCCGATGGAGACGAGCTACCTGGTCGGGTACAGCGACAAGTACCCGCGGCGGGTGCACCACCGGGCGGCGTCGACGGCGTCGTTCGCGGACGAGAAGGGGTTCATCGGGTGCGCGCAGGGGTTCGACTCGTGGTACAGCGCGGGGGAGGAGAACCCGCACGACCTCGTCGGCGCCGTCGTCGGCGGGCCCGACGGCGAGGACCGGTTCAACGACCAGCGCGGCGCGTACATGCAGACCGAGGCCTGCACGTACAACACCGCGCCCATGGTCGGCGTCTTCTCCAGGCTCATGGAGCTCGACGCGGAGGAGCGGCTGCGGGAGCAACGAGACCTGTGAAGAAGCGGCTCGTCGCCGGCCGGTGAATATGTTCAGCTGTAGGAATGTTAATTGAATAACTGAGAAAAAAATGTGGAAAAAGAAAGAGTGGGAAAAGGCGATTTGTACATTCTTTTTGTTGATTAATTCGTATAGGTTTTACTTTGTTTCATTCGTGTAGGAATGAAATTTCGATAAAAAAGAGAATAAAACATGACCAGATTGATGGTTGACCTTGAGTTGACCAAGATGGAAGAGAAAGGCGGGAAAGGTTTTTCCATCACTGACACCGGGCCCCGCAGTCCAGTTTCCCTCCGTGGCACCGCGAAATTTCCATGTTGACTCCCCGCCGCCCACCGAGAGGGTGGTGGTGGTGGTAATGCTCGAGAAGCAATGCCCGATGTATGTTCGGCGAAATGTCATCGCCAGAGCTAGCGCTGCCATGGTCGCGCCCCCGTGCGCGTCACTCTGGGGGAACCGACGTCCTTGACGCCGTGCTTCTCCTGCCGGCGCGTGCGTGCCGGGGTCGATTCCGGTCGCCGCGCGCGCAGGGTGCTCGGCGTAATGGCTCCCTCGGCTGCCTGCACTGCATCTCCTTCGGGGCAGTGCAGTGCGTGCCGACATGCCCACTGAGACCGAGGTCAAGGAGTGAAGGAGAGGAGACCGAGAGGGACGACTCCACTATCTGTTCGCTCGCTGCCATCCACTGGCCGAGTAGTTGGCGCGGTGGTGTCTTGACGCGGCCGCACCCGTGGGCTCGTACACGCGACGTCGCCGTCGGGGCCCCGGGGGACGTACGGATTGCGCGTGCCGACCGCGCCTCAGGGTCTCCGAATGCGGCGCGCGCCCTTGTCGTGGCCAGGTACGGTACGTGGTCGCTGTGCAGCTGCGGGGCTCCATCTGAAGCTGTTGGCAGAGCATGAAATCCGGGTGAAAAATCAGGACTTCTCTGCAGTAATGCCAATTGTTAAAAATATTAACTAGTTATAAGCTAATACTAATAAGTAAGCAATGAGGCACCTTATTCTTCCCTAACTTTATCCTTGTGTGCCACTTGTAAGATTCGTTAGGATCATCTTGTTAGTTTAGAGCACAAGCTTTAGCAGTTAAGTTATGCACAAGTCCACGGCCACAAGATCACGACAACAATATCGGTTGGAATGCAATTAGTTCCACACTGTTTCAGGCTGGTTCCATTCCGGAGATTAATACTGAAATGCTTGAGCCATGGGGTTTACTTGACCTTCTGATTTATTATTCTACTGAGATGACCAAGCCACATGGGAGGACAGTCTTTTTCTAATGCAAACAAAGGGATGATAGAGTCAAGTCTAAAAGGCGCAATTATTTCGCAGCTGTATGCTTTCTATTGGTGGAAGTTACCTCATTATCATGACGAAACTGTTTCGAAACAGCCGCACTAGCTCCTGATCTATCATTATGAATAGGACAACCGTAATACCATGTGAAAGCATTTGCTACTCCCATGGATATGCATATATATGCCAGTCTCTCCCCCCTCATCTCTCTCTCCTCTCTCTCTCTCTCTCTCACACACACACACACACACACACACATATAGAAGGCTCTAGTTTGCTCACAAGAGTGAAGAATAAGCATGAAACTATGTGTAGCAGTTCTCCTTTTCTACATGTTCCAGGTGATCCATGGACAGCCTGATTATCAAGGTGTGTTGCCCCTCAATTCTTATTTCTTACTGCTCTTTCAGTTCAGAAAATGCACACTGAGAAGCACCTCTGTTGCTCATAGCCAAAAGTTTATTCAAGGTCGATGATAGAAATCCGTGATGCATAAGTGCATAACCAATGGTGATATAAATCTGTTTGACTTGTATTTTGTTTCCAGGTTTCATAAGCATCGATTGTGGTATCCCACTGAATTCTACCTACCAAGATTCCATTACAAATATAGTATATGTATCAGACTATGGTTTCATCACCACGGGAGAAAACCGCATCATCTCCTCAGATTACATGGAGCCATCACTAGCGAAACGCTATTCCAATCTCCGGTTCTTTCCACACGGTCCAAGGAATTGCTACACCCTGAGATCCTTGGTGATGGGAAACAAGTACCTTGTTCGTGCCTCCTTCTACTATGGAAACTATGATGGCCTGGGCAAACCTCCTGTCTTTGATCTTTACCTGGGGACAAACTACTGGCATGAAGTTAACTACAGTGATGCAGGAGCATTCAACTGGATGGACATCATACTTGTGGTTCCTACTGATTACTTGCAAGTTTGTTTGGTGAACAAAGGTATGGGTAATCCGTTTATTTCTGGGCTGGATTTGAGGCCACTGAACACCACCCTCTACCCAGAGGTAAATGCAAGTCAATCGCTCGTGCTGGTTAATTCTAATCGGTTCCACATGGGGCCCACAGACAATTCAATAATCAGGTTAGTTTCGACTTAGAATTGTTGTTATCAAATTTTAACATAAATCCGCATTAGCACCATCTTGATCAACAGAAGTAAAATTTTGGTCGCTGAATATCCTGCGGAAAAATATATTTATAAATGACTGTAGACTATAACCGCTGCTTTTAGCCTTATACTGCATCAGTTTTATCTGCAAGGTGTATTTTTTGACAGAGAGATGGTTGTTTTGACTCTAGTTAATTCATATACTTCATTGGTCTAAACAGGTACCCCTCGGATCCCCTAGATCGCATCTGGACGACATATAATGCAATTCCGAACTGTACTAAGATATCTGCAACATCTCCAATGCATAATAACCTCAGGGATGTCTACGATGTGCCACCATCTGTTATGCAAAATGCAGCAACTGTTAATAGCTCAAGAATTGATTTCTCATGGAATCCATCTGATCCATCGGCGAACATAAACTCCAAATACTTCTTTATTTTCTACTTTGCTGAGCTGCAGCATGTACCGAGCAAAGCGGTGCGGCAGTTTGATATCATTGTCAATAACAAGACATGGAACAGTCGACCTTACACCCCAACGTTCCTATTCGCCAATTATTTTTCCGGTGTTGTGCAAGGGATGGAAAATTATAGTGTCTCACTTGTTGCTACAAAAAATGCAACACTTCCACCTATCCTCAATGCCATGGAGATGTACTTGGTGAAACCGATAACTGCGGTTGCAACTGATCCTGAAGACGGTATGGATTTAGTGATGCAGTATTAGTACGGACTAGAGAGGGTCCCCCTTTTCGAAAGAAAAAAACGGACTAGAGAGGGTATAACCAGCTACAGTTACTATGTTAAGGGTCCTGTCTAATTTGCAATAGACCAAAGTCCACTTTCCAACTCTGAACCTTGACAATTCACTTTTCAACCCTGAATTCTAAAACCGTTCGATTGACAACCTCGGGTAGTCTCACTAGTGATTTAGTGTGACGTGCATGCCACATGTCCACCACATTACTGCCATGCCGTTGCCATGCCACTAAGTTCCGTCTATTGATCTGTTTCTACCATTTTTTTCTTCTGTTTTTAGCATATTTTTTTGTGGAGGTTTTTTTATCCAAATGGTGGAGCTTGTTTTAGATTGTTTGTTGTTATTGTGGTGTCTGTTTGTTCATGGCTGTGGTGTAAGTTCAAGACTGTGACGTAGACTTTTTTCTTAGCAGTAGAGAGGGTTGGATTAGACTGTCCTTTATCACATTTGAGGTGTATTAGCATCTTAAAGCTTGCCTGCTTGTCTGTTCGTTTAATTAACCATCTTCCTTGTTCTTGCAAAGCAGCTAGAGCTATGATGGCGATCCAAGACAATTTTGGTGTGGTAAAAAACTGGATGGGTGATCCATGTACTCCGAAAACTTTCATATGGAGAGGATTAAACTGCTCATATCCACCAGCAAATCCGTCTGAAATAATGGGACTGTAAGTTTCATAACTATGTTTGGATGAAATAAAGAAAAACCCATTCTCATACGCTGAATAATTTGACATTTATAAGAAACGTTTAGGACAAATGAACAAGAGAAGCTAACTGTTCTGGGTTTACTTTTTGGCAGAAACTTGTCTTCCTTTGGGTTAGTTGGTGCCATCTCTACTAATTTTAGAGATCTCAAAGCACTCCAGTATCTGTAGGTTCTTACTTCTCATAATCATTTCTTACTGTGGAATTTTAACATGCTACTGCCTTTTTTTATACTACTCAAAGTAAACCCACATGGATATTCTCCCCACCTGCTTTGTCTGGTATGTGTAGGAACTAGTAGTGTACTTTTTAGTAAAACACGAAGGTTTGTATAAGCTAAATTATATGCACATAATTCGCAGACATTTGAAAATTACCAAAAAGGGAATGCTTGTACTGATATTCTTAAGATGATTAGCTTGTTTACACATGGAGAGCATTACCTGAAACAATTTACACAGTAGTACAGAGAAACTCTCTTGAACTTCCGGGTGGATAACAGTACATTTCTTAAATTGTCTGTGTCTCCATGTTTTCAGGAAAAAGAAAGAACTGTCTGTATCTCCATATAGGAACTCTGGTTACATGATATGTGCTTCCTCGTTTTTCTACACCGTTCACCAAAAATATACTGTCAGAAAACTAATGATATAGTTTGGGAGACAAACGTAACTTTCTTCATCACATGCAGTGACTAGATGCATACTTTTGCCTTTTGTATTCAGTCATGCAGTGAAGCTGAAAATAACACTTCCGAAAACGTTGTATTTCCCGCTTTCCTTATTAGCTGTAATTCACAAGTTCTGTTACTCCTTCCAGGGATTTGTCACACAACAAATTATCTGGTCCTATTCCAAATTTTATCGGGGAACTTTCATCACTAATGTTTCTGTAAGTTTTATTACTTATCTGTTCGTTATTGAATCTGGGCACAACTTTTTCCTGGCAATGGTTCATATACCATGTTTTTCCTTTATAGGGATTTGTCCAGCAATGATCTGAGTGGACCAATTCCCTACAGCCTTTTACAAAGGTCCCAAAATGGATCCCTATCACTAAGGTATGTTCAACTGCCAAAATTTAACTAACTTTGAATATATTTTTCAAAGAAAAAAATACACACTAATATGTAAATCAGTAAATGCTCATCTTTTTGGGATGATGTGAGTAATATTTTTAAAAAATGATGATTTAATATCATACTAACTGCTTTAACTTGTATGCTTTGCTATTTGGGCCATTTGTTTTTCAATTTCTTTGACTGCTCATTCAGTAAGGTGTATTACTTCTGGTTAGCTGGAAAGATAAGTTACATCATCATCACTTATCAACTGTAATAGATAATTCAATAAGGACCGGTAACTCTAGTGAATAGAATAATATGCTAACGGTTGGAAAGAATCTTATATATCAGTTTACTTTGTCCCAGTGCATTTCATGGGTAGTTTCATTTCTTCAAGAGCATTCATTACGAAAGCACCTTTAAAAATAGTGTCAGTATTACATTTTACTAGCTAACTATTAGGTCTGATTGATCAGTGTATTTATAGAGAAGTAGTGGTTCCTTCCAGCATTTATAGTTGGTCATCTCTCTTTATTTGGAACACCATGGAAGCACATTATAATTTAACTATCGTGTATATTTATAATTCTTTTTCTAAAAAGTATATTTATAATTGCCAGGGTCGGTGGCAATCCAAATCTTTGTGGCAATGGTACTTCCTGCAGAACAGTTCGAAAGAAGATCAATGGGACACTTCTCGCTGCAATAGTTGTACCAATAGTTATTGCCATCACACTATTTGTTATATTATTTTTGCTGCGCCAAGCACTCAAAGGAAAAGGTAACACAGTCAGATGGAAATAATGGCTTCTGTTTTGTGCATTACACAATTTTGTATTTCATTTATTTTGCCTTTTGTTATAAAAATAAAATAAAATGCTTGCCATTACGTTGAAGCTAAGCGAAAGGCTACTGGTCATGAAGATGGATCAGCATTACTTGGGAGCCGAGAGTTCTCTTACAAAGAACTGAAGCATATTACAAATAACTTTAGCCAAGAGATTGGAAAGGGTGGGTTTGGACCTGTCTTCCTTGGTTATTTGGAGAACGGAAACCCAGTTGCTGTGAAAGTGCGTTCTGAGTCATCTTCCCAAGGGGGTAAAGAGTTTCTGGCTGAGGTAAAAACTGTGAATGTTCTATGTGTCACAATTAAACTATTCATGTGTAATCCTTTCATCTGCCTGTCCCCCAGATTTCTTCGTGTAGTCATCTGTGTACGAATTTTGATGAATGAATTCTTTAAGATTTTTTTTGTGTGGGTAGTTTTACAAAACTACACTTATTAATCATTCTCATCATGAGTTCTACTTAAATTATCTGAATGACAGTGCTGCATGCTATATTGCAGGCTCAACACTTGACCAGGATTCATCACAAGAACTTAGTTTCTTTGGTTGGCTACTGCAAGGACAGAAATCATCTGGCTCTTGTTTACGAGTACATGCCCGAAGGGAGCCTGCAGGATCATCTGAGAGGTTCATCTTGGCCATTCAAATGTGGATTCTTATATTGGCTAATCAAAGTTTTAGGCGCACTAAACCAGCTATATATGTGCTGTTTCCTGAAAATCGGATTACAGAAACATTACATTTCATTCAAACGAGAACTGCATATACCTTCAATTATCCGTGATTACTAACCGAGTCCATGAAGTTTTCCAGAATCTTCTTTAAGCTAACTATGTTAATCTCTGTTGACATGCGAAGCCACTTCTACTAGTAAACCACTCACTTGGAAGCAGCGTCTTCAGATCGCCCTTGATGCTGCACAAGGTTCGGACATAGCTGCCATCTACTAGGTCCTGTGATTTCATTTGCACATGACTATTAACAAAAAAGTAGGGATAATTATTATTTTATGGCAGGTCTTGAGTATCTGCACATCGCCTGTAAGCCAGCATTGATTCACAGAGATGTGAAGAGCAGGAACATCCTCCTGACCACAGATCTTGGGGCTAAGATTGCTGATTTTGGCCTGACCAAGGCTTTCAGCGACTCCAAAACACATATAACTACTGAGCCAGCTGGTACCATTGGGTACTTAGATCCTGAGTACGTCATGCACAGCATCAATATCTTCTCCTGTATACTCTACTTCAACATTGCCTGAAGTGTTGTTACTTTGTCATAATTAAGGACCCCTTCGTCTACCAATTGTTCAGGTACTTCCGCAGTTATCACATCAGCGAGAAAAGCGACATGTACAGCTTCGGCGTCGTCCTCCTGGAGCTCATCACGGGCCATGCTCCGGTCATACCGATTAGCGACAGCATGAGCATCCACATCGGCGAGTGGGTGCACGAGAGCCTCGACCATGGAAACATCGAGAGCATTGTGGATGCAAAGATGGGAGGGGACTATGACATCAACTCTGTATGGAAAGCTGCTGACTTGGCGCTGCATTGCAAGCAAGAGGTCTCCCGGGAGCGGCCGACTATGGCGGAGGTGGTGGCACAACTTAAGGAGTGCTTGGAGCTCGAGAATCGCTGCAGCGAGAGGAGAGGAAGCTTGTCTTCGAATGATGATAATTTGACCTGTCCTGGAGAGGGAAGTGCACTTGAGGTAGAAGAAGAAGAAGAAGAAATACAACAACAACAACACGGTGGGGGGATACAAGCGGCTGCTGGCCCTGCAATGAGATGATAGTTTTGATGAACTCATACATAAATGCTGGAGGTTGGAGCCATCTTCTTTACCTTTCGGATAAACCTTCCTCTTGCATTTCTTTGTGAAGTTCCCAAATTTCTGGCAATGCCTAGATGGAGTCTACCTGTTCTAGTCCAGATAAAAAATTTGTGATGAAAGAAGCTCGAGTGGATCACCGGAGAATTAACGTTCGGGTTTGGACAGCATGCGAGTGATACGTTTCTCAGTGTTTAGTGTTTAGATTGGACTTTTTTGTTGGCATCTTCGTCTTAGTTTGTGCGTGTTTTTGTTGTTTCTCTCCTCTTGGCAACATTAAACTTTGATCTCTTTATAATAAACAATATATTTATGCTGGCTATATGCATCTTACCGAAAAAGGCTTTCGCCCCGCTTTATAAATAAAGCAAACCGCCAAGAGCACATACAAGGACTAGTTCAGAACACACACACCCAAGTCTCACAATAATAAATCCAGAGGTACTGCTGAGGGCACAACTCAACAAGCCCAAAACACACACGAAATAAGAGACAAGGCTCAGCCGGGGCCAAGGCCGGAGAGCAACAGACGACTAATCAGGCTCTGGTGGAGGCGGCGGTGGGGGCGGCGACAGGCGGACGACCATCAAGCGGAGGTCGGCGATGAAGGCGGAGATGGCGTCCCGGTCCCGAGGACGGCTAAGCGGCCGCCAGAGCTGCAAGTAACCAGACAGTTTGAAGAGGGCGTTAGTAGATCGTCGAAGAAGGGAGGGCTGAATCACAAGCTTATCGCGAATCGTCCAGAGCGTCCACGCGAGGACCCCAATCTCAAGCCACCTAATGTGGCGAGAGGACAGCGGGGAGGCCTGTAGTTCGGCGAAGAGGTCGGGGAAGTTGGAGTGGCACCAATCCCCACCAACCGCCTCTCTAAAGCAGCTCCACACGAACTGAGCAGACACGCAGGAGAAGAATATGTGGTTCGACTCTTCGGGGGTATCACAAAGTGGGCAAAGGCCAGAGCCCGGGCCATTGCGCCTGCGGACCTCAACTCCAGACGGGAGCCGACCGCGGATGCTATATGCATCTTAGGATCCAGAGGCTGGGGGCAAATAAAGCTTCCATCGTCTAAAAAAAATCAATCATGTATTGGATGGTTGGTTCCCCAAAGGTGACACTTCTTTCTGATATTATTTTGACAAACATTTCTGATAATGTGATGATCGATGATGCCACGGCAGGAATTTCTTGATGCTCTTTCTTTTAACCTGGAATTTCTTGATTCTTAGGATGCTGATGCAAGATGGCAACGTGTGAAAACCTTGAAAAGAAAATTGATGGCTGGCATTCCACACATGTGGCAGCCCGTCCATTAAATATTGTTCTGAAACAATAAAATCTAGGAAAATAAAAAAAAATAAAAAAAAGGAACTGATGATTTATTGGAAAAATCTTGCTATACATTGTAGAAATATCTAGGACAAGAACGCATTGAAATGTTCACTAAAACAATAAAATATAGATGAAGAAGAGAATTTAGGATAAAATCTCACATTTTTAATATACTTAAATAAAACATAGGTAATATAACAAATAAGACATAAAAATGTGGTAAAAATGGGAATTTAAAAAATCTAATATCCAAGGGAGTTATTACTAATCTAAAAGTTTAAACTGAAAAAACCACAAATTGAGGAAAAGAAAGCTTTTGAGTTTTTATGGAGAGTACTCTCGCATAGTTTGCATTTCCAAAATGTCTAGTACCTCGAGTGGCCTTTTCGGAATGTTTATGCTTTTCTCCGTTTAATTTAATTTCCCCTTATTTTTCATATGTATTGTTTTTGTATGTGGTGACTGGGCTGCCACGTGCACGAGACCATGGCTACTTGATTGGCAAAACCACTCTCTAGAGTTAAGAATATTCTAGACTTGAGAGCATAATCTGTGGCATCTCTATCACCCTATGTGGTACTGGAATCAAGAGACCAGATTGAAGACTTGTTCATAATCGAGGGACTAATTAAGAATATAAGTTCCCCCAGCTTTTATAAAGAATAGTGACATGAGAATAATTCCTTTTTCAAGAATCTGTAGTGCGTGATTGGTTGTCTTGTTTGAACTTGATGACCCAAATGGAGGGGGTATAGCGCATTGCTTTACGCCACTTGAGCTAGCAAAGTCCGTTCAAACTCTAGTGCTCCCTTCCCTTGTATGTCTGGCTGCGTTGGAGAGAAGAATATGTAATGATTCGAACTTCTTCAGGATGCTCCCTCGCTAAGTATGTGATTGTGGTTCGGTAACTAGCGTGCATAAAGCATTCCAGCATTTTTTTTATCAAAGCATTTTAGCATTGATCAAGTGCAATACATGGGGGGACAAAACATATTTCCCCACAGAGGGACCGATCGACATGGAGCTCCATGCCATGGATCACATCACATCGATCCACGGACACGGAGAGTGAGACGCCGGAGCCACATTCCATTTTGGCAAACAAGCCAAGCAGCTGATTGGTATATCATCGTCATAATCAACGACCCCTCGATCGACTGATCGTGCGCGTGCACAATATCTGTCTAGCGTGAGCAGCATAGGCTGATTTAGCTAGCTGCACAGCCCACCGTTAGGGGACACGCACCCTCATCAAGATTCCATATATCGTACGAACTAGCCACCTATAATAAGGTTCAATAAGGTAGTACGTACCTAGTTTCCTCGGAGTAGCTAGCTGGTCAGTGTTTCGCAAAAAAAAAAAGAAAAAAAAAACTAGCTGGTCAGTGCATTGCACACACGGGCGTCATCCGGTCGTCACACGACACGCCCGCGCGTCAGCAATCGAGTTAGTTAACGAACTCGACTGGTCAATTCAGGTCCCCCATCCATGCACAACGAAACGTCAAAAAATTTGGCACGTACCACATACACACATACTACGTGTGCATCGCGTTCAAACAGGCTAGAGTTTCAACGCCGAACACTTGAATTGACAAAGCAAGCAACAGGCAGGAAGAGACATCAGCAGGTCAAGATCGTTCCTGCAATTATTGTCGCCTAACAACGGGGTCTCGAAGCAAAGCGTCTGATTGATTGAGTTGGCTTGAATTCCATGGCAACAAAGCAGGAGCACTACGCTTTTTTGCCTATTATATATGTGAATGCCTACAGCCGCCTCTTCCTCCTCCTAAAAAAAGCAGCTAGGGTTTCCGCCTCTCGCCGGCTCCGACGCAGGTCCGCATCGTCTTCGGTGGTCCTAGGGCCATGGAGGTGCGGTGGATCTTGCCAAGGGCCGGCGAGAGGGCTTCGTTTTTAGTCGTTTCTTTCTATTTTGTTAGGGTTTGTGTTCTGCTCAGGAAGACGAAACGGTGGCGGCTTTCTGAAGATGGAATAAAGGTCTCCCCGCCTAGCCCCCGTTTCAGTGGTGCGTCTAGCATCGTTGGTGGGCGTATGGAGGTGTTTCTCCGGCGGATCTATCTTTGGTGGATTTGCTCGGATCTCGTTGGTGTTCGTCTACGTTCGTGTGTCTTCGGATTGGATCCTTCCGATCTATGTTATTCTTCATCTGCGGCGATTGCTATTCTGGTGCGCTGGTCCTATGGGGCCTTAGCACGACGACTTCCCGACTGTCTACTACAATAAGTTGTGCCCGACTCTGACGATGGAGGGGCGATGACGGTGGCGCGCCTTCGGCTCGCTTCAGTGCTTGTAGTCGTCGCTAGGTGGTCTACGGATCTGGATGTAATTTTTATTATTTTTAGTATTCGTTGTCCTGCCATGATTGAAGATGAATAGATTGGAAGATTTCTCGCAAAAAAAAGCAGGAGCACTACTACTACTTACTACTTGGCTCTGTTTGGAACTTTGTACGTGTACATAGATAGGAGAAGTTTCTTGTATGAAAGCGTATGCTATGGTTGATCCATCACACTGTCCCAAAAAGAAGGGAAAGGAAGCATGTAAGTTCCCCCTCCCGTCCCCCGTGCCGCTCCCGCGAGCGGCCCGGGCGGAACCCTAGATCGCCGCCGCCGCTCCCCTTTCTCGCCTTCCTTCTCCCTCGCCGCCGCAAGGGGACGCCGCTGGGCAAAGCCCGCGCGTGCGTCGGCGGCGTTGAGGCTCCTGGGCGGCGCGGGACGGCCGGCGCTCGGCTCGGCGGCAGGTTGGGCCGCCGGCGGATTTGGGCGGGGCTCCCCTGCTTGGTGGCGCTGCGGCGCTGGCGGCGGCGTGGTCTGCGCGGGGCGGCGAGCGCGCGGGCTCCTCCTCATCCCGATCTGATGGCGCCGCGGTGGCGCCGGCGCTCGGGCGTGCGGCGGGGTCCGCGAGGGTGATCGGCGCGCGACGTCTTCCTCCCCGATCTGATGGCTCCATGGTGGCGCTAGTGCTCGGGCGGCGGTTGGCTTCGGCAAGCGGTGGCGAGCGCTGGGCTCTCGGCGGCTCCGTCTCTGACCCGGACGACGCGGGGGATGGCGGCGGCCCGGCGTGGCCGGCGATCTAGATGCGGTGGTGCCGGCGGCTCACTGATCTGCCGGTACTCCAGGGTCTGCCTGGTGGTGCTGGTGGTGACGGCGGCCCGTGCACGAGAGTTGGATCCCTTCGAACTGATCTGGGTGAAAACTTGCCTTCGGCTTCTGCTAAGGCCGGCGGTGGCGGCGCTATCTGCGTCGTTCCCTTCTTGAAGGCATCACAGTGGAGAAGTTCAAGGCCACTCTCTGCTACCTCCGGGAAAAACCCCAGATCGGATGATCGGATGACGGCGGCGCTCTGGGGTCGTTCCTCCCTTGGGGGCGTCATTCTTGGAGGTACACACATGATCGAGGGACCAGAGGACGGATTCTTTGGTTGAGCGGTGCTTCATCCTACACACTGATGGCGACGGATCTTGACGGCGTGGCGCAGTGCAGATTCGGAGTTCACTTTGGGAGGATGGACTCGCGCAGGAAGACGACGCTGTCGGGCGTCGTGGTGGCGTCGATGGCAGAGAGACCTGGCACGGTACATGCAACAGTTTAGCTCTGAAGATGGATTGGTGGCAGGTGGCTGTGGCGGCCTCATACCCGGCAGGCGTCCTGGTTGAGGAGTGCGCCGGACTGGTAGGTGCCCCATACCCGGCAGGCGTCCTGGTTGAGACCTCAGGTCTTAGATGTTTAGGTTTAGCTGCGATGTCTGTTTGGTATTAGGCCCAGACTATCTGCACCCCTTCATCAATTGGATAGGTGTAGCGACAGTTGTTGCTTAGACGGTGGCTTTAGTCTTGCTGTTGTATGGCTTTATAAGGTCTTGTGAGAATAATTAATAAAGTGACTGTATGTATCACCCAGATGCAGAGGCCGGAGGTCATCCTCCTTTTCTAAAAAAAAGTATGTATGATTGTATGTATGGTCACACGGACAGACGGGTGAGTGCGTGCATATTCAAACCCCAAAGTTTTGGGTTGTTATGAGAAAAGGGAGGACACACAGGTTGAACACGCATCACCACCTTTCTGGCTACTTAATCAGTTAGTTAGTTTACTCCACTTAGTTTACTGGGGTGTTGGATGATTGTGTTGTGTGCATGATTAATTGCATCGTTCTTCCTTCTTCCAACTTGACTTTGCTTGTGATTAAGAAAGGAATTAAAGAGGGAATTGAAAGGGTTGATTTACCTAGCTGCCGGAAAATGCCTAACTACCTTGATTTTCCGGACCAACCGGTCGGCATCTCTGCATCTGCTGATAGGAGCACTAATGTATACTACTACAACACCATACCATACCATTCGTTTCTTGTCAACAGTTTTAGGGAAAAGCTTTGCTAGGATATCTGCATCTGCATCAACTGGTGAACTTTGCTAGGATATTTTTTGTCAACAGTTTTAGAGAAAAGGTTTTGTCAACATCAACGAAATTTTTCTAATGAGGAGATTATAAATAATGCAAACCAATCAGGAGTTTCGCTAGGGAGTAATGATAGTGAAATTTTCAACTCGGTTAATGATCTCCTAGATTTGGAAGCGGAACGCGCTTTATAAACAATTCGAAACCTAGCAGCGGTAAAACCCATGAATTATGCAGAGATTGATGCGTTGGGGGTCAGAGTGCTCGATATTTTTTGTGCGGATCTTGTAACATCCACTCCTGTTCTGAGGAAGAGGATGTAACTCTAGAGAATGCAGTTGCTAGATCCGCTGAGCCCGGTTATGAGGACCGGACGGAGGACCAAAGTAAACCCAAACGCAAGTGGAAGCGGAAGATTTATCCCGTTTCAGCGGTTCGTAGGAGTGCTAGGATTCGGACTACCAAAAAAATTCATGATGAAATATGAAAGGAATCTTTTGGAATAGCAGAGGTCTGAAAGACTTGGCTAAAAGAAGGTTTCTTGCTGAGGCGTCTCTTGAGCATAGATTAGATTTTATTGCTCTCTCGGAAACTGGTAGAGATAATTTTGCGCCCCAGTTTCTCAACACTTTATCGGGCGGTGTCGATTTTGATTGGCATTGCCTTCCTCCACGAGGAAGATTGGGTGGGATCTTGCTTGGAGTGAGATGCGAGTCGCTGGAAGTCCGAAGTGTAGTGATGGATGACTTCGCGGTTAGGTTACGTGTCAGGTCCAAAGCTGATGGGTTTAACTGGGCTCTGGTGGTGGTTTATGGGGCCGCGCAGCCCGAGCTTAAACCGGAGTTTTTAGCGGACCTTGTTCAAATTTGCGGATCCGAGCAGCTCCCAATTTTAGTTGGGGGTGACTTCAACATCATTAGGAGGAGAGAGGAAAAGAATAATAATAATTTTGACGGCAGATGGTCGTTTATGTTCAATACCATTATTGAAAGCTTGGATCTGAGAGAGATAGAGCTTTCCGGTAGAAAGTTTACTTGGGCTAATGCTTTGCCAAACCCGACGTATGAGAAGCTTGATCGAGTCCTCGCGAGTGTCGAGTGGGAACAGAAGTTTCCTCTCGTAACGGTTTAGGCTCTCTCGCGCGGAATCTCAGATCACACACCTTTATTCGTGGACTCAGGTGAGCCAAACCACGTGGGAAACAAAAACACCTTTTCTTTCGAGCTGGCATGGTTTGAACGAGAAGGATTCTTGGATCTGATTGCCAGGGAATGGGCTAAGGATGCAGGAGGTACGACGTCTGTTGAGCGTTGGCAGAATAAGATTAGGCATTTGAGAAGTTTCCTACGGGGATTGGCTAAGCGATTTATAAGGTTGAAAAGGAAAGGCTCCTTTCTCTTATTCAGTCCCTAGATTTAAAAGCCGAATCCACGATCTTGCAAGCCGCAGAGCTTCAGGATAAACTTGATGCGGAGATGAGGTTGAAAGAACTTCTCTGCGAAGAAGAATTGAAGTGGGCGTTGCGGGCTAAGGTCCGCAAAGTTGTCCAGGGGGACGCGAACACTCAATTTTTTCACTTGATTGCTAATGGCAAGCATAGAAAGAAGGGAATCTTTTAGCTTGAACAAGATGAAGGAAATATTTTAGGACAGGACAACCTAAAACTTTACATAACCGAGTATTATAAGCAGTTATTTGGACCTCCAGAGGATAGTTGTGTGTCCCTCGATGAGTCCAGGATTGAGGATGTGCCTCAACTAACTGCTAATGATAGTGATATTTTGGTTGCCCCGTTCTCGGAGAAGGAGGTGTTTGATGCTATAGCGCAGATGAAAAACAATAAGGCTCCCGGGCCAGATGGTTTCCCGGCGGAGTTCTACAAAAAGTGTTGGCATATTATTAAGGGGGATTTGCTACCGATGTTCCAAGATCTATTCTCTGGACAGCTTCAGTTATTTCACTTAAATTTTGGAACAATAACACTGCTTCCTAAGAAAACGGATGCTGTGAGAATCGAGCAGTTCAGGCCGATATGCCTTCTCAATGTTAGTTTCAAAATATTCACCAAGGTTGGGACTAATCGGCTCACAGAGATTGCACATTCTGTGGTGCAGCATTCCCAAACTGCTTTCATGCCGGACAGAAACATCCTAGAGGGGGTGGTGGTCCTTCATGAAACGCTCCATGAAATTCACTCGAAAAAACTAGATGGAGTTATTTTTAAGGTGGATTTCGAGAAAGCGTACGATAAAGTCAAATGACCATTCCTCCAACAGGCATTGCGTATGAAAGGATTTGATGAAGCCTGGCGGCGCCAGATTGAATCGTATACGCAAAAAGGGAGTGTTGGAATTAAAGTGAATGAAGAAATAGGTCATTATTTCCAGACACATAAGGGCCTGAGACAAGGGGATCCGATGTCTCCTATCCTGTTCAACATTGTAGTTGATATGTTGGCAATTATGATAGGAAGGGCTAAGGAGGCTGGTCAAGTGGGTTGTCTGGTACCTCATCTCGTTGACGGAGGTGTGTCCATCCTTCAGTACGCCGATGATACAATCATTTTCATGGAGCATGACTTGGCCAAAGCGAGAAATATGAAGCTGGTGTAATGCTTATTTGAACAATTGACCGGGTTAAAGATTAACTTTCAAAAAAGCGAGTTGTTCTGCTTTGGTAGAGCCAATGATGAACAAGAGGCTTATAGGCAATTGTTTGGGTGCGATTTGGGGGCTTTACCTTTCACATACTTAGGAATACCAATCCACCATCGTAAGCTGACAAACAGAGAATGGAAGTGCATCGAGGACTGATTTGAAAAGAAACTGAGTTGCTGGAAGGGCAAGCTCATGTCATACGGAGGCCGATTAATTCTGATAAATTCGGTTCTCATGAGTATGCCTATGTTTCTTTTGTCGTTCTTCGAAGTCCCAGTTGGAGTTAGGAAAAGACTGGACTTTTATCGATCACGATTCTTTTGGCAGGGTGATGAACTAAAAGAAAATACCGTCTAGCCAAATGGGATATCATCTGTAGACCGAAAGACCAAGGGGGTCTTGGTATTGAGAATCTTGAAGTTAAGAACAGATGTCTTCTCAGCAAGTGGCTGTGGAAGTTATCAAGTGGGACTGATGCCACTTGGGCGCAAATCCTCCGTAGCAAGTATCTTCAAACCAAAACTTTGTCTCAGGTGACAGTAAGGCCGACTGACTCACCTTTTTGGAAAGGGCTTATGAAAGTCAAACTATCCCTGTTTAATAGGACAAAGTTTATTATTGGTAACGGTGCTAGTATGCGATTCTGGGAGGATACTTGGCTCGGAGAGACACCCTTAGCCATTCAATACCCGTCTTTGTATCGTATTGTTCAACGACGTGAGGTGTTTGTTGCAACGGTACTTTAATCTATCCCCCTTAATGTTCAATTCAGAAGGGCGCTAGTGGGGAATCGTTGGGAAAAATGGCTCCTTCTAGTAAGTAGACTGATGGAGGTTCAGCTTTCTCAACAACCCAATGAATTACGCTGGAAGCTTACTAGGTCTGGAGTATTTACAGTTAAATCAATGTATGTTGATGTTATCAATTCAAGCTCGATTCCTAGTTCCAAACATGTTTGGGCTGTCAAAGTCCCTTTGAAAATCAAAGTGTTTATGTGGTTTGTCCATAAACAAGTTATTTTAACCAAGGACAACTTGACAAAGCGTAATTGGACAGGACCTACTAGGTGTAGTTTCTGTGATCGGGATGAGACGATCAAACACCTTTTTCTTGATTGCCCGCTAGCCAAAGTTTTATGGCGGACGGTTCATATTGCTTTTAATATTACTCCACCGAGTTTTGTCAACACGTTATTTGAAATGTGGCTTAACGGGATAGAGCCCGAATTAGCGAGACATATTCGCGTAGGAGTCCGTGCCTTGTTGTGGGCACTCTGGAATTGCAGAAATGATTTGGTTTTTAACATGACAACACGCATTCATTTTTGCAGGTTATTTTTCGAGCCACGGCGTTGATCCGTTCATGGTCGCTACTCACTCCGACGGAGGCCAGGGAGCGTTACTGGATCTATCTGCTGGGAGATGGTAGCTCGGGATATCTTCAACCGGTTTGGATGGCGGTCATGTAATAGGATAGGCAATTAGTTTACCTATCTCTCTTTTGCCAGCCGGTTGTGGCGTCCTTTATTTGGCTAGTTTGGCTTCTAGCCCTTTTAGCTCTGTGTGAGCTCTTTTTTATTTTCATTTGGAGACTTTAAGATCTTGTTGTAACCTATTTATTTGTTCAATAAGATGGCCGTATGCATCGTTCTGATGCAGAGGCGGGGGAATCCCCCTTTTCAAAAAAAAAACAGCAACGAAACTTATACAGGCTACAAATCAGCATGGCTGCAATCTGTGTTAGGTAATGTAATCACATCGAATCACATGTTTATATATAATTACGTTAACTAAACAACGACTTGATTTACTTTGTTCTTCCGCGTCAAGTGGTTTTCCTTTCAGCCGGCCTGCCATGCCACCCAAAGTTCGTTGATTGAGAGCTCGAGAAGACCATACGAGTAGTCTTTTTCTTGTCAGCAAAGTAGTACTACTCCTAACAACTCTAGTTGCAAGGTGAGTATCTTGGCTTAGCTTGGAAGATGTGCCGCTGCATCCTACCAAAATGTATCCAAACAGATTCTGAAGGAGACGCTCAGGGGCAAGCAGTTTCCTTATATCTGAATATCTTTTTTGTTCTTTCTTTCTTTTTGTGGCTCTTTTAGATCAGAAGTTTTTTCTTTGTGAGATCATTTAGATCGAGAAGGATGGTGGAGAAGACGGGATTGCAACAATCAGCGCCGACAGCAATCCTGCATGCGAAACCATGGTGCTGGGCCGTTTTAAAACCCAGGAGCTGCTACGTTCTGTTGGGCCTGGGAGCCCAAACAATACGGTCTCACAAGCAGGCCGGCTGCTGAAAGCTCAGCCCAAAATCATGGTTACGCTACATCAAAATATTCGAGAGCAACAAGTTAACGAGAGCTTCTTTCGGGAGGCTCACAACAATCAGCGCCATTTGGTGCGCTCTCAGCCGCCCGCCACGTCTCGCGCTCTAGGTGCTTCCTCTGGATTTTTTTTCCGCACACTTTTTCGGCTTTTTAAACGGTTTTTTTTGACGTTTCGGTTTTCCACGGGTCTTCCTTACCTTTTGGAACAAAAAAAAATTCAACATTTTTTACGCCAAAAACGTGTTTTTTTGTGAGAGTTACGGTTTTGCTCCCGCGAGAGGCACGGTTTTGCTTTCACGAGAGTCACGGCCATGCCTCTCGGAAACGGAAAAATACGTGTTTTCTGTTTTTTTTCTTCCGCGAGAGGCACGATTTTGCTTTCGAGAGAGGCACGATTGTGCTTCCGCGAGAGGCACGGCCTTGCCTCTCGGAAACGAAAAAAACGTGTTTTCTGTTTTTTTTCCCTTCCGAGAAAGGCACGGTTTTGCTTCCGCGAGAGGCACGGTTGTCCTTTCACGAGAGGCACGGCCGTGCCTCTTGGAAACGGAAAAAACGCGTTTTTTTCTTTCGCGAGAGGCACAGTTTTGCTTTTGTGAGAGGCATGGTTGTGCTTTCGCCACAGGCATGACCGTACCTCCTCGGAAACGAAAAAAAATGTGTTTTCTCTTCTTTTTTTCCTTCCACGAGAGGCACGGTTGTGATTTCGCGAGAGGCACGGGCGCGTGCCTCTTTCGGAAAGGGAAAAACCCCGTGCTCCTGGTTCGGTTTTTTCGTCCGGTTACCTATCAACATGGGATCAAGTTTTGAAGATCTAGACGCGAGGAATCCAGTGGTGAAAACGGTTCGAGATTTGGACGCATAGTTTAAGAGATAAAACTTTTTGAATAAACGAATCTACGAAAAAAGGAAAAACTCCCAGGTTGCGACAAGTGGCGCACATGCAGCGCGTCACTTGTCGCAACCTGGAAAGGTGGAAGTGATCTTTTCAACAAGTACTCCTTAACTAGTGATTTCAAAAATATTCCTGTTGGGTTTATTTAGTGCCACCTCGTCTATGGAGCGTGGAAGAGGCGACAAGGAAAGCTATAAAACAAGTGGCTAAGATCAAGTCTAGTATCCGTTCTTATCAATTAAATATCTGATATGTGGGTCATATGCCCATAACGGTATTATATTTGTTTTTTTTGAAAATGTTTCATCACAATGGCTTGCCGTTGGGGCGCTTGCGTGTCACCTAAGTGTTGCACTATTCCCTAGGCTTGGCGCGCCCCAACCAAATTAAGTTTGAACTTTTTCTTTGAATTTGTATCCATAAATTTTTAATCAAGGTTGTTATTTTTTTTACATTGGAATCTCAATACATGACTTTGTTTCTTTTTACACATATGTCGTTGCAACTGGAGATATAATAATGTGCATTTAAAGTCAGGAAGAATTATATGCGCAAGCAAAATCCTGTGTGCACACAAAAAAGAAATATTTAGCTTCTCGGTTTTGGAGTGTGTGAAGGAATCAACCTGCTATTTTTTCAGTCATTGACCGAGGGCATTTAAGAGTTTTGTTACATCATCGTATGCCAGAGAAGGCTCATGAGTTATTTAATCTACTTTTTCTTTCAATCCTTTCAATCGAGGTGATTTTAAGGTATAAAATTTCTGAACATTCTAGGAAACATGAACAAATTTTTAAATCCTGAATAGTTCTTTGAAAATTATGTACACTTTTGGAAAAACGCGAACAAAATATGAAAGGGAACATCTTATAAAATTCACAAACTTTTTCTGAAAACACCAACCTTTTTATAAAGACATGAACAGTATTTGAATTTATGAACAATTTTTTAAAATGGGAACATGTATTGAAAATTCATAAGATTTTTAGAAATGTGTATCTTTTATACACAAATATTATTTTTAATTGTGAAAATTTCACTAAAACAGGAATATTTTTGGAATCTAGAGCATTTATTGAAATGCCATTTTCTTTTTAGAAATCTCGAATAATTTTGAAAAACAGTAAATGGTTTGGGAAAATTTGAAAACTTATTGTAAGTTTCGACTATTTTTCAAAATAGCAACAAAATTTTGAAATTGAACATTTTCCAAAATCTGTTTTCTTTAATTCTGAACGTTTATTGAGAATTTTTAATTTACGAAATAAATTCTAAAAGTAAAATAAACTTGTAAGCTAAAGAGAGAGAGAGAGAAAGGAGAATAAAAATAGAAGTAAAACACATAAATAAAGAAAAATGGGCCAACCCATTATAGGTTGTCCAGTGCGAAACTCCGACTATATATCGCCCTGTGCGGAAAATAGAATTCTCTCAGCTGCGTGGGCAGAAAAATAAGGGGTTTGCATCGCTGGGCCACAACGCACGGCCCATGTACGAAAATTCTTTTTCTAGCAGACAAACACATAAGAATTTAGTAGCACCTCGGATAGAAAAAAATTATTTTTGATGGTGAACGGATGAAAAAATTGGCGAAACGCACCTTGCTTTATTAGTAGGTATAGATATAGATATAGATTTTAGATGGATAAAATTGGCTCTCTCGTATGTTGCCTTGCATATGAGTTGTCATGTAAGGGTATCTTCAGCGCGGATCACCAAATAAACAACCATACTCCATCCCTTATGGTTTAAAGGGCCTACCTCAAAAATCAGAAAAGTTCAATTTGCAAGGCTCATTGTCTTGGGAACATGCAAATATAGCTATGTCCATATTCTTTTAATGCCAAGTTTATGTTTTCAATGTAGAATCAACCAATGTATGAAGGGCTGAGAGAGCCATGCATGTAGTATTAATATGTTGTCTAGCACTTAACTAGGTCTTCCTTGGTTGATGTGTGATTTGGAAGATGCGTCCAATACCGAAAAGGAAGGAGAGAGAAGGAGGGGAGAGGGGGAAATGGTTTTTTGGTGAGGCTGAGATGACGTTCCCCGCGGACGCTTGAACTCTCCCAACCCCCCCCCCCCCCCACCCACCCACCCCCGCCCCTAGTTCGAGGACAACATGTAGGATTTTAAAGGCTCGGAGTGGTCTGAGCGGATTTGGTGAGCTGTGTTGGATGAATAAAAGTGCCAGGACATTTTGCGTGTAGGTGATCCGCGTTGGACTTTCCCTAAGCTCCGGCTGATCTCGGGGCCAAGAATACTCCTAATATCATGTATTGTTGTTGTGGGAATGAAGTATGTCTACTAGAGGGGAGGTGAAAGGGAGTTTTAAAATTTCTTTTGGAAACTTCAAAACTCTCGGAACCCAACAGCGGATCGAATAAAAACAGAGTACAATGAGCGAAGACAAAGTAGCTAACAAAAAATAAGAGCATGCATAGAAAGGAATCACATGATTGAAGCACATGTAAATACGTGGAGTGGAGGTGACCAGTGATGCTCGATGACGACAAGGTATTTGATAGACCAGTTTGCCCTTCTGCAAAAGGACTACGTCTGGTTGGAGGGGTTGTGATTCAACACAGAAGATAAACTCTCTTCGCCCTATTCTCCTCGACAATTGGTTTGTCAACCAATGCCGATCAATCGTGGTAGATACTTGAGGTGATCTCCGAACATTTACAAACTTCTTCAAGAACCACAATCACTATTGGTCTCTGAAGAAATTGACACCTGACCATCTAGAGATTTTGCAGCTCTCAAGAGTACTAGATGGAGCATAGTGGACTTAGATTCGAGTGATGCTAAACCGCTATCTATTTTTTCGGCTCCGGGTTTTTTTTCTCGGTGGATTTTAAACTCAAATCACTCAGGAGAGAGGGTTGCTCACACAAACTTCTCGGGATCAAACGGAGCAACCAATGGACAATGTTGGTGTGGGATGGCTATTTATAGCCACAGCCTTCCCTGATGGGAAATTACCATTTTGAACACGTGGTCCAGCCAATGGCCAATCGACACGTTCACAACGGTCGAATTTTGGAAGCAACGGTAACATTACTTGAGGAAAAAGTAATGCTAACTCCTAGGTCTGAATCGAATCTCTCGCAGTAAGGAAGAACGACGTCTCTGGCTGGCGAGTATTCATTCGGAACACAAAGAGATTTCTCTCTCAACTCACATAGGATTGGGTTTAGCATCAAATAATCAAGGTTTCAAACACTATACCCCTCTTAATAGTACGGTGGTCATATGGCTTGATAAAGAGAAAGAAGAACAACGAAATAAATGCTACAATCAATTTCTAAAACGGAGTCTCGAAGCAAAGCGTCTGATTGATTGAATTGGCTTGAATTCCATGGCAACAAAGCAGGAGCACTACTAGTAGTACTTCTACTACTCCTCTGTTTGGGACTTTGCACGTACGTGCACGTAGGAGAAGTTTCTAGTACAGTATAAGCGTATGGTATGGTCGATCACACTGTCCCAAAAAGAAGAGAAAAAGGAAAGTGTATGCGTGTATGGTCACCTAGACACAGATGAGTGCATGCGTGCATATTCAAACCCCAAAGTTTGGGTTGTTGTGGGGAAAGGGAGGACACAAAGGTTGAACACGCATCACCTTTCTGTGTGCTACTACTATTTAATCAGTTAGTTAGTTTACTCTACTTGGTTTACTGGATGATTGTGTTGTTTTGTGTATGATTAATTGCATCGTTCTTCCTTCTTCCAACTTGACTTTGCTTGTGATTAGGAAAGGAACTAAAGGGAGGATTGAAAGGGTTGATTTAGCTAGCTGCCGGAAAATGCCTAACTACCTTGATTTTCCGGACCAACCCGGTCGGCGTCTGCTGCTGATAGGAGCACTAATGTATACTATACAACACCATACATACCATGCGTTTCTTACTCAACTGGTGAACTTTGCTGGGATATTTTTTGTCAACAGTTTTAGAGAAAAGGTTTTGTCAACAGCAACGAAGCAAATCAGCATGTCTACAATCTGTGTTAGGTAATGTAATCATATCGAATCACATGATTATTTATATGTACGTTAATTAAACAATGACTTGATTTCCTTTTTTCTGCCGCGTTAAGTAGTTTTCCTTTAAAGTTCGTTGAGAGCTCGAGAATACCACACTAGTCTTTTTCTTGTCAGCAAAGTAGCACTACTCCTAACAACTCTAGTTGCGAGGTGAGTATCTTCGCTTACCTTGGAAGATGTGCAGCTCCTACCAAAATGTATCCAAACAGATTCTGAAGGAGACGCTCAGCAGCTAGCAATTTTCTTAGATCAGAAGATACCTTTTTTTTTCTTTCTTTTATCATCTCTTTTAGATCAGAAGATTTTTTTTTGTGGGTGAGAAGATTATTGTTTTAGATCAATTCAGATCAAGAAAGATAATGGAGAAGCCAGGGTTACAACAATCAGGGCCGACAACAGTCATGCATGATTCACAAAAAAAAAAGACAACAGTCATGCATGCCAAGCCACGTTGCTGGGCCATTTAAAAACCCTGGAGCTGCTACTTTTTGTTGGGCCTGGGAGCCCGAAACAACACGGTCGCACAAGGAGGCCGGTTGGTGAAAGCTCAGCCCAAAATCATGGTTGTGACCCAAACAAAACAAAAATCATGCTGGGTTTAGTACCACCTCGTTTATGGAGCGTGGATGAGGCGGTGAGGGAAGCTACTGTATAAAACAAGGCAGAAGCCATCGTTTCAAAGTATACCTTTCTCGACCTTTTGGCTAAGATCAAGTGTAGTATCTGTTAGAGGTAAATACATCACTAGTGCTTGAACTTGCCACGAATGTGCACTCTGGTGCCTGAACTTGTAAAATACATTGAACTGGTTTCATAACTTGACACGGACGTGCATATACAGTTCAAATCTCGTTTTTATACGTCCATGACGCTCACGAGGCACGTCAGGATGTAAGGGATAAGGCGTGTGGCCTGTTTTTTTTGAAAAACCTCCTAAAATAATTTGTCCTTACAAAAAGGCCCTCAAAGAGAAATTGTTAAATTGAAAAAATATATTAATCTATATATATTTTTGAATTGATTGGATTGCTTATCACATGTGTCATGTGGTATCTATTAATCTATTAATAATTAAAACTGGTCCAGGGTTCAAACCACACGCACATGTGTGCGTGGCTAGCCAGTCAACCCGTTCAAATTTAGTGTCAAGAAAGGATTCATATACTTTATAAACATAAAGTTGAACAACATAAATTAAAATTCACAATAGTAGATTATCCTCGTTCCTCCACAAAAAAGTTAGGGTTTCTGCCTCCCGCCGCCGCCGCCGCCGCAGGTTCGCCTTCTCTTCGGTGGCCCTAGGGCCATGGGGGCGCGGTGGATCTCGGTAAGGGTCGGCAGGAGGGCTCCGTTTTTAGTCTTTTCTTCCAGTTTTGCTAGGGTTTGTGTCCTGCTCGGGAAGACGAGACGGCGGCGGCTCCCTGAAGATGGAATAAAGGTCTCCCCGCCTAGCCCTCATTCCGGCGGTGCGTCTAGCACTGTTGGTGGATGTGTGGAGGTGTGTCTCCGGCGGATCTATCTTTGGTGGATTTGCTCTGATCTCATCGTTGTTCGTCTACGTTCGCGTGTCTTCGGATTGGATCTTTCTGATCTACGTTATTCTTCATCTGCGGCGGTTGCTGTTCGGGTGTGCTGGTCCTACGGGGCCTTAGCACGACGACTTCCCGACTGTCTACTATAACAAGTTGTGCCCGACTCCGGCGATGGAGGAGCGATGACAACGGCGTGCGTTCGGCTCGCTTCAGTGCTGTTAGTCGTCGCTAGGTGGTCTATGGATCTGGATGTTATTTTTTCTTATTTTTGGTATTCGTTGTACTTCCTTGATTGAAGATGAATAGATCGGAAATTTTCTCTAAAAAAAGAACAACATAAATTAAAAATATTTATTCCAGCAAATAGTGGCATTGATTTGAACCTGCAACCAGGGGCTATATGGCGGCCGCACATACCACTCCAACCGACAACACCGAATGGCAAAATGATAAATTTAGCTTTATATCATAACGAGCCCGTGTGGCTAAAACAAACCACAGTGTGGCTCAATTTTCAACGGGTTTGTTCTTTTTTATTTCATTTTAAAAAATACATAAATTATTATCGCGTTGCAAACAATGTACATATATATATATAACAAATTACGCTAAAAATTTCATATAATTTCATCAAATACCTATGCAATAATTTAACAGAAATACACATAATAAAATTATGAATTAAGAATATATTTTATAATTTAAAAAATGTTCGCATTTAAAAAAATATGGAAGTAATTTTAGAAACGTTCATATATTTAAATAAATTTTCATATAAGTTTAAAATTTCTACATTTTTAATAAACTATTTATTTAGTATATCAATGTGTTCATTCTTTAGCAAAAAACTATGTTGTTTTGAAAAGTTTATATAGTATATAAGTTTGTGTCTTTTCTATAAAAAAATACAAGCCTAGTGCGCCATTAGACTGCGGATCCTGACATGAATAATACTTTTTTTTGAAATACTCACATGAATAATATGGAATCTTATTTTAATCATTCATAAATATTTCCAATTTTATGAATATGTTTTAAAATAACACGTGAATTCTTTTTAAAATGACATGAAGATTTTTGCATTCTTTTGAAATTATGTTTGTTATACCGTCATAAAAAGTACTTGTACTTTTGATACATGACAACTCATTGGTTGGAGTGGCATCCGTGCCTGGTCTACAAGCTTTGGTCCCATGTTCGGTCACAGATCTGGTGCTGTTTTTGCTGAATTATTAAACTCTTTTTATTTATTTTGTTCGGCCAACTGTTTATAAAGGTTATGATTCATTGAATATTAGCAAATGGGAAGTTGTCGAGTGGCTAGCCGCATGCACTCGACTGGTACGTTGCTGGTTCGATCGAGTACACGAGTTGTAATTTTTATCTTATAGTTATACACCTAATTTTTATTTTATAATTTGTCAGATTCTCCCCGAGGGTCTTATTGAAAGAAAACAATTTCAGAGGTTTTTCGCAAAAAATACCAGGGCACGCACCTTTGGCATCGACAGTTGGCCCCATGGGATGCTAGCGTGCCTCCTCAGCTTCGCGGACGTATACAAACACCATTTGAACCGTATATGCACGCCCATGCCAAGTTATGAAACCAGTTAAATGTATTTTGCAAGTTCAGGCACTAAAGTGCACATTCATGGCAAGTTCTAGCACCAGTGGTGTATTTACCTTTATCTGTTATTATCAGTTTAATATCTGATATGTGGATTATATGTTCACAACGATATTAGATTTATTTTTTGTGGGAAAGAGTCCATCACAGTGGCTTGCTGCTGAGGCTCCCATGTGTCGTCTAGGCGTTGCACTATAGCCTAGGTTTGGCGCACACCAACCAAATTAAATTCAAACTTTTATCTAAAAAGAATGAATTTATATACACAAATTTTTAATCAAGTTCATTATCTTTGGGACCTTGGAATCTTTTTTTAACACGGTACAAATACGAGTGCTCATATACACACGCATACACTCACCCCTATGAACGCATACCCTATCCCTATGAGCATCTTCGAAAGACTGAACACCCCGTCGTCGACGTGAACGTCTCCTCCTACTGAATGCGCGTCGTCGGAAATCCTAAAATAAATTCAGAAATAAATGCGAGCATTAGGATTTGAACCTTGGTGGGCTGAGTATACCACAGTCCATCTAATCATTCAAAACCAAAACCACATGTTGGTTCGCAGGGACCTCGGAATCTTTGAGACATGGCTTTCTTCCTTTTTCTTTTAGGGAATTTTCCCGGTATGCTCTTGCACTTGGGGTGTCTGAACATGTAGGTTGGCTGTTGGCATGCATCTCCAACGCAGTTTAGCATTCCCCGCAAAATATTAAAACAGTTTAGCAAATGAATAACCATATCTGCTAAATGCCTTTGTCCAATGAAGAAGGAGATGGAGGAGAGAAAACGGAGTGAGAGGAAAAAGTGAGTAATTGAAAAAAAATACCACATTTCACGTTACCATTCCACAGAACTATCATATTTTAAAAACTGATCAAAAACTCCAGATTAATGCTAATTTCGTGACAAAAAACTACCAGGTCGGGTTGAAGACAGATTTAACCGGTTTAAACACGATTCTGACAGAGCTGGCCCACCGGTCAGGACGGCGGCCGCGCTAACGGCTAACGGCGCTCGCCTGCCGCCCGTTAGCCACGCGCGTCGGTCGGACCCGGTCGTACAAGTTGGTGGCGCGCGCGGCCCGCCGGCTGTGGCAGTGGGCGGACGAGTGGGCGCAGGCGAACCAGTACTACGAGGTGCCGTGCTTCGGCGGCGGCGGCGGCGGCGACGGGGCCGAGAACCCGCTCTTCCGCAAGGCGGCGGCCTACGTGGCGTCGCTGCCGTCGCTCGAGGACGCAGACGTTGCCTGCGTGCTCTCCTCCGCCCGCAAGAGCAACGACTTCTCTCTCCAGCTCGGCCCGGGCCACACCGCGCATGACGCCTTCCTCGGCGCGTGCCTCGCGTGCACCAACGGCGGGGAGCGCCTGGTCCTCCGCGTGCGCCGCCATGACCGCTCGCGCATGCTGCGCCCCTACCTGCAGCACGTCGTGTCCGTCGCCGACGTGATGGAGCTGTGCCGCCGCGAGCTGCGGCTCTACGCCAACACCGGCGCCCTCGCGCCGCGCTGGGCGTCGGCCCTCTTCACCCACCTGGCCACGCTTGACGCGGTCGCCATGGACCCAGAGCTCAAGACCCGCGTCCGCTCTGACCTGGAGAGCTTCCTCAAGGGACGCGCCTACTACCACTGCTTGGGCCGCGTCTGGCGCCGGAGCTACCTGCTCTACGGCCCGCGCGGCACAGGCAAGTCCACGTTCGCCGCTGCGATGGCGAGGTTCCTCAGGTACGACATCTACGACATCGACCTCTCCCGCGCCGGCGCCGACGAACTCCGCGCGCTGCTCGTGGACACCGCCCCGCGGTCGCTAACGGGCGGCAGGCGAGCGCCGTCAGCCCTTAGCGCGGCCGCCGTCCTGACCGGTGGGCCAGCTCTGTCAGAATCGCGTTTAAACCGGTTAGATCTGTCTTCAAATAGTATTTTGTCACGAAATTAGCACTAATTAAAGTTTTTGATCAGTTTTTAAAATGTGGTAGTTCTGTGAGACACTAATGTAAAATGTGGTAGTTTTTTGTCAATTACTCGAAAAAAGTGGGCTTGTGGTGGAGTCCAAGCCTGAGTTGGTGGACTCTGGTCCGGACGGATTTGGTAAGCCTAGACCATCCGAACATTTACGAGCGCTTAGTTGATCGGCGGCGAAGTTGCCTAATCTCCAGCTGATCTCGGGGCCGAGAATACTCCTAATATCATGTATTGTTGCTGCTTACTAGATCTTGATCCTCGCAGAAGTTGCAGTGCTACCGGGACTAGCTGCTAGCTTGATCCTCGCAGAAGTTGCAGATCTTGCAGATCTTGCACACGCCACTAAGTTCTAAATGAATCCATAAAGAAATATGTGTCAATAAATTATGTGTTTACAACCCAACAGAATTTCAAATCAAAATTCAGTTTACACACAGAGAGAAACTCATCAAACAAACTGAATAATATACTATATAATATTTTGTCCGTTGTGTTTTTGTCGAAATAGGGTTTTCCCCGCTTTGTATTATATAAAAGCAACCATCACCGATACAACCCACGATATGTGCCGGGGCGGAAGCAACACATGCACACCAAAAAAAACGAAAAAATATATAAAACACACAAATACCGACAACGACGGATCAACAAAAATGAAGAATCATCGCGACCGCTGCGCCCACCGGGGATCTTCCACCAAGCTCCGACTCCGAAGCGCCGGTACCACACAACACCTTCAAGAAAGAACGCGACGATGACGAGGCTGTTGCAAGGGTTTTCCCCAGTACACGGCAAGGAGAAAGGAAGGGTGACACCCAACGCCCTCCAGGAAGGTCCGGCAGCATCCTCAGGCGCCACCGCGTCGGAGTCGGCCAGGCCGACAGGGATTTCTTCCGATCCCAACCATCACCCTGAGCGCTCCGGAGCACGCCACCATACCGTCCATCACCCTGCGCCAATACGGTCTTGAGTCTCCCACGCTGTCTCACCACGACACCCCGAAGTGGGACCTGCATAGCGAAGAAGAATAGCCGGGACTCGGAGCAGCAGCACCGTCAGCACGCGGGAGGGCCCAACCTCCACCGTCAGCACGCTGTCTCTTTGTGTTTTTACCTTTGTGACACTATCCGTAGCTGTTTTAAAATCTTTTTCTGCATATCTATGTGAACACATATATAGATTATTACCTCAGCCTACAGTGCTATTTCCTACTGCTCGTTGTGTCCGAGGAAGCTTTCGTAGAATAAAAAAAGAGGACAGACCTAGGAACGATTCTTCGCTGCATGCAATACAACAAATGGTTCCACTAGCGGAGAGGAGCAGCCGGCGCCGGTCGACGCCGGCCGCGAGCTGCCCGGAGACGGATCGAGTATGAGTTCATTAGAAAATACGGAGCAGTAAACACGTCGCTATTGTGCCGGCCGGGCAGACAAGCGGAGGTTGCCACTTGATTTTGCACTCTTTGGTTATATCGAAATACAAGCGCACGCTGACAAGAAAACCTCCAATTTAAACGACAGCTGGGCTGACTGCATTTCGATGTGGAGCAACCATCTACTGGCTACTGGTGCCTATATATGTTTGCAACACGGGAAATTTCTTCAACCAACGAAACATCAACTGCCTGCTTCGATCGAGATCATCCAACCCCGTTAATTCCCTCCGCATGAAGTGGTCACTCATGGATGATCACCAAAACCCTTCTCCTCCTTGCAAAATGGTGGTCTCTACAGCGACAAAGATCACCGATGACCGCCTGGCCGACCTCTTGCCGGAGATCTTCCTCCGCTTACCAACCCCAGCCGATCTTGTCCATGCATCCGCCACTTGTACGTCCTTCCACCGACTAATCACCGACCGTTCTGTCCTTCGGCGCTTCGGCAAGCTCCACACCCCGTCCATCCTAGGCTTCCTAGATGAGACCGGGTTCTACCCCGTCGTCCCACCTCACCCCTCTGCATGTGCTGCCCGGGGCATCGCCTTCACTGCCGACTTCTCCTTCTCCTTTCTCCCTCCTCCCGCCCGCTGGATTGTCCAGGACATCCGTGATGGCCGTGTCCTCCTCAACCGCCGCCACACTGGTGAGAAAGACCACAAAATATTCAACGATCGAGTGGTGTGCGACCCATTGCACCAGCGATACATCTTGCTTCCTCCAATTCCCGACAACCTACCTGCATCGCCGGAGGATCCAATTTGTGTGCTAAGTGATCCCTTCCTCGCTCCCCACGACAAGGAGGAGCTGGCAGCAGTGGCAGATGAAAAGATTTCATTCCAAGTGATCTTGTTAGCAAGTTGCCAGACTAAACCAGTTGCCCTCGTCTTCTCTTCGAGCACCCAGCAATGGCGAGCGGCTAGGGGCCATGCTTGGAGCGATTTGCTAGTCCACAAAGGTGTGCTCTTGAGAACTTCAAGACCTCCTATGTTATCCCTGCGCCACTACGCTTATGGATGCTTCTCCTGGAAGATAGAGTTTTGGAATGTCATGCTCGTGCTTAACACCCAAGGTATGGTGTTCTCCACGATTGGACTACCACCTGAAACCATTGGGTATACCATTGTGGAGGCGGGGGAAGGCAGACTTGGAATGTTCAATTATGAAGGGAACAGCACATCTGACTTCTGTTATAGCATTAGGCAAAGTAAAAGTGAGGATTCCACATCAAACGAGTGGCGGTTGGAGAAGACAATCTCAGTAGATTCAAGGTGCCAACAGTATATCGTGGGTGCAACTGAGAGGTACTTCCTTCGTTCCTAAATATAAGTCTTTTTAGACACTTCAAACGGAATACAACATACGGATGTAGGTAGATATATTTTAGAGTGTAGATTCACTCATTCTGCTTCGTATGTAGTCACTTGGTGAAAACTCTAGAAAGACTTATATTTGGGAACGGAGGGAGTACATGTTATTGATAGGGGAAGAAAACAAATCATATGACAGCTCATCATTGGAGTGCCCGGGCTATGAATGTTTCGCACTAGATGTCAAGACATTGCAGGTTGACAGGATGTGCACGAAGAAACAAACCGATTCTGGCATATCCTGGACACACGTATATACTAATTATCCACCATCATTGTTATCACCATCGAAAATATGAAGTGGTAAACATTTCTATTACATCCTAGTTATATTATCACCTTCCTTTGTAATTATCACATTGCTTGTTGGGTGCTCTTTACAATTTTTTTTATTTGATGCTTGCTAGCTAGTGCAAGCGGTAAATTTTTTTTTTTTGAGAATGAAAGCAGTAATTCTAGTTTACATGGTTTAATTAGAAGATGCTATTTCTTTTGTACCTTTATCTCATTATGTTGTTAGAGTCGCCAGACCCATATTTAGCTACATTATATGATGATTATGATGCCGACATGATGAGTTTGCTCCTTTTTTACTGCGAACCTCACAACTATTCATGGTTCTTAACAAATTTCATAATTTTAATCATGGCACTGTGTTTATTTCCTAACCATCTACTTATATCATGATTAAATTTTCCTCCAATATATCGTGTTCATTATCCAAACAATAATAATAGACTTATAGACGCTTCTTATGGATTAAACTTATGGACCCTATGTGTCCTATTTCTCTGTTCCCCTCAATATGACTTCTCTACGCGACCATAAGTTTAATCCATAAGAAACTACCCACATGTCTAGCATTATTGTAATCCAAATTAATCCGGCAGCACAACAAATATCAGTGAGTTTTTGTGCTTTATCATTGGCTTTGTACTTGGTTGGCATGTAGCCGCATACTTACTTTAGTAGAATATATAGAAGTTGTGTTACATATGTTTTCTTGTATATGAAAGCGTTGATCTAAACAAAAGTATATTTTTGTAGCGTTTAATCTCCTTTTCTAGAACAAATGCACAATTTTGAATTTTGAGTGACATATATTTTTCCATTGTTGTACAATCTAGAGGTACTTAGTTATATTAATATTTATAAGAGTAATTATTGCCATCTTGATATATTTTGTGTACCTTGTAACTTGAAACAGAAATGCCATGTGTGCAACAAGGATACCAGCAGGTGCTTCAATGTTCCTTTTGAAGAAGAAGAAGAAGAAGAAGAAGAAGAAGATGCTTCAATCGTGTCTATGTCAGTGTTAAAAACTACCCGTCAATGATGAACGGAGGTCTAGAAGAAAAACACTACATTGCATATTTTTGGATGAATCACAGATTCATTATAATATATGTAATATGTTGAATTAGAACATGTTGCGTATCAATTCACAAAGAAAAATTGGTGATGTAGAGGAGAATATGCTCCTATGGTATCCGTCAGAAGCCAAGGATATATAGAGTTGTGTCATGTTCTCCTTGAGATGTTTTTTTCTCTGTTGTGAAAAATCATGTACGTGAGTCATCTGGTACTTGCACTCTGACCTCTGAGCTGTTGTGGCACACATTACATGCTTAATTCGATTCTGATCTCGTGCATGCACATCCTTTTCTCTGAATTTTCATCCGCTTTCTTCAAATGTTTTGTAGAGTCACCCTCTTTTTTGATTTCTTTAGACAAACGCGTCCTCGCTCGGTCGCCCACATCTTCACTCTTGGCCCAAGTGCAGAATGAATCCCAAGCCTGCAGGCGCTTTACGTGGGCTCGGCCCGTTTGGCTCTTTCGCTCGCGAATTCAAAGCACAAAAATTCCGGGATATCTAGCGATCGAACCAACGACTCGGTAGTTCAGGGCGCGCAGTGGTAACTACCCCGCCAAAGGACCTTGATGTGCTAAGTTCCATCACTTCTTTTACTTATCATCTTCTCTTTCCTTTTTTTTCGTTTTCTATTTTCGTTCTTCTGTTTTATTTTTCCTTCTTCCTCGTTCGATGTTTTTGTTCAAATCCATCCACATTTTTAAAAGTAGATGAACTTTTTTAAAATTCGATGAACTTTTTCCAAATTTGATAAACCTTTTTCCAAATTTGATGAACTTTTTCCAAATCCGATGAACTTTTTTCAAGATTGATGAACTGTTCCTTCAAATTTGTGAATATTTTTTTCAAACTCGATGAACTTTTTTCAAGACCGATGAACTTTTTTTTGAAAACGATGAACTTTTTAAACTTTTTCCAAAATCTTTAAACTTTTTTATGTTTGTGAACTTTTCTTCAAAAATGATGAACTATTTCTCAAAATCGATGATGTTTTTTAAGTTTGTGAAACTTTGGCTCAAAATCAATGAACGATTTAAAAAAATCTAAATGATAAATAAATAGCAGTTATACTAGTTTATGTACTGCTAGCGCTATTAAAATCACATTTGTCCAATTGTTGTGGTGTTTAGCTAAGCTCGAACAAGGCTTGACTTGCAAGCGATGCGAGTGTTCGGGCGCTTAAGGCGCCAAACAGGATCTCCCGGGGATCGAACCTGCGACCCCTTCGCTGCGAGGGTTATGCGCTAACCACCAGGCCACCACCCATCATGTGCAAATCTACTTCCCTTCTTTCTTTTATTTATTTCTTTAGTTCGTTTAGTTCCTTTATCCTTATCTGTTCATTATTTTATGTTTTCTTTAATGCTCGATTTTTTCCCAAATTCTGTGAACCTTTTTTTCTAAATTGATGAACTTTTAAAATTAGATTATTTTGTTTTAAAAAAGTTTAAATCTTTTTTAAAAAATCGATGAATTTTGTTTCAAATTTGATAATCATTTTTCAATTTCGATGAACTTTTTTAATTTTGATGAACTTTTCCAAAATCGATGAACTTTTTTAAAAATTGGTGAACTTTTTTCAGTTTCAATAAACTCTTTTTTCCAAATTCGATGAGCTTTTCTTGAAAGTAGATAATTTTTTTTCAAAATCTATGAGCTTTGTTCAAATTTGATGAACTTTTTTCGAAATCATTGAACTACTTACAAATTTGATGAACCTTTTCTTCTAATCGATGAACTTTTGTTTCAAATTTGATGAACTTTGTCAGAATTGATGAGCTTTTTTTCAAAATTTATGAACTTATTTTCATTAAAATCGACTTTTCCAAAAAAAAACAAATAGTTCACAAATGCGTAATGAATAGCGCGGCTCTGGTGGTTCTTAAAGCGTTCGTGTTTGGAATAAATCGCTAATCTTCATGTGGTGTAGTGGTTATCTGAGCAATCCTGTAATTAAGAGGTGTGGGTACGAGTCGTGGTTCTTATGTTTTTTTCGCGAGACGTTTACTCCCGTCGGTGGGCCGGCCCACTAGCTTTGCCTGTAGGCGCCCGTTCGCTTCCACGGCGTCGAACGCGCCAAATAGGAGCTCCCCCTCCGAGGACCTCGGGCGCGACTATGTCTCGCCTTCAGCGAGATGGGCAGGCAACCTCGCTGAAGGGGAGGGTGAGTTGGCCGGCCCAAGAACGGGGGATGCAAGATCATTCCTTTTCTGGTTTGTTTACGTTTTCTGCTTTTTTTTACATATACTTTAAATTCTAAATATATATATTACAAAAAATACTTTATAAAAATATTTGAAAAAATGTTGATCAAGCATTTGAATAATGTTGAATGTGTATAAAGAAAATATTTGTCACATATATGAAAAAAGTATTAAAAATGTTTATAAATTTTTTGATCATATATTTAAAAAATGTTAATCAATCATTTGATTTTTTTCTTGACTAAGTATTTGAAAAATGTTGATCAAACAACTGAAAAATGTTGATCAAATATTAAAAAAGATTATTGTTTATCATGTACTATATAAAAATCTTAATCAATCATTTGAAAAATGTTGATCAAGTATTTGAAAAATGTTAAATGTGTAGAAAAAGTGTTGACCATGTACTAAAAAATGATGAATTATTTTTATCATGTATATAAATATGTTAATCAAGCAATTGAAAAAGTATTGAACACGTATTTGAAAAATGTTGATCAAAACATAACATGTTAAATGTCTATAGAAAAAAAAATACAGACCACACATTTAAGAAATGGTGCATTTTTTTAGTCATGTATATAAATATGTTAATCTAGCATTTGAAAAAAAGTGTTCAACAAGTATTTGAAAAATGTTGATCACGCATTTGAACAATGTTAAAT
Organism: Triticum aestivum; assembly: GCF_018294505.1. Lineage (NCBI taxonomy): Eukaryota > Viridiplantae > Streptophyta > Magnoliopsida > Poales > Poaceae > Triticum > Triticum aestivum. The sequence continues at coordinate 100,288,304 of NC_057811.1, forward strand.
GTGTATAGAAAAATGTTGGCCCTGTATTGAAAAATGATGACCATGTATTGAGAAATGATGAATTTTTGTTGATCACGTATATAAAAAAATTTAATCAAGCATTTAAAAATTGTTGAACAAGTATTTAAAAAATGTAATCAATTAGAAAGCGTTAAATATGTATAAAAAATATTGACCATGTATTACAGAAATCTATAATTTGTATTGGAAAATGTTAGATGTGTATTAGAAAAATATTGTTCACATATACAAAAAATGTACTCCAAAAAGAACAAGCCCAAGCACTAAAGGGCACAGCCAGCCGCCCGGCGGGCGCCTCCCACCGCAGGAAGGACGCCGCCCTCACTGTCGAGGAAGTCGCCTTGGAGCCCGACCCTTCGTCACCAGCAGGAGCGAATCGGGTAGATCCTCGCTGCCCCCTTCACTAGCGGCTGCGCGGCGAGCTGGCGGCCCCCTCCGGAGGCGACGAGGGAGATGGGGAGGAGGGGAAGGGCCGGCGGCGGCTAGGGCTAGGAGCCGCCCGTGTCTCCCCTGCAGGAGCAATGCGGGGGCCTCTAAGCAGAAACCAACGTTGTATATATACAGTTCATAGCAGACACTTCTTAGACCATGGTAGTGATGTGTATGATTCTGTTGTTCTCAAGAATATCGTCATCATCCTGAGCTTACATATACTCGCCTAGATGAATCGCTTGAACCAGCCAGCTAGTTTATCCACACAGTGTGGACATTTATCTGGCCTGACGGTTTGTTTGTGAATGTTCTTGTGCCAAGTCCAGCGAGCATGGCGTCAGAGTCAACAATTTTCAGCTCAACGGGCCCAACAGCTCCCTTCTCTTTTTTCCATGTTCTCAAACATTAAACAGTAATAAATGACTTACTGTCAATCACTCTAACTAAAATGCTTTAGTGGTTAAAAATTCCTACACACCATAAGGGCAACTCTAACCGATCCCCATTATATAACAGAGGATTCGATGGAGCAAAACCTTACTGAAGTATTTTTACTCCACTAGGATTTGGCCGGACCTAGCCGATCTCCTATACATAACGAAGTAAAATTCAAATTTGCACAATAGTTCAACCTATTTTCGATTTAAACAACCGGAATTGACCACATTGTCTTAACAATCAAATTTAAACAACCGAAATTTAACTCATTGTCTTAACTACCAAAATTTAAACTAAACTTAAACTTAAAACTAGAACTAAACATAAACTAAAACTAATCTAATCTTCATACTCATCGTCATCCTTGCCATAGTAGAGATCGAGCCAATCTTGCCTCAACATGCCACCACCCATTGGGTCCGGGCGGTGCCGTCGTCGCCGGAGTTGAGGAAGATGCGCCGCCACTCCTCGGCGTCGAACTCCTTCTCCGCACTGCCGTCGTCGCCGCCGCCTTGCTCCTCGCCATCGGAGATGGTGATGACCTCGCCATCGATAGCCTGCTCCGCGAAGATGGCCCGCTCTGCCTCCACATGCTCGGGGTGCTGGCGACGGAGGTCCGCCATGTATTCCTCGTCGGCAGCCTCCGTCGTGAGGCCCTCCCTCACCTCTGAGTCCCCCCGAGCCGTCGCCGCATCCACCACCCCCGGCGCCAACGAGACGAGGTGGACGAGTGCCTTCTCAAACGGAAAATTGTGCGTCGCCGCCGTGCTGTGGAACCATACCTGCCACCGGTCATATTCCAGGGCGGCGAGCTCCGCCGTGTGGAATGACCCGATCCACTTCTTCGTGTGGGTCTCCCGTTCGGTGATCTCCGCCACCCAGGTCCCCCACGCGCGCTGGCGGACGCCGAGGTATTTCCTCTGCGGCTTCCGCGGCAGAGCGAGGTCCGGGCAGTCAGAGATGTTCGGGTTGCGGGGCGCGGCTCGAGGATGTGGCTCGGCTGCGTGGATCCAAGCTGCGGATCAGTGGCGGGAGGTCCGGCCATTGGGAGGAGGGGGCGGCCGGGGAACGGCGGGGGCGCGCGCCGGCGGCGGGGAGGGGGAGAATGAGAGGCAAAGAAGGCGGCTAGAGAGCATGTAATTTTACTCGGCCGCCGAGCGGTGGAGGATAAATTTTCCTTCGCTAACGCCGATTGGGGATCGGTTAGATACCGGTTAGAGGAGTAAAGCCGGTTATTGGGGATCGGTTAGAGTTTCCCTAAAAAAGCATTGCAATGTCCCCTTCGCTGAAAACCTGAAAGCACTTTTTTCTTGACATCTCATTCGGATGAGCGAGGGCAGCATGCAAACTAGATGTTGGGTGGATGGGTCATTGGTGTTTTGTGCAGCCCACACCACAAATATGTGAATTTACTTCGGTTTTAGTCTTTTAGAATGCATGCGTCTTGCATGTACGCGCGCAGATGCTACGCTGGTCCGGAGTCCATCTATATATATGCAATCGTTCCACATGGTGAACTAGCACTTGCTCATAGTTCAGCACACACACAGATTAAGGACCGCACCGCTTATAGCTGGCTTACAGAGTGATGGAAGATTCACCTTCTCTTTTATTTAGTTATTTTTTGAGATTTTGGAGAAAAGCATGTAAACTTGCCATGGCAAAGTTATAATTGTTGAGAAACATGGCAAAGTTTGCCATGGCAACTTACGATGTTCAAAAACATGGCAACATTTTGTACATGTTCAAAAATATGAAAAATTTGCCATGGCATTTTAAAATGTTCAAAAACATGGCAAACTTGCCATGGCAAACTTTTAATATGTGCAAAAACATGGTATCTTCTTTTAATTAAGTTTGTTCAAAAACATAACAAACTTCTTTTTAATTAACATGTTCACAAATATGCAAACTTGCCATGGCAACTAAAGATGTTCAAAATAACATGGAATGTCAGTAGATGTTTAAAAACATGGCAAATGTGGCATGGCAACCAACATCAGTATTGTTTATAGATATGTCTTTTTCCATGGCAACTAAATGCAATTTTTGCTATGGTTCGTTGTGTCTTTTTGCCATGTCCACTCAGAGAATGTTTTGTAGGGGATCGTTGCAGAAATTAAAATTTTCTACGCATCACCAAGAACAATCTATGGAGTCTTCTAGCAACGAGAGGGATAGGAGTGCATCTACATACCCTTGTAGATCGCGAGCGGAAGCGTTCAAGTGAACGGGGTTGATGGAGTCGTACTCGTCGTGGTCCAAATCACCGATGACCGAGCGCCAAACGGACGGCACCTCCGCGTTCAACACACGTACGGTTGGGGAAGACGTCTCCTCCTTCTTGATCCAGCAAGGGGGAGGAAGAGGTTGATGGAGATCCAGCAGCACGACGGCGTGGTGGTGGAAGCAGCGGGGATCTCGGCAGGGCTTCGCCAAGCTCAGCGAGAGGGAGAGGTGTCACGGGAGGGAGAGGGAGGCGCCAGGGGCAGGGGTACGTCTCCCATGCGCCTCCCCACTATATATAGGGGTGGAGGGGGCTGGTTTCTTACCCTCCAAGTCCATTGGGGCGTTGGCAAAGGTGGGGGAAAGAAATCCCACCATTTCCCTTCCCCACCGATTGTTATCCCCCCTTTTTAGGGATCTTGATCTTATCCCTTCGGGATATGATCTTATTCCTTCTAAGGGGGGATCTTGGTGCGCCTTGACCAGGGGTGTGGGGCCTTGCCCCCACTACCCACGTTCATGTGGGTTCCCCCATGCAGGTGGGCCCCACTCCGGAACCTTCTAGAACCTTCCCGGTACAATACCGAAAAATCCCGAACATTTTTTGGTGGCCAAAATAGGACTTCCCATATATAAATCTTTACCTCCTGACCATTTCGGAACTCCTCGGGACGTCCGGGATCTCATCCGGGACTCCGAACAACTTTCAGATTTCTGCATACTAATATCTCTTCAACCCTAGCGTCACCGAACCTTAAGTGTGTAGACCCTACGGGTTCGGGAGACATGCAAACATGACCGAGACGACTCTCCGGTCAATAACCAACAGCGGGATCTGGATACCCATGTTGGCTCCCACATGTTCCATGATGTTCTCATCGGATGAACCACGATGTCGAGGATTCAATCAATCCCGTATACAATTCCCTTTGTCAATCGGTACGTTACTTGCCCGAGATTCGATCGTCGGTATCCCAATACCTTGTTCAATCTCGTTACCGGCAAGTCACTTTACTCGTACCATAATGCATGATCCCATGACCAAACACTTGGTCACATTGAGCTCATTATGATGATGCTGTTGGAAATATGCCCTAGAGGCAATAATAAATGGTTATTATTATATTTCTTTATTCATGGTAATTGTCCATTATTCATGCTATAATTGTATTGTCCGGAAATCGTAATACATGTGTGAATACATAGACAACACCATGTCCCTAGTGAGCCTCTAGTTGACTAGCTCGTTGATCAATAGATGGTTACGGTTTCCTGACCATGGACATTGGATGTCGTTGATAACGGGATCACATCATTAGGAGAATGATGTGATGGACAAGACCCAATCCTAAGCATAGCATAAAAGATCGTGTAGTTTCGTTTGCTAGAGCTTTTCCAATGTCAAGTATCTTTTCCTTAGACCATGAGATCGTGCAACTCCCGGATACCGTAGGAGTGCTTTGGGTGTGCCAAACGTCACAACGTAACTGGGTGACTATAAAGGTGCATTACGGGTATCTCCGAAAGTGTCTGTTGGGTTGGCACGGATCGAGACTGGGATTTGTCACTCCGTGTGACGGAGAGGTATCTCTGGGCCCACTCGGTAATGCATCATCATAATGAGCTCAATGTGACTAAAGCGTTAGTCACGGGATCATGCATTGCGGTACGAGTAAAGAGACTTCCGGTAACGAGATTGAACAAGGTATTGGGATACCGACGATCGAATCTCGGGCAAGTAACATACCGATTGACAAAGGGAATTGCATACGGATTGATTGAATCCTCGACACCGTGGTTCATCCGATGATATCATCGTGGAACATGTGGGAGCCAACATGGGTATCCAGATCCCGCTGTTGGTTATTGACCGGAGAGGCGTCTCGGTCATGTCTGCATGTCTCCCGAACCCGTAGGGTCTACACACTTAAGGTCCGGTGACGCTAGGGTTGTAGAGATATATGTATGCGGAAACCCGAAAGTTGTTCGGAGTCCCGGATGAGATCCCGGACATCACGAGAGGTTCCGGAATGGTCCGGAGGTAAAGATTTATATATGGGAAGTCTTATTTTGGTCGCCGGAAAAGTTTCGCGCTTTATCGGTATTGTACCGGGAGTGCCGAAAGGGGTCCGGGGGTCCACCAAGGGGGTCCACCAGCCCCGGGGGGCCACATGGGCTGTAAGGGGTGCGCCTTGTCCTATATGGGCCAAGGGCACTAGCCCCAAGAGGCCCATGCGCAAGAGATAAGAGAAAAGGGAGAGTCCTAAAGGGGGAAGGCACCTCCGAGGTGCCTTGGGGGGAAGGACTCCCCCCTGGCCGCACCCTTCCTTGGAGGAAGGGGCAAGGCTGCACCCCCCTCTCCCTTGGCCCTATATATAGTGGGGGGAAGGGAGGGCAGCAAGAGCTAAGCCTTGGGCGCCTCCCTCCTCCCCTGCAACACCTCTCTCTCTCTCAGAAGCTTGCAAAGCCCTGCCGGAGAGCCGCTACATCCACCACCACGCCGCCGTGCTGTTGGATCTCCATCAACCTCTCCTCCCCCCTTGCTGGATCAAGAAGGAGGAGACGTCGCTGCACCGTACGTGTGTTGAACGCGGAGGTGCCGTCCGTTCGGCACTCGGTCATCAGTGATTTGGATCACGGCGAGTACGACTCCGTCATCCACGTTCATTGGAATGCTTCCGCTCGCGATCTACAAGGGTATGTAGATGCACTCCCTTCCCCTCGTTGCTAGTAGACTCCATAGATGCATCTTGGTGAGCGTAGGAAAATTTTAAATTATGCTACGATTCCCAACAGTGGCATCATGAGCCAGGTCTATGCGTAGTTACTATGCACGAGTAGAACACAAAGCAGTTGTGGGCGTTGAGTTTGCCAATTCTTCTTGCCGCTACTAGTCGTTTCTTGTTTCGGCGGCATTGTAGGATGAAGCGGCCCGGACCGACCTTACACGTACGCTTACGTGAGACAGGTTCCACCGACTGACATGCACTAGATGCATAAGGTGGCTAGCGGGTGTCTGTCTCTCCTACTTTAGTCGGAACAGATTCGATGAAAAGGGTCCTTATGAAGGGTAAATAGAAATTGGCAAATCACGTTGTGGTCATACGTAGGTAAGAAACGTTCTTGCTAGAAACCTACAAACCACGTAAAAAACTTGCAACAACAATTAGAGGACGTCTAACTTGTTTTTGCAGCAAGTGCTATGTGATGTGATATGGCCAGAAGATGTGATGAATGATATATGTGATGTATGAGATTGATCATATTCTTGTAATAGGAATCACGACTTGCATGTCGATGAGTATGACAACCGGCAGGAGCCATAGGAGTTGTCTTTATTATTTTGTATGACCTGCGTGTCATTGAATAACGCCATGTAAATTACTTTACTTTGTTGCTAAACGAGTTAGCCATAGAAGTAGAAGTAATCGTTGGCGTGACGACTTCATGAAGACACAATGATGGAGATCATGATGATGGAGATCATGGTGTCATGCCGGTGACGAAGATGATCATGGTGCCCCGAAGATGGAGATCAAAGGAGCATGATGATATTGGCCATATCATGTCACTATTTGATTGCATGTGATGTTTATCATGGTTTTGCATCTTATTTGCTTAGAACGACGGTAGTAAGTAAGATGATCCCTTATAATAATTTCAAGAAAGTGTTCACCCTAACTGTGCACCGTTGCGAAGGTTCGTTGTTTCGAAGCACCACGTGATGATCGGGTGTGATAGATTCTAACGTTCGAATACAACGGGTGTTGACGAGCCTAGCATGTACAGACATGGCCTCGGAACACACGCAATACACTTAGGTTGACTTGACGAGCCTAGCATGTACAGACATGGCCTCGGAACACGGAGGACCGAAAGGTCGAGCATGAGTCGTATAGAAGATACGATCAACATGGAGATGTTCACCGATCTTGACTAGTCCGTCTCACGTGATGATCGGACACGGCCTAGTTAAACTCGGATCATGTTTCACTTAGATGACTAGAGGGATGTCTATCTGAGTGGGAGTTCATAATCAGATGAACTTCATTATCATGAACATAGTCAAAAAGGTATTTGCAAATTATGTCATAGCTTGCGCTTTAGTTCTACTGGTTAAGATATGTTCCTAGAGAAAATTTAGTTGAAAATTGGTAGTAGCAATTATGCGGACTGGGTCCGTAAACTGAGGATTGTCCTCATTGCTGCACAGAAGGCTTATGTCCTTAATGCACCGCTCGGTGTGCTGAACCTCAGCGTCGTCTGTAGATGTTACGAAACATCTGACATACACGTTTTGATGACTACGTGATAGTTCAGTGCGGTTTAGAATTGTGGCACCAAAGACGTTTTGAAACGTCGCAGAACATGTGAGATGTTCCGAAGACTGAAATTGGGATTTCAGACTAGTGCCCACGTCAAGAGGTATGAGACCTCTGACAAGTTTCTTAAGCCTGCAAACTAAGGGAGAAAAGCTCAATCGTTGAGCGTGTGCTCAGATTGTCTGAGTGCCACAATCGCTTGAATCGAGTGGGAGTTAATCTCCCAGATGAGATAGTGATAGTTCTCCATAGTCACTGCCACCAAGCTAGTAGAGCTTCGTGATGAACTATAACATATCAAGGATAATCATGATGATCCTTGAGCTATTCGCGATGTTTGACACCGCGAGAGTAGAAATCAAGAAGGAGCATCAATTGTTGATGGTTAGTAAAACCACTAGTTTAAGAAGGGCAAGGGCAAAAGGGATACTTCATGAAACAGCAAGTCGTTTGCTGCTCTAGTGAAGAATCCCAAGGTTGAACCCAAACCCGAGACTAAGTGCTTCTGTAATGAGAGGAACGGTCACTGAAGCAGTACTACCCTAGATACTTGGTAGATGAGAAGGCAGGCAAGGTCGACAGAAGTATATTGGATATACGTTATATGAATGTGTACTTTACTAGTACTCCTAGCAGCACCAGGGTATTAGATACTGGTTCGGTTGCTAAGTGTTAGTAACTTGAAATAAAAGCTGCGGAATAAATGGAGACTAGCTAAAGGTGAGATGACGATATGTGTTGGAAGTGTTTCCAAGGTTGATGTGATCAAGCATCGCATGCTTCCTCTACCATCGAGATTTGGTGTTTGCGTTGAACATGATTGGATTATGTTTACCGCAAAACGGTTATTCATTTAAGGAGAATAATGGTTACTCTGTTTATTTGAATAATACCTTCAATGGTCTTGCACCTAAAATGAATCTCGATCGTAGTGATACACATGTTCATGCCAAAAGATATAAGATAGTAATGATAGTACCACATACTTGTGGCACTGCCACTTGAGTCATATTGGTGTAGAACGCATGAAGAAGCTCCATGTAGGTGGATCTTTGGACTCACTCATTTTTGAAAAGATTGAGACATGCGAACCATGTCTATTGGTATATATGCATGAAGAAACTCCATACAGATGGATCGTTTGGACTCACTTGATTATGAATCACTTGAGACATGCAAATCATACCACATGGGCAAGATGACTGAAAGGCCTCGTTTTCAGTAAGATGGAACAAGAGAGCAATTTATTGGAAGTAATACATTTTGATGTATGCAGTCCAATGAATGCTAAGGCATGCAGTGGATATCGTTATGTTCTTACTTCACAGATGATTTGAGTAGATACTGAGTGTATTTACTTGATGAAACACTAGTCTGAATTATTGAAAGGTTCAAGCAATTTCAGAGTGAAGTTGAAGATCGTCGTGACAAGAGGATAAAATGTCTGTGATATGATCATAGAGATGAGTATCTGAGATACGAGTTTGGCACACAATTGAGACATTGTGGAAAGTGTTTCACAATTAATACCGCCTGGAACACCATAGTGTGATGGTGTGTCCGAACATCATAACTGCACCCTATTGGATATGGTGCATACCATGATGTTTCTTATCAAATTACCACTATCGTTTATGGGTTAGGCATTAGAGACAACCGCATTCACTTTAAAAGGGGCACCACGCAATTCCGTTGAGACGACACCATTTATAGAAACCTAAGTTGTCATTTCTTAAAATTTTGGGGCTGCGATGCTTATGTGAAAAAGTTTCAGGTTGATAAGCTCGAACCCAAAGCGGATAAATGCATCTTCGTAGAATACCCAAAAACAGTTGGGTATACCTCCTATTTCAGATCTGGAAGCAAAAGTAATTGCTTCTAGAAATGAGTCCTTTCTCGAGGAAAAGTTTCTCTCGAAAGAATTGAGTGGGAGGATGGTGGAGACTTGATAAGGTTATCGAACCGTCGCTTCAACTAGTGTGTAGCAGGGCACAGGAAGTTGTTCCTGTGGCACCTACACCAATTGAAGTGGAAGCTTATGATAGTGATCATGAAACTTCGGATCAAGTCACTACCAAACCTCGTAGGACGACGAGGATGCGCACTACTTCAGAGTAATGCGTGATCCTGTCTTGGAAGTCATGTTGCTAGACAACAATGAACCTACGAGCTATGGAGAAGCGATGGTGGGCCCATATTCCGACGAATGGCTCGAGGCCATGAAATCCGAGATAGAATCCATGTATCAGAACAAAGCATGGACTTTGGTGAACTTGCCCGATGATCGGCAAGCCATTGAGATAAATGGATCTTTAAGAAGAAGACGGACATGGACGGTAATGTTACCGTCTATGAAGCTCGACTTGTGGCAAAGAGTATTTTCACAAGTTCAAGGAGTTGACTACGATGAGTTTTTCTCATCCGTAGCGATGCTTAGGTCCGTCGGAATCATGTTAGCATTAGCTACATTTATGAAATCTGGCAGATGGATGTCAAAACAAGTTTCCTTACCAGTTTTCGTAAGGAAAGGTTGTATGTGATACAATCAGAAAGGTTTTGTCGATCCTAAGGATGCTAAAAGGTATGCTAGCTCCAGCGATCCTTCCATGGATTAGAGCAAGCATCTCGGAGTCAGAATATACGCTTTGATGGAGTGATCAAAGTTTTTGGGTTTATACAAAGTTTGTTGGAAACTTGTATTTACAATAAAGTGAGTGGGAGCGCTACAACATTTCTGATAAGTATATGTGAATGACATATTGTTGATCCGAAATGATGTAAAATTTCTGGAAAGCATAAAGGGTTGTTTGAAAGGAGTTTTTCAAAGGAAGACCTGGATAAAGCTGCTTACATATTGGGCATCAAGATCCATAGAGATAGATCAAGACGCCTGATGATACTTTCAAAAGACAGCACACCTTGACATGATTTTGAAAGAGTTCAAAATAGATCAGCAAAGAAGGAGTTCTTGGCTGTGTTACAAGGTGTGAGTATTGAGTGAGACTCAAGACCTGACCACAGCGGAAGATAGAGAAAGGACGAAGGTCGTCCCCTATGCTTTAGACATAGGCTCTATAGTATGCTATGCTGTGTACCGCACATGTAGTGTGCCTTGCCATGAGTTGGTCAAGAGGGTACAATGGTGATCCGGGAAAGGATCTCATGACAGCGGTCGAACTTATCCTTAGTACCTAGTGGATTAAGGAATTTTCTCGATTATGGAGGTGGAAAGGAGTTCGTCGTAAATGGTTACGTCGATGCGAACTTTGACACTAATCCGGATGACTCTGAGTAGCAAACCGGATTCGTATAGTAGAGCAATTATTTGAAATGGCTCCAAATAGCACGTGGTAGCATCCACAAGATGACATAGATATTCGTAAAGCACACGGTTCTGAAAGGTTCAGACCCGTTGACTAATAACCTCTCTCACAAGCATAACATGACCAAACCAGAACACATTGAGTGATAATCACATAGTAATGTGAACTAGATTGTTGACTCTAGTAAACTCTTTAGATGTTGGTCACATGGTGATGTGACCAGTGAGTGTTAATCACATGGTGATGTGAACTAGATTATTGACTCTAGTGCAAGTGGGAGACTGTTGGAAATATGCCCTAGAGGCAATAATAAATGGTTATTATTATATTTCTTTATTCATGGTAATTGTCCATTATTCATGCTATAATTGTATTGTCCGGAAATCGTAATACATGTGTGAATACATAGACAACACCATGTCCCTAGTGAGCCTCTAGTTGACTAGCTCGTTGATCAATAGATGGTTACGGTTTCCTGACCATGGACATTGGATGTCGTTGATAACGGGATCACATCATTAGGAGAATGATGTGATGGACAAGACCCAATCCTAAGCATAGCATAAAAGATCGTGTAGTTTCGTTTGCTAGAGCTTTTCCAATGTCAAGTATCTTTTCCTTAGACCATGAGATCGTGCAACTCCCGGATACCGTAGGAGTGCTTTGGGTGTGCCAAACGTCACAACGTAACTGGGTGACTATAAAGGTGCATTACGGGTATCTCCGAAAGTGTCTGTTGGGTTGGCACGGATCGAGACTGGGATTTGTCACTCCGTGTGACGGAGAGGTATCTCTGGGCCCACTCGGTAATGCATCATCATAATGAGCTCAATGTGACTAAAGGCGTTAGTCACGGGATCATGCATTGCGGTACGAGTAAAGAGACTTGCCGGTAACGAGATTGAACAAGGTATTGGGATACCGACGATCGAATCTCGGGCAAGTAACATACCGATTGACAAAGGGAATTGCATACGGATTGATTGAATCCTCGACACCGTGGTTCATCCGATGATATCATCGTGGAACATGTGGGAGCCAACATGGGTATCCAGATCCCGCTGTTGGTTATTGACCGGAGAGGCGTCTCGGTCATGTCTGCATGTCTCCCGAACCCGTAGGGTCTACACACTTAAGGTCCGGTGATGCTAGGGTTGTAGAGATATATGTATGCGGAAACCCGAAAGTTGTTCGGAGTCCCGGATGAGATCCCGGACATCACGAGAGGTTCCGGAATGGTCCGGAGGTAAAGATTTATATATGGGAAGTCTTATTTTGGTCGCCGGAAAAGTTTCGCGCTTTATCGGTATTGTACCGGGAGTGCCGAAAGGGGTCCGGGGGTCCACCAAGGGGGTCCACCAGCCCCGGGGGGCCACATGGGCTGTAAGGGGTGCGCCTTGGCCTATATGGGCCAAGGGCACCAGCCCCAAGAGGCCCATGCGCAAGAGATAAGAGAAAAGGGAGAGTCCTAAAGGGGGAAGGCACCTCCGAGGTGCCTTGGGGGGGAAGGACTCCCCCCTGGCCGCACCCTTCCTTGGAGGAAGGGGCAAGGCTGCACCCCCCCTCTCCCTTGGCCCTATATATAGTGGGGGGAAGGGAGGGCAGCAAGAGCTAAGCCTTGGGCGCCTCCCTCCTCCCCTGCAACACCTCTCTCTCTCTCAGAAGCTTGCAAAGCCCTGCCGGAGAGCCGCTACATCCACCACCACGCCGCCGTGCTGTTGGATCTCCATCAACCTCTCCTCCCCCCTTGCTGGATCAAGAAGGAGGAGACGTCGCTGCACCGTACGTGTGTTGAACGCGGAGGTGCCGTCCGTTCGGCACTCGGTCATCGGTGATTTGGATCACGGCGAGTACGACTCCGTCATCCACGTTCATTGGAATGCTTCCGCTCGCGATCTACAAGGGTATGTAGATGCACTCCCTTCCCCTCGTTGCTAGTAGACTCCATAGATGCATCTTGGTGAGCGTAGGAAAATTTTAAATTATGCTACGATTCCCAACAGATGCATTACCGAGTGGGCCCAGAGATACCTCTCCGTCATACGGAGTGACAAATCCCAGTCTCGATTCGTGCCAACCCAACAGACACTTTCGGAGATACCCGTAGTGCACCTTTATAGCCACCCAGTTACGTTGTGACGTTCGGCACACCCAAAGCACTCCTATGGTATCCGGGAGTTGCACAATCTCATGGTCTAAGGAAATGATACTTGACATTTGGAAAAGCTCTAGCAAACGAACTACACGATCTTGTGCTATGCTTAGGATTGGGTCTTGTCCATCACATCATTCTCCTAATGATGTGATCCCGTTATCAATGACATCCAATGTCCATAGTCAGGAAACCATGACTATCTGTTGATCAACGAGCTAGTCAACTAGAGGCTCACTAGGGACATGTTGTGGTCTATGTATTCACACATGTATTACGATTTTCGGATAACACAATTATAGCATGAACAATAGACAATTATCATGAACAAGGAAATATAATAATAACCATTTTATTATTGCCTCTAGGGCATATTTCCAACAGTCTCCCACTTGCACGAGAGTCAATAATCTAGTTACATTGTGATGAATCGAACACCCATAGAGTTCTGGTGTTGATCATGTTTTGCTCTAGGGAGAGGTTTAGTCAACGGATCTGCTACATTCATGTCCGTATGTACTTTACAAATATCTATGTCTCCATTTTGAACACTTTCACGAATGGAGTTGAAGCGACGATTGATATGCCTGGTCTTCCTATGAAACCTGGGCTCCTTGGCAAGGGCAATAGCTCCAGTGTTGTCACAGAAGAGAGTCATCGGGCCCGACGCATTGGGAATAACTCCTAGGTCGGTAATGAACTCCTTCACCCAGATTGCTTCTTGTGCTGCCTCTGAGGCCGCCATGTATTCCGCTTCACATGTAGATCCCGCCACAACGCTTTGCTTGCAACTGCACCAGCTTACTGCCCCACCATTCAAAATATACACGTATCCGGTTTGTGACTTAGAGTCATCCAGATCTGTGTCGAAGCTAGCATCGACGTAACCCTTTACGACGAGCTCTTCGTCACCTCCATAAACGAGAAACATATCCTTAATCCTCTTCAAGTACTTCAGGATATTCTTGACCGCTGTCCAGTGTTCCATGCCGGGATTACTTTGGTACCTTCCTACCAACCTTACGGCAAGGTTTACATCAGGTCTGGTACACATCATGGCATACATAATAGACCCTATGGCCGAGGCATAGGGGACGACACTCATCTTTTCTCTATCTTCTTCCGTGGTCGGGCATTGAGCCGTGCTCAATTGCACACCTTGCAATACAGGCAAGAACCCCTTCTTGGACTGATCCATATTGAACTTCTTCAATATCTTGTCAAGGTATGTGCTTTGTGAAAGACCTATGAGGCGTCTCGACCTATCTCTATAGATCTTGATGCCTAATATGTAAGCAGCTTCTCCAAGGTCCTTCATTGAGAAACACTTGTTCAAGTAGGCCTTTATGCTTCCCAAGAATTCTATATCATTTCCCATCAATAGTATGTCATCCACATATAATATGAGAAATGCTACAGAGCTCCCACTCACTTTCTTGTAAACACAGGCTTCTCCATAAGTCTGTGTAAACCCAAACGCTTTGATCATCTCATCAAATCGAATGTTCCAACTCCGAGATGCCTGCACCAGCCCATAGATTGAACGCTGGAGCTTGCATACCTTGTCATCATTCTTAGGATCGACGAAACCTTCCGGCTGCATCATATACAATTCTTCCTTAAGGAAACCATTAAGGAATGCCGTTTTGACGTCCATTTGCCATATTTCATAATCGTAGAATGCGGCAATTGCTAACATGATTCGGACGGACTTCAGCTTCGCTACGGGTGAGAAGGTCTCATCGTAGTCAACTCCTTGAACTTGTCGATAACCCTTAGCGACAAGTCGAGCTTTATAGATGGTAACATTTCCATCCGCGTCCGTCTTCTTCTTAAAGATCCATTTATTTTCTATCGCTCGCCGATCATCGGGCAAGTATGTCAAAGTCCATACTTTGTTTTCATACATGGTTCCTATCTCGGATTGCATGGCTTCAAGCCATTTGTTGGAATCTGGGCCCGCCATTGCTTCTTCATAGTTCGAAGGTTCACCGTTGTCCAACAACATGATTTCCAAGACAGGGTTGCCGTACCACTCTGGTGCGGAACGTGTCCTTGTGGACCTACGAAGTTCAGTGATAACTTGATCATGATCGTCATCATTAACTTCCTCTCTAGTCGGTGCAGGCACCACAGAAACATTTTCTTGCGCTACGCTACTTTCTGGTTCGAGAGAGGTCATCTCATCAAGTTCCACTTTCCTCCCACTTACTTCTTTCGAGAGAAACTCTTTCTCCAGAAAGGACCCGTTCTTGGCAACAAAGATCTTGCCTTCGGATCTGAGGTAGAAGGTATACCCAATGGTTTCCTTAGGGTATCCTATGAAGACGCATTTTTCCGACTTGGGTTCGAGCTTTTCAGGTTGAAGTTTCTTGACATAAGCATCGCATCCCCAAACTTTTAGAAACGACAGCTTAGGTTTCTTCCCAAACCATAATTCATACGGTGTCGTCTCAACGGATTTCGACGGAGCCCTATTTAAAGTGAATGCGGCAGTCTCTAAAGCATAGCCCCAAAATGAGAGCGGTAGATCGGTAAGAGACATCATAGATCGCACCATATCCAATAGAGTGCGATTACGACGTTCGGACACACCATTTCGCTGAGGTGTTCCAGGCGGCGTGAGTTGTGAAACTATTCCACATTTCCTTAAGTGTGTGCCAAATTCGTGACTCAAATATTCCCCTCCACGATCTGATCGTAAGAATTTTATTTTCCTATCACGTTGATTCTCAACCTCACCCTGAAATTCCTTGAACTTTTCAAAGGTCTCAGACTTGTGTTTCATTAGGTAGACATACCCATATCTACTCAAGTCATCAGTGAGAGTGAGAACATAACGATAGCCACCGCGAGCCTCAACACTCATTGGACCGCACACATCAGTATGTATGATTTCCAATAAGTTGGTTGCTCGCTCCATTGTTTCGGAGAACAGAGTCTTGGTCATCTTACCCATGAGGCATGGTTCGCACGTGTCAAATGATTCGTAATCAAGAGACTCCAAAAGTCCATCTGCATGGAGCTTCTTCATGCGTTTGACACCAATGTGACCAAGACGGCAGTGCCACAAGTATGTGGGACTATCATTATCAACCTTACATCTTTTGGTATTCACACTATGAATATGTGTAACACTACGTTCGAGATTCATTAAGAATAAACCATTAACCAGCGGAGCATGACCATAAAACATATCTCTCATATAAATAGAACAACCATTATTCTCGGATTTAAATGAGTAGCCATCTCAAATTAAACGAGATCCTGATACAATGTTCATGCTCAAAGCTGGCACTAAATAACAATTATTGAGGTTTAAAACTAATCCCGTAGGTAAATGTAGAGGTAGCGTGCCGACAGCGATCACATCGACCTTGGAACCGTTCCCGACGCGCATCGTCACCTCGTCCTTTGCCAGTCTCCGTTTATTCCGCAGCTCCTGCTTTGAGTTACAAATATGAGCAACCGCACCGGTATCAAATACCCAGGAGCTACTACGAGTGCTGGTAAGGTACACATCAATAACATGTATATCACATATACCTTTGGTGTTGCCGGCCTTCTTGTCCGCTAAGTACTTGGGGCAGTTCCGCTTCCAGTGACCACTTCCCTTGCAATAAAAGCACTCAGTCTCAGGCTTGGGTCCATTCTTTGGCTTCTTCCCGGGAACTGGCTTACCGGGCGCGGCAACTCCCTTGCCGTCCTTCTTGAAGTTCTTCTTACCCTTGCCTTTCTTGAACTTAGTGGTTTTATTCACCATCAACACTTGATGTTCCTTTTTGATCTCCACCTCCGTTGATTTCAGCATTGAATATACCTCAGGAATGGTCTTTTCCATCCCCTGCATATTGAAGTTCATCACAAAGCTCTTGTAGCTCGGTGGAAGCGACTGAAGGATTCTGTCAATGACCGCGTCATCCGGGAGATTAACTCCCAGCTGAGTCAAGCGGTTGTGTAACCCAGACATTTTGAGTATGTGCTCACTGACAGAACTATTTTCCTCCATCTTACAACTGAAGAACTTGTCAGAGACTTCATATCTCTCGACCCGGGCATGAGCTTGGAAAACCATTTTCAGCTCTTCGAACATCTCATATGCTCCGTGTTGCTCAAAACACTTTTGGAGCCCCGGTTCTAAGCTGTAAAGCATGTCGCACTGAACGAGGGAGTAATCATCAGCACGCTGCTGCCAAGCGTTCATAACGTCTTGGTTCTCTGGGATGGGTGCGTCACCTAGCGGTGCTTCTAGGACATAATCTTTCTTGGCAGCTATGAGGATGATCCTCATGTTCCGGACCCAGTCCGTATAGTTGCTGCCATCATCTTTCAGCTTGGTTTTCTCTAGGAACGCGTTGAAGTTGAGGGCAACGTGGGCCATTTGATCTACAAGACATATTGTAAAGATTTTAGACTAAGTTCATGATAATTAAGTTCATCTAATCAAATTATTCAATGAACTCCCACTCAGATAGACATCCCTCTAGCCATCTAAGTGAAACATGATCCGAGTCAACTAGGCCGTGTCCGATCATCACGTGAGACAAACTAGTCAACATCAGTGAACATCTTCATGTTGATCGTATCTTCTATACGACTCATGCTCGACCTTTCGGTCTTCCGTGTTCCGAGGCCATGTCTGTACATGCTAGGCTCGTCAAGTCAACCTAAGTGTATTGCGTGTGTAAATCTGGCTTACACCCGTTGTATTCGAACGTTAGAATCTATCACAGCCGATCACCACGTGGTGCTTCGAAACAACGAACCTTCGCAACGGTGCACAGTTAGGGGGAACACTTTCTTGAAATTATTGCGAGGGATCATCTTATTTAAGCTACCGTCGTTCTAAGCAAATAAGATGTAAAACATGATAAACATCACATGCAATCAAATAGTGACATGATATGGCCAGTATCATATTGCTCCTTTGATCTCCATCTTCGGGGCGCCATGATCATCTTCGTCACCGGCATGACACCATGATCTCCATCATCATGATCTTCATCATCGTGTCTTCATGAAGTTGTCACGCCAACGATTACTTCTACTTCTATGGCTAACGTGTTTAGCAATAAAGTAAAGTAATTTACATGGCGTTATTCAATGACACGCAGGTCATACAAAAAATAAAGACAACTCCTATGGCTCCTGCCGGTTGTCATACTCATCGACATGCAAGTCGTGATTCCTATTACAAGAACATGATCAATCTCATACATCACATATATTTCATTCATCACATCCTTTTGGCCATATCACATCACAAGGCATATGCTGCAAAAACAAGTTAGACGTCCTCTAATTGTTGTTGCATGTTTTTACGTGGCTTCTATAGGTTTCTAGCAAGAACGTTTCTTACCTACGTAAAACCACAACGTGATATGCCAACTTTTATTTACCCTTCATAAGGACCCTTTTCATCGAATCCGATTCGACTAAAGTGGGAGAGACAGACACCCGCTAACCACCTTATGCAACTAGTGCATGTCAGTCGGTGGAACCTGTCTCACGTAAGCATACGTGTAAGGTCGGTCCGGGCCGCTTCATCCCACGATGCCGCCGAAACAAGATAAGACTAGTAGTGGCAAGAAAGTTGACAACATCTACGCCCACAACAAGTTTGTGTTCTACTCGTGCATAGAAACTACGCATAAACCTGGCTCTGATACCACTGTAGGGGATCGTTGCAGAAATTAAAATTTTCTACGCATCACCAAGAACAATCTATGGAGTCTTCTAGCAACGAGAGGGATAGGAGTGCATCTACATACCCTTGTAGATCGCGAGCGGAAGCGTTCAAGTGAACGGGGTTGATGGAGTCGTACTCGTCGTGGTCCAAATCACCGATGACCGAGCGCCAAACGGACGGCACCTCCGCGTTCAACACACGTACGGTTGGGGAAGACGTCTCCTCCTTCTTGATCCAGCAAGGGGGAGGAAGAGGTTGATGGAGATCCAGCAGCACGACGGCGTGGTGGTGGAAGCAGCGGGGATCTCGGCAGGGCTTTGCCAAGCTCAGCGAGAGGGAGAGGTGTCACGGGAGGGAGAGGGAGGCGCCAGGGGCAGGGGTACGTCTCCCATGTGCCTCCCCACTATATATAGGGGTGGAGGGGGCTGGTTTCTTGCCCTTCAAGTCCATTGGGGCGTTGACAAAGGTGGGGGAAAGAAATCCCACCATTTCCCTTCCCCACCGATTGTTATCCCCCCTTTTTAGGGATCTTGATCTTATCCCTTCGGGATATGATCTTATTCCTTCTAAGGGGGGATCTTGGTGCGCCTTGACCAGGGGTGTGGGGCCTTGCCCCCACTACCCACGTTCATGTGGGTCCCCCCATGCAGGTGGGCCCCACTCCGGAACCTTCTAGAACCTTCCCGGTACAATACCAAAAAATCCCGAACATTTTCTGGTGGCCAAAATAGGACTTCCCATATATAAATCTTTACCTCCGGACCATTTCGGAACTCCTCGGGACGTCCGGGATCTCATCCGGGACTCCGAACAACTTTCAGATTTCTGCATACTAATATCTCTTCAACCCTAGCGTCACCGAACCTTAAGTGTGTAGACCCTACGGGTTCGGGAGACATGCAAACATGACCGAGACGACTCTCCGGTCAATAACCAACAGCGGGATCTGGATACCCATGTTGGCTCCCACATGTTCCATGATGTTCTCATCGGATGAACCACGATGTCGAGGATTCAATCAATCCCGTATACAATTCCCTTTGTCAATCGGTACGTTACTTGCCCGAGATTCGATCGTCGGTATCCCAATACCTTGTTCAATCTCGTTACCGGCAAGTCACTTTACTCGTACCGTAATGCATGATCCCGTGACCAAACAGTTGGTCACATTGAGCTCATTATGATGATGCATTACCGAGTGGGCCCAAAGATACCTCTCCGTCATACGGAGTGACAAATCCCAGTCTCGATTCGTGCCAACCCAACAGACACTTTCGTAGATACCCGTAGTGCACCTTTATAGCCACCCAGTTACGTTGTGACGTTTGGCACACCCAAAGCACTCCTATGGTATCCGGGAGTTGCACAATCTCATGGTCTAAGGAAATGATACTTGACATTTGGAAAAGCTCTAGCAAACGAACTACACGATCTTGTGCTATGCTTAGGATTGGGTCTTGTCCATCACATCATTCTCCTAATGACGTGATCCCGTTATCTATGACATCCAATGTCCATAGTCAGGAAACCATGACTATCTGTTGATCAACGAGCTAGTCAACTAGAGGCTCACTAGGGACATGTTGTGGTCTATGTATTCACACATGTATTATGATTTCCGGATAACACAATTATAGCATGAACAATAGACAATTATCATGAACAAGGAAATATAATAATAATCATTTTATTATTGCCTCTAGGGCATATTTCCAACATGTTTGTCATGGACATTACAAATTAGTTTGAGAACACGACAAGTTTGTTCTTTCAAAAATTTTTTGCCATGGGGATTACATGCAGAATATCATTACAACTTAAGATGTTTTCTCCATTGTTTTCTGAGAATTTTCTATGTGTCTAGAGAGAACTTTTTTCACCATATCACTTCACGACAACTATTGCGTTTTTCTGTAAACTTCATAGTGATCGCAGCTTTTCATACTGTACATATGCAAATTGCCATGATTTTCCCTTTTTCGCCATTTTTTAAAAACATAAACTTGAACGTGGCATTTTTTCATAGAATGGCAAAAGTCCAGGGCAATTTTGACGTGCAAAAGAACATTATTTATTAATCACAAAAAACTGGGCTTTTGTTTACTGATCGTAACTTAATATGGGCTTTATTTTTCGTTTTCCTTTCACAGGAAAAAGGCCGGGCCCGGTTGGTGGGGGCGTTCGGGCTGGGGCGTTCTCCTCCCGAACGAAGAGACTCGTTCGATCGATCCCCCTCCCGTCCCGAACGTGACGTTCGGTCTGGGGTGCTCCCAGACCGAACGGCCGCGCGTTATGGGGGTCCATTTTAAGCGCGTTGACCAGGTTTGACTATGTTTGACCGGGTTTGACCAGGTTCGACTAATGAACAGTAAATTAAAAAAAAAAGTAAAAAAAAATAAAAAAAATCTGAAATTTTGTGGCAACCAAGATGCTTGGGTGCATGAAAATTTGAGTGGTGTTTTGACATCCGAGGAGCTCGTGGCAAAAAAACTAATTTTGGCTCACAAAAAAAACTTTTATTTTTTCCTTTTGCTAGAGCTCGTCGGATTATTTGACCAAAAAAATTACACACACCAAGCACACCCAAGCATGTTGGTTGTCACAAAATTTCAGATTTTTTTGAATTTGTTTGCTATTTTTTGAATTTACTGTTCATCGGTCAAAACTGGTCAACATGATCAAACCCGGTCAAATGTGGTCAAATCCGGTCAAACCCTGGTCAACGTGCTCAAAATCTGGTTTTGAACCAAACTTATCCGGTTTTGAGACTTGAATGAGCAAATATATATCAAAAAATCTTAAGAAACCAAGCCTATATTTTTGGGGAACTTGAGGACCAAAAGCATACTTTTCTCATTTATGAAGACAAGGGGCCAAGGAAATTGGAAGCTGCTTGTTGGTATCAACTTGTCCATGCTAATCGGGCCGGTCAGAGGAAATTTGATGTTCATGTGATGTGATAGAGCAGAACGAACAGCTAGATAGACCATGGGACGTTGGGCCTGGGCCACGTGAGGGAGTGGAGCAAATTTTTTTGCTTTACTGAATCGTGCCTCCGCTAATCATTGCTATTAGAGAGTGGAAATAGTACAGAACAGAGCAGAGAAAAGAGCAAAACGAAAAACCCAAGCTAAAGATACAAAAAGGTCCCCGCAAAAAAAGATACAAAAAAGGGCCTCTTAGTCGGAAGCGGATTTGTAGCACTCAGGTGCTCCACATCCCTATATGAACATTAAATTCAAAAAAAAATACTGATTTTTTTTTAAAAATCTGAGATTTTGGGATATCAAACCCGGGGTCCCGATCTACTTCCTCATGAAATTTCATGAAAAAATACCAGAAAACGTATTCATGGCAAAAAAGACAAAAAAATCATATGTATAAAAAAAACTATTTGCATGGATTTTTGTTCGGACAGTATTTCCTTCGTCATGGATACGTTTTCTGGTATTTTTTCACGAAATTTCACACGAGAGTAGATTGAGAACCTACATTTGATATCCCCAAATTTCGGATTTTTTTTATTTTTTCTGGTATTTTTTTATGATTAATATTCGTATAAGGGTGTGGAGCACCCATGAGCTCTTGTGTATTTTCCCTCTTAGTCAGCTTTCCTGGTCTGTCTATCAAGGCCAGCCAGCGTAAGACATATTGTAGCACAGCAACGGCAACATAAACTTCACATTATTTCTCTCATTCAGGCAACTATGGTATTCTCTCATTACTGTAAACGTCACTGTCGCTTGCTACACCATTGTTGCATACATAACTGTTATACAGCCAAACAACTTCTCGGAATGTTTAGCGCCTGAGCAATCCTGCAATCATACACTACATGGCAGTGAACGGTATGATTCTGTTGTACTCAATAGGATATCTGGATTTTTTCCTGAGCTTACGCATGCTCGCACGCCTTGATGAACCGTCCAACCAGCCAGCCAGTTTATCCACACTTATTTGGTCTCATGGTCTCATGGTTTGTTTGACAACATTCTTGTGCCAAGTCCAGCGAGCATGGCGTCGAGTTAACAGTTTTCAGCTCAACGGGCCCAAAGCCCGCTTCTGAAATGATATTACTGAAATTTTCATGTACATGGATTAAAAATGAGAGACTCAAGCTTGAACGATGGTGAGGGAGCGAATCTGTTGAACTCGCTGGTTTTATTTGATATAAAGGAACCGGCCTTATGTTTTTTTCTCTAAAAAAAAGATCTCGAACACCTCTTACACGGAAGGTTGATTTCCCTCGTTTTCGGCCGGTTTCACAAATCAGCGGGTCAAATCTCTACTTTTGTAGTGTAATGAAGGAGCTCTCTTCTTCCAGGTTCGAAAATTGAACGTAATAAATGACTTCGTGTGGAATCAGTAAAATGCTTCTCTTTCGAAACAAACTTTTTGAAGAATTATTACATGTAGTAAGGTTGATTTCCTACATAGGAGAAGATAACACTAATATTCTCCTTCACGAGGAAAACGTAACTGCCAACGAGACTCCAGGGTTGACCCCTCCCCTCGCCTCCCGGGTTGCTCTCGCGAGCGACTCCGGAGGCCCTCGCCGCCACTCTCCAGCCGCTTTCCCTCGCTCACCCCTCCCCTCGCCATCGCCGGAGGAGGCCGCCGGGCTAAGCCCCACGGCGGACGGCGGACGGAGGCGACGAGGCTGTGGCAGCTTCCTCTCTAGCCTGTTGCGCCCTTTCCTTTCCCGTCAGATTCAAAATTCACACCACGCATCTGCCTCCCTGCTCGCTTGGCTGCGGCTGCCTGTCGTCTCTATGCATCAGCAGGCTCCTGCGGCCCCTTGGTTGCTGGATGTGGCTGCTGGCCCTTGTGGACAGGTTGGCGACCGGATAAATTCGGGCTGCGAGGGCGTCCACTCACGGCCAGGTCTGGTTGCAGGCTATACGGTGGGGTGCTTCTCTCCACATGGATGCGTGTGGCCTCAGATGGTGGTGCTGGTTGATCAAGATCCGGTCGGCCGGACGGTGTTGCCTGCATGAAAACTATGCTATAGTGACCTCCTACGGCTCCACGACGGCGGTGGTCACCTCAAGGTCTTTGGAGAGGGTTCATTTTTCCAGATCCGGTGGTTGACTTGAGCGGTGAGATACAAACTATGGTTGAAAGCTTGACCCAAAAGGATGGTGGTGCAGCGGCGTCGGTCGAACATCGCATGTAGCTACTAAGATCGTGGAAAAATGGTGGCGACAATACACAAGTGAATTCGATGATGGTGCTATGTGCATTTGGTCTTGAGCTCCGGGATGAAAGCCTAGGTCTGGTTACCTGGAAATGGCGACGTTTTTTTTTACGTCGTTACTTTCTTGAAGGCATTGCTTGGATATGTTCCGACTGGTTTTTTAGGGTGAAAATCTAGATTCTGGGTTTGATGCTTGGATCTGGTGATGGCGACTGCGTCAACGTCGCTCCCTTCTTGAAAGCGTTGTTGTTGAAGGACCTCGTCGTTCGTGTGAACTCATGAGATGATTGCTGCGGATATAGTTATTGCTATAGTTTGTCCATCGCGTATCTCATCACTTTGGATTTTTTCCTCGCCTACACATAGTTTTGTTGTATCCTCTTGATATTCCATTTTGAGCCAATAAAATTCACCCTTTATCGAAACTAGAAAAACGTAATAGTATTCTTTGTCTTGAAAATGTATCATTCAGATGAGAGAGTCGCACGCAAACTAGATGCTCGGATCATTGATGAGTCTCGCACGCAAACTAGATTGCGTACAAATCACACCACAGACATATGAATTTGCTTCGGTTTTACTAGAATGCATGCATCTTGCATGTACGTTGTACGCACAGATGCTATCCTAGTCCAGAGTCCAGCTATAAATACGAAGACGTCCCCCAGGATGAACTACCACTTCCTCGTAGTTCAGCACACACACAAGGCTTGCAGCTAGCTTACAGGGTGATGGAGGTTATTTGTGTGAGATTTTGGAGAAAACCAAATCTAGCTTACACTATTATATAGATTGCTCATCCATGCACGTATAGCGGGCATTTGCGGTAGCGATACCGTCACCAAAAGGGTTAATGTTGAGTTATGCCAAAAATCACAGCCAACTGAATTTTAGTACAATCTGAATGACTTTGCCAACTGCAGCCAGCACTCTGTCTTGGCAAACCTAATAGCAGGATTGTCAATGGGGATGTCCTACACGTCGGCCGGCAAAGATCCGCCGCCTCACGAGCTATCCGATTCGATGATGTGAGCGGTTGTGTCGTTTTTCTTCTTTATTTTTTCTGCAACAAAACTCTTGTTGGAAAATCTGCTCTTCATTAATTTCCTACAATATGACCCTTGTTGTAAACCTTAACTTCTCTAATTTCTGACAACAAGATTCATGTTGCAAAAAAAAAAAAACTTTTTCTTCTCTAATTTTTTGATTACAAAAACTGTAACAACATCTCCAGCCGCGTTTAATTTTTTGCAACAAGAGCCATGTTGCAAAAATTGCAAACAACATCTCCAACCGCGTTGAAAGATGATGTTGTAGCAACACCACCGTTGTTGTTGTCGCCGTTTGCAACTCAGTCGTTGTTTCAAAAACTCGCCTAAGCAGCAACACCGCTTGTCCCTGACCGCACATGTCGTCTCTTCTCTTCCTTCGCCGCATCGCCATGGCAACAAGGCACTACTTGCAAGACGGGAGACGTCGGTGGTCGTCAGCAGCACCCCGAAGACGGACCTTGTAGCGGTCGGTTGGAGCACCCGGTGGTTCAGCCTGCATCTCAAAGAGATCAGCTGCGCAGTGGCAGTACTAGGTCGTCCCGCTTGAGGCAGGTGGTGGTGGTACTTGCAGCAGCCGGTTTCTGCAGTCGTGGTGGCTTGTACAAGTGAAATCAAGACAAGAGAAAGAGGGGATGAGGATGAGATGCTTGATCTGGAGAAAACAGGGAGCCTAAGGTGATTCTGGATAAGGGCCCACAAGACGCGTGACACCAGCGAAGGCAGCGGACGCTAATGTGCCATCCACCGAGTGAAGGGAAGCTTTTCCCATTGCCAATACATGTATGCGGAGTTTCTTTTTATTTTGTAGCACAAGCATATAAGGCAACATGCCTCAGGTTCCAGCTGGCCGTGTCCGTGTGGCACACCACCACCGCCTCCACACCGGTAACATGTTCGTGAGGCAGTAGAACACAGTGTGGCTCCCTGCATCGTCGACCTCTCTTTGCCGTCGACGTGGACCTTAGGTGCTTGGTCCCGAGACAGGAGGGCACAAAGTCGAGGAAACTGCAGCTTGTTTTTCTTAGCGGCAGTGTTACAATAATTTAGTTACAGGTAAACGACAAAAGATTGATAATGGTTACCTTGCTGAAATCTCAAGAAACGCATATTGCTAGTGAAACTCAATCGGATACTACAACACGAACAATTTAGATAAACTAAAAAAATTAAATGAGGAATATTCCAAATTAAACCTAGAATCATGACACCAGCGGTCACTACTTGTTGTCGACTAATCAAGGATAACATGAGCGCCGGAAGTCCGACGAACAGGAATTACATACAAGTGTAGTGTTGCTGATTGTGTACGTCCTAATAATGCAAAACCTAGTGGTGAACTTGTATGCTTTGTATCAATTTGATATGAAGTTATGAGTCAATAAAGGTATATTTAGAAAACAGAATCGAACAATAAGTGGCGTCGTGAGGAACTCTTTGTTTCTGCAGCCCTGTTGTTCCTATGATCTCTGGTCCTACTAATTGGGCACCTCCTCTTCAATTTTATCTCAGCAGTACAGGAATTGTTGTGTGTGATGACTGATGACATGGGTGAGGTCCTTCGTCTTGGGATTTTATCTCAGTCTTATTCAGCGTGAAGGAGGCTGAGCTCCACGCTTGCTGGGCTTTATGTTGGCATTTCGTAGAAAAAACTTATTACTCTCTTCATTTTTGTATAGAAGGCCACAAACCCATATTAAAGGTACGAATGTGAAAAATAAAGGTCACTTAAGCCAATGTTTGCAAACTATTCGCTTGACGTGTTATTTAATGCATATTTTTTTCTCTCCAACGCACAACAAGACAACTCTCTCACTCCTCGTTGGTTGATTAATTCGGTGCATTCAAACCAACCTTTTCACCCCCAGCATGCATGCATGGGGTATTAATGTCCTCGGTTGCTAGTACGATGCAAACCTCATCAATTTTATCTCGATTGGTGTCACTAGTAGAAAACTGGGCTTTGGTCACAGGGCAATATTCACATTAGTCCCGGTTCAGTCACGAACCGGGACTAATGTGAGCATTGGTCCCGGTTCGTGCGGCCAGGGGCCTGCCGGGCCTCGTGGGGGCATTGGTCCCCGTTTGTCCCACTAACCGGGACCAAAGGGCCACGCTCCTGGCCCACCACCCTTTAGTCCCGGTTCATACCATAAACCGGGACTAAAGGGCTGGTCCTAGTTGCGGCCAGTGTTTAGTCCCACCTCGCCAAACGAAGGGCGCTCACACCAGTTTATAAGCCCGTCCCTCTCTGCCTTTTAAAGTGAAAATAGATGCCTTATACAGGGAATTTGACCTAAATTCACAGTAAATTTCATAGAAATTTATTATGAATTTAGGTTGAATTTTCTCTATAAGCGCATCTATTTTCATTTTTTTATATTTATAAAATAAATAAACCTTAATAAAATAAATGAACCTTAATAAAATAAAATAAAATAAACTATAGTAACTACAATAAGTAAACCTTAATAAATTAAGTAAAAATAGCAGCAGTAAAATAAATAAAAATAGCAGCAGTAAAATAAATAAAAATAAAATAATTAAAGTAAAATACATAAGTAATTAGAAATAAAATAAATAAGTTTTTTGTTGTAAGTAGAAACAAAACAAAACAAATAAAGCAAAAGAGAAAAAAAACAGAGGAAAAAAATTAAAGTAAAATACATAAGTAATTAGAAATAAAATAAATAAGTTTTTTGTTGTAAGTAGAAACAAAACAAAACAAATAAAGCAAAAAAGAAAAAAAAACAGAGGAAAAAAATTATGCCACCTACTGGGCCACCACGGCCTGAATACGACTAGAAACCCATCCATGGGCCAGGATTCAGACCCGCAGAAGGCCCAGTAGGCCCCACAGGCAAAGAGTGACATAATAGGCCCGTAAGCCTGCATTTGAGAGGAGCTCGAAGTGGTCAGCGCAGCTGCGCTTATAAACCACTGTCGAAGATTCTCGGCTAGCGAGGTGGGACTAAACATCCCACCGCACCGCGCCAGTTCCAGCACAAGGCCTTTGGTCCCGGTTGGTGCCACCAACCGAGACTAAAGGGGGCATTGGTCCCGGTTCGTGGCACCAACCGGGACCAAAGGCCTTTAGTCCCGGTTGGTGCCACGAAGCGGGACCAATGAGTTCCCTATATATACCCCATCGCCACAGCAGAGCACTCCAGAGTGCTCTGTTTTTTCTGGCCGGCGAGGGGAGGGCATTTGGGTGCTCTAGCTCACCTCCTATGCACATGAGGTGTTCGATGAAATGTCTGAGCCACACTAGTTAATCTTTGTCCTCTCGAAACTCGACCTCCGAGCTCCATTTTCCCCGAGATTTGTCTAGGTTTAGCGGTCCGTCACGTTCCGTCCCCGTCTTCACCGCCGTCGATCGCCCGCGCCGATCTCGTCACCAGCACCACCGTGGTGAGCCTCTTGTTCTTATCTTCTTTCTGAAAGGAAAAAATTCTTACTTTAGATAGTTACTTGTCTAATTTTGTTACTTTTATTATTCCTTCTTATTACATAGTGCGATGGTTTTGGTATCCACCCCCGTCGGCCCTCGTCCTGTCTATGATTCGGATGTGGTATATATATATATATATTATCTTTTTATAACTATTTGGTTCATTTATTGTTTATGACAAATATACCGACCAACGTGACATAGATTTTATTTATCTAGGAGGTGGTTGAACCGGAAATTCTAACCGACCCTATTGTCGAGAGGTTAAATTTAGTTGAAGAAGAAAACAATTATTTGAAGGAAAAAATAAAAAAATTGAGGAGGAGAAGATGATATTGGAGTTGCATGTTGCGGATGTCGTCGATGATCACAAGATCAAGATGGATGCAATGCACTTGAAGATTAGAAAGATTAGAAAATATGCCATTCATACCGAGGCTTGGTATCATTATGCCCTTGGATCACTTGTTACCTTGGTTGCGATTATGATCGCATTTGTTTTCGCATTGAAATGTTTTACATAGTTTCAATGTATGGTTTAATTAATTAGATGCTCTGGAGAGCTATATATATGTTGTTAGATGAGAACTATGTATGTACTTTGGTTTTAATGTGATGATGAACTTCTATTAATTTGGTCACTTAATTATCTATCCATGATGTTCTGTAATGGTTTTTGACACACTTAATTATATATAATGCACGGAGATGAACCGGCAATGGATGTACGGTGATAGACACACCTCCGAGTACATTAAGGGCGTGCATGATTTTCTCGAAGTGGCTGAGGCAAACAAGCAGAATGGTTTTATGTGTTGTCCATGCCCTATATGTGGGAATACGAAGTCTTACTCTGACCGGAAAATCCTTAACACCCACCTGCTTTACAAGGGTTTCATGCCACACTATAATGTTTGGACGAGGCACGGAGAAATAGGGGTTATGATGGAAGACGGTGAAGAAGAAGAGTACGATGACAACTATGCGCCCCCTGAATACGGTGATGCTGCAACGGGGGAAGCTGCTGAAGATCAAGAGGAACCAGACGATGTGCCCAATGATGCTGCAAGGGGGGAAGCTGCTGAAGATCAAGAGGAACCAGTGCCCGATGATGATGATCTCCGCCGGGTCATAGTCGATGCAAGGACGCAATGCGAAAGTCAAAAGGAGAAGTTGAAGTTCGATCGCATGTTAGAGGATCACAAAAAAGGGTTGTACCCCAATTGCGAAGATGGCAACACAAAGCTCGGTACCGTACTGGAATTGCTGCAGTGGAAGGCAGAGAATGCTGTGCCTGACAAAGGATTTGAGAAGCTATTGAAAATATTGAAGAAGAAGCTTCCAAAGGATAACGAATTGCCCGACAGTACATACGCAGCAAAGAAGGTCGTATGCCCTCTAGGATTGGAGGTGCAGAAGATACATGCATGCCCTAATGACTGCATCCTCTACCGGGGTGCGTACAAGGATCTGAACGCATGCCCGGTATGCGGTGCATTGAGGTATAAGATCAGACGAGATGACCCTGGTGATGTTGACGGCGAGCCCCCCAGGAAGAGGGTTCCTGCGAAGGTGATGTGGTATGCTCCTATAATACCACGGTTAAAACGTCTGTTCAGAAACGAAGAGCATGCCAAGTTGATGCGATGGCACAGTGAGGACCGTAAGAAAGACGGGAAGTTGAGAGCACCCGCTGACGGGTTGCAGTGGAGAAAAATCGAGAGAAAGTACTGGGCTGAGTTTGTAGCTGACCCAAGGAACGTATGGTTCGGTTTAAGCGCGGATGACATTAATCCTTTCGGGCAGCAGAGCAGCAATCACAGCACCTGGCCCGTGACTCTATGTATGTATAACCTTCCTCCTTGGATGTGCATGAAGCGGAAGTTCATTATGATGCCAGTTCTCATCCAAGGCCCTAAGCAACCTGGCAACGACATTGATGTGTACCTAAGACCATTAGTTGAAGAACTTTTACAGCTGTGGAATGGAAACGGTGTACGTACGTGGGATGAGCACAAACAGGAGGAATTTAACCTGCACACGTTGCTGTTTGTAACCATCAACGATTGGCCCGCTCTCAGTAACCTTTCAGGACAGACAAACAAGGGATACCACGCATGCACGCACTGTTTAGATGACACTGAAAGTATATACCTGGACAAAAGCAGGAAGAATGTGTACCTGGGCCATCGTCGATTTCTTCCAACCAACCATCAATGTCGAAAGAAAGGCAAGCATTTCAAAGGCGAGGCAGATCACCGGAAGAAGCCCGCCATGCGTACCGGTGATCACGTACTTGCTATGGTCAATGATTTACACGTAATCTTTGGAAAGGGTCCCGGCGGACTAGCTGTTCTGAATGACGCTGGGGGACACGCACCCATGTGGAAGAAGAAATCTATATTTTGGGACCTACCCTACTGGAAAGAGCTAGAGGTCCGCTCTTCAATCGACGTGATGCACGTGACGAAGAACCTTTGCGTGAACCTGCTAGGCTTCTTGGGCGTGTATGGGAAGACAAAAGATACACCTGAGGCACGGGAGGACCTGCAACGTTTGCACGAAAAAGACGGCATGCCTCCGAAGCAGTATGAAGGTCCTGCCAGCTACGCTCTTAGGAAAGAAGAGAAAGAAATCTTCTTTGAATGCCTGCTCAGTATGAAGGTCCCGACTGGCTTCTCGTCAAATATAAAGGGAATAATAAATATGCCAGAGAAAAAGTTCCAGAACCTAAAGTCTCATGACTGCCACGTGATTATGACGCAACTGCTTCCGGTTGCATTGAGGGGGCTTCTACCGGAAAACGTCCGATTAGCCATTGTGAAGCTATGTGCATTCCTCAATGCAATCTCTCAGAAGGTGATCGATCCAGAAATCATACCAAGGCTAAGGAGTGATGTGGCGCAATGTCTTGTCAGTTTCGAGCTGGTGTTCCCACCATCCTTCTTCAATATCATGACGCACGTCCTAGTTCATCTAGCCGACGAGATTGTCATTCTGGGGCCCGTATTTCTACACAATATGTTCCCATTTGAGAGGTTCATGGGAGTCCTAAAGAAATATGTCCGTAACCGCGCTAGGCCAGAAGGAAGCATCTCCATGGGCCATCAAACAGAGGATGTCATTGGGTTTTGTGTTGACTTCATTCCTGGCCTTAAGAAGATAGGTCTCCCTAAATCGCGGTATGAGGGGAGACTGACTGGAAAAGGCATGCTTGGAGGGGGGACTCAATAATATGCAGGGACGGATATTCTTGGTCTCAAGCACACTACACAGTTCTACAGAACTCTACCTTGGTGACCCCGTATGTCGATGAACACAAGAACAGTCTGCGCTCCAAACACCCAGAGCAGTGTGACGACTGGATTACATGTGAACACATCAGGACTTTCAGCAGTTGGTTGGAAACACGTCTCATAGGTGACACCACTGTTTGTGATGAGTTGTACTCGTTGTCCAGGGGACCATCTTCGACTATATTGACTTACAAAGGATACGAGATAAATGGGAATACATTTTACACGATCGCCCAAGATCAAAAGAGCACCAACCAAAACAGCGGTGTCCGCTTTGATGCAGCAACCGAGAGGGGAAAGGACAGATATTATGGTTACATAATGGACATATGGGAACTTGACTACGGACATGATTTTAAGGTCCCTTTGTTTAAGTGCAAATGGGTCAATCTGTGAGGAGGCGGGGTAAGGTAGACCCACAGTACGGAATGACAACAGTGAATCTGAACAATCTTGGGTACACTGACGAACCGTTCGTCCTAGCCAATGATGTGGCACATGTTATCTATGTGAAGGACATGTCTACCAGACCGAGGAAAAGAAAAGATAAGGAAGCGAATACATCATACGATGAGCCAAAGCGTCACATAGTTCTTTCAGGAAAAAGGGACATTGTGGGAGTGGAGGGCAAGACAGACATGTCTGAAGATTATGAAAAGTTTCATGAAATTTCTCCCTTCAAAGTCAAGGCTGACCCAAGCATCCTGATAAACGATGAAGATTATCCATGGTTACGGCGCAATAGGCAAATGACACAAGCGAAGAAAAAGTGAAGACTTTCTCCCGCAACTATTATGATGATACCATGCCAACTTTGTAATAGACGAGTATGATACCATTGTCCGTTTTGTACAAGAAGTGCATCTAGTTTTTGCCGTAACCCTCTCAACTTTATTGCACATGCTATGTGGATGAAATGATGATACCATGCCAACTTTCAACCTTTTCAGAGTTCATTTGAAATGCTTTTCAATTTTAGGGTCTTATAGCTCAAAATAATTAGTAAATGCATGAAAAATAACAGGCCAAAAATTAAAAATTATGTCACCTACTGGGCCACCACGGCCTGAATACGATTAGAAACCCATCCATGGGCCAGGATTCAGGCCCGCAGAAGGCCCAGTAGGCCCACAGGCATGTACAGAGAGGTTAGGCCCGTAAGCCTGCTTTAGAGAGGAGCTCGACAGCTCAGGCGCACCGCACCTTATAAACAGGTGCGGCTCTCTCTTAGCTAGCGAGGTGGGACTAAACTCACCACCACGCCGCTGTGCAAGGCCATTGGTCCCGGTTGGTGGCACGAACCGGGACCAATTCCACCCTTTGGTCCCTGTTGGTGCCACGAACCGGTACTAATGAGGCTGTGGCCCCACGAGCACCTTTAGTACCTGTTCGTGGCACGAACCGGTACTAGAGTTTCTTACTAAGCAGTTTTTTAGTCCCACCTCGCTAGCTGAGAGGCACTAGGAGCGGTTTATAAGCCCTGAGTGCAGAGACGATGAAGAAGAGGCGCAATGCTCACGTTGCTTAGCTTCAAGCCTTGAGGAATAAGGTAGATTGCATCGAGCTATGTGCAGTGCAGTCTACACTATTCCGAAAGGCTTGAAGCAAATCAACGAGCATTGCGCCTCTTTTTTATTTTTAATAACTTATTACAACTCCGGACTTCTTGTGTTCCGACAAAATAAAATAAACTTTAATAAAATTTATGAAACTAAAATTAACAAAGTATTTTCTGTTCAAAACATTATAAGAAACCTCTATTATTATTGAAACTAAAATCATATAAAATTGATGCAACTAAAATTATCGAAGTATTTTCTGTTCAAAATCATTAAAAGCAAAAAGAATTTTCATAAAGAACTTTTTTTGATAGAAACTTTAATAGCAAAAAGAATTATCATAAAGTAAAATAAATAAGTAATTAGAAACAAAATAAAATAAAATAAATAAGTTTTTTGTTGTAAGTAGAAACAAAACAAAATAAATAAAGAAAACAAAAAAAACTAAATACAGCAAAAAAAATTTCATAAAGAACTTTTTTTGATAGAAACTTTAATAGCAAAAATAATTATCATAAAGTAAAATAAATAATTAATTAGAAACAAAAAAAATAAAATAAATAAGTTTTTTTTGTAAGTAGAAACAAAACAAAATAAATAAAGCAAAAAAGAAAACAAAAAAACTAAATACAGCAAAAAAATTGTTGGGGCGCTGCCCGCTTGGCCTTCCAACCCTCAGGTTTGCAAATACAGGCCCAGAAGGGCTAGGAGGCTAAACGGGCAGCGCGCCAAAGTTAGGCCCAAAAGCCTGCTATAGAGAGGAGTTCGAAACAGCAGCCGCGCCGCGGCATTTAAACTGGTGCGGGCGCCCCTCGGCTAGCGAGGTGGGACTAAACTTTTGGCCGCGATGCGGACAGCAAAAAAAATTGTTGGGGCGCTGCCCGCTGGGCCCTCCAACCCTCGGGTTTGCAAATACAGGCCCAGAAGGGCTAGAGGGCTCAACGGGCAGCGCGCCAAAGTTAGGCCCAGAAGCCTGCTATAGAGAGGAGTTCGAGACAGCAGCCGCAGCGGGGCTTATAAACCACTCCGAGCCCCTCTCAACTAGCGAGGTGGGACTAACTTTTGGCCGAGGGCAGCGCAAGGCCTTTGGTCCCGGTTGGTGGCACCAACCGGGACCAATGCCCCCCTTTAGTCCTGGTTGGTGCCACCAACCGGGACCAAAGGCCGCCGCTTCCCGCCCTTTGCGCTGCTGAAAAGGGACCTTTGGTCCCGGTTGGTGGCACCAACCGGGACTAAAGGGTGGCATTGGTCCCGGTTGGTGCCACGAATCGGGACCAAAGATGTGCCTATATAAGCCAACACTTGGGAAATTTTCAGATCCCTCGCCAGTTGCCCCCGACGCCGCCAGGCTGCCCGTGCTTGCCGTCGCCGCCCGCTCCTCGTCGCCGTCGCCCCGCGCCCTTGCCTCGACGGGTCGCCGCCCGGTGCTCGTCGCCCTGCCCCCACGCGCCGCCCCGCCTCGTGCTCCCCTGCTCGCGCGCGCCGCCTCGGCGCCCTGAGCCCCCTGCCCGGCCCGCGCGTGCTCGCCGCCCCCGCCCCGTCCCGCCCCCGCGCACCGGCGCCCTCGCCGCCCCCGCCGTCGCCATCGTCCTAGCCGCCCCCGCTGTGAGAGCCGCCGCCCCGGCTCTATTTTTTATTAGTTTAATTGTTTTTTGATCATATATATATAATGTATATGTGTATGTATGTGGCTATATGTTTTTGTTCATATGTGTATATATTTTTTTATTTTTATTAGTTTAATTTTTTTGTTCATATGTGATGTATATGTGTATGTGGCTATAATGTATATGTGAACAAATTTTTTTTTGTATGTATGCAGATGTTCAAAATGTATGAATATATATGTCAAAAATGTTTTTTTGTTCATAGAAAGTTTTTTGTTCATATATAGAAAGTTTTTATATATGACAATGGATATATATTCGATATATATGAGAAATGATGATCCATGGAAAAGTTTTATATATGCAAAAGTTACAATTTTAGAAAAGTTTTATATATCTAGCTAGGAAGGGAAGAAGAAGAAAAAGAACGATAGGAAAGAAGAAAATAAGAAGAGGAAAGAAGAAGAAGAGGAGAGGAAGAAGAGGAGAAATAAATATTCTATTTTTTCTTCTTCTCCTCTATTCCTTTCTTCTTCTCCTCTTTTTTTTTCTTCTTTTTTTTCTTCAATCCTCTCCTCTATTCCTTTCTTCTTCTCCTCTTTTTATTTCTTCTTCGTTTTCTTATGTTTTATCGGGTCTGTCATCGTCGATATATACCCCTCCCGATAACTTCAACACGAGGGGGGATAACTTCAACACGAGGGGGGCTCGATATACCCCCTCCCCGATAACATTATTTTCCCGTGTATATATGTCGTCGTTGTCGATATAACCCCCTCCTGATAACTTCAACACGTGGGGGGGGGGTCGATATACCCCCTCCCCGATAACATTATTTTCCCGTGTATGTATGTCGTCGTTGTCGATATTACCCCCTCCCGATAACTTCAACACGAGGGGGGATAACTTCAACACGAGGGGGGTCGATATACCCCCTCCTCGATAACATTATGTTCCCGTGTATGTATGTCGTCGTTGTCGATATAACCCCCTCCCGATAACTTCAACACGTGGGGGGGGGGGTCGATATACCCCCCGATAACATTATTTTCCCGTGTATGTATGTCGTCGTTGTCGATATATATAACTCCCTCCCAGATAACTTCGACATGATGGACGGTCGATATTTATACCCCCTCTCGACCGTGATAACTTATACCACGGGAGCACCCCCCCGGCCCTCTCGCTCGACCAAAACTCTTGAGGACACCCAAACCCTAGAAAAAACGATGTCGGTCTCCTACCCCCTCCCGCCGCGCCCCTACCCTTGAAGCGTTGCCTAGGCCACCCCAAACCCGGAATAAGCTAGGTCTACGTTTGCACTAATATATCCACCTGCTGTCATGTTTGTGTAATAATTGCCATGTTGTAATATTTGCAGAAACAATGGAGCACGGACGAGATGAGCAAGCAGAAGAGGTGTTGGGGGACATAATCTTAGCCGGAGGTGATATCTTGTCGTATCTTAACGACAATGATGGTCTGGAAGAACAGGGTGAAGAAGCAGGCTACGGTGATCGAAGAGAGGAGGAAAGACATGATTATGATGGCTCCGGTGACCCAATGCTGGTGCAAGAAGGAGCCCGTGGTGATGGCTCCGGTGACCGAACAGAGTCCGGCCAGGTAAATATATTAGTTAAGCCTGTGCTGACTAGCTAATTGATGCATTCATTGTTTTGGTATGTACACATATTAATTAACACTCGTCTTTCTTCTTTTTTCTAGCCCTCCGGATCGAGCACAACTGCGGTAAAGAGACGAGGCCCGAAGAGAAAGTTGCGCTCGGATGAAAGGTTTGAGATCACAGCAATCGCGCGCGACGGCCAACCGATTGAACCCATCCGGACAAAGGATGCATTTGCTGCTCAGTGCGGGGTTCTAGTTAGGGACAAGATCCCGATCAGCATCCACCAATGGTATAAGCCTAAGAAGGAAGACCCTGAGGTGTCTTATGTCAATGATATGCAGAAAGATGATCTTTGGACTGAGCTGAAGGCAAATTTCACCCTACCGCCAGAGGAGGATCCGGAGAAGCCAGTTATAGAGCAATTAATCAAGTCTCATGCTCTTAAGAAGATGGCAGACCTATTCAGGAGGTGGAAGAATGAGCTGAAAACGTTTGTCGACAAAGAAGAGACACCAGAATTCATCGGCCGGTATGAGAAGATCAGAGATCACTGGCCCGCATTTGTGGCCCACAAGACATCGGAAAAGAGTAAGAAGATGTCAGCGACAAACAAGAAGAATGCTGCGAAGAAGAAGCTTCACCATCGCACGGGGTCAGGTGGCTACCTCAAAGCCCGACCTAAGTGGGCCAAGGCTGAGAATGATCTGCTTGAAAAAGGGATCGAACCACAGACAATGAACTGGACAGACCGTTGCCGGACTTGGTTCTTCGGGGCTGGCGGAACCTTGGACCCTGTATCAGGGAGGTGCGTTTGGACGAACGAGCTTTTGAGAATACCAGTCAAGAAGATTCAGCAATATATCGATGCAGCGCAGGAAGGGACGTTCGTTCCAGACAGAGAGAACGACGAGCTCACAATGGCCCTCGGGAATGCTGAGCACCCTGGACGGACACGAGGCACGCCAGGCTCCGTTCCGTGGAAGGCTGGTTTTCCGGACGCGGGCGGTTACAAAACCCAGGAGAGGAGGAAAAAAGTGGAGCAGATCCAAATTCAGAAGCTGCACGAAAGGGTTCAAGCGCTAGAGGAACGAGACGGCAATCGACATGCCGAAACTGCCCCCGAAGCTACACCGCCATCTCAGCGGAGAAGCAGCGTGGCTTCCACCAAGCTGCTTCAGCTGGAGCATGCGGCTCCTGCTAGCTACCCCATGGATGCTATCACGGAGTCTCAACATTGCCACCTTATGGCGGAATGGCAGAACTTCAAAGTCAAGGCGGCTGTTGGCTCTGTTTTACCTCCTGAACCCGGCGCAACCTACCACTGCCGGCCGATTCCAGAAGGATATGCTAGGGTGATGGTGGATGAAATAACGGAGGGATTTGAGGACCTCCAGCTTGACCACCCTACCGGTGAAGGGGAGACTCGGCTGGGTTCTGCTCTGAAGACTCCATGCCTATGGCGGAAGGAGCTCATCAAGCTTCCGAACTGGACGGCTCCGGCGAGTAAGGGCACTCCGCCTCCTCCTCCGCCTCCTCCTCCGGCGAGTGATCAGGGCACTCAGCCTCCTTCTTCGGCGCGTGACGGCACTCCGCCTCCTTCTCCGCCAGCGCCGGCGCGCCAGAGCAGCCAGCCTCCTCCTTCTCCGCCTCGTCAGCAAGGGCGGAAGAGACCCGCCGCCGCTGCGGCTGCTCAGGCGCGTCGTAGTCCTTCTCCTCCGCCTCGTAAGCAAGGAAAGAAGACAGCCGCAGCCGCTCCGTCTGCTCTACCGGCGTCTAGCAGTACAGCTGCCAGAGGCGGGAGGCAATACAGATTCGGTCCTTCTCTGAAGACTCCAGAGAAGTTACCATACGAGAGGACCGAGGAGGAGAACGCGAAGATCATGCGAGCCGAAGTGAAGAACTTCTTTGAAGGGGTGAAAGCAAAGAAACATCCACCTCCAGAGGAGAAGGTAGATCCGGTGAAAGCAAAGCGCACTCTGGCTGCCCTAACAAAACCACCAAAGTCTCCGCCGAGAGGCAACTATGAGCGCATTCTTGCAAAGACATATGCCGAAGCGGAGCGGTCGGGAAGTACTGTCAGTGATAAAAGGTTAAAGAACGACGAGCTGGGAAAAAAATTGCCCAGCTCGGCGAACAAGCGAACCAATCGTGCCCCCCGCTCAAGGTGTCAAAAGACATCGTCGCTAATGATCCGAGTATGGTGCCCGGTTATAGCAATCTTGGAGATTACCTGCCCGACGATGTACATTATGAAATCATGGAGGTGGACGAACACAAATACCATTACGGGAAGCCTCTCGTCAAAGATGAAAGATCTCTATCAACGATGATGCGAAGACTACATGATTGGTACATGAAAACCTGCAGAGAGTCTGATGGGATGGATACTTTGACGCTGAGAGTTAAACCGGAGCATGACCTCATTGGAATTGATCTGTTGAATGTTCCATTTGAGGATTTCTTCCAGTTTTACAATCAAAAGGCCATCGATAAAACAACGATCACTTGCTACTGTCTGTAAGTAGTACTACTTCTGTCATTAAGTCTCTCTATATAGGTCAGCTCTTTCATTGCATGTATTTATACTTATCCTCACTATATTATGCAGATTGAAGATCGCCGAATTGAAGAAAAAACAAATCGGTGATATTGGGTTCATTAACACAAATCTCATAGATGCACATACGGTTGAAAAACATCCCAAAGAAGCCGAGGCCAACTTGCTACAATCGTTGGTATTAAATCAAAACAAAGATATAATACTCTTTCCTTACAACTTCAAGTGAGTGTTACTGTCTTGTGCATATTCGGTTTCCCTTATTAGTCCAGGTTATGGTAATGTAATTGATGACTTATGCATGCATGCGCAGCTTCCACTATATTCTCCTAGAGATTAAGCTTGAGCAGGGAGTAGTAACCGTCTTAGACTCGAGACGAAAAGATCCCCAGGACTATGCGAACATGACTCAAATGCTCGAGAAGTAAGTTAAATCGATCATTATCCACCATATCAGCAACTTTGTTCATTTCCTGATATCAAGTAATTGTTTTCTTTGTCTGGCAGGGTTTGGAGAAAATTCACCTCAAAAGCTCCGGGACTGCCGAAGAAGCTGCAATTTAATCACCCGAAAGTAAGTACTATAGTAGCATGTTCCGCGCATCTCCTAGTGATTCAAGCGCTAGTTTCATCAATACCATTTAGCATGCTTGCTTATCAGTTAGATTGACCTCTATTTCTTGTAAAGTGGTTGTGGCAGGAACCTGGGAATAATTACTGTGGATACTACGTTTGCGAGTCCATCCGCTACACGACCTGTGAGCGGGGCTACACTGAAGAACAATATGAAGTGCGTAAGCAATAATATTCACAATTTTATTTTATTACCATCATTTGTGTTGAGTTTCATTTGTTCATA
Organism: Triticum aestivum; assembly: GCF_018294505.1. Classification (NCBI taxonomy): domain Eukaryota; kingdom Viridiplantae; phylum Streptophyta; class Magnoliopsida; order Poales; family Poaceae; genus Triticum; species Triticum aestivum. The sequence continues at coordinate 100,328,109 of NC_057811.1, forward strand.
TATATATGTATTGACCCCCTTCTTCAAATTAGATGTTTCGGAAGCGGGATGAACTCCTAGCAGAAGATCGTATGCGAGGAATTCAAGAGGAATTGGCGGCATTCTTCCTTGACCACGTGATCGCTGAAAACGGAGAATACTATGTGGACCCTGTGTTCCTACAATTTAATTAGGAGATTGTATTGTAAGAGATGATTATTGTATATATGTAGCCGGTAGTGTCGGATAGATATACGAGAACTTGTTGTTAGACCAATATCTCGGAGAAGGAGAGGTGGTCGATATCACTTCTCTCTGTATGCATATGTTCATGACGATCTTCTGTTTCCTTCATTTGATTACTAGCTAGCGTGTCTACTCCTCTCCATACGTATATAGTACGTAGCGTCGACCAAGCACGGAGATAAGAGATGACACTTCTCTCTATTAATTAGCTAGCTAACACAATATATGAAACACCTAAATTAACCCCCCAAAACCCCTAAACCACCCCCTTTAAAAAAACAAAAACCTCAGCTCCTGCCAGCTGCTGACGCGTGGATGCCTATTGGTCCCGGTTGGTGGGACAAACCGGAACAAAAGGCCCTGCCTATTTGTCCCGGTTGGTGCCACCAACCGGGACCAAAGGCCCCCTGCCTGGGCTGGCAGGAGCTGCCACGTGGACGACCTTCTGTCCCGGTTCGTGTAAGAACCGGGACTAAAGGGGGGAGGCATTAGTAACGACCCTTTAGTCCCGGTTCGAGAACCGGGACAAAAGGCCCTTACAAACCGGGGTAAAAGCCCCTTTTCCTACTAGTGTGTTAGTGGCCTTGTATAGCTGCAAACTGTAATTTTGATAGTGGCCTTGTATACAAGTGTAGTACTTAAGAAACAGACTGTTTGCATGTGTATGATTTTTCTTAATTAGATCATATGTTGGCACTAGTAGAAAAATGGCCTTTAGTCCCAGAACCGGGACTAAAGGCCCTCCACGTGGCCGCTGTCTGGAGGTCCACCTTTAGTCCCGGTTGGTAACACGAACCGGTACTAAAGTAATTTTATGATTTTTTTATGAAAATTATTTTGAATTTTTTTATTTTCAAATTTCTGAATTATTTTAACGTTTAATCTCTAATCATCCCCCATCACTGCTCAATTTAACCTCTAATCTCTAATCACCCCTCATCATTCCAAATCATCTAACTTCCCGAACAGTTACCCATCCTCTCACTACTCCAGCTTGAGCACGCTTAACTTCCGGGTTCTATTCTCCCTCGTTTCCAAGTCTGCACTTGTTGTTTTCCTGACAATAGTAAGATGTCAATCCTATTAACCCTCAGGAATTTAGCTTGAGCATGAAGTCACACATTTCACTGTTTGAGTTTGAAACTATTGTTCTACAAAACAATAATTATTTAGTTACACTAATATTTCTTGAATAAGTAGTTTGACCATAGTTTGACCAGATTTGACCAAAATTCAAAAAAACTGAAATAATTATTTCGTAACACTAATATTTCTTGAATAATTAGTTTGACCATTGTTTGACCACAGTTTGACCATAATTTGACCAGATTTGACCAAAATTAAAAAACTAAAATAATTATTTAGTAACACTAATATTCTTGAATAATTATTTAGTAACACTAATACTTCTTGAATAAGTAGTTTGACCATAGTTTGACCAGATTTAACAAAAATTCAAAAAAAACCTGAAATTTGAGCATAATTTTTTTTCCTTTTAGAATTTGAGGATTCTAAAAATTTGCAAACAGGCCGTAGGCTGTCAAAATCGGATGCGGATTTTCGTGCTGAACATTTTGATATATTATACGTTTTTTCTGACATCGTATGCAAAAGTTATAGCCGTTTTACATTTTCCCTACACTTTTTGCAAAACATGTCCAAATTTAAGTTTTTAAATTTTCCTAACTAGTACATGTAGTAACATAACTACATCTGGAAGGATTTTAATTTTTGAAGTTTTTATCATTTTCTTTTGCTTTTTACAAAACTGAAAAGGCGATCGGGGGGGGGGGGGGTAGAGTTTGAAAATGGGACCTTTAGTACCGGTTCGTGCCACGAACCGGTACTAATGCCTCAAACCCCATTAGTACCGGTTGGTGGCTCGAACCGGGACTAAAGGTCTAACCTTTAGTACCGGTTGGTGCCACGAACCGGTACTAATGGGCATCGCACCCTTTAGTCCCGGTTCGTGGCACCAACCGGGACTAAAGGTCCCATTTGAACCAGGACTAATGCCTGTACGGTGCCCTAGCCGCTCGAACCGGGACTAATGCTCACATTAGTTCCGGTTCGTAATGCAACCGGGATTAATGCGCTTTTCTGACCGAACCAAAGCCCTGTTTTCTACGTACTAGTGTGGATATATCTGTGTTCGTTGACCGGCAGAAGCTGGGAGCCTATTCAAGTGATGAGTCAACTGCCCAAGGCCATTTTGGTGAAGATTAAGAGAGGGGAGAATAGGGTTGCACTTGGACATGATATTGCCAAGTTCTATTTATGTATCAAATTACTCCTTTTCTTGACATACTATTCGGATGAGCGAGAGCCACACACAAACTAGATGCTCAGTGGGTCATTCGCGTTGTGCGCGGTCCATGCTGCAAATATTTGGTATGCTTCGACATTCAGAATGCACGCGAATGCTATCCTATTCCGGACTCTGGAGTCCAGCTATAAATGTTCAAACGTCCCATACGGTGAATTACCACTGCTAATAGTTTAGCACACACAAGACTGCTTATGGCTTAGCTTATAGCCTACAGGTGATGGAAGATCCATCTTCACTTTTATTTAGCTATATATGAGATTTTGGAGAAAAGCAAATCTAGGCCAACAGTGTTACATACGTTGCGAGCTGCACCAGGTGTTCGCAGCGGTAACAGCCATCACAGGCTTATATATTAGTTGTGTGCTTACATCGCAGGCTACTGAATTTTAGTACAACCGGACTGAATTTGTCAGCTAAGCCCTCGACACTGCTTTCATGGATACTTTCGCCGAGGATTTCATGAACGTAAAAGTTCTAGGCAAACGAAAGCTACCCGGTTGGGATCAACATTTCTGTATTGGCCGGAGCGGCCAGAGGAAATTTTAGCTGCTGGTGCATTCGAATTGAGTATATACCAACCAACAATAGACTACAAACATCCATGTTCTGCTGCTCTAGTTTCTTTTATCTGTATTAGTGTCTAATTGTCATGCAAATCACAGACAAGCCTCTCTTTTTCCAAATTCTTTTTTATGAACTTCCAAATAAGCGGATGGCAAAAGTTATGTATGAAGGAACATATTTCATTGTGAAAATGTTGTGGTATTGACAAGAAACAATAGCGTTTAGTTACAACAAGGTTGCAGATTGAGGAAAATGGAAACAATACTAGGTCAACTACAGCATATGTCAGCGTCCCTACCCCTGACATGCCGGCCCCACGTACCATCAGCAACGGACCAGGTGAGGGCCGGCCTCGTCGACAGGCCAAGGCCAACGCAAGAGTGACTGGGCCAGAGTGGGTCCAATAGGCCCAGCCAAACTACTACTTATCAGCACCCGCACCAACAGGGAGATCCATCCAGAGGATCAAGGCGAACCCGGCGGCTACCTACACCCTCTGTCTCCAAACCCTAGTTCTTCCTTCGCCATTTGTGTATCGAATCAAGCTTGTATCCCAGATAATTGTTACCGCTTAATAGATCCACAAGCAGTCCCTATCATCTGGTACCAGAGACCACTCACCTCCCTTCCGTCTCCACACTGGCCCAATTCATCGAAACACGGCGCATCCGTCAGGCCCGATCCGAGCTCACAGCCATGGATCCATCGATCCAGGCCTTCCTCGACCGGCTGGACGCGACACTGGTCGCTCACTCCACATCAATCGCAACGATCCAAGCCCAGACGACCAAGATCGACGATCTGGTCGCCTGGCGGACGGATCTGGAGAAACGCATCGCAGAGCTTGGCGCGGCGGTCACGGCGCTCCAACGGGAGCGCCCCTCGTCGACCTCAGCTCCTACGGTGGCGCTCCCAACGGAGAAACTTCACTCTCCACACCTGGCGACTCTCGGTGCCCCCATCGGGCCCGAGCCAGGCGCGGGCGGAGTGATCCACGGGTCCCATGACCACGGCGTCTTCGACATCACACGGGGGTTGCCGGCGGCGTCGTTTCGCACGCCGCCGCCACTCCGGCCAACGGTCAGTCTGATCCCATCCCTCCAACGGCACCGCTTTCTCCATTTGCACACGCAAGCCAGCTCCTGACAGGGTTGGGGCAAGCTCATCCTTCCATCATGTTTCCACAATTCTCTGGGGAGAACCCGAATTTGTGGAAAACGTTATGTGAGCAATACTTTCAGATGTTCGGTATACACCGCAAGTTTTGGACCTATGACAGCCCTCAACTTCTCTGGATCCGCATCGATTTGGCTCCAATCGATCCAGAAAAAACTCTCTAATTATGACTGGGATTCGTTTGCCGCATTACTTTGCACGCGCTTCGGCCGTGATAGGCATCAAATGTGGATTAGGCAATTTTATACTGTACGACAGGATTCTACAGTAGCAGATTACATAGAGAAATTTGAATTGATTATCAATCATCTGAGTTCATATTCTGACACCATTCATCCGTTTTACTTTTTGACACGCTTCGTCGAGGGCCTGCGACCGGACATCCGAGCGGTGGTGTTGGTCCAGCACCCACCCGATTTGGACACGGCCTGCGCGCTGGCTCTCCTCCAAGAAGAGGTGGCGGATGGTGGTCGTGCTGAACCACTCCGTCAGCATCTGCCACGACCTCCCGAGGCACAGATCCGCGCCAATGGACCGTTGCCACTCCCACCACCCCCAACGCGTCCCAACGCGACGGCACCAGGGGCGACCGATCGGCGGGGCACCGAAGCAGCAAGAGTGGACACCACCAAGCTCAAGACGCTGCGAGACTACAGGCGTGCTCGTGGCCTCTGTTTCAAGTGCGGCGAGCGGTGGGGGCACGATCATGTGTGTCCCACCTCTGTTCAACTACACGTTGTCGAGGAATTACTTGAGCTCTTTGGCATAGACAGTGTGACAGAGACGACAGAACAGCTTGAAGAAACAGTGATGGCTATTTCACGCTCAGCGATATCTGGAGGAGTTTCAGCTAAAGCATTCCAGCTGCAGGCATGGATTCAGGGGCGCGAAGCGCTGATGTTGGTGGATTCAGGGAGTTCGACATCTTTTGTCAACACCGATCTGGCCAAGTTTCTGGAAGGAGTTGCACCTTTGAGCAAAACTTACAGAGTACGGGTAGCTGATGGCGGTGAATTGAAATGCTCAGCCATCATCCCGCAGTGCAGTTGGTATACACAAGGACATGAGTTCACCACAGATTTGAAGGTACTATCCTTGGGTGTGTATGACGCGATATTGGGGATGAACTGGCTAGAGGAGCACATTCCCATGACAGTTGACTGGAAAGCCAAATCCATTGCAATGCCGTCAGCACAAGGAGTGATCTCGCTCCAGGGCCACGAAGCGGAGTCAACTGATTGTTTGCTCATCAATAGTCTGCAATTACAAGGATTGTGCAAAAACAATGCAGTGGCTTACATGGTGCAGCTACACACAGTGGAACTGGACGGTGAGCAAAGCACAAACAACCCAGAAGCTCTCCAACAAGTCATTGCTGAATTTCCTGATCTCTTTGAGGAGCCAACGGAATTGCCCCCACGGCGTGAGTGTGATCACCACATTCCTCTTATACCGGGCGCGCAGCCGTTCAACGTACGTCCGTATCGTCACAAGCCGGAGCACAAGGACGAGATCGAGCGTCAAGTGGCAGAGCTGTTGCGTACCGGAGTGATACAAAGAAGCAACAGTCCTTTCGCTTCACCGGTAATTCTGGTCAAAAAGAAGGACGGGACTTGGAGGCTCTGCGTCGACTATCGTCACCTGAATGCCATCACGTGCATTACAAAGTTTCCCATACCAGTCATTGAAGAACTGTTAGACGAGCTGCATGGTGCCTGTTGGTTCTCCAAACTAGATCTGCGGGTAGGTTACCACCAAATCAGGCTCGCTGAGGGGGAGGAGTACAAGATAGCATTCCACACACACTCGGGCCATTATGAATTCCGCGTGGTCTATTTCAGGGCTGGCAGGTGGACCGGGGACATTCAACGGTGCGGTCACCAATACCTTGCACCCCCTTCTACGCCACTGCGTGCTGCTATTCTTCGACGACATTTTGGTCTTCAGCCGTACTCTATGCGACCATATCAAGCACCTGCGGCAAGTCCTCGAACTACTCCGCAGAGATCAGTGGAAGGTTAAATTCAGCAAGTGTGCCTTCGGCCAACACAAAGTGGCATATCTGGGACATGTAGTCAGCGCGGAGGGCGTAGCTACGGATCCAACCAAGATTAAAGCAGTCTCTGAATGGAAGACACCAACCACTGTCAAGGAGGTGCGCAGCTTTCTGGGACTGGCTGGCTACTACAGACGCTTTGTGCGCAACTTTGGTGTCATTGCGCGCCCACTGTTCAATCTCCTCAAAAAGGGGGTACCGTTTGTGTGGACTCAGCACACAGAAACGGCGTTTCAACTCCTCAAAACTCAGCTCACCACAGCTCCGGTCCTCGCATTGCCAGACTTTACCAAACCATTCTGTGTAGAAACGGACGCCGGCGACAGAGGGATAGGAGCGGTGCTACAACAAGGAGGGCACCCGATCGCTTTCATGAGCAAAGCATTGGCCCCGCGCTATCAAGGATTATCCACGTATGAGAAAGAATACTTGGCAGTGATAGTGGCTGTGGATCAATGGCGCCCGTACCTGCAACATGGAGAATTCACCATCCCGACTGATCAAAAAAGCTTGATTCACTTGGAGGAACAGCGGCTCTCGACACCCTGGCAACAAAAAGCTTTCACAAAGTTGCTTGGCCTCCAATACTCCATCAGATACAAAAAAGGGATAGATAACAACGCCGCAGATGCCCTCTCAAGAGCGGAACCAATAGAGATGTTAGCAGCTGTCACCTCCTGCCAGCCAACATGGCTGGATGATGTTGTGGCCAGCTATAACTCTCATCCCCAAGCACAGAAGCTCCTGGAATAGCTTGCCATCCGGGCCGACCCAAAGGACCGTTTCTCTCTTACTCAAGGGATTCTTCGTTTCCGTGGTCGAATTTGGCTGGGTGGCTCAAATGCATTGCAACAGCGCATCATCAGCGCCTTCCGTAACAGTCCTATGGGAGGTCACTCTGGGATCCCAGCCACTTACCGCCGTATCAGACGCCTGTTTGCATGGCCGAAGATGAAGACACACATTCACCAATACATTCGCTGCTGCACAATTTGCCAGCAAGCGAAACTAGACCGTGCTGCTTCCCCGGGACTTCTTCAGCCACTTCCCATTCCCACAGCTCCTTGGGAGATGATATCCATGGATTTCATCGACGGGCTCCCGCAATCAGCTCAGTTCAACTGTCTCCTGGTGATTGTGGACAAGCGCACCAAGTTCGCGCACTTCCTCCCATTGGCGCATCCCTACACTGCATCCAAAGTGGCCCTCCTCTACATGAACCAGATTTACAAGCTGCATGGGTTACCGGGTGCAATTGTCTCGGATCGTGATCCGGTCTTCACCAGCCACTTCTGGCAAGAGCTTTTCAAGCACGCTGGTTCCGAGCTTCGTCTCAGTACAGCCAATCACCCACAAACGGATGGGCAAACGGAGCGTGTCAATCAGTGTCTGGAAACATATCTGCGGTGTTTCACGCAAGCTTGCCCGAAGCGCTGGAGCTACTGGATACCTATGGCACAATTCTGGTACAACTCATCTCACCACTCAGCTATCGGTATGTCCCCATTCAAAGCTTTGTTTGGTCACGAACCATGCTAGTGGGGCGTCACAGCCTCGGAGGACTGTTCAGTGCAATCGTTGCAGTCTTGGTTGGAAGAAAGAACTGTCATTCAGAACATCCTCCAACAGCATTTGAATCGGGCACGTCAATGCATGAAGGCGCTAGCTGACAAGAAGCGATCTTGGAAGCAATTTGAGGTGGGGGACGAAGTTTATCTCAAACTGCAACCATACATCCAAGCTTCAGTCGCACCACAGGCGAATCACAAACTCTCCTTCAAGTTTTTTGGGCCTTTTCCCATCATCGCCAAGATAAATGACGTTGCTTACAAGCTGCAGCTGCCTCCTGGAGCAACGGTGCACCCGGTCATCCACGTTTCTTTGCTGCGTCGAGCACTTCTCCCAGGCATGGAGGCGTCGACGCACCTGCCGGTGGAACAGGACGCGAAGGCTGTACCAGTGGCGATCCTTCAAACACGTTGGCGCAAGACGGCGGGCGCAATGATCGAGCAAGTCCAGGTGCAGTGGTCACCTGAATCCACGCTGGGCACCACCTGGGAGGACAAGGCCGCGCTCTTCGACAAGTTCCCTCAAGCAGAGGCTTGGGGTCAAGCCTCAACACAAGAAGGGGGGATGTCAGCATCCCTACCCCTGACATGCCGGCCCCACGTACCATCAGCAACGGACCAGGTGAGGGCCGGCCTCGTCGACAGGCCAAGGCCAACGCAAGAGTGACTGGGCCAGAGTGGGTCCAATAGGCCCAGCCAAACTACTACTTATCAGCACCCGCACCAATAGGGAGATCCATCCAGAGGATCAGGGCGAACCCGGCGGCTACCTACTCCCTCTGTCTCCGAACCCTAGTTCTTCCTTCGCCATTTGTGTATCGAATCAAGCTTGTATCCCAGATAATTGTTACCACTTAATAAATCCACAAGCAGTCCCTATCAGCATATGAGCAGTTCAACCTCTTACAAGAAATCCTTACACGGATTGAGGAAAATGGAAAGGACAAATGGACTACCAATGGAGTAGCTAACAAGTACTCATCTATGAGTATGTATAATAGATTGATGGGGGAGGAGGAAGGGCATCCCTTTTTCAAGATGATTTGGTCTAGCTCCAGCAGGCTCAAGCACAAATATTTTCTTATGGTTGGTTGCACACTGCAGAATCAATGCTAGGTCTTTGCTTCAAACAAAGGGCATGCACCAGATGACACATCCTGTCCAAACTGTAACCAGGGTGCTGAAGAAACCCCAATGCACTTGTTCTGGGAAAGAGGTACTATGTTTGCAAGATTTATCTCTTCAAAGATAGAGGTGATAGCCTCCCGCCTGGTGATGCAAAAAGAGTGGAGCCACTAGGCAAAGATGCATATATCCTTGACAAGTTGAATATCTAGAGAAAATGTAGTTTGCATGCTTCATGGCTGCAAAACATGATAATATGTCGCCGACTGTTGCTGGAAAAATTAGAATAAAGTGAACAGTGCAGATTTTTATGTCTCTTTTTGTAGAATTATTACATGTAAGGTTGATTTCATATATAGGAGAGGATAGTACTCCAATTTTCTCCTTCACTCAAAGAACGTATACTTTCTTCTCTTGACAGATTATTCACACACAAACTAGATGCTCGGCGTATGGATCATTCGCATTGCGTACAACCAACACCACAAATTTATGAATTTTCTTCTGTTTTATGTTGAAGTCCCCCACGGTGAACGACCACTCTCCACGTAGTTCAGCATGCACACAAGACCGCTTATAGCTAGCTTAAAGGGCGATGGAAGATCCACCTTTACTTTTATTGAGTTATTGTGAGATATTGGAGAAAATCAAATCCAAGCTTACGGTGTTATATAGTTTGCTCTCATCCATGCACACTGCAGCATTCGCATGAGGAAGATGGAAGCTGCGGGTAGGCATCGACATGTCCATGATGGTGTTGTCGGGACTGGCCAGAGGAGAGTGGTAGTTCATCGTGGGGGAGTGCGACTCTTCTGTATGGACTAGTGGCTGGGGCGCACCTCTTGAGGCGTTACTGTGCACACTAATCAAGCTGCCATAGCTGTTAGCGAGTTAATAGTGCAGATAAGCAATAGTGGTTAAAAATATAACAGAATTCTACTGATAGCAAATTAATAGTGATTCTAGAGCATGTCGGTGCAACATGAAATGTGTCAATATTTCCTTGCTATTTAGATCAAAAGAACAAACAAACGAGTTTTACAAACATTTTAATTATCTAGCTAAACGAAGACCCAAACACCATTTTGATCACACTACATACATCATCGAGCAAAGAAACTTAATTATGATTGCAAAACATGAAAACACCATGCATGAGGTTATTTTGCCAAAGTTGGCGAACATGGTAGCTGATCATCTGAAATGCCATAATCAGAATTATCAAAGCACAAGTTTCTTCTTTGACATTTATCCATTGAATTTTCATGCTTTGCTCAAATCTTCTTTTCAAGTCAATCTCTCTTTCAGGTTTCTTCTAAGCTTCATCAACCTACCACTTTGTTAGAATAAAGAAGCATAGTAAGATTACAAGATCATTTCTCAGTAGTTTATTTAAATGGAACTTGTCGATGAGAAATGGTCGTCAACCAGATGACAGTGCTGAGATTCTATCAAGCATGTCTTTTCTACTTATTTTCAGCATCCTGTCCAGGTTCCTCTTATTTGAATTGGTGATGCAGTGGCGTCGGTCGAACATCGCATGTAGCTGCTGGGATCACGAAAAAATGGTGGCGACAATACACAAGTGACTTCGATGATGGTGCTATGTGCACTCAGTCTTCAGCTCCGGGGTGAAAGCCTAGGTCTGGTTACCTGGCAATGGCGACGTTTTTTTTACGTCGTTACCTTCTTGAAGGCATTGTTTGGATATGCTCCGACTGATTCTTCAGGATGAAAATCTAGATTCTGGGTCGATGCTTGGATCCGGTGGTGGAGACTGCGTCAACGTCACTCCGTTCTTGAAGCCGTTGCTGTTGAAGGACCTCGTCGTTCATGTGGAGTCATTAGATGATTGGTGCAGATATAGTTATTGCTATAGTTTGTCGATCGCGTATCTGATCACTTTGGAATTCTTTTTCCTCGCCTACACATAGCGTTGGTCTTATATGACTTTGTCAATTGTTGGCGTTTTTCTTTTTGTGTGTGTTGGTGTTGGCTATGTGCATCCTATCTATGCAGAGGACGGGTGTGTGCTCAGGTGATTATATCCTTTTGATGCTTCATTTTGTGCCAATAAAATTCACCCTTTGTCGAAACTAGGAAAACGTAATAGTATTTCTTTCTCTTGAAAACATATCATTCAGATGAGGGAGTCGCACGCAAACTAGATGCTCGGATCATTGATGAGTCTCGCACGCAAAACTAGATTGCGTACAGATCACACCACGGATATATGAATTTGCTTCGGTTTTACTAGTAGAATGCATGCATCTTGCATGTACGTTGTACGCACAGATGCTATCCTAGTCCAGAGTCCAGCTATAAATACGAAGACGTCCCCCACGATGAACTACCACTTCCTCGTACTTCAGCACAAACACACAAGGCTTGCAGCTAGCTTACATGGTGATGGAGGATCCAACTTCACTTCTATTTAGTTATTTGTGTGAGATTTTTTGGAGAAAACCAAATCTAGCTTACACTATTATATAGGTTGCTCATCCATGCACCTATAGCGGGCATTTGCGGTAGCGATACCGTCATCAAAAGGGTTAATGTTGAGTTATGCCGAAAATCACAGACAACTGAATTTTAGTACAATCCGAAGGACTTTGCCAACTGCAGCCAGCACTCTGTCTTGGCAAACCTAATAGCAGGACTGTCAATGGGGATGTGCTACACGTCGGCGGACAAAGATCCGCCGCCTCACGAGCTATCCGATTCGATGATGTGAGTTGTTGTGTCATTTTTCTTCTTTATTTTTTCTGCACAAAACTCTTGTTGCAAAAAATCTGCTTTTCTTTAATTTCATGCAACATGACCCTTGTTGTAAACCTTCACTTCTCTAATCTCCGGCAACAAGAGTCATGTTGCAAAAAAATTGTCTTCTCTAATTTTCCGCAACAAGACTCATGTTGCAAAACTTTTTCTCCTCTAATTTTCTGATTACAAAAACTCTAACAACATCTTCAGCCACGTCTAATTTTCTGCAACAAGAGCCACATTAAAAAAATTGCAAACAACATCTCCGACCGCGTTGAAAGATGATGTTGTAGCAGCACCACCGTTGTTGTTGTCGCCGTTTGCAACTCGTTGTTTCAGAAACTCGCCTAAGCAGCAACACCGCTTTGTCCCTGGCCACACATGTCGTCTCTTCTCTTCCTTCGCCGCATCGCCATGGCAACAGGGCACTACTTGCAAGACGGGAGACGTCGGTGGTCGTCTGCAGCACCCCGACGACGGACCTTGTAGCGGTCAGTGCCACCTTGCAGCACCCAGCGGTCGCTCCAACCTTGGAGCACCCGGTGGTTCAGCCTGCATCTCAAAGAGATCCGCTGCACAGTGGAAGTAGTAGGTCGTCTCGCTTGAGGTAGGTGGTGGTGCTACTTGCAGTGCAGTGGTAGGTGGCGGCGGCTTGCACCAGCCGGTTTCTGCAGTCGTGGTGGCTTGTACTAGTGTCCCGTGAAATCAAGACAGGAGAAATATGGGATGAGGATGAGATGTTCGATCTGGAGAAAACGGGGAACCAAAGGTGATTCTGGATAAGGGCCCACGAGACGCGTGGCAGCCAGCGAAGGCAGGGGACGCTAATGTGCCATCCACCGGCTGAGACTGGCCATAGTGGGAGTAACTTTAGCAGTAACTTAGACTCCAACTCAGCATATTTGCATACATGGCAATGATTTAAGGAAAACGTTAAAAATCATCCGACTGATTGTTCTGTCTCTTAAGCCTCCTTCGACGCTTGCCACGCGTCCATGTAGGCTGGTGCTCGCTCACCGCTTTATTGCTTCCTCTCCCTTATCTCTTCTCCACAGGCCCGAGCCACTCATTCCTTATCGATGTTTTCTTCTTCCATTAGCACACTACATCACACACCAGCGGCCATCGCCCGTCGCCTTAGACCGGTGCCGCAACCGCCACCGCCTCGCGTTGCTGCAGCCCGAGTTCTACACTACCTTTACACCGCCGCTGCAAACCACCGTCGTTCTGCACCGCCGCTGCAAACCACCGTCGCCGTCTTGCAAGCACATGGATCCAGATGCTGCGAGGGGCGGTGACCACCGGGGGCGCTAGGGGGCACGGCCGCGTATGCGCGAGCGCAGGCTTGGCTACTAAGCCGTCGATGTAGCATGGGCGGCGATTCGCTCAGCATCTCTGTTGCAGAAGCACGCCGACGCTGCATACCCGAGCCACCAGCGAACTACTGCGGCTGCACAGCAGTGTTGTGGGGCAACGAACGCCGCTGCAAAATACGACGTCGAGCACCATTGCAGCGGAAGGGACATCGACGCTGCACTGGCCGGCGATGTTGTGCCACACGACGGAGCGTGGTAAGGCTGCAGTGGCTGGCGTTGTTGTGCCACACGATGGACACTCATCGGCGGCCGCGGGTGTTGCAATGTAGCGCTCGTCGGCGGCTCATTGCTCCGTCGGGGCTGTAATGAAGCGTTGCCGGAGTTGCAGTGAAGCGCCGCAGGGTCGTTGAATCTCCATTGGGGCTGCAATGAAGCGTTGCCGTAATTGCAGTGAAGGGCTGCAGGGTCGTTGAATCTTCATCGGGGTTGCAATGGAGCGCCGCGGCGGGTCATTGAAGCTCCGCCGGGGCTGCAATGAAACTTTGCCGGAGCTGCAGTGAAGCGCCACGGGGTCATTGAATCTCCGCCGGGCGCCGTCAGTGCTTCGCTCCGAGCGCTGCTGCCATGGAAGCTGTTGCGCTGAAGCTTTTTGCCGTGCTGGCTCTGGTGCTGTGAGGTAGCCGACGCAGCAGAGAAGGAAGACGAGGTAGTTGGTGCTTCTGTGCGTGATCGACGGGAGAACAGAGAGAGACGACGGCTCTGTTTGTTGCGATCGAACGGCCAGTTTCCATCAGATCGGACGGTTGTTTAGGCGGATGATTTCCCGGTTGATTTGTAGCAACGCCCATGATTTAACGAGGACAGAGAGTATAGCAGTAACATAGCTGGTTACGTAACTTCGCGCTTCATACAACAAATTTTTAATGCAAACCGATCCGCTTCGGCGTCCCCATCGCGAAGAAAAAGAAAGAAAAAACAGCTTTCCCTACCGCTCCATCCTCTCCTTCCCTGCCGCCTCCATCCTCTCCCTCGCTGCCGCCTCCATCTCCCTCGCCACGCTCTCCGTCTCGCCGGCCGGCGGCGCGAAGCCACCCGAATCGCGGCCAAGTCTGGTGCCCGTAGGGAGGCGGCGCCAGTTCGGTCATTGGCGACTTCGCCGCCGCAGCAGCACGTCCCCGGCGCCCCGGCAAGCTCGTGCGCCAGCCACTGGCCACAACAACTTTTCTACCCCGACGCTCTGACGAGCTCGTCCGCCAGCCCGTCGACACCATCGTACCTGTAACACCCCCCCCCCCACCTCTCATGGAATCCTCTACTGCAAACCCTACATGGTATAAATTTCTGCTTTTAATTCAATCTTCGCCAATTGCAATTTCTTTAGCTCGAATTTGCATCATTAGGTAATTTCTGTGTTCAGCGTCTAGAATACTTGATTCAGCGTGTGTAGGTCTTCAGGGAATTTCTGTACTGCCAAGTCTTTACTCACATCTGTGTCTGAATTTCTAAGTCTGAATCAGCGTGTGTAGGTGTAGCCTGAATTACCAAAATAGTGAGCTTCACTTGACGTCTTTTTGCTTTTGCTTGCTTCATTGAGCAAGTGATATATCACATCAAGACACTAGTTAGGACATGCTTTTTGAACAAAGGATTGATTGTGCTTCATATAGCACAAACAGTAGGATTATCATATGGATCACAAAGTTAATTTCATATTGATACATGCCACATATGGATCACAAAGTTAGATCCCACAAAACAATAAATGAAAACCTTCAAGTTACTACCTCTATGTTACTACCCACTATGGAGGTAGTAACATAGAGTACTAACATATGCATGTTACTACTCTATGTTACTATCCACTCAAGGTTTACGAGTCGACGAGTTGACGAGTCGTTCCGAGGTAGAGACTCATAGACTAATCGAGACTAGTCTAGACTAGTGCTAGACTAGTCGACATGGTACTGTAGTACTCAGCTACTAATACCTAGTGGCAGTATGTAGTATATACTAACAGTACAGTATGCAATAAAACCAGCCACTGTCTAAATAATTGGGCTATGCAGTGTTCTGGGCCCAAGTGGGTATGCCATAGGACCAGCCACTGTCTAAATACTAGCCCAGCACCACGCAGCACCCCCAGCTGGCCCATTTGGGCCCAAATGGCCAGCCTACTTAGCCCCCAACCACTGGAACCCTAGCTCCCGACCACTCCAATCGCCGCCGCCAGCGCCATCACGCATGGGAGCACGCGCGCACGCGACCCGTGCCTCCTCCCGCCTTCTACCGGTCCCTGCCGCTGCCGCCGGCGAGCCCGCCGACCACCGCCATGCCTCCTCCTTTCCTCTCCTCTCTCTCTCTCTCTTCCTTCTCTCTCGTCTCAAGGCCGCGCGCCCCTATGGGTCACGGCCATGGTCGCTGCCTGAGCACGAGCTCCGGCCGGCCGCCGCACCTGGCTGCGCCATCCGCCGTCCCGGCGGTGGGTGGCGGCGGCGGTGGCAGGGCAGTGGGTGCTGGCGGCGCCTCGTCCCAGCTGAGGCAGCTCTCTTTTTTGAGTCGCTCGACTCGTATGTGTCGACTAGTCCATCCACAGCTCGACTCCTATTTGTAGTCTACACGAAAAAATGAGTCGACATCCACTTTGCGACTCGTAGACTAGTCGAGCGACTAGTCTAGACTAGTCGTTTGACTCATAATCGCTGTATCCACCGTGGCTAGTCTGAAGGGAAGCTTTTCCCATTGCCAATACATGTATGCGGAGTTATATATTTTTTGCAGCACAAGCATAGAAGGCAACATGCCTCAGGTTCCAGCTGGCCGTGTCCGTGTGGCACACCATCACCGCCTCCACGCCGGTGTTGTTCAAAATATTCATGAGGCAGTAGAACACGGCGTGTGGCTCCCTGCATCGTCGACCTCTCCTTGCCGTCGACGTGGACCTTAGGTGCCTGGTCCCGAGACTGGAGGGCACAAAGTCGAGGAAACTACAGCTTGTTTTTCTTAGCGACAGTGTTACAATAATTTAGTTACAGGTAAACAACAAAAGATTGATAATGCTTTACCTTGCTCTTACCTTGCTGAAATCTCAAGAAACGCATATTGCTACTGAAACTCAAACGGATACTACAACACGAACAATTTAGGTAAACTAAAAAAATTAAATGAGGAATATTCCAAATTAAACCTGTAATCATGACACCAGCGGTCACTACTCGCTAGTCGACTAGTCAAGGATAACAGGAGCGTCGGAAGTCCGACGATAGGAATTACATACAAGTGTAGTGTTCCTCATTGTGTACGTCCTAATAATGCAAAAGCTAGTGCTGAACTTGTATGCTTTGTATTAATTTGATATGAAGTTATGAGTCAATAAAGGCATATTTTATTTAAAAAACAGAATTGAACAATAAGTGACGTCGTGAGGAACTCTTTGTTTCTGCAGCCCTGTTGTTCCTATGATCTCCGGTCCTACTAATTGGGCACCTCCTCTTCAATTTTATCTCAGTGAGGGGGGTGATTCTGAAAATGTGCGAGCTGTTAGGTGTTCGGGAGGACGTCTGCGCGGGCGACTGCGCGCCCGCATCGGTGCGGGCGCCGGCCTCGGCTACGCCGGCGGGCTGGTCCGTGGTCCGTCGTGGCGCGTGCTTCCCCCAGGTGAGCGGCGTGGAGGGCCGCGACGGCGCAACACCGGCGGGGGGTGGCGCTCGCTCCAACCGCTTTTGGGCGCTGGCGGCGGAGGATTCGGATGTCGAGGACGTGGATGTGGATTCGGAGTCGGAGCGGGGCCTGCATGCGGTGCCAGACGGGCCGTCGATCAGAGATTTCGTGGCCTTTGCGGCGTCAGAGAGAGAGGCGGGCTCGGGGCGCGGGCGGCGCTTTGCGCCGGGCGGCCGCGGCTCCAGGGCCATGGCCTCGCGCATCTGGCAGCCGGCGACGTTGGCCCGTTCGGGCTTGGGGGTTGGAGCTCCGTCGGGGGCGGCGCAACTCAGGTCCAAGACGGCGGCGTGCTTGCTGGAGGGCCGGCCGGAGATGTCCAGGGAGGACTGGCCATGCCTGCTGGCGCCCCCTGCGGCGGCGGCGGTGGCGCCGTCCGTTCGGGAGGAGATGCGCACCGCTCCGAGCCCTAGGGTTGGGACGGATGGGCCGGCAGTGGGTGACAGACCTGGGCCGACTTCGGGTGCGGGGCTGGCTGCGGGTGTTGGGCCTGGGCTGGTTGGCCTGTCGGGTTCCGGCTCTGGTTTGCCTGTGGGGCGGGGTCAGGAGATGGCCATGGACTCGCGGTCACACGCGCCTCCGCGGCCCAAAGTGTCTCGGCCCGACCCACGGCCAACCGCCGGCTATAAATGGATGCGGAGGGGTTGCCTGGATCCCCATTTAGGGTTTCCAGCCACCACTAGTGAGGTGCGGCGCCTCGCTCATTCCGCCCGCACTCTCAAGATATGCCCCCTCCTCCCCCCTCCTCCATTCCTTCACGACGGTGGTGATGGGCGACCGGCGCGCCGACAAGCGGCCGATGGAGATCCCAGATCCGGAGGCGGAGAGGCGCAGGGAACGCGAGCTGCGCGACAGCGCGAAGCGCGTGATGCGCGAGCGCTCTGGTGGGCGCGAGGTCAGAGAAGAGCGCGGTGGATCTCGCGACCAAGGCGGGCGCGAGGGGGGCTGGGGTCCTCCTCCCCCGTGGTGGATCCAACAGCAAGAGCGCAAGAAGAAGGAGAAGGTCCTCCAGCGGCGGCGCGAGCTTGAGAGGAAGCAAGAGGCTCATCCAAACTGTGGTGGGGGCCACGGGGATCTGATGGCCAAGAAGCCGCGTGCGCCCGTAGATCCACTGGCGGTGGCGCTACCCACAGCGTCCAAGGGCACGGCGGAGGAGCCCATCCCGGTGGAGGAGGTATCGGAAGTCGAGTGTTTCTAGTGCGGGCGCCTTTGTCACTACCAATCCAAATGCAAGTTCTTGCCCCTCTGTGTTCTCTGCAAGGAAGAAGGGCATGCGTCCGCACACTGCCCGACGAGGGGCCGGCAATTGCATCTTCAAATCATGGGAAGTGCCATCTCTAGGGAGGGTTTCTTCTGCCTCGTGTTTGAAGACGACGACGAGTCTGAGGCCCCCATTGATGCTCGTATCAAGAACGCGGCCATCCTCTGTGCGGAGCCGGGAAAGCTTAATCTCTGTATCCTTAAACAAGAGCTGAAGCACATGGTGATGGGCGATTGGGATTGGCAGGTCACTCAAGTGGGAGATGACGATTTCGTGGTGGTCTTTCCTTTTGCAGATCTGTTACACATGGCAAAATCGAGCGGGAAGTTGTTTCTGTCTATCAACGACATCACTGCGTGTGTGTGCGACATGCTTCACGAGGAGATCCAGCCTATGGTGATGCCTGAGACATGGGTTAGGCTCCATGGCATCCCAAAGAAACATAGGCGTGAAGACCGCATCAAGTAGGGGTTCCGGATGCTGGGCCGGCCGATTGTGGTCGATGAGTTATCGCTGATCATGTTGGGACCTGTTCGAATGAAGCTCGCTTGCAAAGCCCCGGAGAAGCTTAATGGAGTTATCGAGGTGTGGTTCAATCATGAGGGCTATCAGATCAAGGTTGAGCGTGAGACCCTTCCCAAAAGGGGTGGAGAGCGGTTTGTGCACGGCTCTGGCCCTTCCCATCCTCCCCCAAGGACGCTGATCTGTCAAAGGAAGCACGGTCTCAGGGCAACTCCAAGCAAGGCAGGGCTGAACCAGGCAATGACCAGCAAGGGGGCGAGGGCGCTCCTAGTGCTGCGGCGAACCAGGACTCCAAGATGCTCGACATGGGGGAGGAACAAGACGATAGCATTCAGGACACCTCCATTGACACGGAAACTTGGGACAAGCTGGGAGCGCTGTCGGCTGATGCTGGGGCTATTGGGGTGGCGACTCAGGACACCGCGGTGAGTGTGCCTCCGCTCGCTCGCTCTCTGGAGCTGACCTTCAATGAATACGGGTCCAACTTCTCTGCCCCGATCCAGGAGGTGGCGGCACACCTTGGCGCGGGTGGGGGCCCCGCTGCTGCTCCTCTCCCTGCCTCATCCTCTCTAGTGGCCGTGGGGGCGGACTCTGGCTGCGTGGTGAACGAGGGGGCCGACATGACGCCTGCTCCGCGACATGGTTCCAACAGCGCTGGTCGGCAACCTAAGAAAACGGCGGGGAGGAAGCCGGCTAACAAACAGGCGATGATCGTGGCGGCGGTGATTGCGTCGGACCTTGGTGGAGAGTTGGGGGCAGCGTTGTGGGCGACTGGAACGAGCAGCAAGGCCAGGCGCTCCAAGGCGACCCCGGTGGTGCAGAGAGCTCCCAGCGTTCGGGCCAAGGCCAAGCTGGGCGACCTATCATCCATGGAGAGCGCCAAGCTCCGCATCGCCGATAAGAACATGGACTCCTCAGGTAATCCCTTGCCCTCTTTCCGTATTCTAAATGCTTTCTCGGACGATCACCTGGCGAGCATTTTAGATGATTGTGGAGTGGCGATTAGCGGTTCTCAGAACAATATTATACCACTCGTGCGAGCTAGGGAAGAGGCGCAAGCAGCGCTGGCTGCTGCTGCTGTTCGCTGCGCTGACAGCAACTCGTTAGCCATCGTACCAGTAGAGGCTGGTGACGAGGGCATGCCCGATGAAGCGACACAAGCTAGGGAAGCTGGTGTACTTCCTTCAAATGGCCGTGAAACGACATGTACTCTCAGGGTGTGCGCCTACGAAATAGGATTATATAAATGAGGTACATGTTCTGGAATATCCGTGGTTGTGGCCACGGTGGCCGTCGTACTCAGCTTAACGAGTACATGGACAAAGAACGTATCGATGTGGTTGTGCTGCAGGAGACGATCAAAACTGATTTTACATTCAGAGAACTTCTCGCGTACGACCCCCTTCAACGATTTGATTGGCATTGGGTTCCCTCCGTGGGGCATTCTCGTGGCATTTTGATGGGTTGTAATAGGGATGTATGTGATGTATTGCAATGGGATGTTGGTGTTTTCTTTTTGTCTGCAACTATTAAACATCGTGTATCTGGTTTGTCGTGGGTTGTCATGTGTGTTTATGGGCCAGCGGATCACTCCACATCGCCGGCGTTCCTTCTTGAACTGACAAACCTGGTTGGGGCCAAAAGGGCAAACAACCTCCCTGTGGTTGTTGGTGGTGATTTTAACTTGATACGCTCAGGGGCGGACAAGAATAATGCTAATATCGATTGGATTAGGGTGTCCTTATTCAATAATGCCATTGCGGCAGCAGCATTGGATGAAGTGGCGCGGACCGGGGCCAGATATACCTGGACTAACAAACAAACTCAACCGGTGCGTAGCGTGTTGGATAGGGTATTTTTTTACGCCCGAATGGGAGGTCCTGTTTCCCATGTGTTCTCTCGTGGCGGAGACGCGCATTGGATCAGACCATGTGCCGCTGATATTTCCTTAGGGGAGGATCTCATCCGGCGTAGCCCTAGATTCTACTTCAAAACGGATTGGTTCGAAGCGGAGGGTTTCGCCCAGATGGTGGTAGATCGATGGGGAGCGATCTGTACCCAATTGGGGCCCCAACGTGGGCCAGCGGAGCGCTGGAACGCAGCAGCAGGCAAGCTTCGTGCTTTCCTGCGCGGGTGGGGCGCTAACCACAATAGCGAATCCAAGAAGGCTTGCGCGCGTATTGTAGAGACAATTGCACTGTTAGATGCGGAAGCAGATCGCCGTCCCTTTTTGGAGGACGATTGGGCCCATAGGTACGCCTTGGAAAACCAAGTCACGGCGATTTTGCATGCGAAGGAGTACTGGCGACGCAGGGGCGGAGTCAAATGGGTCACGAAAGGAGACGCAAACACCGGATATTTCCACGCCTATGCGAACGGGAGGAAAAGGAAGTGCTTCATTGTGGGTCTTCAATCCGAGCACGGGCTCCTGTTGACGCAGGAACAAATTGTGGCTCATATTTATGAGTTTTTCATAGGCCTTTTGGGGACGGCCGTCGAAAAACCGCTCTGCTTGCGCGATGATCCGTGGGATCCCGCGGAGCTTGTCTCTTCGGAGGAGAACGATAGGCTTGCTCTCGCTTTTCTGCCCGAGGAAATAGATCAGTCTCTTGACGACATGAAAACGAGCACGGCGCCCGGGCCGGACGGGTGGCCTGTCGAGTTCTTCAAGAGATTCTGGCCTTGCCTTAAGCACCTGTTCTACGATATCGTCAACGGCCTTGCTTTAGGCACGGTTGACCTTTCTCGCCTGAACTATGGAGCCATTAGCCTTATTCCTAAGGTGAAAGGGGCGGATAACATTAAGCTTTTTAGACCCATCACCCTGATTAACGTTCCTTTCAAAATTTGTGTGAAAGCTTATGCCTCCCGTTTGGCTCCGGCCGCTCAACGTATCATTAGTTCTAGTCAGACATGTTTTCTCAAACGACGAAACATACTTGAGGGACCAATCGCGTTACAAGAAATAGTTCACGAGTTAAAACGCACCAACGCACAGGGAGTGCTTCTTAAATTAGACTTCGAGAAAGCCTATGATCGCGTGAACTGGGAGTTTGTGCGAGAGGTCTTCCTCAAAAAGGGTTTTGAGGCAGATTTCGTGCATCGCATCATGCACCTCATGTGTAGTGGGCACACGGCGGTCACTGTCAATGGCACAATGGGTAAGTTTTTCCGTAACAAACGTGGTCTCCGTCAGGGAGACCCAAGCTCGCCTCTCATTTTTAACTTTGTCGCGGATGCCCTAGCGGCCATGATTAATAAAGCGAGGGTAGCGGGACACAGTAAAGGGCTTGTAGCCCACCTTATTCCTGGTGGGGTTACGCATCTGCAATACGCAGATGATACGATGCTCTTGTTCGAGCTCGACGACCACAACATAGCTACCATCAAGTTACTACTGCTCGCTTTTGAGATTTTATCGGGGCTTAAGATCAACTTTCTGAAGAGCGAAGTGATCACCATTGGGGTGGATGATCTAGAAAGTGCTCGGATCGCCAATCTACTCAATTGCAAGCTAGGGAGCTTCCCGATTAAGTACCTGGGCCTCTCGATCTCGACCAAGAAACTAACCATAGCGGAATGGGAGCCGCTGTATGGGAAAGTTGCTAACCGAGTGAGCCCTTGGAGGGGCAGGTTTATGTCCTCGGCGGCGAGGCTTATTCTCACCAACTCGAGCTTATCCTCCCTTCCTATTTTCACAATGGGAATGTTCCTACTTGCGGATGGGGTTCACGCTAGATTCGATACTCCGCGCTCTCGGTTCTTTTGGGAAGGAGCTGGGACCAAGCGCAAGTACCACTTAGTGAAATAGGCAGCGGTTTGTAGGCCAAAAAAATTCGGCGGCTTGGGTGTTATGAATTCTAAACTCATGAACGTGGCCCTGCTTACTAAGTGGTGGTGGCGTCTTACCCAAAACGAGTCGGGACTCTGGGTAGACATCCTCCGGGCTAAATATTTTCCGGATGGGAATTTGTTCAAGGCTAAAAGCAATGGTTCGGCCTTTTGGAATGGGGTCCAAGCGGTACGACCGGCTTTTGCAGTGGGTGCGCAGTTCTGTGTCAATGATGGCAAGTCCACGCGCTTCTGGCTCGATCATTGGTGGGGTCAGGAACGGTTGTGGCAATCTCATCCAGAATTGTACCAACTCGCAACGGACACCAACATTATGGTGGCCGATGCTTTGCGAGTCCAACCGTCTACCATCTCCTTTATTAGGACGCTAGAGACAACGGAGGCCGCCAGCTGCTCATTGGCGGCTGACTTGGAAAGACTGATGCGTAGTAGTGGGGCGGATACGATTACGTGGAAGTTGACCTCCTCCAAGAAATTTACGGTCAAGTCCCTGTACGACAAGCTCTCCGAGGGCACTACGCTTGATATAGCTAGGGGGCTATGGAAGGCCGGTATTCCTCTCAAAATCAAGATTTTCTTGTGGCAAATGTTTCGCAACCGCTTACCAACTTCTGATAATGTGGCCAAATGCAATGGGCCGGCGACGGAACATGCACCACTTGCAGTTTAGAGGAAAACGCAAACCACGTGTTCTTTGGCTGTGTGCTCGCTAGATTTGCGTAGAGTGCGGTTAGAGATGCTTTCAAACAAAATTGGAATCCACAGTCTAGCCACGATGCTCTTTCTATCTTAACGACGCAAAGAGGGGCCAATGCAAGGATCGTTTGGAGATGCGTTGGGGCGCTGCTTTGGTCCCTTTGGACGGTTCGGAACAAAATTACGATAAAGCACAAGTTCCCGGCCCACCCTGCTGACATCATCTTCAAATGTCACATTTTCCTTCAGGTATGGGCGCCGCTGGGGAAGAAGCGTGACGTGGAACGCATGAACGAGACTATGGAGCTGATCAAGACGACCATGGTGAAGGCACGACAAGGGACGACTGCTTGATCATGGGACCCCTACTTTTAGCTATCTATCTACTTGATGCTCCGCTTTTGTGCTCTTGAACTTCTGGCTGTTGCCTGCTTAGCTTTATTCTGAGCCTTGGGTTCGATGACTGTTTTATTTGGTTTGTAAGACTTAAGTATGTGTGGATCCTGCCTGGTGGCTTTATTAATTTAAAGCCGGACGCTCCTAGCGTCTATGTTCCAAGAAAAATTTATCTCAGTACTACAGGAATTGTTGTATGTGATGACTGATGACATTGGTAAGGTCCTTCGTCTTGGGATTTTATCTCAGTCTTATTCAGCGTGAAGGAGGCAGAGCTCCACGCTTGCTCGGCTTTATGTTGGCATTCCGTAAAAAAACCATATTACAGGTATCAAGGTAGAAACTAATGGCCACTAAAGTTAATGTTGCAAACTACTTCCTCCTTTCATTTATATAGGACATAACTTTTGAATCTCTCGTACCAAGGCATGTGCGTAGAAGGAGGAGCAGATTTTGGGAGTAGTATTTGACCAACCAAATCACAGGCAAACCAGATTTTGGGTCCCGTGTAAATCTTGCACGCGGCCTCTTTTAAATGCCTAGCCGCTGGACTCCCTCACTTAATCCCCCGCATGCAAATTTATCTCTCGCTGCTCCATTGGAAATACTGATCAAAGCCATTGGAAATCAGCAGCCGTTATTTTTTTCATGTCTTTTTCTCTTGGGAAGTGCTTGTTCAAAGCTTTTTATAAAATGCATGAAGTGCCGCAGCAACGTGTGGGGAATCTTCTAGTACTCATGAAAAAACGGCTGCCGATTGCTGATCTATACCACATCAATGGCTGCAACAATTCAGATGACGTGGCTTCACGAGGATCTAGGAAAATCATCTAGTGGAGTGTTCTTATTTAGATATAGAAGATGATGGCGCTATGCATGCAAGCAAATCAATGTAGCGGCCAGCACATTTTCACGAGGAATGGACCACACACGACTTGCAAGAGAGAATTAAAAGGGAGACACATGGGTTAGCTCATTTGGCCTTGTATAGATGGAAAAATAAAATTTGGGGTTAGGCCTTATATAGATGGATGGAGGGAGTAGTCTTTTTCCCTCGCTTGACGTGTTAACTAATGCGTATTTTTCTCTCCAACGCACAGCAATACAACTCTCTCACTCCTCGTTGGTTGATTAATTCGGTGCATTCAAACCAACCTTTTCACCCCCGCATGCATGCATGGGATATTAATGTTCTCGGTTGCTAGTACGAGGCAAACCTCATCAATTTTATCTCGATTGGTGTTAGTGACTTTGTATAGCTGCAAATTATAATTTTGATAGTGGCCTTGTATACAAGTGTAGTATTTAAAAAATAGACTGTTTGCATGTGTATGATTTTCTCTTAATTAGATCATATGTTGGATATATCCGCGTTCGTTGACCGGAAAAAGCTGGGAGCCTATTCAAGTGATGAGTCAACTGCCCAAGGTCATTTTGGTGAAGATTAAGAGAGGGGCGAATAGGGTTGCACTTGGACATGATATCGCCAAGTTCTATTTCTGTACCAAATCTGATGACTTGTTAGTTGGTGGTGTTCCATCCTGCGTGATTCCGTACAAACAAGAAGATAGCATTTCAATGTCTCCTTTCACTTTGAAAAAGCTTAAAATTACTCCTTTTCTTGACATACTATTCGGATGAGCGAGAGCCACACGCAAACTATATGCTTGGTGGACGGGTCATTCGCGTTGTGCGTGGTCCACGCTGCAAATATTTGAATATGCTTCGACGTTTAGAATGCATGTATCTTACATGTACACGTGCGAATGCTATGCTATTTCGGACTCGGGAGTCCAGTTATAAATGTTCAAACGTCCCACACGGTGAATTAGCACTGCTAATAGTTCAGCACACACAAGACTGCTTATGGCTTAGCTTATAGCCTACAGGTGATGGAAGATTTATCTTCACTTTTATTTAGCTATATATGAGATTAAAAAATTTAAGTAATAAAGCGCCCCTTTTTTAAAATAAAGCTAGTTGTGTGCTTACATCGCAGGTTACAGAATTCTAGTACAGCCGGACTGAATTTGCGGCAGTTACCTTCATCAAAAGTTTGAATTTTAGTCATGCCAAATCTTGGACAACATACTTGTATGACAGCCGGAGTGAATTTTCTAAACATGGCCTCGACTCTGCCATGGCCAGGATCCTCGTCTACATGGCCCTGGCCGACATCCTCTCCGAGGACTCTACAAATCCAAGGAGCCAAGGAAATTGGAAACTGTTTGTTGGTATCAATTTGTCCTTGCTAATCTGGGCCGGTCAGAGGAAATTTGATGTTCATGTGATTTGATAGAAGAGAGCAAACAGCTAGATAGACCATGGGGCATTGGGCCGCTTGAAGGAGTGGAGCAAACTTTATGCTTTAGTGAATCGTGTCTCCGCTAAGTATTATTTTAATTTTCACAAGACATTCTTTTTTACGAAAATGCAGTGATCACTGCTGTTCATTGCGATTAGAGAGTGGAAATAGTACAGAACAGAGCAGAGAAAAGAGCAAACGGCAGCCCCAAGCAAAAGATACAAAACAGGGCCTGTTCGCCAGGTTCCCTGGTTCTGTCTATCAAGGCCAGAACATGCTTTCGGCCAGCATCAAGACATAGTGTATCAAAGCAACGACAACATAAACTTCACATTATTACTTTCATTCAGGCAATATGGTATTCTCTCATTACTGAAAACGTCACTGTCACTTGGCTACACCATTGTTGCATACAGAACTGTTATACAGCCAAATAACATCTCTTGATTAATTGATCAATGCACAATATACAGAAAACAGCTTCTTGGGATGCTTAGCGCCTGAGCAATCCTTCACATCCTACAGTACATGGCAGTGAGCGGTACGATTCTGTTGTTCGCAAGAAGATATCAGGATTTTCCTGAGCTTACATATAGGACAACCGTCCAACCAGCCAGCCAGTTTATCCAGACTTACTTAGTCTCATGGTCTCATGGTTTTTTTTTGCGGGATGGTCTCATGGTTTGTTTGACAACATTCTTGCACCAAGTCCAGAGAGCATGGCATCGAGTTAACAGTTTTCAGCCCGGCGGTCCCAAAGCTCGTTTCTGAAATGATATTACTGAAAGTTTCATTTACATGGATTAAAATTCAGAGACTCAAGTTTGAACGATGATGAGGGAGCGAATCTGTTGAACTCTATGGCTTTACTTGATAAAGGGACCGGCCTTAGGCCTTTTGCTCTGAAAAAAGATCTCAAAGACCTCTTACATGGAAGGTTGATTTCCCTCGTTTTCGGCTGGTTTGTAAAACAACGGGTCAAATCTCTGCTTCTGTAGTGTATTGAAGGAGCTCCCTTCTCTTTCCAGGTTAAAAAACGGAACATGATAAATGACTTTGCGTGGAATCGGTAAAATGCTTCTTTTTCAAAGAGAATTCTTTTTGAAGAATTAATATTACATGTAAGGTTGATTCCCTATATAAGAGAAGATAGTACTCCAATATTCTCCTTCACTCGGAAGACGTGAAAGTATTTCTTCTCTTGAAATATATTCGCACACAAACTAGATGCTCGGCGGAGGGATCATTCGCATTGCGTACAACACACACCACAAATATATGAATTTTCATCTGTTTTAGAATGCATTTGTCATGCATGCATGCACGAAGATGCTATCCCTAGCCCAGAGGCCAGCTATAAATACGTAGAAGTCCCCCAATGTGAACTACCACTCACACAAGACCTCTTATAGCTATCTTAAAGGGCGATGGAAGATCCACCTTTACTTTTGTTTAGTTATTGTGAGATTTTGGAGAAAATCAAATCCAAGCTTACGGTGTTATATAGTTTGCTCTCATCCATGCACGCTGCAGCAGTCGCATGAGGAAGATGGAAGCTGCAGGTTGGCACCAACATGTCCATGCTGGTGTGGTCGGGACTGGCCAGAGGAGAGTGGTACTTCACCGTGGGGGAGTGCGACTCTTCTGTATGGATTTTTTTCCTGAGCAAATCTATCATAGATTTTCTGTATGGACTGGGAGAGGAGGGAAAGGATGAGCAGAAGGATGAACATGATCTTCGGCATGGTTGCTTCTTTGAATTGCGTGTCTGTCGCCTGGTGTCATGGATTACTACATATTTCTTTTTGAGGATTTCATGGATTACTAGATAGGTGGCAGCCTTGTGTTGCCCGTCAAACGGCAGGCAACCGGACACAATAATTGCTTGGAAATATTGTTGACACAACGATTGTATGTTTTTTAGGAGCTCTCTCGAGTACATAGTTAGAAATCATGTTGGTAGGTGGGTAAGTGAAAATAAAATATCTTACACAGAGAAACGTCAAAGGATAAACGGGCTAGACACATTTAAAATATGACTTGAAATAATCTTTACCTACTAATAGCGTACCGATTGCTTTTGTCCGTTCACCATTCGCAGTTCTGCAGAGAAGTATCTGTGTTTTTTAGTATTCAATTCGCAGTCCATTTTTAAGGGAGAAAACTGTTCATTCAGGAATTTTGCTAATAAATCCCTGTAGTTTACCGTATTCAACCCACGGTCCTTTTTAAAGTGAAAAAAAAGTCATTGTTCTCGTACTTAGCCACGGCTTGCACGTCGTGCACGATCCAAGGGCCAATTCATTCATCTATTCAATATTCAATAGTCCCACATCGCTACTTTATATTCAATTATCCCAGTTTATATACTCTTTTGAGTTTTCTACGATATCACCAAGGAGAAGCTAAGGATTGGGGATTTCAGACAGTCTGACAAAGAGAACATGAAAGAGACTGGTGGCTGGAGTGCAAATCCGGCGAAGGAATAATGGGAGGAGGAGGCGTTCTGGTGTCCATAGGAGGCAGCCGAGGGATGGTGCCGTAGCTTGCAGCGCGGGCAAATTTCCGCAACGGGTGCCAGGCTACAGAGGTTGGCTCACTGGCCGGGCAGGCGTCGAAGGAGCCGAGGGCATAAGGGGGGCATTGCGGCTGCTCGTGGGCCGGTGCAGGAGCTAGCTGCGGCGGAAGGCGATGGTGCCATCGTGGTGGAGAGAGGGGATCGAGCGCCTCAGGTTGTGCGCAGTGGAGGTTAAGGCGGGCCGGTTGTTGCTCCCGTGGCCGGTCGGGCGCGGGATCGGACATCTAAGGAGTTACTCCACCCGTCCCATAATGTAAGAGCATTGTTAAAGCTAACATAACTTCAAAAACGCTTTTATATTATGAGATAGAGGGAGTGCATCACAACCTAACTTTGTGAAGATTGGACGAAGAATATTAAACCAAAATCAATGGCAATAATGACTCCTATTTACCTGATTTCGTATATTGGGAGGAGCCAACCACTAAGTTGGTTTTCCATGTCACTAGTAAGTTTGCACGTGCAACACACGTCTGAAAATAAATAATAGTGTTTCGAAACATGTATAGTTTAAATGGATACACAATGTTTGTGATATCACTTAAAATATATTTTAAAAAATGAACATCAGCCTGGAATCACATTGCCACATAAAGACAATAATATATTGTTTTCATCCATTATCCATTCGCTCCTTGATAGGTTGTAAAAGAAAAACATCATGTGAACAAACTGGCTAGCCCAAAACTATTGGCTGTATCATCATGTCAACAAATAGTATAATAACAATTTGAAGCTTCAGGTACCATCTAATGGATACTGAAAAAACAAGACACCACATCCTCCTAACTTTTAAAACATAATTATTTCTTGCATGAAACTCCCTGATGTGACCTTTGTTAACTGAAACTGTTATGCAAATTATATGAATTGAAATGTTAGTCTTATTATTATTATTTTTATTGGTGAGAGTGCACAACATAGCAATTCCAAAATTCTAAAAAGTATTTACATAACAGAACACAATGGAGAATGAAGAAACATCCGCCAGATAAATCACACACACACACACACACACACACACACACACACACACACACAATTTGTCCTTGAAGCTTTGCTGTAAGAAAAGCACGATTAATCCATCACGGAAGCAAATCCAATATTGATTACAAAATTATTACTAGTATCCAAGCATTCAGTACAATTGATCATACACACTCCAGTACAATTCATGTTCATTCTCAAGGGAATGAACCAGAACAACTACTACATTACAATTACTGAACATTTCTTCAATGTCGGTTCACATGCCATAGTGTTTACTTTGTCTTGCTACTTCATGTGCCAAAACAATTTATTGCCATCGTCGTCTTAGTAAATTGTTACTAATGAAATTAATCAGCTATAAACAAAGCAAACTTTTGTATAATGATTATGCTATCGGATATGCTATTTGCCATGAATGCCAGCTTACTGAGACATTTTTCTACTATAATAGTCCAAGAAGTTGAGCTGACAGGTGACCCGAACCTACACAATGTTCTAACATCAGTTTGTAGACATACATAGTTGTGTCCCTTCCTTTCTTATAGATACTGGTCTACATTTTCCATATAAAGTAATAAAAAAAGCCAGCTGAAGGATTCTGAAAAGCATCACAAATATAAATTTGGGATGACACATATTGAACATTTCTTTCAATGCTTGTATTCCTCAATGTTGTTTCGCATATATCCTACCTAATTAGGATAGTTGAAGTATTTATGTGTAAAATAAATTTTGCCTACCATCAACGCATTTTGGTAACAGCAAGCATATCAGAGGAAACAACACAGGAAAATCTAAATCATTAAAATCTAGCCAAAAGATAATCTCATGAATATGTGCACCTAATAATAAGATGAAATAAAAGTTGTTCTACAGGGAAGAAAATGCGTTTAGAGATATGTGGCTCACACCTCTGCAACCAAGATTTCATTGTCTATTATTGCATTGTACCACATATCTTACAACCTCTTTATTTTCTGCAACAAAATATCATGGATATAGTCACAATACAAAAAAGTTGATGTACTCCTTTACTAAATTATTTTTTTGCTAGAACAAAGTACACTAAAAAAACTATACTGAATTTTACTGAAACTCAAGAGATCTATTCCAAGGACATCATATGGGTATGTTGACATGACTGGCTCTACAAAGGTCGATGTTTCACAACCACAACAATTCCTCCTACTAATAAAGTACCGATTGCTTCTACCCGTTCACTGTCAGTAATTTGCAGAAAAGTCCTTGTGTTTTTCAGTATTCAACCTGCAGTCCTTTTTTAAGTGAGAAAACAGTTCGTTCAAGAATTTCACTAATAAATCCCTATAGTTTACCGTATTCAACACACAGTCCTTTTTAAAGTAAAAAAAAATACAGTCATTGTTCTCGTGCTTAGCCATGGCCTGCACGTCGCGCACGATCCAAGGGCTAATTCATTCATCGATTCAATACTCAATAGTCCCGCATCGCTACTTTATATTCAATTATCCCAGGTTATATACTCTTTTGAGTTTCCTAGGATATCAACAAGGAGAAGCTAAGGATTGGGGATTCCAGACAGTCTGACAAAGAGAACAAGAAAGAGACTAGTGGCTAGAGTGCAAATCCAGACAAGGAATAATGGAAGGAGGAGGTGTTGCGGTGTCCATAGGAGGCAGTCGAGGGATGGTGTCATAGCTTGCAGCGTGGGCAAATTTCGGCAACGGGTGTCGGGCGGCAGGGCGCTGTGTGGCCCTCCGGAGGAGGAAGGCCGAGGTTACGGCGAGGGGATCAGATGGTGACGCACTACAAGAAATACGGTCAATTATGACTCCCCATTTTGGTCGTTGATTTGTCATTGTTATCGTTTATTGACCTTTTTGACCAAATTCAGAAGGTCAACATTTGGCCATCAAGAATGAACAAACATGACCTTTTTGGAATTTTTGTCGTAGATAGACTAACGACCGAAATTTCAGAAAGGTCATTACCCATTTGCCTGAGCCACGTAGGATCTGACGTGGCTGAGCTGACGTGGCATTGTTAGTGACCAAATGGAATCATCATAAATTTTATAGCCCAGTGCACCAGCCTAGGGCCTGGCCCAATCATCATAAATTTCATAGCCCAATCCACCAATCTAGCCGTCGTGGCATTGGTTTGATTTCTTTGGGCTGCCACATTGTTTTGTCAAAAGCATGAACATTTCAGGATAGGCCCATTAGAAAACAAATACAACATAATACTATATTTCAGTATATTTCATTTCAGTAACACATCACATGAAATACAATAAATCATCAATCAACCCCTCTACACAGCAGGGTTCAAGGCCCAACAAGTGCACAACAAAATAGTTCTACAAGTGCAAGTGCACAACAAAAAAGCCCAACAAGTGCAGGAGCGCACACCAACATAGAATGGATGAGAAGCACAAATTTTAGCTGATCACACATAACATCAATCAGAAGCACAAATATCATGCCACTGGTACACGTACTTTATCCCATCACCCAGGCGCCAATGTTGTGTCCATCTACTAGATTTGCCACATGGTGATGTTACTGCATTAGGGCCATCCCAGCTTCTCCTTGCCCAAATGGCAGGGTGATCCGCTGATCGATGTACTGCTCTAGCATCACTCACGCTACCACTGGTGGAAGAAGATCAGCTCATCAATCACCTACACAAGAACAAACCAAGAATATTAACCTATTTATCCTATCGTAATTTGTTTCTAAACATGGGCATCAAATCAACACCAACACTGAATTAACATGCACAAAAGAATTGAGCATAGCCATATGTACAACCTAAAAACTTCAGGTTTGAGCCAATTTTGATACTACAATAAATACATAACAGCCAAAATTTCAATCCATGGACACCACATGATAGAAAAGGTACTAAGGCACTACCTGCTATTGAAAACAAAGCAAGGTATGAAGCACAGGCTAGGCCAACAATAAACTGGTACCATTAACCATCTGAAATGAAGTTAAATGAGACATTTTAGAATCAACTTGATAGTTGACAGTAATGTTTCTGTTGAACATATCTAGAACTAAAATTATAAATCATGCCCAAATTCCGATGTCCAATGCCTCAGTTCAGTAAACACTAAGCATGGTACATAGTAAAGATTTGACACAACCAGAACTGAAATCACTAACTCCTTCAATGACCTACACTAATTTTATTACACAACCAAGAAACGAAATCCAACACGGGCACAGACTATAGGAGTTGGAACTTGGAAATGCAGGTGTACAATTAGCGCATCACATACCAAGTATCTAACTATCAACAGTGGTCAGCATGTAAAAGCCAACTAGTAGTAATTGATGATTAGTAGACACATACATGAAACAAATTCAGTAGTAACGTACGTGCTCTTATCCATGGTATCATCAATCTTAACCAAACCAGAGCAAGTAAAGGAGCTAATCTCCATGAGTGAAACAAATTCGATCACAACAGCAATCCATAACGTTCGGTAACAACAATAAGAAGTCCCTTAAACAGAGAACAGGTTGAATCGTGCATCGATCAAAGTGTATGTTCTTGGTTTCACTTGGTTAGAAGACAGACAGATCAGAAACCGGAGAGACACTGAACATGCGGAAATATGTATGGATTGTCAAAACTTGCATTACCCTACTATCACTAGTACAACAAGCTGCAGGTTGGCATGTTCACAAACCATGTACATCATGACAAATACAATATCATCCAATTCTCGACTATGAACAAAATTGAACAATTACACCTCACAAAGGCAGAGCATAGAACCAATGAGCAAGTAGGAGGGGTAGAAGGGGACCTGAGGAGCTCGTCGGAGGGGGTTGTAGCCTAGGCCGAGCTTCATCACCACGGCGACGGCTAGGGGAGGCAGACGAGTCTACCATCATACCACTGCCAACACTGGAATGGCCGGAGCGAATCGCCATCATATGGGTCACCACCACCGAATGATCTTGCAAGGTGTAAATTCTCCATGTTTCAGTACAAACTAGTGGCGTCAAGAACCAAGCAGTAGCAGGCAGAAGGTAAATTCTAGTAACTGATGATTAGTAGACAAAAACAAGAAATATATTGCACCACTAGCAAGCAGAAGCTAAATCTTAGTAAATGATTAGTAGACGAACCTACGAACTATGAGGAAGCGATGATGAGCCCAGATTCCGCGAAATGGCTTGAGGCCATGAAATCTGAGATGGGATCCATGTATGAGAACAAAGCATGGACTTTGGTTGACTTGCCCGATGATCGGCAAGCCATAGAGAATAAATGGGTCTTCAAGAAGAAGACTGACGCTGACGGTAATGTTACTGTCTACAAAACTCGACTTGTTGCAAAAGGTTTTCGACAAGTTCAAGGAGTTGACTACGATGAGACCTTCTCACTCGTACCAATGCTTAAGTCTGTCCGAATCATGTTAGCAATTGTCGCATTTTATGATTATGAAATTTGGCAAATGGATGTCAAAACTGCATTCCTTAATGGATCTCTTAAAGAAGAGTTGTATATGATGCAACCAGAAGGTTTTGTCGATCCTAAAGGTGCTAACAAGGTGTGCAAGCTCCAGCGATCCATTTATGGACTGGTGCAAGCCTCTCGGAGATGGAATATACGCTTTGATAGTGTGTGATTGCGGCTTGAAGCTACGTCGGTATTTCCCCAAAGAGGAAGGGATGATGCAGCACAACAGCGGTAGGTATTTCCCTCAGTGATGAAACCAAGGTTATAGAACCAGTAGGAGAACCAAGCAACACAACGTAAACAACACATGTACACAAATAACAACTACTCGCAACCCGGCGTGTAAAAGGGGTTGTCAATCCCTTTCGGGTAGCGGCGCCTCAATATAGGCAAACAGACGTGAATAAAATTGTAGTAGATTGATATATCGAACGCCAAATAAAATAAATAATAATAAAATGCAGCAAGGTATTTTTGGTTTAATAGATCTGAAAATAAAAGCAAAGGAAAACTAGATCACAAAGGCAAATAATATGAGAAAGAGACCCGGTGGCCGCAGGTTTCACTAGTGGCTTCTCTCGAGAAAAATAGCAAACGGTGGGTAAACAAATTATTGTTGGGCAATTGATAGAACTTCAAATAATCATGACCATATCCAGGCAATGATCATTATCTAGGTGTCGGGGGAAATCGACACCTATGGAATCACTGGGATCCCTTCTACGGTTGGCGGGCGCGGGGTTGTGCAAAGAGCGGGTCTGACAGGAAGCACACAGATCGTTTACCCAGGTTCGGGCCGCGATGATGCTTAATACCCTAGTCCTGCTTTGGTGGATGAATTTGAGTGTTCTTATGTTCTTGAGCTAGCTACGGGGTGCAACTTGCCCAAAAGATCCGAATCCTCCTCCTGGACGCCTCGGGCTTCCTTTTATAGACAAAAGGGGTCGCCACAGTGGCACACAGGAGGTGGAAAAGTGTACAGTGGATGAGTCTATCCTCTGGCACCGTCGGAAAAACGCATTTAATGCGCTGCCGGCGTGCCCCTCTCGCTTTATCGGGGACGGCAAGGAAGCACGTCCCAGCTGTCGCCGCCTCGCCTGGCTTCGACACGCGTCCGAGCTGACGAGGACTTGCGGCGCCACGTTGGCTGGCTGC
Source organism: Triticum aestivum (assembly GCF_018294505.1). Taxonomy (NCBI): domain Eukaryota; kingdom Viridiplantae; phylum Streptophyta; class Magnoliopsida; order Poales; family Poaceae; genus Triticum; species Triticum aestivum. The sequence goes on from NC_057811.1 coordinate 100,363,161, forward strand.
TGGGCTGGCGCGGTGGTGGAGCCTTCACGAAGGGTTGCATGCCACCACGCAGGTGCTTGCTGAGTCGGTGTAGAGGCCGCTCGTCGCCACGCAGGTGCCTGCCCAGCTGGTTGAGCTAGCAGCTGCTTGGGGACGACGGTGGAGTCTTGGCTGGTGCGGGCCTGGCTGTGGCCCTGCTGATGCCCTCGGCAAGGGGCGCTGCGGTCGTCCCCGGCAAGGCGCTTGCCTGGGGTCTCGTGGATTTCCTCGGCTAGGCCCGCCGAGGGTCATCGTTGCTACCTCTTGAGCACTGCGTTGGTTTTCCCTTGAAGAGGAAAGGGTGATGCAGTAAAGCAGCGTAAGTATTTCCCTCAGTTTTTGAGAACCAAGGTATCAATCCAGTAGGAGGCCACACACGAGTCCTCCACACCTACACAAACAAATAAATCCTCGCAACCAACACAATAAAGGGGTTGTCAATCCCTTCACGGTCACTTATGAGAGTGAGGATATGATAAGATAATATTTTTGGTATTTTTATGATAAAGATGCAAAGTAAAATAAAAGGCAATAAAAATAGCTAAGTGTTGGAAGATTAATATGATGGAAAATAGACCCGGGAGCCATAGGTTTCACTAGTGGCTTCTCTCATGAGCATAAGTATTACGGTGGGTGAACAAATTACTGTTGAGCAATTGACAGAATTGAGCATAGTTATGAGAATATCTAGGTATGATCCTGTATATAGGCATCACGTCCGAGACAAGTAGACCGACTCCTGCCTGCATCTACTACTATTACTCCACACATCGACCGCTATCCAGCATGCATCTAGAGTATTAAGTTCATAAGAACAGAGTAACGCTTTAAATAAGATGACATGATGTAGAGGGATAAACTCATGCAATATGATATAAACCCCATCTTGTTATCCTCGATGGCAACAATTCAATATGTGCCTTGCTGCCCCTACTGTCACTGGGAAAGGATACCGCAAGATTGAACCCAAAGCTAAGCACTTCTCCCATTGCAAGAAAGATCAATCTAGTAGGCCAAATCAAACTGATAATTCGAAGAGACTTGCAAAGATAACCAATCATACATAAAAGAATTCAGAGAAGATTCAAATATTGTTCATAGATAAACTTGATCATAAACCCACAATTCATCGGTCTCAACAAACACACTGCAAAAGAACATTACATCGAATAGATCTCCACGAGAGAAGGGGAGAACATTGTATTGAGATCCAAAAAGAGAGAAGAAGCCATCTAGCTAATAACTATGGACCCGAAGGTCTGAGGTAAACTACTCACACATCATCGGAGAGGCTATGGTGTTGATGTAGAAGCCCTCCGTGATCGATGCCCCCTCCGGCGGAGCTCCGAAAAAGGTGGGTCTCACGGGTACAGAAGGTTGCGGTGGTGGAATTAGGTTTTTGGCTCCGTTTGATATTCTTTTTCTGCGAAACTCTGAAATAGGCAAAAACAGCAATTCTGGGCTGGGCCTCCGGTTAATAGGTTAGTCCCAAAAATAATATAAAAGTGTATAATAAAGCCCATTAATGTCCAAAACAGAATATAATATAGCATGGAACAATAAAAAATTATAGATACGTTGGAGACGTATCAAGCATCCCCAAGCTTAATTCCTGCTCGTCCTCGAGTAGGTAAATGATAAAAACAGATTTTTTTGATGTGGAATGCTACTTGGCATAATTTCAATGTAATTCTTCTTAATTGTGGTATGAATATTCAGATCCGAAAGATTCAAGATAAAAGTCCATATTGACATAAAAGTAATAATACTTCAAGCATACTAACTAAGCAATTATGTCCTCTCAAAATAACATGGCCAAAGAAAGTTCATCCCTACAAAATCATATAGTTTAGTCATGCTCCATTTTCGTCACATAAGAATGCTCTCATCATGCACAACCCCTATGACAAGCCAAGCAATTGTTTCATACTTTAGTAATCTCAAACTTTTTCAACCTTCACGCAATACATGAGCGTGAGCCATGGATATAGCACTATGGGTGGAATAGAATATAATGATGGGGGTTATGTGGAGAAGACAAAAAAAGAGAAAGTCTCACATCAACGCGGCTAATCAATGAGCTATGGAGATGCCCATCGATTGATGTTAATGCAAGGAGTAGGGATTGCCATGCAACAGATGCACTAGAGCTATAAATGTATGAAAGCTCAACAAAAGAAACTAAGTGGGTGTGCATCCAACTTGCTTGCTCACGAAGACCTAGGGCATTTGAGGAAGCCCATTGTTGGAATATACAAGCCAAGTTCTATAATGAAAAATTCCCACTAGTATATGAAAGTGACAAAACAAGAGACTCTCTATCATGAAGATTATGGTGCTACTTTGAAGCACAAGTGTGGTAAAAGGACAGTAACATTGTCCCTTCTCTCTTTTTTTCTCATTTTTTATTGGGCCTTCTTCTCTTTTTTATGGCCTTTCTCCCTTTTTTCCTCACTTGGGACAATGCTCTAAAAATGATGAGCATCACACTTCTATTTATTTACAATTCAATGATTACAACTTGATACTAGAACAAAGTATGACTCTATATGAGTGCCTCCGGCGGTGTACCAGGATATGCAATGAATCAAGAGTGACATGTATGAAAGAATTATGAATGGTGGCTTTGCCACGAATACTATGTCAACTACATGATCATGCAAAGCAATCTGACAATGGTGAACGTGTCATGATAAACGGAACGGTGGAAAGTTGCATGGCAATATATCTCGGAATGGCTATGGAAATGCCATAATAGGTAGGTATGGTGGCTGTTTTGAGGAAGATATAAGGAGGTTTATGTGTGAAAGAGCGTACCATATCACGGGGTTTGGATGCACCAGCGAAGTTTGCACCAACTCTCAATGTGAGAAAGGGCAATGCACGGTACCGAAGAGGCTAGCAATGATGGAAAGGTGAGAGTGCGTATAATCCATGGACTCAACATTAGTCATAAAGAACTCACATACTTATTGCAAAAATCTGCAAGTCATCAAAAACCAAGCACTACGCGCATGCTCCTAGGGGGATAGATTGGTAGGAAAAGACCATCGCTCGTCCCCGACCGCCACTCATAAGGAGGACAATCAAAGAACACCTCATGTTTCAAATTTGTTACATAACGTTTACCATACATGCATGCCACGGGACTTGCAAACTTCAACACAAGTATTTCTCAAATTCACAACTACTCAACTAGCACAACTTTAATATCACTACCTCCATATCTCAAAACAATCATCAAGCATCAAACTTCTCTTAGTATTCAACACACTCATAAGAAAGTTTTTACTAGTCTTGAATACCTAGCATATTAGGATTAAGAAAATTACCATGCTGTTTAAGAATCTCAAAATAATATAAGTGAAGCATGAGAGAACAATAGTTTCTATAAGACAAATCCACCACCGTGCTCTAAAAGATATAAGTGAAGCACTAGAGCAAAAACTATATAGCTCAAAAGATATAAGTGAAGCACATAGAGTATTCTAATTAATTATGAATCATGTGTGTCTCTCGTCAAAAGGTGTGTACAGCAAAGATGATTGTGGTAAACTAAAAAGCAAAGACTCAAATCATACAAGACGCTCCAAGCAAAACACATATCATGTGGTGAATAAAAATATAGCTCCAAGTAAGTTACCGATGGAAGTAGACAAAAGAGGCGATGCCTTCCGGGGCATCCCCAAGCTTTGGCTTTTTGGTGTCCTTAGATTATCTTGGGGTGCCATGGGCATCCCCAAGCTTAGGCTATTGCCACTCCTTTTTCCATAGTCCATCAAATCTTTTACCCAAAACTTGATCATAGACCCACAAATTACTGTTGGAAAATAGACCCGGGAGCCATAGGTTTCACTAGTGGCTTCTCTCATGAGCATAAGTATTACGGTGGGTGAACAAATTACTGTTGAGCAATTGACATAATTGAGCATAGTTATGAGAATACCTAGCTATGATCATGTATATAGGCATCACGTCCGAGACAAGTAGACCGACTCCTGCCTACATCTACTACTATTACTCCACACATCGACCGCTATCCAGCATGCATCTAGAGTATTAAGTTCATAAGAACAGAGTAACACTTTAGGTAAGATGACATGATGTAGAGGGATAAACTCATGCAATATGATATAAACCCCATCTTGTTATCCTCGATGGCAACAATTCAATACGTGCCTTGTTGCCCCTAATGTCACTGGGAAAGGACACCGCAAGATTGAACCCAAAGCTAATCACTTCTCCCATTGCAAGAAAGATCAATCTAGTAGGCCAAACCAAACTGATAATTCGAAGAGACTTGCAAAGATAACCAATCATACATAAAAGAATTCAGAGAAGATTCAAATATTGTTCCTAGATAAACTTGATCATAGACCCACAATTCATCGGTCTCAACAAACACACCGCAAAAGAAGATTACATCGAATAGATCTTCACGAGAGAGGGGGAGAACATTGTATTGAGATCCAAAAAGAGAGAAGAAGCCATCTAGCTAATAACTATGGACCCGAAGGTCTGAGGTAAACTACTCACACATCATCGGAGAGGCTATTGTGTTGATGTAGAAGCCCTCCGTGATCGATGCCCCCTCCAGCGGAGCTCCGGAAAAGGCCCCAAGATGGGATCTCACGGGTATAGAAGGTTGCGGCGGTGGAATTAGGTTTTTGGCTCCGTTTGATATTATTTTTCTGCGAAACTCTGAAATAGGCAAAAAACAGCAATTCTGGGCTGGGCCTCCGGTTAATAGGTTAGTCCCAAAAATAATATAAAAGTGTATAATAAATCCCATTAATGTCCAAAACAGAATATAATATAGCATGGAACAATCAAAAATTATATATACGTTGGAGACGTATCAGTCATCTTCTAGTCCTCATCTGATCCTGTGTATTTATGATCTTCACAAAGATCTGCATGCCACCACGGAGGCGCCTCCCGAGCCCTGGTCCCAATGTGATTGATGGTGTCTGAACCCTTGGGCTCAAGGGTGGCGCGCTCTGTTGACGTCAAGCAAGTTGCCCCGGCAAGGGTCTTGCCGGGGGAGTCCGCTTCGCCCTCTTGCTCTTTGGGCCTCTGGTCTTGGCGTTGCCTTGGTTGTCTTGTGCTTCGGCTTCTCTCCGGCTTCCCTCCTCTACCCTGCTAAGTGTGGCCGCGGCGCACGGCTCTGACTGCCCGTGCACAAGTAAAGGGGTCAAAAGGAGAGCCCCTACTTTTGTACACCGATAGGAGCCCCCGGGCATGGGCCACACATAAGCGCGACGCGTTGTTGGGCCAGGCCCAAAACGGTGCGCGGGCAGGTGGGCGGATTTTTACCGTAGTAACTTTTCGTCCGCTGCACGTCCCCACGACCCGCGTTGAACGCGCGACGTGGAGGGTCGTGCATGACGTGGGGATCATGCGTGGGGCGGTTTCCGCACGCATGCATCACATCGTGGTAAAGAGGCGGCTCGCGCCTTCCCCATAAAAAGAGGGAGGCGCAGAGGCGCGACTCACTTACTGAGTGGACTCGGGTCACGGTCTTCAAGGCGTCCGCGCCCCATGATCACGGGGTGGGGAACGGCCGCCTCACCCGTCCCTTCAATGTTGCTTGCTCTCCACGTGTCCCTCATGCAGGTGGCAGGTGGTGGAGGCGGGAAACTGGGCCGTCGCTGATTGGGGCAGCGGGTCGGTCCGGATTCCTCGCGCCCCCGATGACTGGATTGGTCGAGCGGGGCGGCCGAGCCCCGACTCCGCCCCTTTATAAGAAGGGGGAGGGGGACGACATCCCACATTCTTCCATCATCCATCTCCTTCTACCTCCTCTCCTTTCTTCCATCTGCCATGGCGAGAGGAGGTGCTGGCCCTTCGACGGTGGGCGCGAGGGTTGCTGCTCGACAGCGCGTCCCTCCTTCCCAAGATCTCGCGGTGGTGGAGCCGGCCACGAGAGGAAGGGGGAGGGGGCGAGGCCGGGGTCGCCGCGGCGCTCGGGGAAGAGGTGGACGGGGCGGCGCACCGGCCTTGCCTCCGCCGGCGATGCCTCCCCCGATGGAGGGCCACGTCGGGGACCAGCCCTGTGAGTTCTTCATCAGGCTGCGCCGGCCACCGCGTCGCCGTCTTCGTCTCCCTACCCCATTTGCTCGGGAGATGGAGCTTGATCCGCCCCAGACCCTCAGGTTGCACATGAGGGGCTGCGGGAATGGCGGCACGCGGGTCGACGTCGACTTCCCCGCTCCTCAGGTCATGTACCTCCGTCGCGGATGGAAGACGTTTGCTCGCATCCACAGCCTGACGGCGGGGCTCGTCCTCTACTTCAAGTTAATGGAGGACGGCCTGCTCTTCGTCAAGATCTTTGGAGATCTTGGAACTCGCCTGAAGTGCTGCGTGGAGAGCTCCTCCGACGATGAAGATTCCTCCTCAAGCAGGAGTGACAAGGAGGAAAGCGACAGTGACGACGAGGGCGTCGAGCGGCGGGACACTGACCTCGAATCTGACTGACCGCGTCGCCCCTCCCTCGGCCACGTGCCCTGCCGAGGGCCTTCCTCATCAAGCTCTCCATCGGTGTGTTCCCCGTCGCCTCCTTGGGCGGCTGGCATAGGAGGGTCGGAGAAGGCGAAGAAGGCGGGTGTCGGCCGTCAAGTCGGAGTACGCGGGCACCGACGCCTTCATCGCGTATTGTTGGCCTGCTGCCTCGTCTTCCAGCTCCCCTCCCGGCACCAAGATGTTCTCTTGGTGCCTTCTGCTCCTTGTACCCCGCCTAGGCACTCTTTTTGCCCTCCTGCTGTCTTGTTCCACCTTCTGAGGAAAGGGACAAGAAAGGGATTACGGGCATCTTATCTCTTTTTAGTTTGTAAGCCTGCGGGCACTTGTTAATTTTAAGACTTGTAATCCCCTTGCTCATGTTTTTTATTCCGTATGAACTGTACCTGTATGGGATGTTTTTAATGAAAAAGGGTGCTTGCCGGGTTCTTTGTGCGTGAGCGAGGCCCATGCCAAGGAGTGAATCCTTGTTATTTTTAAGATAAACATTGTCGCCCGGCAACAGGCCTTGCCGTCCGCTCACTTCAGTCGACCATTCTCACGCTCTTGGCAGAGGCAGGGGCGAAGTAGAGTTAGGCCCTTCGTTTATTTTCCTTGCCACCGCAACTACAACCAAGTTTCGACCCAGGGGATAGCTCTTGGGTACAGGAAAAGGGGAGCACGGTGACTTAAGAATAAAAAACGAGGTTTCATACGTCCCAATTCATACGGAAATGCACAAGAGAGGGTGAAGGACTTATCTGAATCTGCAGCCCCCGGCAGTCTTGGCTTGCCGTGGTTGGATTCTTGTGTCTTCAGCCCCCGGCAACCTTGGCTTGCCGGGGACGAAGCGCCGGTTTGTTCTCTTTCTCTCCCAGGTAGCTCAGCAGAAGTGCCCACGTGCCCTGCGAACCAAAGAGGATGGAAAGGAACAGAAAGACGCACACTCGACCTCTATGCTAGGGGTTAGTCGCTGCTAAGCACTATCAACCCTAACCGAGGGAGAGACTTAACCTAGCATGCATGCTAAAACTTAGGGCGCCAGCGCTTCATTTATTTATGCTCAGGGTCTGCGCCTGGCTTTGTACAGAGGGTTACATGCCTTGCCGGCAAAGCTTGTACAAAAGGTGGCTTGCCGGGAGGCCCGGCAACCGCGCCTTATGGGTAAAACTTGCGAAGATGTTCGATGTTCCAGGAGTTGCTCACTGGGACAACATCTTCGGTCTCCAGGCGGACTGCACCAGGCCTGGTGACTCGTATTACCTGATAAGGGCCTTCCCACTTCGGCGTCAACTTGTTGGAATTCTTGGCCGATTGAACGCGCCGAAGAACAAGGTCGCCTTCCTCAAAGCTCCGGGCATGAACCTTGCGGCTATGGTAGCGGCGCAAGGCTTGCTGGTAGCGCGCTGCTCTTACAGCCGCCCGGAGACGATCTTCCTCAAGGAGCGTTGCGTCATCTTGCCGCAACTGCTCTTGCTCAAGCTCTCATAAGCGAGCACTCGAGGTGACCCATATGTGAGTTCCGTGGGGAGAACTGCTTCTACCCCGTATACCAGGGCAAAGGGTGTCTGGCCGGTGGCTCGATTTGGCATTGTTCTGATCGACCAAAGAACCGCCGGCAACTCATCAATCCAGCGCCTTCCACTCTTGTGCAGCCTATCAAAAGTCTTTGTCCTTAGGCCTCGTAGTACTTCAGCATTTGCCCTCTCCGCCTGGCCGTTGCTCCGTGGGTGTGCCACGAAAGCGAAACAAACCCTGCTGCCGAGGTCTTGGATGTACTGCATGAAGATGTGGCTTGTGAACCGCGTGCCGTTGTCAGTGATGACCCTGTTTGGCACACCAAAACGGCAGACTAGTCCCTTGAAGAACTTGACGGCTGACTGCGCTGTCACCTTCCTCACTGCTTCCACCTCCGGCCACTTTGTGAACTTGCCGATTGCAACGTACAAGTACTCAAAGCCCCCGACAGCGCGTGGGAAGGGGCCCAGTATGTCGAGCCCCCAGACCGAAAATGGCCAGGAAAGAGGGATTGTTTGAAGGGCTTGAGCTGGCTGATGAAGCTTCTTCGAATGAAACTGACACGCTTCACACTTGGTTACTAGTGATGTTGCATCCTGGAGGGCAGTGGGCCAGAAGAAACCTTGCCGGAACGCCTTGCCGGCAAGGGCCCTCGACCCTATGTGGGAGCCACATATGCCTCCGTGTATCTCCGCCAACAGCTCCAGTCCTTCCTCCCGGGGAATGCACTTCAATTTCACACCCTTCGATCTCTTCCTGTAGAGGACGTCATCGACGAACTGATACATAGCAGACCGACGCTACTTTCTCCGCTTCCTCCTGCTCCTTAGGAAGCTCCCCTGTTTGGAGTAATCGGACGGTATGTTGTGCCCATGCCGGAGCCTGGGGCTTGACGCCCTGCCGGAGTTAGTTGCCCTTCGGCAGGCTCAGTACCCACGGCAACATCCTTGCCGGCGGCCCCAGGGGGCTCGGCGGGAAAGTACTTGCCGGGGCCTGACTTCCTCCGCTTGTTCTGCTCTGTTGATGGTTCAACGGATGGTTGAGTTAACCGAAGCACAAAAGTACCTGGTTCCACAGGTAGCTTGAACGCAGCGCGCTTCGACAGGTAATCGGCGATGTCATTCTCCACTCGGGGAACGTGCTCCGCTTGTATACCGTCAAAGCGCTCCTCCAGCTTCCTCACCTCATCCACGTAGGCCTCCATCAACAGGCTCTAATAATCTTTGTTGACTTACCTGACGACAAGCTGTGCATCACCCCTGACGATGAGCTTCTAAAACCCGAGGTCTGCCGCGATCCTGACACCGGCAAGCAACCTCTCGTACACAGCAGTGTTGTTTGTGGACATCTCCCCGGGAAAGTGCATCTGGATTACATACTTGAGGTGCTCTCCAGTGGGTGCAATGAGCAGCACACCAGCACCAGCGCCTTGCAGTGAGAAAGCCCCGTCAAAGTACATGATCCAGTTGCGACTTGCTTCCTTGCCGGGGAGAGTGGTCTCCTTGATTTCTTCGTCGGGCATTGAGGTCCATTCCGCAATGAACTCCAACAAGACTCTGCTCTGGATTGTCGAAGTACTTTCAAACTTCAAACCAAAGCTCGACAAGTCCAAGGCCCACTCCACAATCCTTCCGGTTGCGTCTGGGTTGTGCAGTATCCGTTGCAATGGGAGGCGGGTGACAACGGTGATCTCGTGTGCTTGGAAGTAGTGACGCAGCTTCCTTGAGGACATAAGGAGGCCGAAGAGCAATTTCTGCACACCAGAGTACCTTGACCTAGCCCCCTGCAGGAGGGAGCTGACAAAGTAAACCGGGTGCTGCATCATCTTCTTCTTCTGCACCACTTCATTTGGTTGCACGGGCCCTGTCCTGATGGTGTCAGACTCTGCCGGGGGCCTTGCCTTGCCGGCACCGGGCCCTGCCGGGGGAATCTCTAGCTTGCCATCCGCCGGTCCTGCCATCGCCACTGCCTCTTTGTCGACCTCCCTCTGTGGCACTAGCGCAGTGCTGACCACTTGATTCATCGCCGCCAGATACAGCAGCAACGGCTCTTGTGGTTTAGGCGCAACCAGTATCGGTGTAGAGGAGAGGTATTTCTTCAGATCCTGCAGCGCTGCTTCGGCCTCTGGGGTCCACTCCATTGGGCCCGCCTTTTTCAAGATTTTGAAAAAGGGAAGGGCACGCTCGGCAGACTTGGAGATGAATCTGCTCATGGCGGGAACGCAGCCGGTGAGCCGACGCACATCCTTGATCCGCTTGGGTGCCTCAATCTGCTCAATGGCCTTGATTTTGTCTGGGTTTGCCTCGATCCCACGCTGTGACACAAAGAACCCGAGAAGTTTGTCGGACGGAACGCCAAAGACACACTTCTCAGGGTTCAGCTTCAGGTTGATCTTGCGCAGATTTGCAAACGTCTCTTCTAAATCTTGTACAAGAATTGCCCCGTCCTTGGTTTTGACCACTATGTCATCCATATAAGCTTCCATATTTCTATGTAGCTGGGGCTCAAAACCAATTTGGACTGGCCTTGCAAACGTTGAGCCAGCACTCTTCATCCCGAAAGGCATCCGTAAAAAGCAATGCGTACCACATGGGGTGATGAATGTTGTCTTCTCTTCGTCTTCTCTTGTCATGAAAATCTGGTGGTATCCTGAGTAGGCGTCAAGGAATGACAACAGATCACACCCGGTCGTGGAGTCAACACTTCGGATAAGCCTTATTGATGTCTGTGTAGTCAATACACAGCCTCCACTTCCCATTTGCCTTGCGCACCACCACCGGATTGGCCAACCACGTTGGATGGAGCACTCCTCTCACCAAGCCTACCACTTCCAACTTCCTGATCTCTTCTGTGATGAACTCCTGCCGTTCCAAAGCTTGCTTCCTGACCTTCTTCTTGACGGGCCGCGTATGAGGATAGACAGCAAGATGGTGCTCAATCACCTTCCTGGGAACGCCGGGGATGTCGGATGCTTGCCATGCAAACACGTTGACATTCGCCCGCAGGAAGGTGACGAGCGCGTCTTCCTATTTGCTGTCCAGGGTGGAGCTTATGGTAAAAGCCCCTCCCGTGCCATCCTCCTTGACGGACACCTTCTTGGTCTCTGGCAGAGCAGCTCTAGATTTCTTGCTCTTGCCGGTGGAGCTCTCTGGCACGTCCTCGACGGGAGCACAACACTCCGAGTAGGTGCGCTTGCCGGAGTGGGTGCGAGAGGTCTTGCCGGTCTTCTTCCCTCCCGGGGCTTCAGCGGCAGGAGCAAGTGCCTTGGCGGCAGTCGCTGCAACTACTTCCCGGTAGAGTTGGTCAGCACAGATCAGCGCGTCCTTCTAGTCGGAGGGGACGGTGATGATGGTCATCAACCCAGGCATCTTCAGCGTGTTGTAGGCGTAATGCGACGCCGCCATGAACTTGGGCTAGTGCCGGGCGGCCGAGGATCCCGTTGTAGGGCAAGGAGATCTCAGCTACATCGAAGACAATCCTCTCCGTCCTGTAGTTCAACTCGCCTCCAAACGTCACAGGCAGCGTAACCTTACCCTTTGGCTGACTCCTTCCTGGGTTGACCCCTTGAAACGTGCCCGTCTCCTCGAGGTCTCCATCAGGAATTTTCAGTCTCTTGATCACAACGGGCGAGATCAAGTTCAGACTGGCCCCGCCATCAACCAGCATCTTCGTCACCCTGAGGTTGCGTATCGTTGGTGAAACCAACAACGGCAAACACACGACCGCAGTTGTGCGATCAGGGTGGTCCTCGGTGTCAAAGATGATAGGCGTGCTGGACCACTTCAGTGGCTTCTGAGCGTCGATCGATGGCTCCGCTGCTGTGATCTCACGCGCCCACTGCTTGAGCTGGCGGTGAGAGGTATGTAGCGAGGCACCGCCGTTGACGCACATGGCCTCCATAGCTTTCTGGAACTCGTGCTCGCCGGACTCGTCGTCCCCGTCATGATCATCGTCTTCCTGCTTCTTGTCGCGGCCCTGAGCGGGCCTCTCTTGTTGGTTATCCTTACCGCCGCGGCCTCCTTGGCCGCCACGCTTCTTGCCGGATCCTTCAGCACCATCCTGACCCTTCTCCTTGTCCCGCCTCTCATACTCGGCTTTTTTCTTTTCAGCAAGCAGCTCAACTTGTTGGCAGTTCTGGAGGTCGTGGCCCTTGGTGCGGTGGATCTTGCAATATTGCCTGTCGGAGCCTCCGGGCTTGTCAGCAGCCGCCAAGGCCCGGCAAGCGGCGCACCCGGCAATCTCCTTGACGGGGTCGTCTTCCTTGGCCTTCTTGGCAGCACCGGTGTCATCGGATCCCTCGACGGCAAGCATAGCCTTGCCCTTCCGTTTCTTGTTGCGACGCCGACCCTTCTTCGTTGGGGCGGCGTCTTCGTCGGTAGAGTCGGTTTCCGCGCCGGCATCCTCGCCGGGGTACTTCCTCCCCTCTTCAGCTTGAGCACATCTATCGGCCAGAACGTAAAGTTCGGCCACATCCCTGACCTTGTTCATTGCCAGCTCTTCACGCATCTTGCGGTTACGCACATTCTGATGGAATGCGCTGATCACGGCGGCGGGATGAACATCTGGGATGTTATATTGCACTCGGCTGAACCTCTGTATGTACTTGCGCTTTCTCCTTCCTTCTGGGGAATGATATGCAAATCACTCGCCTGGCCATGTGCTTGGTGGCCTCCAGTGAAGGCACCAACGAATTCATGACACAGATCAGACCAAGAAGAAATGGAATTCGCCGGCAAGTGCATCAACCAGGACATGACATTGGGTTTGAGGGCCAAAGGGAAGTAATTGGCAAGCACCTTGTCATCACGAGCTCCAGCGGCTTGCATCGCGATGGTGTAGATGCTGAGGAACTCCGACGGGTGGGTCTTGCCGTTGTACTTCTCGCTGATGTCAGGCTTGAACGTGCGGTGGGACGGCCACTGGAACCGCCGCAGCTCACGGGTAAAGGCTGCGCAACCCACCTCGTAAGGTAGGCCACCGGAGCCTCTTGGCGCTGGGTGGTCCATAGCGGGCCCCGCCCGCCTATCTGACTGGTGGCGCGTATCGCACCGGCGCTTGATGGTGGTTCGAGCGTCCTCATGGGCTCGCTCACGAAGAACTTGGCGCTGGTCGCGGTGAGTCCGTGGGTCGAACGACGCTATGGAAATGTTGTCACAAGCGTCATCATGACGGGTCGACACTCGCGGTGGCTGGCGTGGAGGAGGAGAGTGCACTGTGGCTGCAGCACCCCCGCCCCCTCCACCGCTGGCGTGCGGTGGTTCGACGCAGCACCGACCTGAGGGCCCCGCTGGCCGTGGCTCGTCTTTGTTGGTGACGCCAACGAGGCTCCGGATGGTGGCTCTTCATTCGTCGAGCTTCTCCGTAGTAGGAGGGAAGTCGAGGAGCAACTGCACGCGCGCCAGAGCTTCTGTCGGTGTGGGCGACGGCGAAAGCTGCGTGGACCGTGACGCGCTCGGACTCCTAACCATGTTAGGAGGAGCTCCATCACGGCCCTGCGGCTGCACGGCATTTTTGCCAGCGCTTCAGTGGGCATGTTGGCCTCCTCCGTCCCGCGAGTGATGCACGGGACTCTTCCCACGGCAGCGCCCGGGGTCCCCAGCGTGGCGGCGCTGCTCGTCGCGCACACCCTGGGAAGAGCGCGTCGTGGGCGCCGGCGTGGGCGACTTGGAGGTCGCCGCGCCGCCCGTGGGTGGCACGACGCCGCCCTTGGAGGGCCCCGCGCCGCCTGCGGGGGGCCCAGCTCCGGCTCTGGACTTGGCGGCATGCGGCCTGTCGTCTTATGCACGAATGACACCGCTTGCCGGGCTATGACTGCCAGAGCGATGTTGGTGCTCGAGGGCCGCGCCTCGGGTTCTGTCCGCGACCGGCCTGCTGCTCACCCGCACCGGTACGGGCCATTCGGCTCCGCATGAACTGATCGCCGTGATCATCTTCTTCTTGGGAGCCATGGCGATGAATAACTACTAGGCTAACTGCGAGACCGGATTTTCACAACTGCGCCCCCTACCTGGCGCGCCAAAGATGTCGGGGGAAATCGACACCTATGGAATCACTGGGATCCCTTCTACGGTTGGCGGGCGCGGGGTTGTGCAAAGAGCGGGTCTGACAGGAAGCACACAGATCGTTTACCCAGGTTCGGGCCGCGAGGATGCGTAATACCCTAGTCCTGCTTTGGTGGATGTATTGAGTGTTCTTGTGTTCTTGAGCTAGCTACGGGGTGCAACTTGCCCAAAAGATCCGAATCCTCCTCCTGGACGCCTCGGGCCTCTTTTTATAGACAAAAGGGGTCGCCACAGTGGCACACAGGAGGTGGAAAGGTGTACAGTGGATGAGTCTATTCTCTGGCCCCGTCGGACAAACGCATTTAATGCGCTGCCGACATGCCCCTCTTGCTTTATCGGGGACGGCAAGGAAGCACGTCCCAGCTGTCACCGCCTCACCTGGCTTCGACGCGCGCCCGAGCTGACGAGGCCTTGTGGCGCCACGTTGGCTGGCTGCTGGGCTGGCGCGGTGGTGGAGCCTTCACGAAGGGTTGCATGCCACCACGCAGGTGCTTGCTGAGTCGGTGTAGAGGCCGCTCGTCGCCACGCAGGTGCCTGCCCATCTGGTTGAGCTAGCAGCTGCTTGGGGAGGGCGGCGGAGTCTTCGCTGGTGCGGCCCTGGCTGTGGCCCTGCTGATGCCCTCGGTAAGGGTCTTGCCGGGGGCCCGGCAAGGGTCTTGCCGTGGCGCTGCGGTCGTCCCCGGCAAGGCGCTTGCCGGGGGTCTTGTGGATTTCCTCGGCTAGGATCCCACCGAGGGTCGTCGTCTTCTGGTCCTCATCTGATCCTGTGTATTTATGATGTTCACAAAGATCTGCATGCCACCACGGAGGCGCCTCCCGAGCCCTGGTCCCAATGTGATTGACGGTGTTGGAACCCTTGGGCTCAAGGGTGGCGCTGTGTTGACGTCAGGCAAGTTGCCCTAGCAAGGCTCTTGCCGGGGCTGTGGAGTCCGCCTCGCCCTCTTGCTCTTTGGGCCTCTGGTCTTGGCGTTGCCTTGGTTGTCTTGTGCTTCGGCTTCTCTCCGGCTTCCCTCCTCTGCCTGCCCGTGCACAAGTAAAGGGGTCAAAAGGAGAGCCCCAACTTTTGTACACCGACAATAGGCATCACGTTGAATATTAGTAGACCGACTCCTGCCTGCATCTACTACTATTACTACACACATCGACCGTTATCCAGCATGCATCTAGTGTATTAAGTTCATGGAGAAACGGAGTAATGCAACAAGAACGATCACATGATGTAGACAAGATCTATCTATGTAGAGATAGACCCATCATTTTATCCTTAGTAGCAACGATACATACGTGTCGGTTCCCCTTCTGTCAATGGGATCACACACCGTAAGATCGAACCCACTACAAAGCACCTCTTCCCATTGCAAGATAAATAGATCAAGTTGGCCAAAAAAACCAAATATCGGAGAAGAAATACGAGGCTATAAGAGATCAATGAAACTCAAATAACTTTCATGGATATAAAAAGATTGATCTGATCATAAACTCAAAGTTCATCCGATCCCAACAAACACACTGCAAAAAGAGTTACATCATATGGATCTCCAAGAGACCATTGTATTGAGAATCCAGCGAGAGAGAGAGAGAGAGAGAGAGAGAGAGAGAGAGAGAGGAAGCCATCTAGCTACTAACTACGGACCCGAAGGTCTACAAAGAACTACTCATGCATCATCGGAGAGGCACCAATGGAAGTGGTGAACCCCTACGTGATGGTGTCTAGATTGGATCTGGTGGTTCTGGACTCTGCGGTGGCTGGAATTGATTTTTGTCGACTCCCCTAGGGTTTCTGGAATATTGGGGTATTTATATAGCAAAGAGGCGGTCCGGGGGGCACCCAAGGTGGGCACAACCCACCAGGGCGCGCCTGGGCCTCCTGGCGCACCCTGGTGGGTTGTGCTCCCCTCGGAGCACCCCCCCAGGCGCTGCCTTGGCCCATTGGGTGTCTTCTGGTCCCTAAAAAATCTCCGTGAAGTTTCGTTGCATTTGGACTCCGTCTGATATTAATTTCATGCCATGTAAAAAACATGGAAAAAACAGCAACTGGCACTTGGCACTATGTCAATAGGTTAGTACCAAAAAATGATATAAAATGATTATAAAACATCCAAGATTGATAATATAACAGCATGGAACAATCAAAAATTATAGATACGTTGGAGACGTATCAGTGTGATCAAAGCATATGGTTTTATACAAACTTTTGGAGAAGCCTGTATTTAGAAGAAAGTGAGTGGGAGCTATATAGCATTTCTAATATTATATGTGGATGACATATTGTTGATTGGAAATAATACAGAATTTCTGGATAGCATAAAAGGATACTTGAATAAGAATTTTTCAATGAAAGACCTCGGTGAAGCTGCTTATATATTGGGCATCAAGATCTATAGAGATAGATCAAGACGCTTAATTGGACTTTCACAAAGCACATACCTTGATAAAGTTTTGAAGAAGTTCAAAATGGATCAGTCAAAGAAAGGGTTCTTGCCTGTGTTACAAGGTGTGAAGTTGAGTCAGACTCAATGCCCGACCACCAGTACAAAAAGAATACACTTCCGTGATGATACGTGTTTGTCAGACTAGGTCATGTTTTCTGTCATGCATGTACATCCATGACAAATTTATGACAGAATCAAGATAGTCATACATGTGCTGTCGTAGAAGTGTTCCATGACATTCCCAAAATTATCATCACGGAAGTGTCCACTTCCGTGACAATAAATCGCGCGTCATGGAAGTGCTTTCGTCAAGGTTGACCGACACGTGGCATCCACCGTAGTGGGATGCCGTTAAGCTATCGGGTCCGGTTTTGGATCCGATAACCCGCTAACAGCCCGGATGTGATGCCCCCGACTCAATCGTACACTAATCATGCACGCAAATGTGTACGATCCAGATCAGGGACTCACGGGAAGATATCACAACACAACTGTACAACATAAATAAGTCATACAAGCATCATAATACAAGCCGGGGGCCTCGAAGGCTCGAATACAAGTGCTCGATCATAGACGAGTCAGCGGAAGCAACAATATCTGAGTATAGACATAAGTTAAACAAGTTTTCCTTAAGAAGGCTAGCACAAAAGTAGCAACGATCGAAAAGGCAAGGCCTCCTGCCTGGGACCTCCTAACTACTCCTCGAAGCCGAACTCCATGTAGAATCATCCTCAGGATCTCTAGCTCCTGGACTCCAGCATCTAGTTGCGACAACGAGGTATAGAAAGGGGAAAAGAGGGAGAAAAGCAACTGTGAGTACTCATCCAAAGTACTCGCAAGCAAGGAGCTACACTACATATGCATGGGTATATGTGTAAAGGGCCATATCGGTGGACTGAACTGCAGAATGCCAGAATAAGAGGGGGATAGCTAATCCTGTCGAAGACTATGCTTCTGGCCACGTCCATCTTGCAGCATGTAGAAGAGAGTAGATGGTAAGTTCACCAAGTAGCATCGCCTAGCATAATCCTACCCGGCGATCCCCTCCTCGTCGCCCTGTTAGAGAGCGATCACCGGGTTGTATCTGGCACTTGGAAGGGTGTGTTTTATTAAGTATCCAGTTCTAGTTGTCATAAGGTCAAGGTACAACTCCGGGTCGTCCTTTTACCGAGGGACACGGCTATTCGAATAGATAAACTTCCCTGCAGGGGTGCACCACATAACCCAACGCTCGATCCCATTTGGCCGGACACACTTTTCTGGGTCATGCCCGGCCGCGGAAGATGAACACGTCGCAGCCCCACCTAGGCACAACAGAGAGGTCAGCATGCCGGTCTAAATCCTATGGCGCAGGGGTTTGGGCCCATCGCCTATGGCACACCTGCACGTTGCGAACGCGGCCGGAAGCAGACCTAGCCTAGCAGGCGTTCCAGTCCCATCCAGCGCGCGCCACTCAGTCGCTGACGTCACGAAGGCTTCGGCTGATACCACGACGTCGAGTGCCCATAACTGTTCCCGCGTAGTTGGTTAGTGCGTATAGACCAAATGGCCAGACTCAGATCAAATACCAAGATCTCGTTAAGCGTGTTAAGCATCCGCGAACGCCGACCAGGGCCAGGCCCACCTCTCTCCTAGGTGGTCTCAACCTGCCCTGTCGCTCCGCCATAAAGTAACAGTCGGGGGCCGTCAGGAACCCAGGCCCACCTCTACCGGGATGGAGCCACCTGTCCTTTCAGCCCCCTCATCAGAATCACTTGCGGGTACTCAACGAGCCGACCCGACTTTAGTCACCACATGTGTCATGTATATAAAGTATATAGTATATACCCGTGATCACCTCCCGAAGTGATCACGGCCCAGTAGTATAGCATGGCAGACGAACAAGAGTGTAGGGCCACTGATGGAACACTAGCATCCTATACTAAGCAGTAGGATAGCAGGTAAGGGTAACAACTGTAGCAACAATGACAAGCTATGCATCAGGATAGGGTTTAACGGAAAGCAGTAACATGCTACACTTCTCTAATGCAAGCAGTATAGAGAAGAATAGGCGATATCTGGTGATCAAGGGGGGGCTTGCCTGGTTGCTCTGGCAAGAAGGAGGGGTCGTCAACACCGTAGTCGTACTGGGTAGCAGCGGCGTCGGTCTCGGTTTCTAACGAGAGAAGTGGGGGAAGAAACAATAAATATAATGCAAACATAAGCATGACGATGGAAGACATGACAATGCGTGGTGCTAGGTGTGCCCTAACGCGGTAGGAGATGGTACGGGCGAAGGGGGGAAACATCCGGGAAAGTATTCCCGGTGTTTCGTGTTTTCGGACAGATGAACTGGGGGGGGGGAAGTTGCGTGTTTGCTATGCTAGGGATGTGTGGCAGACGAACGGGCTGGCATATCCGGATCGTCTCGTCGTTCTGAGCAACTTCCATGTACAAAGTATTTTCATCCGAGTTACGGATTATTTTATATGATTTTCTAAAGATTTATTCATTTTCTGATTTTAATTATTTATTTAAATCCAACATTATCCAGAATAGTGCACGCTGATGTCAGCATGACATCAGCAGTCATAGGGGAGTTGGACTGGTCACTGGACGTTGTGGGTCCCGTTCGTCATTGAATGTTTAGTCTAATTAAGGGTTAACTAATCTAATTACTTTAATTAAACTAACTAGTAATTAGATTAATTAAATAGGATTATTAAACTTAATTAATTAATTAATTATTTTAATTATTATTTTATTATTTATTTTATTTAATATTATTTTAATTCTCTTTTTTTAACGTTCTGTAGGGGTGGGCCCCATTAATTTCATAGGGCCAGGGGCACTGGCCCAGTGGTAAGTGGCCCTGGCCATAGTGGGCACGGGCGCGCGGCGCTGGCCCAGGCCAGCCACGGGGTGGGCTTGCGTTCGGCGCCGGCGAGGCACGGCCGCCGGAGTGGCGCAGGGCGGCGGAGGGAGTGGAGCAGGCGTAGGGAGCAGAACTCCGGGCGCGGCCACGGGATGTCGCGGGCGTGACGGGCGCCAGCCCGAACGGGCGCTAGGACCCAGTTGGGCGAGGGAGGCCGCTCGAGGGGGTGAGCAGGGGCGGCGCGCCCGAGCGCGCGCGGCGGCGTGCCAGGCGGGGCAAGGCGTGGGCCATGCAAGGCCATGGTGAGGCGCCATGGCGCGGTTACGGGCGCACCCGTGCGGGGCCAAGCCCGTGCGGTGCGGGGCGCAGGTCGCGGCCACGGCGCGTTTGGCGCGTGCAGCGGCAAGGCGACGGGCAAGCCGGCGCGGTGATGCCCGCGCGGGGACAGAGGGGAGAGGGGGCCGACGCAGGACGAGGAGATGCGACGCGACAGAGAGAGTACGGGAGGTCGGAGCTCACGACGGGGGTAGGCATTATGGCAGCGTGCTCGAGGAGGACGGGGACGACGGCGAAGTCAAGGCGGTGGTGCAACTGCGGGGCGGCGTGGATCGGCGACGGGTCGAGGCCGCGGCTTCCGACGGGTTGGTGACGAAGCTTCGCGGCGTCGGGGGCATTCGCGCAGAGGCGGGAGGGCGTCCCGGCGAGGGGGCCCCGGCGTAGTGGCCGCGGGGATCGACGGCGGCGTCGGGCCGATGGGATCGGGGTTTGCCCCGATCCAGATCGGGCAGAGGAGGGAGAGAGAGGAGTGCGAGGGGGGAATGGGGATCGGGCTAGGGTTCGGTGCCCCCAGGGGGTTGAGTGGGCCGGCTTGGCAGGCCACTGGCTGGGCCGAGGCCCAACTAGCCTGGGGGATTTTCTTTTTATTTTTGTCTTATTTTCCCTTTTGTCTTTTCTGTTTGCTTTTATTTCTTTAATACTTTATAGTTTTACAAAAATAAAACCCACACCTAAAATGGAGTTACAATTCCAACTACTGTCTTAAAAAGTTTTACCCCTGAACAAAATAGTTTAATATTTTATAAAATTCAAAAGGCATTTATTTAATTGTTTTAGCTACTGTTTTATTCATTTCAGTTTACTTAAACATTTTATAAAAGTGTGGTTTCTCGACAATAATTACCTATGCATTATTTGGCACCAACCGAACATTTTAGTTTTAATATTTGAAAACCTTTAACGTTTGACTTGATTTTGAATTTTGAATTCGAACGGGATTTGAACCAGAGTGATTTTAGTAACAGTAATAGTGGTGATGTGGCATCATTAGTAGAGGGTTAGTGTA
Organism: Triticum aestivum; assembly: GCF_018294505.1. Lineage (NCBI taxonomy): Eukaryota > Viridiplantae > Streptophyta > Magnoliopsida > Poales > Poaceae > Triticum > Triticum aestivum. The sequence goes on from NC_057811.1 coordinate 100,383,885, forward strand.
GCTTAATTATCCGGGCGTCACAATTCTCCTCCACTACAAAAATCTCGTCCCGAGATTTAGGAGGCGGAGTAAGGGGGAAGATCTGGTTACGAATTCTAACGAGTCTTCTTGGTCTTGGTTACTCTTCTCGAAGAGGTCAATTCATTACATTGATGTCTTCATTTCTTTGCTTCGGGAACTCCGTCGTACTTACGAAAGAATAAAAGGTGGGTATCCCGGGAGAACGGACCTCTGCAAGGTTGACTATCTGGTCGATAACATCAAGGGAAGGTGGAAAGTAACTCTCGAATTGAAACTTAAGAAAATATCAATAGTAAATAAAGGAGGTATCGTGGGAAGTTTCGAGCGGGCAGGCAATCGCCCGATGCCTGAAACAGAGTGTGAAAGGGGTTCAAAGCAATCGGAATACGTATTATGTCTGATGCCAGTATAGATCAGTAGGACGGTGGTCCGTGAATTACATATGAGGCCACGCACGATGAATAAATTTGGGAACAGGGGGTGCACAGGAGAGTCAGGTTTTGATCCTGTGGAACTGTGGGTTATGGGCCCACCATGTGGTTAAAGTAGGAAGGGCGGTGACATCTTGCACGATCATGATAGCAAGGCATGTCAGAGGGTAGCCTGTCAGTTATATGTCAGCAACATCGTCGGTACCAAGGGCGAGGGACGAAGAGAACCATTTTCCTGCTCGTTGAAACGAGGCGGACCAATAGGCAAGGTTCTCGTCCATCGGTGGTTACCGGAATGTCATCAACAATAGTAACAGGGTCTTACTGACAGAGTTGTACACGGAGGTGTTTGCACAAGCAGGGAATTATTACTGCTTATATCATATAGATCATAGAAACGGTTTAAACAAACCAATGGAAAGGGAAAAGTGTCTATCAGATTTAATCAGAACAATGGAAAGAAAAATGTGTTTAAACACATAATTCAGGGGTATATCCTTCCCAAGGACAAGCAGAGCATGATATCCATGACAGGGTATAACGTAGAAAACCATTTAGGTTAGGGGAGAGGAAGTTCATGACATTACCCATACAACGGTGTTTGGATAATTGAGGAAGAAAACATTTAGCATTGGGCTTCAAATGTTCTTGTCGAAAATCGGATTACCACAGACATGCTTCGGGATAGCATTGACATGGTCTTCAAGCAAGGGTCGGACTTTGGATACTCAATGGATGCATCAGGAATAACTTGTAGAATAAGTCTTACAATTTCCTCATGGAAGAATGGATAACCTTGCTGAAAGGAAGAACTATAACAATAGGTCCTCTGGTCAAGTGTGCTAGGCATGACATCACCTTACCGGGTCATATAAATACCAATGTTATAACTCTTGAAAATATGCTCCAACCATCATAGCTGACCGAGATTCAGATCTGATCGGTGTTAGGAAACCTCAGACTTAGGATGCTTGAGAAGAAAAGGTGCCAGACAAATTGACGGGATGATACTGTAAGATTATCAGGAAATGAACTATGAAATGATTTTCGTTAACAAGAGTTCATCATTAACCCAAGGAGAGGACAAGGAGGTGGCTGATGGGCTAAGGACAATTCATCGTGATTTCCAAAAGATGGATTTCCACAACTACGTGAACAAGGAGATAACATTTGTCGGATCGAATGATATAATGATGTATGTTCGAGGAAAACATACACAATTAAACATTGGTTGAAAGGTGCACCCGAAATATGGGCATAGGTAGCCTGATCAATTGTTAGAATGGTGATTTAATAACTGATAGGCTAAAATGAACTATTGATCATTAACTTCAAAGCAATAGGGTTAGAAGAAGTACTGAATCCAAACAGCGTCGTTCACTTGTTGATACCCCGGTTGGAATCAACACGAGAACCAAGAAAGAATGGTGATGGTGAGAAGTATCATCATACCGAGAATTTCTAAGAGGTGGAGCAATCCCCACAACATTCTCGACAGAAAAGAAAGTAATACTTCAAGGCAGAACACAACACTAGCTGGAGAGCAAGTTGTATTCATAATGTGGACAAGTTCGCGATGAAAGGGAGTCAAGGGTGTTGTCGATGATAATAAAAATTATCGAGGGATAAGGATGGTATTTCTCATCACGAATTTGATTGATATCCTGTAAGAGCTCAGAATGTTGATGATGATCACGACACAATTGTCAAGAGATTTCATGAAGATGTAATCAATCGGTGATGACATCAAGTCAAAGGAATGATAAAGCGAAAGGTTATTGGAACCACGAGTACGACACAAACTCGAAATCAAGCTTGCTGTTCAAGGACAAATGGTATGACGAGGAAGATCGACGTAAGATTAGCTCATCGTCGAAAATTGTGCTCCGGGAAGAAGGACCCGGTAACACAGTTAAAATTTAGCATGATAACGATATAGCCAATCAGGCTAGGAATGACGTGATCGAGTACAAACTCGCAAGTAAAGAAGGTTACTAAGAGTTGTTTAACCGCGATGCGAACTCGATTCAGTTATCGATGTCCTTGAGTGTTTAATAACTCGAAGCCTGTGAAAAACTGTAATCAGTGAGAATGTAGTACTTGATGAAGAACTCATAAGAAGTTATGCTGTTCCGTGATAATCTCGAGATACCAGGGGGGTAATACTCGATGACAAACCAAAGTAGAGGTTGGACTGGGCTATTGCTCTGCAGAAGACAAGTGCTTAACTTGTACGAGAAATGGTATTTAAAGGAGAACATGGTCGGAACCACGATTGCAAAAGGCCAGATCCCAGATATAAGATGAACTTATACCGAGGGAATAATTAATTTAAGAGAAGCTTTTAATGATAAGATCTACATCGTGTCCATGGGCATGAACACAAAGTTCAAGGTTGACTCCCACTTCTACAATGCATAACCTTTCATTCACTTCTCGCATTCGATGAAGTTGTATGGTAGAAAATTATCTGGTAAAATACCAGAAGGGTATGGCTTGTGAAAACCTTCGGGTTCATACGGTTTTTAGGGAAGGTATAGGTTCAATCCATCGGGGCATCTTAGAAACATATACCTCAAACTTCAAGAGTAAAATCACCAGCTCAAAAGTAGAGTATGGTTATCAAGCAGAGGATACAAATTACCAAAGGCATTATATATCCATGGAAATGATCACAAGGTTATTGAATATGAAGGACACTGTCGGATAATAACCCAACAAGGGGTCTTGTGGTCTACAATGGAGCTGATGTGAGTATCGGTACTCTATCAGAGGAAGAAGGAACGAAAGGGCATCGGACTATAAAAACAACTGAGTAATTCAAAGCTCAAATGCAAAGGAATTATCATTTCCAAATCAAGGGATCAGAAGCCAATGGTCTGATTAAGAATGGATAAGTTGAATAGACTTAGGGGTACAATCGACGGCAATTTGATTGGTCGATAACCAGTTCATGTTTCAAATGACGTCTGAGCCGGAAGGAGGAATTCTAGGCTCTGATTGAGGATTGTGAGCATTCGCAACAAATTGAATCAACGGACTCAAAATGATAATGACAAGAGATGCCAATAAGATTACGAGACTTAAGATTAATCATAATGCAAGTAAGCAAGAATTTCAAGAGCAAAAGGCTCCTAAGGATTTTCGGAAGATCGAATGGTATTTTGAACACTTTTGTGAAATACTTGAATCAACTGGGCATAAGCGGATACTCGGTAAGTGCGAGAATTATCCGTAGGGGTATTCAGGTGACAAAGAACAGCAAGGCAGTAAGCTCAAAGGATTCTCGGAACAACATAGAGAATTTCGGGGTGTCTTGTAATAACAAGATCAACTGGGAAACATTGTATGAATGGCGAGTATACGTGGTTATCCATAGGAGTTTATCGATGAAAGGGAATTGCAAAAGCGATGAACACAAGTTCTCGGGTTATCAGCGGAGAGTATCTTCAGGGTCTTCACGTGCAGCAGACGATCATCAGTAATAAGGGGCTCTCCGGGTGAAAGTGATAACGAGATCCTAATGTTAGATTTAGCAAAATTCACTTAACCCGAATAGAAGAGAGATCAGAGTCCCAGAGTATAGACGAGGAGTAAAAGATCCTAATACCACCCATATGGCGACGTGGGCCTGTAAGCCACACAGCCATGTTAGTAAAAGTTTTTCAATGACTAGACTCGACTTCGGCCAAGGAGTTGGAAAGGGGGATTCCTGCAGGCAATCGGCTCTCATACCAACTTGTGACGCCCCCGATTCAATCGTACACTAATCATGCACGCAAATGTGTACGATCAAGATCAGGGACTCACGGGAAGATATCACAACACAACTCTACAACATAAATAAGTCATACAAGCATCATAATACAAGCTAGGGGCCTCGAGGGCTCCAATACAAGTGCTCGATCATAGACGAGTCAGCGGAAGCAACAATATCTGAGTACAGACATAAGTTAAACAAGTTTGCCTTAAGAAGGCTAGCACAAAAGTAGCAACGATCGAAAAGGCAAGGCCTCCTGCCTGGGACCTCCTAACTACTCCTCGAAGCCGAACTCCATGTAGAATCATCCTAGGGATCTCTAGCTCCTGGACACCAGCATCTGGTTGCGACAACCAGGTACAGAAAGGGGAAAAGAGGGAGAAAAGCAACCGTGAGTACTCATCCAAAGTACTCGCAAGCAAGGAGCTACACTACATATGCATGGGTATACGTGTAAAGGGCCATATCGGCGGACTGAACTGCAGAATGCCAGAATAAGAGGGGGATAGCTAATCCTGTCGAAGACTACGCTTCTGGCCACCTCCATCTTGCAGCATGTAGAAGAGAGTAGATGGTAAGTTCACCAAGTAGCATCGCCTAGCATAATCCTACCCGGCGATCCCCTCCTCGTCACCCTGTTAGAGAGCGATCACCGGGTTGTATCTGGCACTTGGAAGGGTGTGTTTTATTAAGTATCCAGTTCTAGTTGTCATAAGGTAAAGGTACAACTCCGGGTCGTCCTTTTACCGAGGGACACGGCTATTCGAATAGATAAACTTCCCTGCAGGGGTGCACCACATAACCCAACACGCTCGATCCCGTTTGGCCGGACACACTTTTCTGGGTCATGCCCGGCCGCGGAAGATGAACACGTCGCAGCCCCACCTAGGCACAACAGAGAGGTCAGCATGCCGGTCTAAATCCTATGGCGCAGGGGTCTGGGCCCATCGCCCATTGCACACCTGCACGTTGCGAACGCGGCCGGAAGCAGACCTAGCCTAGCAGGCGTTCCAGTCCAATCCGGCGCGCGCCACTCAGTCGCTGACGTCACGAAGGCTTCGGCTGATACCACGACGTCGAGTGCCCATAACTGTTCCCGCGTAGTTGGTTAGTGCGTATAGACCAAATGGCCAGACTCAGATCAAATACCAAGATCTCGTTAAGCGTGTTAAGCATCCGCGAACGCCGACCAGGGCCAGGCCCACCTCTCTCCTAGGTGGTCTCAACCTGCCCTGTCGCTCCGCCATAAAGTAACAGTCGGGGGCCGTCAGGAACCCAGGCCCACCTCTACCGGGATGGAGCCACCTGTCCTTTCAGCCCCCTCATCAGAATCACTTGCGGGTACTCAACGAGCCGACCCGACTTTAGTCACCACATGTGTCATGTATATAAAGTATATAGTATATACCCGTGATCACCTCCCGAAGTGATCACGGCCCAGTAGTATAGCATGGCAGACGGACAAGAGTGTAGGGCCACTGAGGGAACACTAGCATCCTATACTAAGCAGTAGGATAGCAGGTAAGGGTAACAACTGTAGCAACAATGACAGGCTATGCAGCAGAATAGGATTAACGGAAAGCAGTAACATACTACACTCTTCTAATGCAAGCAGTATAGAGAAGAGTAGGCGATATCTGGTGATCAGGGGGGCTTGCCTGGTTGCTCAGACAAGAAGGAGGGGTCGTCAGTGACGTAGTCGACCACAGGGGCATCAACATCGTCACGGGGTCTACCGAAGAGAAGAGGGGGAAGAAACAGTAAATACATAGAAAGCAAGTGCATAACAGGACAACAAGCAGAGCTAGACGTGTTCTAACGCGGTATGAGGTTATACCGGTGAAGGGGGGAAACATCCGGGAAAATATCCCCGGTGTTTCGCGTTTTCGGACAGATGAACTAGAGGGGGAAAGTTGCATGTTTGCTATGCTAGGGATGTGTGGCAGACGAACGGGCTGCGTATCCGGATTCGTCTCGTCGTTCTGAGCAACTTTCATGTACAAAGTATTTTCATCCGAGTTACGGATTATTTTATATGATTTTCTAAAGATTTATTCATTTTCTGATTTTAATTATTTATTTAAATCCAACATTATCCAGAATAGTGCACGCTGACGTCAGCATGACATCAGCAGTCAACAGGGGAGTTGACTGGTCAACTAACGTGTGGGTCCCGTTCGTCATTGACTATTTAGTCTAATTAGGGTTTAACTAATCTAATTACTATTTAATTAAACTAACTAGTTAATTAGATTAATTAAATAGGATTAATTAACTTAATTCATTAATTATTTTAATTAATTATTTTATTAATAATATTTTTAATTCTCTTTTTTTACGTTCTAGGGGTGGGCCCCATATGTCATAGGGCCAGGGGGCACTGGCCCAGTGGTAAGTGGCCATGGCCATAGCGGGCACGGGCGCGCGGGCGCTAGCCCGTCTGGGCACTGGCCCAGGCCAGCCACGGGGTGGGGCTTGCGTTCGGCGCCGGCGAGGCACGGCCGGCCGGAGTGGCGCAGGGCGGCGGAGGGAGTGGAGCAGGCGCAGGGGAGCAGAACTCCGGGCGCGGCCACGGGAGGTCGCGGGCGCGACGGGAGCCAGCCTGAACGGGCGCTAGGACCCGGTTGGGCGAGGGAGGCCGCTCGAGGGGGCGAGCAGGGGCGGCGCGCCCGAGCGCGCGCGGCGGCGTGCCGGACGGGGCAAGGCGTGGGCCATGCAAGGCCATGGTGAGGCGCCATGGCGCGGTTACGGGCGCACCCGTGCGGGGCCAAGCCCGTGCGCGTGCGGTGCGGGGTGCAGGTCGCGGCCACGGCGCGGTTGGCGCATGCAGCGGCAAGGCGACGGGCGAGCCGGCGCGGTGATGCCCGCGCGGGGACAGAGGGGAGAGGGGGCCGGCGCAGGACGAGGAGATGCGACGTGACAGAGAGAGGAGGGGAGGTCGGAGCTCACGACGGGGCTAGGGATTATGGCAGCGTGCTCGAGGAGGACGGGGACGACGACGAGGTCGAGGCGGTGGTGCAGCTTCGGGGCGGTGTGGATCGGCGATGGGTCGAGGCCGCGGCTTCCGGCGGGTTGGTGACGAAGCTCCGCGGCGTTGGGGGCATTCGCGCAGAGGCGGGAGGGCGTCCCGGCGAGGGGGCCCCGGCGTAGTGGCCGCGGGGATCGACGGCGGCGTCGGGCCGATGGGATCGGGGTTTGCCCCGATCCAGATCGGGCAGAGGAGGGAGAGAGAGGAGTGCGAGGGGGGAATGGGGATCGGGCTAGGGTTCGGTGCCCCCAGGGAGTTATAGGCCAGGGGAGGGAGTGGGCCGGCCTGGCAGGCCACTGGCTGGGCCGAGGCCCAACTAGCCTGGGGGTTTTCTTTTTATTTTGTTTTATTTTCCCTTTTGTCTTTTCTGTTTGCTTTTATTTCTTTAATACTTTATAGTTTTACAAAAATAAAACCCACACCTAAAATGGAGTTACAATTCCAACTACTGTCTTAAAAAGTTTTACCCCTGAACAAAATAGTTTAATATTTTATAAAATTCAAAAGGCATTTATTTAATTGTTTTAGCTACTGTTTTATTCATTTTATTTTACTTAAACATTTTATAAAAGTGTGGTTTCTCGACAATAATTACCTATGCATTATTTGGCACCAACCGAACATTTTAGTTTTAATATTTGAAAACCTTTAACGTTTGACTTGATTTTGAATTTTGAATTCGAACGGGATTTGAACCAGAGTGATTTTAGTAACAATAATAGTGGTGATGTGGCATCATTAGTAGAGGGTTACTGTAGCTTAATTATCCGGGCGTCACACCGGACCAATGAGGATTTTCCACGTGTAAAATTCTCATTGGCCGGAGGAAACACGTGTTGGCTCACCGTTGGGACAGATGTCATTCATTCATTGGACAGGAGGCGCCTATGATACGTCGACACGTGGCACGGCCCAACAGAGGCCCATTCCGGTGAAAAGGCCGGCTCGTTTGACTTGGTTAAAAGGTAACGGGCCGGCCCACGGAAATCCTGTTAACGGCCTGTTCGTATATAGCCCATTTATGGCCCGTTACGGCCTATCCGAATTAAGCCCAGTAGCTTCATCTAGGCCGTCCAATATGATTCCAGCCCGTTGTAACTTCCGGCCCATGTATGGCCCATGATGTCTTTCGGCCCATACGAGACCATTTGTAACTCTCGGCCCATTAACGGCCCGTGGTGAATCTGGCCCGCAATGAACAGTGTACCCCTTTATACCCATTAACGGCCCATTATTCCATTGGGCCGTTTCCAACCCGTGTTATCTTTCGGCCTTCTCAGGGCCCATTTATTATTGGGCTTATTTCCAGCATTCGGTTACTTACGGCCCGTCATTGGCCTTTTCTGCCCGTGGGCCAAATTCAGTCCGCGGTTACAATCGGCCCATTTGCGGCTTGTTACTCCGTTGGGCCGTTTTCATAATGTCATCAAATACGGCCGATTAACGACGGCCTGTTATTGTCGGCCCATGAACGGACAATTCCAAATCTAGCCCGTTTACGGCCCATAATGCGGTCTGTTATTGGCCCATGTTTGGCCTATCGATCATACGGCACGTAGAAGGCCCATTGATGCTACGGCCCGTAGAAGGCCCATTGATGCTACGGCCCGCAGAAGGCCCATTCTTTCTACGGCCCTAAGAAGGCCCATTGTTTCTACGACCCGTAGGAGGCCCATGGTAACTACAGTAAATATGTAGCCCATGGTTATTGTGGCCTAGTTTTAAAAAATAGGTTATTGCGGCCACTAGCAAACCGCGGAAAAAGAACTATACTGACTACAAGCAAACAAATAAACAATACAACAAGGAAATAAATAAGCAAGCAACTTACACTAGGCTATCACGGCTATTACACATATTACATCGAGTGGGCATCAAAGTTCGCCACCAGTGCAAATATAGGAAACAAAGCAGCATATCATATACACTGGTTGTCAAAGTTGGCAACCTGTGCAAATAAACGCCGGAGCAAAACAAGTCTACAACTGAAACCACTTCAGATGAGCTCAAGAAACAATATCCTGGGTACCCATAATGCTGGCAAGATGCTTAGCAAGCTTATTAACTTTCTCTTGTTTGGCGCTTAAATCCTCCAGCATTTGCTGTTGCACCAGAAAGTATGCATCTGAATTCTGCAGGGACTTCCTCAGTCCTTCGGCTTCCTGTCGCATAACATCCGATCGATGTCTTTCATCTTGAAGTTGAGACTCCAGAAGCCGAACTGATTCAGGCAACGAGTTCAAAGAGCTGGTGCCAGCAGTAGTAGCCAGTAACTCGAACACTACATCAAGACAGGACTTTGGGGTTGTCTCAGTGTCTTCAATATAGTTTTTATCAGCTTTCTTGGAGACCAACAGGGATGTCTCACTATCTTGAACCTTATCTGCATTACTTCCTTTACCATTGCATAACGGGGTACTCTTCTCCAATATTTTATCCGGTTCTAAAAAGAAACAAACAAACACATCACAGTTTTACAATGTAGCATATGAAACTCATTTTGGTAAACCAGTTTAGTAGTAAGGTGGACAGGATAACAGCATGAAACAAACATATATCTATGTAGTATGGTCACTGTATGGTCTATATCATTCTAGTTTATGTTGGCAAATCAAGATAGATACAGTTTGAATCATATCTATTTAAGACAAGCAACATAGAAAGAATATAAGTGTGGGAAACTACACAACAATAACAACACTTGTAATGTGCATGGCATGAGAACATAACTGTTTATTCAATTGAAACTGAAATCAACATAGAGCAAGTTACGAGAGCAAACACGTTAAAGAAACAGGTTTAAAACATACCTGTTGCGCCATTGGAGTTTCAATTGCATCCTTTAATTTGAAATTAGTTGGTATGAGTAAATAGAGTGATGGAAGAGCAAAGTAGTATGAACCATAGCTACGGAACCTGACCTGAGAACAATTCATCTTCTGCTTTAAGCGTTGACTTGGGGTTCGGAGTGGTGGTCCTCATGCTTTGGGCACTGCAGTTGCCTTACTAACTGCTCGTGTTTGGGTGCTCTATGGTGGAGACGGTGTTGTGTCAACTAGAACTGGGTTACTATCTGCTGGGGTTGGGGTTAGAAGGGGTGTAGCTGTTCTCTGTCCAACTGGGTAGGGGTACAATCTGCGTGAGTCTGAGTTATGTGTGGTGGGGCTGGTTCTTGGGCAAGTACAACTGTGGTTCTATCTGCATCGACAGGTAGCACAATGTTTTCTGAAGACTGTGTTTTTTCTCCCACAGATACTGCCATCACCCCCTCCAATTTAAATGGCTGATAAACAAGAAAAGTAATTGAATGTACAGACATTGTAAGATAGACAGGTGCAATGGATAGTAGGGAAGAAAACAGGGCATGAAATAATTTACATTTGTGTTGTCTAACCAAACAGAATAGCAGGACATAATTTCACATATATGACGGCTAGTTAAACAGGATAGCATGACACAATTTCAAATGTATGATGGTTAGCTAAACAGGATAGAATGACATAATTCAAAATATGATGACTATGTAAACAGGATGAGATGATATAACTATATTATGTCTTTAGAAAATGGGTTGGCATGCCATAATTCAGATACATGATGTCTATGTAAACATCTTGGCATGATATAATTCAAATATATGATTTATATACTAAGCAAGTGAGCAGAGGGCAATCGTATATATGATGTGTCAACTAAGGAGATGGCATTCAATATTGTGCATATGATGTAAAAACTAAGGATTGCAATACAACATATGCATGATATGAGTAATATAACCCTGCCAAGTTTGAGAATACACCTCAGGGGGATAATAGGACTGGTCATCTGCCTCTGAATCCTCCTCTGAAGAGCTACCTGTAACCAGCAAGATATCTGCTTCAGCAGGTAGCATTGTCTGCTGTGAAGACCTTGTTTTCACTCCATATTTCTCCATCACCAACTCAAATGGCTGATGCACAGGAAGAGCAGTTGAATATACAAACATTGTCGACAAATGCAACGAGAAATACAAAAAAAAGGACGGCATGATATAATTCACATATATGACGCTTGGCTAAACAGCATGGCATTGCATAATTCACATATATAATGCCTTGCAACAAGATAGCATCGCATAATTCACATATATAATGTCTTGCAACAAGATGGCATTGCCTAATTCACATATATGGTAATTAGACACTAAACAGGTGGCATTCACACAAAGCATGTCTAAACTAAGCAAATGAAATAGCAATGCAAGATACCATACACACGATATGAGCAACACAACCTTGCCAAGTTAGAGCATGCACCTCGAGGGGGGGGGAATAGGACTGGTCATATGTCTCTGAATCCTCCTTTGAGGAGCTATCCGTAACTAGCAAGTCATGCGCTTCGTCAGATAGCATTGTCTGCTCTGAAGACCTTGTTTCCATTTCAGATTTTTCCATGACCGTGCCGAATGGCTGATGCACATGAAGTGTAATTGAATGTACTAAAATTGTTGACAAATTTAACACGTAATAAAAAAATGATGGCATGTTATAATTCACATATAAGATCACTGGCTAACCAGGGTGGCATTGCAAAATTCACATATATGATGCCTGGCTAAACAAGATGGCATTGCATGATTCACATATACGATAAAGAAACTAAACAGATGGCATTGACACAAAGCATGTCTAAACTAAGAAGATGACATATTTGATGTATCCAGTAAGCAATGCAAGGCACCATATGCATGATATTACCAACATCAGCATGCCAAGTTAGAGCGAAGACCTCAGGGTGTAAATAGGAGTGGTCTTCTCCTTATGAATCCCCCTCAGAACAGTTATCTTCCTCTTGATTACGCTCGGAAATGGGTGGAGAGGGGGCTGCCTTTGCACCCACCATAAAACGACGTCTGCATGAAATTTTATTGCCACGCAAGGCTTGTCTCTTTTGCTCTACATGTTCAGTTCCATTGTGTACAATAACTGACATGCATAGGAATAAAACATAGTGAGATTATGTAAGGAGTGCATACACAAATCTAGAGTGATGGTAGCAAACTGTGGATAGACCCAAAACCAATGATAGCAGGCAGATAATAGCTTTAGTTAAAAAATATAGATAATGGCTCCTTTAATGTTTGTTTGCACCCAACATGAAACTCATAGTAGACACCCGAGATTAATCAGATAGTAGACAGATAGTACTGATTGTTGCCCCAATATGTACCCCACAACCATTTAAAAACTCAAGTTTCAGCATTAGTTTGGACCTGACTCAGAGTCTAATAGGTGAACACGATGATAAAGTAGCATGTCATCATATTAAGCGATGCATAACGTAAGCAGACACAGAAGAGTGCAACCTCTCTTGCGGACCCGTGTAGTCCTCAAGGTCATCTGCTCAGTTGATGATGGTAATGCAGTTGTCGTGGCTGCCTGCGGCGGGGAAGAAGATCTGAGGCGGCAAAAGACAGTCTGGAGAGCGGATCCCTGCTGTGGTGAACCCTTCCTTCGTTGGAGCAGCTGAGCTGGGGTGGAACATAGCGCAGCAGGAGCAGGGCAAACCACACAAGGTTTTCTTTGACACATATCTGTAATAGAAGTAATTGTGTAAGGGCTTGTTTGAATTTGAGGATTCTAACAATGCAGGGATAGGAAATAGACAGGAATAGGATAGGAATGCACGTGCAAAACAGAGAATTTAAAAACACAGGATTTCTGCCTATCTGGGTGTTTGATTCACAAGGATTGGAAGATTACAGGATGCAAAGAAGCAAGGTGAGATTAAGTCAAACCACAAGAAAATGTACGGTTATAATGCTATTATGCTACTATCTCTTAGTCTTGTGCTTCATGAATAGGAATTTGAAACGGAGGACAAGTGGAAATTAAATTCCTACGATTATTCTTTCAACGAAACACTAAAGGAAAAAAAATCCTACAGTTTTCCTTTGCTCCATTCCTTTGAACCAAATTCATGAGTAGTAGTACCATAGGAAACTTTCCAATTCCTATGTTTTTCCTTCACTTTTCCTTTCAAGCACTGGCGATTCTAGTAGGCAGGCTTGAGCAAGGAAAAGCCTACACTCAAAAAATGTTTTTTGTGCTACTTCTATTACTTTGGACCCAGGCCACTGCCCTACTAGCTCAACTCCCAGGCCCATCGACAAATGCACAGCTCAAACGCACAGAGATTAATAATGATGGTGTTCAAGGGAGTCCATCACGGATAGCTAAGTTGCCTGGTACCTCACTGCTTGTCATATAGTAGGAGAAACTAATCATATTTCACGTTACTGTGTGTGCTCAGTGGACAATATATATAACATGTAGAGTAAAAAAGAGATGCAACAAGTGTACAACCTCTTTGGCGAAGCCATGTCGATCTCAGCGTGATTGGGTTGGTCGGTAAGGATGATCCGGCTGACTTGGCTGTCGGAGGAGGGGAAGAAGATCTTAGGTGTTTGGAGATGCAGCCCGGGGTACTGCTCCGCTGTGATGGAGGGTTTCGTCGTTGGAGCAGCTTCGGTGAGTTGTACGACGCCGAGCCTCAAGCAGGAGAAGAGAGACAACATTAACCTGAGTGGAATTCTAATAGCATCTCCAATAGATGACGTAAAATACATAACCAAAAAGTGCTAGATGTAAAATACATCAGCCGCTCATCTCTGAACTTAACTGTCGAAACTAAATTTAACTGTCGAAACTGAACTTAACTGTCGAAACTGAATTTTGCTGTCGAAACTGAATTTTACTGTCGAAACTGAACGCACTAGCTAGTAGTAGAAAAGCAGTAGCAGCAGCAGCGCGTGCGAGAGCCAGGGCAGCTGGTCGTGTAGCAGCATCAGGTGAGGCTACCCTGAGCCGCCAGCCACCACCGGCCAAATAGCCCCCCCCCCCGCTGCCCGCGACCTACCGCCAGTCCGCCGCTGCCCCGGCTATCCCTCTAGGCCCCCCGTGCCGAGCTTTTTCTCCGATGATCCCCACGCCACCGCCCCACCACCGCCGGCGACCACCGCCCCCACCCTAAACCCTAAGATAGATAGTGGGGTACCTCTCCGGCGAGCCTCCCTCCCCGTTGCGGCTGGTTCTTCCTTAACTCCGGCGAGCCCCTCCCCCACCCCCTGAAAATCGACTGGCCCAAAAGTCGATTCAGTCGACTGAAGTGTAGCTAAATCGGAGCAGCATCACAAGCAAGAGCAAGAGCGAGAGCAGCAGCGCGAGCAAGAGCAAGAGCAATAGCAAGAGCAGACCAAGCAGGGGACCGAGAGCAAGAGCAGAGCAGCAGCGCGAGCGAGAGCTAAAACAATAACAGCTCCTACTGATGTGGACGTCGCCGCCGAGGGAGCGACGCCGTGGAGGAAGTGTCCAGTGACGCCTCCGTGGATGGAGCCGCGCCGTGGAGGCTCGGGACCGAGCGCCGGCAGCACCGTGAGATCGAATCAAGAAGAAAATGTGGCGATTAGTGTACAACCTCTTTGGTGGCACCGATTAGGCCTCAACTTCATCCGAGGAAACGGTGATGATGATGCTCTTCCGGTGGTGTAGGTGAAGACGACGGTGTGGGAATGGAGGTGGCGCGAAAGACGAGGGAAACGTCGGGGCAGCTCCTTGGAGGTGGAGGACGGGCTGGCTGAACCGGCGGGACGACGAGATCGACGATGGATCCTCATGCGGTACGGTGGATGAGGGACGTCGAGGTGTTGCTGTGGACGACGTCGTCAGGGAAGAGGCTCCGGCTGGGTGGCTGATGTCTACTATGCAACATTCTTCTTGTAGACGTTGTTGGGCCTCCAAGTGCAGAGGTTTGTAGGACAATAGCAAATTTCCCTCAAGTGGATGACCTAAGGTTTATCAATCCGTGGGAGGTGTAGGATGAAGATGGTCTCTCTCAAACAACCCTGCAACCAAATAACAAAGAGTCTCTTGTGTCCCCAACACACCCAATACAATGGTAAATTGTATAGGTGCACTAGTTCGGCGAAGAGATGGTGATACAAGTGCAATATGGATGGTAGATATAGGTTTTTGTAATCTGAAAATATAAAAACAGCAAGGTAACTAATGATAAAAGTGAGCACAAACGGTATTGCAATGCGTTGAAACAAGGCCTAGGGTTCATACTTTCACTAGTGCAAGTTCTCTCAACAATAATAGCATAACTGGATCATATCACTATCCCTCGACATGCAATAAAGAGTCACTCCAAAGTCACTAATAGCGGAGAACAAACGAAGAGATTATGGTAGGGTACGAAACCACCTCAAAGTTATCCTTTCTGATCGATCTATTCAAGAGTCCGTAGTAAAATAACATGAAGCTATTCTTTCTGTTCGATCTATGATAGAGTTCGTACTAGAATAACACCTTAAGACATAAATCAACAAAATCAAGAACACGAGAGAGAGAGAGAGAGATCAAACACATAGCTACTGGTACATACCCTCAGCCCCGAGGGTGAACTTCTCCCTCCTCGTCATGGAGAGCGCCGGGATGATGAAGATGGCCACCGGTGAGGGATCCCCCCCTCCGGCAGGATACCGGAAACGGGTCTCGATTGGTTTTTGGTGGCTACAGAGGCTTGCGGCGGCGGAACTCCCGATCTATTCTGCTCCCTGGTGTTTTTAGGGTATATGGATATATATATAGGCGAAAGAAGTCGGTAAGGGGAGCCACGAGGGGCCCACGAGGGTGGGGGGCAGGCGCGCCTCCCTGCCTCGTGGCCACCTTGAAGCTTCCCTAACTTCAACTCCAAGTCTCCTGGATCACGTTCGTTCCAAAAATCACACTCCCGAAGGTTTCATTCCATTTGGACTCCGTTTGATATTCCTTTTCTGCGAAACACTGAAACAAGGGAAAAAACAGAAACTGGCACTGGGCTCTAGGTTAATAGGTTAGTCCGGAAAATAATATAAAAGTGCATAGTAAAGCCCATTAAACATCCAAGATGGATAATATAATAGCATGAATACTTCATAAATTATAGATACGTTGGAGACGTATCAGCATCCCCAAGCTTAATTCCTGCTCGTCCTCGAGTAGGTAAATGATAAAAGAAATAATTTATGAAGCGTGAATGCTAGCAGGTGCATAAGTTTGATCAATGATAATTACAATCACCTTTTCTAGCATCATCATATGTCATAACAATAGCTCAACTCATAAAGCTTCTCATGATCAAGTAACAAGCTATTCACATGTTAAAGTATAGATCATAAACCTTCTTGAAAACTAACAAACCGTGTTATTAGTCATCAAACAATTACAATTCATCCTATTTTCAGGAAGAGTCTATGTCAGAGCTTTGATTTAGCAAACTCCACATACTCAACTATCATTTAGTCTTTCACAATTGCTAACACTCACGCGATATTTATGGGTTCAAAGTTTTAATCAAACACAGAGAAAGATAGGGGCTTATAGATTCGCCTCCCAACCTTTTACCTCAAGGGTAATGTCAACAATAATAGCTCATGATGCCCTACATCCAATTGGATATATATATATCAGAATCTTTCAAACACAATGTGCTTGCCAAAGGATAAAATGTAATAAGGAAAGGAGAAGATCACCATGACTCTTGCATAAGGTAAAAGACAAGAATAAAAGATAGGCCCTTCGCAGAGGGAAGCAGAGGTTGTCATGCACTTTTATAGTTGGATGCACAAAATCTTAATGCGAGGGAATGTCACTTTATATTGCCACTTGTGATAGGGACCTTTATTATGCAGTCCGTCGCTTTTATTGCTTCCATATCACAAGATCGTATAAAGCTTATTTTCTCCACACTAAAAGATCATACATATTTAGAGAGCAATTTTTATTGCATGCACCGATGACAACTTATTTGAAGGATCTTACTCAATCCATAGGTAGGTATGGTGGACTCTCATGGAAATACTGGTTTAAGGGATGTTTGGAAGCACAAGTACTCTACTTAGTGCAAAGAATTTGGCTAGCATGAGGGGGAAAGGCAAGCTCAACGTGTTGGGCGATCCATGACAATATACTTTATTTCGGATATAAGAAAACATAACCCATTACGTTGTCTTCCTTGTCCAACATCAACCTTTTAGCATGTCATATTTTAATGAGTGTTCAAGTGACCAATACAACGTTTGCTAACCTTCAATAAATTTACCACCTCTACTTCTTATATGTAAAGTCATTACTCCCCATGGGATAAGCATATGAAACATATATAATTTCATATTTATGATATTCAATTCATTCAACCATTTACTCATAGGATATAAGTGAAGCACACGAGTAAATGACAAACTACTCCAAAAAGATATAAGTGAAGATCAATGAGTAGTCGAATAACCATGCAACTATGTGAAGACTCTCTAACATTTAAGAATTTCAGATCTTGGTATTTTATTCAAACAGCAAGCAAGGCTAAAGAAAATAAAATGACGCTCCAAGCAAAACACATATCCTGTGGTGAATAAAAATATAGCTCCAAGTAAAGTTACCGATGAACGAAGACGAAAGAGGGGATGCCATCCGGGGCATCCCCAAGCTTAGGCTTTTGGTTATCCTTGAATATTACCTTGAGGTGCCTTGGGCATACCCAAACTTAGGCTCTTGCCACTCCTTATTCCATAGTCCATCGAATCTTTACCCAAAACTTGAAAACTTCACAACACAAAACTTAACAGAAGATTTCGTGAGCTCCGTTAGCGAAAGAAAACAAAACACCACTTCAAAGTACTGTAATGAACTCATTCTTTATTTGTATTGGTGTTAAATCTACTGTATTCCAACTTCTCTATGGTTTATAAACTATTTTACTAGCCATAGATTCATCAAAATAAGCAAACAACACACGAAAAACAGAATCTGTCAAAAACAGAACAGTCTGTAGTAATCTGTAACTAACGCAAACTTCTGGAACTCAAAAAATTCTACAAAAATAGGACGACCTAGATAATTTGATTATTGATCGGCTGCAATTGGGATCAGTATTTTATCACGTTCTGGTGATTTTAAACAATTGTTTTCGTGAACAGAAAGTTTCTGGAATTTTCAGCAAGATCAAATAACTATCATCCAAGAAGATCCTATAGGTCTTACTTGGCACAAACACTAATTAAAACATAAAACCACATCTAACCAGAGGCTAGATAGATTATTTATTACTAAACAGAACCAAAAAGCAAGAAACAAAAATAAAATTGGGTTGCCTCCCAACAAGCGCTAACGTTTAACGCCCCTAGCTAGGCATGATGATTTCAATGATGCTCGCATAAAAGATAAGAATTGAAACATAAAGGGAGCATCATGAAAAATATGACTAGCACATTTAAGTCTAACCCACTTCCTATGCATAGGGATTTTGTGAGCAAACAACTTATGGGAACAATAATCAACTAGCATAGGAAGGCAAAACAAGCATAACTTTAAAACTTCAAGCACATAGAGAGGAAACTTGATATTATTGCAATTCCTACAAGCATATGTTCCTCCCTCATAATAATTTTCAGTAGCATCATGAATGAATTCAACCATATAACCATCACATAAAGCATTCTTTTCATGAGCCACAAGCATAGAAATTTTATTACTCTCCACATAAGCAAATTTCTTCTCATGAATAGTGGTGGGAGCAAACTCAACAAAATAACTATCATGTGAAGAATAATCCAATTGAAAATTAAAATCACGACGACAATTTTCATGGTTATCTTTATTCTTTATAGCATACGTGTCATCACAATAATCATCATAAATAGGAGGCATGCTTTCATCATAATAAATTTGCTCATCAAAACTTGGGGGACTAAACATATCATCTTCATCAAACATAGCATCCCCAAGCTTGTGGCTTTGCATATCATTAGCATCATGGGTATTCAAAGAATTCATACTAACAACATTGCAATCATGCTCATCATTCACATATTTGATGCCAAGCATTCTATGTAATTCTTCTTCTAGTACTTGAGCACAAATTTCCTTTCCATCATTCTCACGAAAGATATTAAAAATATGAAGCGTATGAGGCAAACTCAATTCCATTTTTTTGTAGTTTTCTTTTATAAATTAAACTAGTGCTAAAACAAGAAACAAGAAGATTCGATTGCAAGATCTAAAGATATACCTTCAAGCACTCACCTCCCCGGAAACGGCGCCAGAAAAGAGCTAGATGTCTACTACGCAACCTTCTTCTTGTAGACGTTGTTGGGCCTCCAAGTGTAGAGGTTTGTAGGACAGTAGCAAATTTCCCTCAAGTGGATGACCTAAGGTTTATCAATCCGTGGGAGGTGTAGGATGAAGATGGTCTCTCTCAAACAACCCTGCAACCAAATAACAAAGAGTCTCTTGTGTCCCCAACACACCCAATACAATGGTAAATTGTATATGTGCACTAGTTCGGCGAAGAGATGGTGACACAAGTGCAATATGGACGGTAGATATAGGTTTTTGTAATCTGAAAATATAAAAACAGCAAGGTAACTAATGATAAAAGTGAGCACAAACGGTATTGCAATGCGTTGAAACAAGGCCTAGGGTTCATACTTTCACTAGTGCAAGTTCTCTCAACAATAATAGCATAACTAGATCATATAACTATCCCTCGACATGCAACAAAGAGTCACTCCAAAGTCACTAATAGCGGAGAACAATGAAGAGATTATCGTAGGGTACGAAACCACCTCAAAGTTATCCTTTCTGATCGATCTATTCAAGAGTCCGTAGTAAAATAACATGAAGCTATTCTTTCCGTTCGATCTATGATAGAGTTCGTACTAGAATAACACCTTAAGATACAAATCAACCAAAACCCTAATGTCACCTAGATACTCCAATGTCACCTCAAGTATCCGTGGGTATGATTATACGATATGCATCACACAATCTCAGATTCATCTATTCAACCAACACAAAGTACTTCAAAGAGTGCCCCAAAGTTTCTACCGGAGAGTCAAGACGAAACCGTGTGCCAACCCCTATGCATAAGTTCACAAGGTCGCAAGTTGATCACCAAAACATACATCAAGTGCAACAATAGAATACCCCATTGCCACCACGGGTATCCCACGCAAGACATACATCAAGTGTTCTCAAATCCTTAAAGACTCAATCCGATAAGATAACTTCAAAGGGAAAACTCAATCCATTACAAGAGAATAGAGGGGGAGAAACATCATAAGATCCAACTATAATAGCAAAGCTCGCGATACATCGAGATCGTGCCAAATCAAGAACACGAGAGACAGATCAAACACATAGCTACTGGTACATACCCTCAGCCCCGAGGGTGAACTACTCTCTCCTCGTCAAGGAGAGCGCCGGGATGATGAAGATGGCCACCGGTGAGGGATCTCCCCTCCGGCAGGATGCCAGAACAGGGCCCCGATTGGTTTTTGGTGGCTACAGAGGCTTGCGGCGGCGGAACTCCCGATCTATTCTACTCCCCGATGTTTTTAGGGTATATGGATATATATATAGGCGAAAGAAGTCAGTAAGGGGAGCCACGAGGGGCCCTTGAGGGTGGGGGCGCGCCCAGGGGGCAGGCGCGCCTCCCTGCCTCGTGGCCACCTCGAAGCTTCCCTGACGTCAACTCCAAGTCTCCTGGATCACGTTCGTTCCAAAAATCATGCTCCCAAAGGTTTCATTCCATTTGGACTCCGTTTGATATTCCTTTTCTACGAAACACTAAAACAAGGGGAAAACAGAAACTGGCACTGGGCTCTGGGTTAATAGGTTAGTCCCAAAAATAATATAAAAGTGCATAGTAAAGCCCATTAAACATCCAAGATGGATAATATAATAGCATGAATACTTCATAAATTATAGATACGTTGGAGACGTATCAGTGGTGGACGAGGAGGGTGTGGGGCTTCACGGGTTTTCGCGGCCTCGGTGTACGAATGGGTGGTCGGATGGGATGGGAGTGGGGAACCATGGCTTAGGGACGCGCTTGTCCGAAATGTGGGGTAAGTTATGAAATTACCCCCATCGATTTGAGCTAGGCGGTTCTTTTGGTTCAGGGGTATCACGGGCATTTCGCGTGTGGGGATTTCACAGGAGGTGGGAGTTTTCACGCGCGTTGTAATTTTGGAATAGCAAGGCGCGGGTTGAGATGGAGGGACTTGTCGGAGCACAACGAGACAAAGATATATCTTAAATATTTTGGGGTAACAAGGCGCGGGTTGAAGAGGCGGGAGTTTCGCAGCACGATAGACAGAGACGCTAGCTTGAAATTTCGGCATAACAAGCCGCGGCATGAAATTTCGGGAGAACAAGCTTAACGTGTACCCAAAAAAGACAATTCGCACCTCAACACTAGAGAGAGCTATGCCTCATTTTACTATATTACTAGAAATGCATTCAAATACAACAAAAATAAATAAAAAAATCAGGACAACAAACATAACGTGTACAGTACCAAAACAATTTGCACTTCCCTCGACAATAAAAAAACAATGTGTGTTGTCTAGCATATGGACTAAATTTGAGTACATTTTCCCTGTTTGAATGGGATTGTACTCGGGTTAGTTATACAACCACCTAAATATTATCTTCACAACACATGACATGAATATAGGAGAAGTAAATTCCTATATAAATACGAACTACGTGTACATAGGATCTCAAATTCAAATATATGTATAGATTTTATGTTGAATTCAGATCATAGTACATGTATGCTCTAGCTAGATGTTCGGAATCTAAACCATGTATGATAAACTACGTACAATGTGTTTAACAAGCACAACACACACACAAACACCATTTAGACTAGTAAGGTACATGTGCATTGCACGCATGAGATTTGGCAACCAAATTATGAATAAATACCACATTATAGCATGTAAGATTTGAGTCATATCTGCATGATGTAGATGTTCGTTTAATTCTTATATTCATTTCATTTGAAATCATCTAGTTTTTATAAGAAAGCTAATCTATTTTAAGATTCATGGAATTGTGCGTTGTAAGGCATAAAGTAAAAACAAATAATGGCAAATCATGTAGAAAAACATTTTAAGGCAATTATGATATGGAAGATTCTAGAACAAAGAAGAAGTGCTTGTGTTTTGAGATTTGTGCATTATGCTTAAGTTTAACCATAGAATCTTCTAGATTGTACATGTGGCAAAATCTGGTGGAATCTAGATGATATCCAACGGCCAGTTTTGCTCAAATTTGCCATCTCTGCACCATCGGATTGGCCTCATCCAACAACCATCTTTCAAAGTTAAAGTTATCCGCACACTATATAAAAAATATAAAATATAATATATAGGGGTATAGATATAGATATGTGATGCGAAAGCCACCCATCATCTCCAATTAGAATAGTGTGTCCATGCACGGATGCAATGTGGCCAAGCGATGTCTGCCATCGATATCTCAAATACAAATCAGTCTGACCTTGTTCAATGTGTATACAGTACAACATGCTCGTTTCCAAACCAAACCACGCATATCTCAGTTATATTCATGCATGCATGGGTTTCAAAGATCATGATCTCTTATTCAAATATTTGAATTCTACTTCACATTGATTATGACGTCACCTAGTCTTTTACGCCCACACAGTCATCTTCTCTTTATAATTGTACCATTAACTTTCTCTCGTGCATGCATGCACACACACCTCCCCCTCCCCATCATATCGGGCATTCTTTATCTCTCATGTGCATGCGCAATGATCGATGTTCCTCTATATGTGTGTATATATAACTAGGTCTTTCACAGTTTTCCACACAAACCAATCAATCTATATATCTAGTGAGGTCTCACCCTCTTTCCCATGTCCACATCGATCAATCTATACCTCTCTATATAGGATTACATAGCTAATACACCCACATTAATTATATATCCAACGTGCCCCTCTCATCATCCATGCCTCTGCTTCATCTCTCACACGCACGCACAGTGGCGAAGACGGGGGGCAGCAAGGGCCCTGCCCCCCTAACATCACTATATATCGAGGCTAATATGAATGTGATCATTAGACAATTGCTGGTAAAATGGTTTAAGTTGATGAATTGGCCCTCCTCGTAAAGGATTAACAATGCTTGGCCCCCTAGCTCATTTATTTTTCATGGCTCCGCCACTGCGTGCAACAGCGCACGTTCTCGCCCCCTCTCTTCAAATATCGATCTCGCACTTGTGCACTCCTTCATAGTCTCCCTCCACTTGGCCCCTCGCACCATCTTCTAGCCCCCACCAAATTTTTCCACATGTACAATCTAGCAGACTCCATGGTTGAACTTAAGCATAATGCACAAACCTCAAAACACAAGTGCTTCACCTTTGTTCTAGAATCTTCCATATCATAACTGCCCAAACTTTTTTTTCTAGTTGAATTGCCATTATTTGTTTTTACTTTATGCTTTACAACGGACAATTCCATGAATCATAAAATATATTAAGGGCTTCTTTGATTCAAAGGATTCTCAAAGGAATTTTGGAGGATTCTAATCCTTAGGAATTTTTCCTATCTTCGTTGTTTGATTCATAGGATTGTAAACCATAGAAATTTTTCCATAGGATTCATTTGCACTAGATTTCATAGGAAACATCTCATCCACTCAAACCACTTTGAAAGAATCCTGCGTTTTTTATATGCACAATCAAACACTCATACAATCCTGTAGGATTCAGGACGACATTCCACTCTAATCCCATGTTTTTCCTATTCCCACGTTTTGGAAATCCTACGAATCAAAGAGGCCCTAGCTTTTTTATAAAAACTAATTTATTTTGAATGAGATGAACTATAAGAATTAAACGAAGGTCTACATCAGGCATATATGACTCAGAGCTTACATGCTATAGTGTGGTATTTTATTCATAATTTGGTTGCGAAATCTGATGCGTGCAATGCACGTGTACCTTACTAGTACTTCGAGTATGTGCAAACACCTAAATTAGAATTCCAATGGCACGCTACACAGTGTCTCTCTTACAGTTCATGAAGCTACGTGGCACATGTGGAGGCGTTGTCGCGACCTCCTTGTGTGGATTGATCACAGTGACGTGCTGCTGCTTCCAGAAGAATGTACTCGTCCTCTCTGAGCCACACTGGTGGTACATGCACGAAGCGAAGATGTGCATGCACGCCACGCACGCACTCATTCCCTGGCACGCACACGCGGGTACACGGGGCGACACATTTTTGTACGAAGATCCACCCCATCTGATAATTTGATGCGTGTAAAGTCCTTCATTTCATTGATGGTCAATTAATACAGCGCATGCAAATTGAGTGGACGTGAGGTCGGAAGAGAAGACATTACTACTCCACTGTGCGCATGCGAGTAGTTAAATCATGGGGTGCCAATACTTCCATTGGTCTCCTTCGTATTTTGTGCCAATTTTTGACCATATTTGTAAGTAACATAATATTTATGCATGTCATAAAAAGTGGCACAAAAAAAGGGGTCCAATAAACCAGGACGGAGGCAGCAAGATCAATTTTTGCCAGGGCTACTGTTGATGGCCTTTGTATTTAAATATGGGCGGAATCGAGTAGTACTATCTTTATCTTAGCCTCGTAGGGCTCTCCCAGCGCCTAGGCTCGCCTCCCCGCCTCACCCACCGGATCCCGCCATGGAGGATCCCGCCATGGATAATCCCTTAGATCCCAGGATCCCGCGGGCTGCCCTCTCCCTGCGGCCCGCAGCACTGCCGCCTTTGAGCAAAACCCACATGTGTTTTAGAGGGGATCCATTGCTCTGGAATCATAGATCGGTGGCGCCAGAGGACATGCCAGGGCTGCGTTTCAGGTGGTGGGCAGCAACGGCAAATCGGATCGAGGAAGCATCGCATCGATTGGACAGAAGTTCCAAGGAGCTGCGCCCGGCGCAGCACAAGGCGGAGGCGCAAGTCGATCTCAGGGGAGAGATGCTGAGAGATGTCAGCATCTGGCAGCGTCGCGTTGATTTCGAGCTAGGGCTAATGGCAGAGATCATATTCACGGAGTCGACCGCGGAGGAAAGAACGCGCATGCCTGCGCAATGGCATGAGCAGCTGGTGCAACTGTTCAAATGGGCGGTAGGAGAAGCCAAATCCCGGGACCAGTTGCGGCGGCGCCGTTGGGCACGCATCATAGGCGAGGTGAGCTGCCCTCCTTCCCCGCCAGCGATGCAGTGACCTAGTCGGTTGCTGGTGCAGTGAACTTGCAACGCTATGTCGGTTTGCAACCTTGACAATCACTCCATCTATATGTATTGTTTTCCTGTAAAAAATACTTGGTCATTTGGAAAAAGATGGTAATTGATTTATCACTAGTTTTAGAATGCTTGGTCATGACAATCAACCGAAGCCAACTAGAAGTCTCCATCGCGTAAGTACTTTACGGTCGGTCGCACCAACAGACGGTCAGTCGCACCCGCTTCTCACCGAAGGGACACGCATCGGCTTGGTCTGACATGTATGACCAGTTACATCACTGACTTGTGCGACCGCATTTGAGCAGTGTAGTACTCCCTCTATCTCAGTTTACAAGTCTTGCACGTGTACCTAGGTCGTTAATTTGACCAACTTAATAAGAGGCATACATTACGAAAAATATATCATTACAAACTTCAAATATTCTATTTTTTAATGATATATTTTTTATGTTAAACAATTTATGTTCTACTAAACTCAGCGGGAGTACTTGAAATTTATGTTCCACTAAACTCATCGGGAGCCGTTTCGGGCCTCGAAACCAAAACCATCAATTATTCTTTACCTTGTTCCCATCACATTCCAAAGTACTAGTGCTACAATTAAGTGCAAGCCTTCTTACACCTACCAGTACGTACCAAACCTGAACGTGTTCCCACTATGCAGGTTTTAGTACTAGTGCTAGTACTTAGGTTATAAAAAGGGGAACTACCTAACCGAAAATTACTCTACCTTCTTCCTCATAAGTCCTCCTTCTTCGTCCGTCCTTGCCATGGCCGGTGTGCAGAGCTCTAGGTCGAGAACTACTCGTAACAAGGGAGCGGCAACCAAGGCTGCAGAAAAAAGAGGGCTCGCCGCCACGCAGAGACCTCAAAAGATCTCTCACGGGCAGGCGATGGCTCCCAGGAGCGCCCTAGCCGCAGAGGCGAACATGCCGAGCTGGCGGCACTAGAGTCGTTATCCCTCGACGGCATGCCCGATCAGCTCAATAAGCACCTCAATAAGCAGAAGGAGTTCATCCACGGCTTGGTGGAGCTGCTGAAGGAGAGCCTCGACGACATGCCCGCTGATCTCAATGAGCAGGGGGAGTTGACTGCCGGCTTGGTGATGTTGTTGAAGAAGAGCATTGCCTCGGAGAAGAAGACGACCGGCGAAATCCTACGAGCTCGACCTGCTGAAGGAGGAGAACGCCGGCTGGAAGAAGCTGCATGAGAATAGTAGTTCCTTGATGAAGATGCTACAGGCCCTCGTCATGGAACAGAAGGAGGAGTTGGCGAAGCTCCGCATCGAGCACCCGGCTACTGTCAAGGTACGTAATGCGGCCGTGGAATAGATGATGAAGTCTCGCGTCGAGAAATCCCGCGTCATGGACACAATGAAGAAGATGGCGGAGGAGATGCGCAAGGAGATGGAGGTCGTGGAGGCGATGAAGAAGCAGTTACGACTCCGCAGCCAGCAACCCTTTATGTAGTGAGAGCAGCGTCCCAGACTTGTGTGTGCGTCTTCCTTCTTTTTTGGGGGTGATAATCTTCCTTCTTCTTTTGCTCCTGTGTTTCTTCTTTTGCTTCGGGTGTTTCGCCGCACGTGTCACCTTCTCTGCGAGGCATGAATAGAACAATGCTAAAAATGAGATGACTAGCAAATTAGATTATTCTTTATCGCCAATAGAACAATGCCTCTTGCTCGTTTCAAAAAAACAATGCCTCTTGCTAGTAATATATATAATAAGAGTAGAGAGTAGAGGATATGGCACTGGGCTACCGTGTTTCGTGCTCCTCCGTCATACTCCAGTGGAAAACTTGAGTATACCGCACGGTTCTTTGCTCCTCCTCGGGTCGTTGGGACATTTATACGAGCAGTCAAATCAGAAGGCCCTGCCTTCCAGCAGTAATGAGCCGTCAAATCACAAAGGCCCTCGCCTCTCTTGAAACCGACCTAGCTAGACTGCCCCGCCCTCTAGCCTTTTAAAAAATGTATACTTTTGTACAGTAGTAGGTTCGATGGATTGCGCCATGGAGCAAAACTAACAAGATGAAATTAAAGAAAAAAGGTGGTACATATAGAGAGCGCTCGTCGCCAAATTATGCATATAGTACTATTAAAAAAGCTAGTACGTGCTTAAATGGGATGCTAAATTCTATTAAAGAAATTAGCATACCTATTTAGTTCTTGGGTTCTTATTATTTATGCCACTAGTTTGTGTATCACTACTTAGTTTTGCCATTAGAAGTTACAAATACTCAAAAATGCCATCAATCCGTGAGATGCCTGCTCAGAAATGCAATTAGATATCTCAAGAATGCCATTGTTAAGTTAGATGTTTGCTCAAAAATGCCATTAGACATTGTGATTTTCACGTTAAAACCGTTGACCATGGTACATGACAAAAATAAGCCGATTCTCACAATGATAAGTGTGGCCCCGCTTGTCAGGAGTAACCAAGCGAACAATTTTACAGGAAAATAAGAACGCTGTTGGGATCAAGTAGGCCCCACACTTTATTTTACTGTAGTGAGATAGAAGGAGAGCTGGCATGTTGGTCCATCGGTATTTATGTCAGTATAACATGGCAAAAGAGATTTGAGTCATAATAATGGTGTCCAGCACAACACACCCCTAAAATAAAACTAAGCACCCTGAAATTCTTTGACAAAACTAAGCCCCCTAAAATTCTTTGACAACTAAACTGCTGGTTATATGATGTTGGCCATATATATTGTACGTATATAATGTGAAGAAACAAGTGGTAGTCGTAGTACTATACCAACTAAAAGATGAACTGTAAGAAATACTAGTATGTACGTACTGAGGAGTTAAAGTAACAAGAAGAAACATAACATAGTTCTACTAGGGGGCTGAGCACAACACACCCCTCAAATAAAACTAAGCACACCAGAAAATAAACTAAGCAACTAATCTGGTAGACACTGCATTAGAACCACCATGAGCAACGACACTGCCACCTTACTCGGAGTCCTCGTCCACGTCCTCGACTTTGTCTCTGTCCCTCTTCTCTTGGTTGATACTTCTTTGCTTGAGCCGCACACTTGGCTCTTGCTCTTCATCCAACCCTTGTAGATATTGAAACAAAGGTAGCCATCCTTTGCAGCGTAGTGGATGTGGTCTATATCTAGTACATTCCACTGCCATGCACGATGAAACGTGGGCGGAGGTTTCTTCAGTTTATCATACGAAGGATGAACCATGGCTCCTGCTAGGGTCAGCATTGAAGGCTTATCACGGGAGGACACCAGCCCATTATTCTAAAAAAGGGTTTGCCTACAATGATGCCTATCCGTTCCAGGACTCTTATGTCGTTCGTAAAGTCTACAGTAACGAATTTGACTCGGCCGCCCTTAAGGAACTTCTTAAATTCCTCGCACTCAACGTCGGCATGGCATATGTGGTAGACCAACATGCACGCAAACCTATATCACGGCGGGCTTCTTCCTCTCTTCCTCCTTTAGATTCTTCTCTTTTCCCAGGACTGTGGTGTACTCAACATCTAGCCCAGCGACCCACTCATCATTTGAGTTTTCAAACATGCGTCTGAAGCGATCAAGGCATCCTTTCACCGTCGCGGAAGAACAAGTGTAGATGACGTCGAACTCATCGCCGGTGATGGTTCTAACCTTGTACTCACCGTCGACCATGAAGATTTGGGACGCCATGGATTTGGGAGGAGGGTTGGGATCAGTGGAACTGCCGTAATGTGAAAGGACAGGATGACTAGGAGTGGTTTATCGATTGTAAAAATGCCGAGTGGGGGGCGTGCGAATGGCAGGGTAGTGGCTTGCCTGGTGGATAAATGGATTCATGCACAGTACTATGGGGGCTCAATTAGATGTCATGTCTACTCGACGCCCAATTAAATGGCTTTCGATGTCATGTCAAGCGTCGGGAAAATTATAGGTGATACGAAGCTTCCGAGAGCCCTTGGATCTGAGATCGAACGGTTGCATGGCGTGATTCTAGACCTATGGGTGAATATCCTATCCTAGAGGGTTATTCTACAAATTTTCAGCAACTTAGCATGCGACCGTTCGAACTCAGATCCAAGGGCTGCCAGCAGCCCGTACCATGGTTGCGCCTACCACGACTGTCGCCTCACTCGCGCGGTCGCGCCCTTGGAGATTTAACACAGTGCGTTAGGCTATCTGATGTTGGCATGTCATACATAGTCATCACTTAGTCACTCATACTACAACAAGTTTAGCTATAAGGTTGGCTATAAGAGTATTTTTTTCTTTACTTCTCTCTATCTCTTTCTTCGTAGTATTTATTGCATTTGCCAAGGAGTGACCTCTTCCAATGAAATGGTGCTTAGATGAGGTGCTATGGGCATTAAATGGCTTAGCAACTCAAGTCCCCAATGCATAGGTGCTTAGATTTTTGTTGCTAAGTTTGCTTCATCTAGGTACATGCGCTTAGCACCATTTCTTCCTGGGGTCACCAAACTAGTCTCTCTCTTCTTAATTAACTTGCCACATCAGATTTTATGCCTATGTGGCAGGCTTAGCACCTGTAGGATCAAGTACAATAGTGGGCTATAAGCCCGCTTTACATGCCATTTTTGCATATGTGGGGGGAAGAGGCAAGGAAAAAGTGGAGTGGGCTCTCAAGCAAGAGCCAGCCTCTACATGGTGGAGCATCGGGAGAGGCACCTGTATGGAGGTGGTCAGGAATCGGGAGACTCACGCCGGTCGTAGCGTCGCAGTTAAAATGATAATGGCAAGTCAAATCACCGTGCCCCACCTATCCAGTAGTAACTCGCTATCAAATCACACAGCCCTACGTTTGCAGCAGCCTACTCCCTCATCTTCTCGCGTCTCTGTCGAACCGACTAGGCGGAACTGCCCCGCCTACTGCGCGGGAAAAGCCCCGCCCTCAACTTTTAAATAGTATAGTTTACTAATTTTGTCTCCATGGATTGCGCCATGGAGCAAAGCCTCAAGAAAACAGTGGTACACATTTACGGAGTACAGTATACAGCACGCCCGTCGCGTTCGCGTCGCACCCCAGATGGTCGGTCAGTCTGGCACGCCGCTCCCCGAATGGAACGCGCGTCATATTGTGTTTGCACACACATGTGGGACCGCAATTGAGAACCGACCATGGGCACACTTCCCGGCCCCGCAAGTCGGGTGAGTTAATAGAAGAGAGAGACGAGCGATAGTACTAGAGAAGTGTTGTACAGACGATGGTTCCTGGACGATCCCTGCATGACACGGAAGATCAGTTCGTCCATGCATGTGACCAGACTCCAGCAGACACGCCTGGATTGGCTATCGTCTACATATCGTGCAGGCTGTGTTGTACATGGATGTAGTTCTGGTGAGAAATCTAAAAAAAGGTTTCTTGTCATCTCGCAAAATTAGGTGTCATGTGCTTCGGATCACTGCGAGGGTTAAGCAACGACAACTGAGTTCCTCCAAGGCGCTAGTCATTGGGGCCACATGCACGAAGACTACTCGGCTGCCATCTATGTCAAGCCGGCTATGTTAATTAGGGTATCTATCGATGGACCCCTTTTCTACGAGTTTATCTTTAATTTGAGCTTTGATCCTCGTCTAGTTTGTCCGTCGAGATTCATGTTGTCTCCTTTGGATAGTGAGGTTATGGTTTCTTGTCATGTTATAATCCGGTGCTTCAGATCAAAATGAGGACAACTACGCCTCTGGGGCACGTGCATGAAGACAGTCATTGACGAGGCCAAGCCGGCTCCGGTAGACAAAAGAAAACTAGTAGTACTCGACTATATAGGCAGGAGCCTCCGCGCTTGCTTGCTAGTGTTGCTCTCTTCACACTGTCTCGTCCTCTCCAGATCTAAACACGATAGCGGTGGCCACTCTCTCTCTCTCTCTCTCTCTCTCTCTCTCTCTACTCACCACTGGTCACAGATCCAGCCGGATCCTCTCCGCCGGGGAAGGTGAGAAGGTGCAACGTTCACGCGGTCGTGCTCGGCGACGGCTCTTACCCACTGCCGGCGCGTCCCGATCAGCGTGCCTTGCTGTTCTCTCCCAAGCATCGCTGGCAAGGGAGGGCCTCCCAGCCCTTCTTCGTCGCTGCCGTAGTGTGGGCAGATCCAGCCTCCCGCCGCCCACCTAGTGACATCCCGGCGACCCTCAGGTATAACTTCCTTCGAAACCGGCCTTGCTCTACTTCCCGAGCTCCTGACGTCGCTGCATTTGTATCTTTCACTATTTCCCAGGCCCCTCATAGATAGGATCGAGCGGCTGTTCGAAAGCCACCTAAATTTTTACTGTTAAGAGGTAAAACTAGTTCATGCACTCGAATCTAGTACTACTTGGTTCAAACAAGGAAGAAAGGGGGTGGGGTGGGGGAAGATTTGTTACCTGAATCTAGGACTTGGTCGAAAGAGGAAATAATGGGGGCGAAAAGTAGCAGAGATTGGCTATCCAACTAGTCTCTAGGTCTAATAGGGAAATAAAGGGAAACACGGTACAAACTCAATATAAACCCGATCTATTGGTTGAAAAAGGAAAGAAAGTGGGGACTGGGGACAAGTCAACAGAGTAAGTCCAGCACTAGATTTGCTAGCCTCACATAGTATAAGGTGGCTATACCGAACAAAAATGGGACCAACCCAGATATCATGTTCTGATGTTTGTTGCCCCGAGCCACTCTTATGTAATGCCACTAGTAAAATGTAGCAGTCGCACTACTAAAAGTAAGGACACATTATACCAATGTTGCTGGTAAAATGAAGCAATGGCACCATTAAAGTAATGTCGTATTTAACGGTTGTCATAGTTAATCCTAATGCCCACACTAATATCTAGCAATGCTGCTACTTTAGAAATTGCTATTGTCCTTGTAGGATTGCTATTCAGATAAGGAACATGCTTCTTTTCATTTGATGTATGTTTCATCACTTGTTTGTCACCCTCCTTTCCACCTTTTTTGTGCAAACAGAGACATACATTTCACGCTTGATCTTAGTTGAACTGGACAAATGATATCCAAATTATAGTTGAACATTCCAGGAGCTTCACAACCAACCTTGATGTTGCTCAATTTTATTGCAACTAATGAAGAAGAAGCTCTGTGGGTTTCGTTTTCTGATGGAAATGGAACCGGGGCTGGAGCCCTTTTCTTAAAAAATGAAGAAGAAGATGCTAGCTCATGGGACATTGCTTCAGTTTAGGTGAACTGCACCAAAAGGTCCCATGAATTGAATCATCCATGTTGGTGACTGGTGTCATCCCTTCTACGATGGCGTTGACTGCAGACATGGTTCCCATCATGAGGTATGTTCCTTTTTGGTCTGACCGTTTGCCAAAGATCCTGCATGTTGAGTCTGCTCTTGTGCTACTGTTTTGGCACTGCCATGATAAAGCAGTAATGTTATTATTTTGCACCTTAATATAGTGGCACTATTAATTTGAGGCAATTTTTTGGCACTGCTAGTGGCACTGATTTTTTTATATATCGAAAGAGGGGGTTTCCTCCAATTTCATTAAAGAAATCCAACCATAGAGAACCATTATCCGACAACATCTCAGTGTAAACGGGCAGTTATGCAACTACTACTAGAATGGAGTGAGTACTAGCAGGAGACAAGTTCGCCACATAAGCTAGGCAGGTAGGGGGACGCAGCACCATCTCGACCAAGTTTGGATTACAACCCAAATGCTACCACAGAAACATCAGAGGGGAAGATAGGGACTGAAAGAGCCAGCTTCAGCATCCCAGTCTAAGCACCCCCGGCCTCCATCCTTGCGACGCACGGTACACCTTGTTTGCCACCTGCTCGACCCTAGTGCCACTAATAAAATGAAGTAATAATACAGTTAAAATAGAGCGAATGTCTTCTCTGTCGGCGTCCTGGGAACGGGGGTCCCCAGACTTGCCTGCCTGCGGCCCACGGCGTGGCTCCACCAGCGGCCCTGTACGGCCCATCTTCACCAGCAAACACTCAAGACCCTCGTGAGGGGCCGAGCCTCGCGAGGCGGACGATGCAAGACCTCCTCGGGGGTAGCCTCACCAGGCTGGCTCATGAGGAGCGGAGAGATCAAGGCAAGGGGTACCTCGCGAGGTTCCTGTGACGTAAGCCATGACGACCAGGGCCAGGCGGGCGCCAGTGCACACAGTGTCCTCGTTTCCTCTTTGGTGCTAAAGAGGCAAGCGCAGGCGAGGAGTCCCGAGGCACAGGCAAAGGTTTGCATATCAGTGCAACGAGACCAAGACCAGCAGGACAGCAGGACGGAGGTCACCGTGGAGCCCAAGACGGTGTCACCACCAGAGCCTTTGGCAGGCGAAGACCACCTTTAGTCAGGATAACTTGTACTAGTTGTCCCCTTTCAAATTTGGCCGTTGTGGCATCCCTTCCTGCTCGATATTTGGGAAGAGGACCAGGGCCTCTATATATAGGACTAGCCACCATAGTAGGAGGTAACTCACCTTGGATCAGGTCCTTTCCATCCTCACACACAAACCGACCATGCACAAGAACACCTCTCCTCGGGAGGCTGTTCTTCCCTTGTAACTGTTCATCCTCAGCCCAAGAGGCAATCCACCACACCACACTGGAGTAGGGTATTACACCACATCGGTGGCCCGAACTAGTATAGACCTTGTGTCTCTCGTTCTGTGGGTTCGACGCGTTGAGCCTTGAGATCACGGCATGGGTGAGTCCTAGAGGGAGGAGAGATCTTCGTGCGCACCCAAGTGTTCGAACCTCAAGGGTTTTGCCAGAACCCGAAATCCGACATTTGGCGTGCTAGGTAGGGGTGCACCGAAGCTTTCATTCCGCCGATCCGCGTCCCATCGCTTCGTCGCATCCATGGCGGACGCTCGTCGAGCCCGCGCTGAGCGCCAGGCCGCCCTCGCGGCCCGCGTCGCTCAGACAGCTCCTGTCGGCGGGCCTCCCCGTTGTTCTCCGTCGCCCACTGCCAACGCCACCACCAGTCCGACGGGAAACGAGCAACAGGCGTCCTCACTGCACCCCTCGGTGCGGCAGGATGGTCGTACCGCCACACCGTCACTGGCCCCAGTCGGCTCATCGTCTCATGCTCGTCGCGCTCCCACAGACGCGCAGGCCGCGCTGCTCATGGCACGCGAGCTCCTGCGCTATCGCCCGGTCGACGACCTCTACGAGGACTGGTTGGACTACATCGCCGAGCTTGTCAGCGCCGCAGGGGGCTCCCCCGCGCCCTCCCTCTCGCTGCCTCACCCTCCGCCAGCTGCGGGCGATGTAGCTCACGGAGCGCCTCCGCCACCTTCGCACCAAGACGGCGCTCTGGCGCCAAGGCGCGTGGCCCCCCAGCATGACCCACCGCGTCGGGCGCCCGCGCGAGAAGAAGGAAGCTGCCAAGAAGTTCCCCGGTCGCAAGAGAATGCTCCCGCGCTCCCAGCGCCACCGCCGCAAGACCGCGTGCCGCCTGTAGTGGCGGCGCGCGGACATCAAGGGCAGGCTCCGCATCAGCAAAGGGCCCTGGTGACCACAGCAGGCTACCGCGCCTTCACTCCTAAGCTGCGTAGCGTCGCCTGGCCAGGCAAGTTCAAGCTGGACCTGCCTCCTCGCTACGATGGCACCCCCGACCCTGCGGAGTTCTTGTAGCTCTACGAGCTGAGCATCGAGGCGGCCAACGGCGACGAAAAAGTCATGGCGAACTGGTTCCCCATGGCTCTCAAGGATGGTGCTCGCTCGTGGCTCCTGAACCTGCCCCCGGGCTCGACCTCCTCCTGGGGCAAGATGCGCGACCGCTTCGTCACCAACTTCCAGGGCACTCGCGACCGCCCTCCGGCCACAGGTGACCTGCGCCGCATCAAGCAATAGCCAGGAGAAACCCTGCGGAAGTACATCCAGCGCTTCAACAGCGTTCGCCTCAAGATCCCAAGGTGATGGACGAGGCCATCATTTCGGTGTTTTCTGATGGCGTCCGTGACGTCAAGATGAAGGAGGAGCTCGCTATCCACGAGGAGCTATGCACGGCTCTAGAGCTGTTCAACCTGGCGACCAAGTGCGCAAGAGCTGAGGAGGGGCGCCTTTCCCTCCTCGAGCTCCCAGCTACCGACCCAGAGGAGAAGAAAGCCAAGGCCAAGGACGTGAAGCGCAAGGGAGTGGCCGTGCTTGCAGCGGAGCCGGATACGAAGCGCGGCCGTGACCATCCCGAGTCGTCCAAAAGCAGCCGACCGTTCTGCGCCTTCCACAACATACATAGCCACAACAATAATGACTGTCAAGAGCTCAGGGCCATTCAAGATGGACGCTTCGGTCGACGCCCCGAGCGCAATGACCGGGGCTATGGCCGAGGAGGAGGACGAGGCGGAGGACGCTGGGACGACCGCGGCCCCTGCCAAGAGTGGCGTGACCGGCCTCGTGAGGACCGCTGGCAGGACCAGCCTCGTGAGGGCGCCTGGAGGGATCAGCCTCGCGAGGACCGCCCTCAGGGAAACGCTGGCCTTCCTCCGCTACCGCCACCACCAAGAAGGAACAACGAACACCATCAGGACGAGGGGGCTAAGGGCTTCTAGGAGCCGCGTTCTATCGCCTGTATCTTGGGCGGAGCTCAGGCCCCAGCATCTCAGCGTATCTTCAAGCAGTTTGCTCGCGAGGTGAACGCAGCCCTTCCCAGGCTAGAGGCCACGCGCCCGCTCAGGTGGTACAAGTGCGCCATCACATTTAGCTCGGCGGACCAGCTCAAATGTGCGGCCACTGCTGGCGCCCTCCCGATGCTCTGCTCACCCATCATCAGCAACGTACAAGTCACCAAGACCCTCATCGACGGCGGCGCAGGGCTTAACGTCCTGTCCGTCGAGGCATTCGACAGCCTTCAAGTGCCATACGATCAGCTTCAGCCCACCAAGCCCTTCTCAAGAGTGACCGACGGCTCCACCACCCCGATAGGGCAGGTCCGCCTCCCTGTCACCTTCGGACACCAGGACAACTACCGCACCGAGCTCATCGACTTCGACATCGCCCACATCCGCCTGCCGTACAATGCCATCCTCGGGTATCCAGCCCTGGCCAAGTTCATGGCGGTAACTCACCACGTCTACAACATCCTCAAGATGCCAGGGAGCGGCGGGATCATCACGGTCCCCTGCGAAGAAAGAGATGCGGTGTGCTCCCTCGAGCGTGCCTTCCAAGCTGCAGCAATCAAAGACCCCGACAACGATGGTGCACAGTACCCTCCTGAGGCCATCCCCAAGAAGAAGAAGCAGCTACTCCGTACAGGGCCTCAGGGGAGCGGCGCTTCTAGCGGTGCCACGTCAGGATCGGCGCCCGTGCTTGGGGCGCCTCCCTCCCTCGCATAGGAAGGCGCGCCCGGCGCCCTCCTCGGGCAGGGCTTGGGGGCTCTCTTCTGGAGGGCCTCGGACCTAGCCAACATCACGAGGGAGGTGCTCGGGCACCACATGGAGGCGTGCTTTGTGGCACATTTCCCTCAGGAGGACACCGGGCTAGGAGCGCTCAGGAGTTCATCGCCAAGACCACTCAGGAGCTGCAGGATGCAAGGGCCATGCGCTGCGATCGCCGCCCACCTGGCGCGACTCCCCATCCACGCGAGGATGGCAGGGTGCGGGTCTGCACCGACATCCCAGGGCTCAACAGGGCCGCATCTCAGGAGCTCTACTAGCCTTCGCGCGTGGGACGTTGCGAGGGCCCACCTCACAGCTATGTTCGCATGCCATTTGGCCTGCCGAGCATGGCAGTCACCTTCCAGCGCAACCTGTGGAGCGTCCTGGCGGCTCAGGAGGCCAGGCATCTTGCGGTCCTGGCGGAGACGGAGACGGCCCTTGAGGAACTGCCTGGACCCCCAGAGCCTCCCGAGGCTCAGGACCCTGGTGGCTCATGAGGAGCAACCCCTTCGCCATGCATCTTCAGCTACGCAACGTCCCTTCAACAACGGAACCAGGTGACATTTTCCAAGTTTATTTAGCTGGGAGCGCCCCCCGGGCTGCATCGTTCCCAAGCCACGTGGGCCTGTCCCTGCGGCATGTATCCTTTTACGTCTTTAGCTTAGTCTGCTGGGGGCGCCCCTCGGGCTGCATCATCCCCAAGCCGCTCGGGTCCGACCAAGTGGCATGTATTGTTCTTGCATTTACCTAAGCTAGTTTGCTTTCCATGCATAATCTATCTATGGTTATCACCTGCTTGATTGTCACCCACCACGGGAGCCGTGCGCCGATCGTCTTTCTTCAGGATCCTTCGCATAAGAGGGCTAGGCACGGCGTCTGTGCTCAGGTCCGTCCCTGCAGCGTCGATAAATCCATCGGCTGAGCTCTGTATGGTGGGCCAGTCCCATTCACGTCACCTCCTGGGGTCGTTGGTGCTTGGCCTTCTCATGCGATAGCCTCAGGAGATTCATTCGGTGCAGGTTGCCTAACCACCTTGCAGGACCACCGTAGTCAACAAGGACCAAGACCAAGCGCAACCCGCCTTGAGGTAGGGCCTCGTGAGTCCTGCGCTGGCTCACGGGTGCCCAGACACACTTCGTCTAGCCCTGCCGTGCAAGCCACGTGTCAGGGCGGGGCTATACACGCCCCGGGGGCTCCACTCAGAGGGAGCCCTCACCCATGCACCAGTGGAAGCACCATGCTCCGTGCTAGCAGTCGACACGGCCAAGGAGCGGTTATGCCTGTGCAAGTGCGGAAGCGCTATGCTTCGCACTGGTGATAAACAACTGAGGGTGCCCCCTTGGCCGTATCAACCTTAGGGAGCCCTTGAGATCAGTGTTTGGCCTCATCGCAACACCTCCCCTCAGGAGAGTCGCGCGAGGGGGCTGGGCACGGGGGCTGCGCTTGGATCACGCCCAAGCGTACGCCACCCTACCAGGTCCCCCGGACCTGGTCGTCGCGTGCCCCTCCCGAGCCGAGCCTCGGCGAGCAAAAAGGTATGAAGGTCGTTTGAGCATCAAGGGGGACTCCTGAGCATCGCGACTCAGGAGCCTAACTGGCCACGTAGCCCCTCACCCCTTGGTCTCGTCCTGGTGATCCAGACGACCCAACGGCGGCTGAGGTATGCGCAGGGTCGGGCCCTGCCGACGTAGAACACTAGACATATTCATGCGTTTCCTTTCTGTAAATTGTTTGCGCGTCAAGGGGGACTCCTGAGCATCACAACTCGGGAGCCTAACTGGCCACGTAGCCCCTCACCCCTTGGTCTCGTCCTGGTGATCCGGACGACCCAACGGCGGCTGAGGTATGCGCGGGGTCGGGCCCTGCCGACGTAGAACGTAAAGCAAACGGGAAGGAAATCGCAAAGTCTCAAGCAAATATTACAAAACATATTGTTCTCCCGATACCAAACGCAATTTTAAACGCCTCCACAAGGCATGGTGCATATTGCAGAAGTTAAACAGGAAAGGAGCCGCCAGCAAGTCATCTCGTCATCCCCGGACGCCGCCGCCGCCCGCAAGGGATGCTTCTTCCACAGCACCACCCGCCGGAGTTGCAGGATCAGCAGCACCGCCAGTTGAGGGCGCGGGATCGAAGGCGCGGAACTTCTTCAGCAGGGCCTCCACCTAACCCTTCACGGCTTTGGCAGCAGCTGCGCAGTGCTTGGTGTCCACAGGCTCCAGCAGCTCGTCAAGTCGGGCGACAGGATCGCGAAGATGGAGGTGGCTGAAGACTTGCATCAGCGCGGCTGAGGAGAGAACGCGGGCTTCTTCCTCTGCCATGGGGCCGATATCGCTCACGACTTCCTCAAGTGCCGCGACCAGATAAGGAAGCAGCTGGGTGGGGCCCTCGTCATCGGTAGCCAGCGGCTCCTCGAAGCCCTTCCGTAGAGTGACTGCAGCGTCGTGCGAGACCTCTCCTCAAGGGACTTGAAGGCCACGCGGTCCTCATCCAAGACCTTCGCCTTGGCTTCCAGGTCGGCCTTCTCCGCCTTCATCTTCTACTCCAGCTCCTCCAGCCGACTGCGCTCCGTGGCCCGCGCCTTCACCAACTGCTCCAGCTCGGTGTCATGACCCCTGACGGCGTCCTCTCGGGCCTTCATCTTCTCCTCCTCTGCCTTGCGGCCTCGAGCTTCGTCCGCACGCTCCCTACACATGGTCTCGAGCTCGGCCTCCAGCGACCGTCAGCGATCCTAGGCCGCCTCGGCATCCTTCAGCGCCACCTCATGAGCAGCCGCGGCTTGGGCGGCGGCCTGCTTGTCCTTCTCGGAGGTCGCCGCAGCCTAGCTCAGTGCCGCTCGAATGGACACATCAGAATGAATCCAGCCAGAGACCAGCTCCAGGCGCCCGGCTACCAGGTGACGGTCGGCGCCTTGAAGGTCCTCTCGCAGCCGGAGAAGCGTGAGCACCGTCGCCGCCCCTCTCCACCGAGGGGGATGCGGCCGCCGCGGGCGATCTAGTCCCAAGCAGTACCACCTCTTCCTCCTTCCTATTTTTCGCCGCGGGCGTTGACCTAATTGCGCAACAGAGAAGCATCAAGGATCAGTAGCAGAAGCGAGAACAAGACAGGACAAGAACACTCACTGGTCCACCGCGGTGTAGTCCCTCCACTTCTTAAGCTTGAAGTCTGAGAGCCTCGCAACCTGAGGCGCGGGCGCGTGAGCTCCAGGAGCGGAAGAGGCGGTAGCAGATGGGCCGGAAGCAGCTCTAGGCAGTGTCAGAGCAGGGGCGTCATCTCAGGAGATCAGCGCCGACCTCTCCTCGTCAGAACCTCGGCCGGTGGCCTCCTCTGGGGACTGACCTTGGACCTCGAGGAACCCCCGGCCGCGGGCGGCTACCCCCTCTCCAGGGAGATACCAGCCTCATCATCATCATCAGGCAGGGTGCGGAGGATGTCGGCCTTGCGCAAGGGGGAGGTCTCCCCCATTCCCTTGGGGGTTGCCTCCGAGTCGCGCTCCTCGTCCTCATCCTCTCCCTCCTCCCCGCGGGAATCGCCAGAAGACACGACCACTGGCGCCGTTGCTACCGGGACCCCAGGGGGCGCCGGCGGCACTAGCGCGCGCCCGTCAAAGGTGGGCATGGCGGCCGCGACCCGCGCCCCTTCCTTGCGAAGGAACAAGGGAACGAAGGCACTCGGTTGATACTCCTGGTCGTCCCCGACCAAGAGGCGGAGAGCCACAGCCAGCTCTTCTTCAGACAAGGCCTCCGGGCTCAAGTGAAGCTTATCTTCTTCGCCCCTAAGAATCCACAAGGGGCGTGAGCGCGCGTGGAGCGGAGCCACACGCAGCATCAGGAATTCCCTCAGCAGCATGGCCCCCGTCAGCTTCGCCGCCTTCGCATTGCCCGGCTTCAGGTCGGCGGTCATCTTCCCCAGCACTAGCTTCGCCCGGTCGTCAATAAGCTTCGCGCAGAGCCACCCTTCGTCGGACTGGGGCATCTCCGTCGGCAGCGTCAACCGTGGGTGGACGCACTTGGCATCCATCATGACCCACTTGCTCCTGAAGCCCTCGGCCTTTTTTCCAGCCTTCGAGATCGCGTTGGACTTGTCGGCCGCGACGAAGTTGGCACACCCTGAGGTGTGGCCGTCATTGATCCGGAGGAAGAAGAAGAGGCGCAGCAGAGCCACGAACGGCAACACCCCGACATACGCCTCACAGTAGAAGGCAAAGATCGATAGGAGAAGAACAGAGTTGGGATGAAGATGGAGGGCCTGCAACCTGTAATGGCTGAGGACGGCGTAGAAGAAGTCGGAGAAAGGGGGAACCAGCCCCGCAATGACGCTGCTCATGAAGAAGGGGTAGAAGGTGCTCCTCGGAGCCTCTGGCTCGACGGAGCCAGCCTGGAGCTTGGACTTCCCCTTCTCGTTGTTCTCCCCCGCCGTCAGCAGACGCGTGGCGGAGAGGTTCTTCTCCGAGACATTGGGCGCGTCCAGAGCCCGCTCGTACTAGGCGGGCGACGAAGCAGCCTTGACCTTTCGGGGCACCATTGGTCACTAGCTCGAAAGGGAATTAAAGCAGATCTGGAGATTTCGGAAGCAAGGAGCGAGAAAGGGGATCTGGAGCAAGGCGAAGGAAAGCAATGAAGGCAAACGTTGCCCACGCCAGTATTTTGTCAAGTCGGGCAGTTGCCGAGGCAGCGTGGGAAAGCGGAGACGCCCACGTCCAATCAATCGCTACGCGTCGACCAGGGCTGCAGGCTGTGGGG
The DNA here is from genome assembly GCF_018294505.1 of Triticum aestivum. Taxonomy (NCBI): domain Eukaryota; kingdom Viridiplantae; phylum Streptophyta; class Magnoliopsida; order Poales; family Poaceae; genus Triticum; species Triticum aestivum. Next base: position 100,425,311 of record NC_057811.1, read on the forward strand.
CCCGTGGCGCTCTGCACTTGCCCCTTGGCTTCGCCTCGAAGCCAAGTCCAAGCGCGCCTTGGGCCCGGGGGCAACTGTCGGCGTCCTGGGAACGGGGGTACCCAGACTTGCCTGCCTGCGGCCCACGGTATGGCTCCACCAGCGGCCCCGTACGGCCCATCTTCACCAGCAAACACTCAAGACCCCCGCGAGGGGCCGAGCCTCGCGAGGCGGACGACGCAAGACCTCCTCGGGGGTAGCCTCACCAGGCTGGCTCGCGAGGGCCAGAGAGATCAAGGCAAGGGGTACCTCGCGAGGTTCCTGTGACGTAAGCCATGACGACCAGAGCTAGGTGGGCGCCAGCGCGCACAGTGTCCTCGTTTCCTCTTTGCTGCTAAAGAGGAAAGTGCAGGCGAGGAGTCCCGAGGCATCAGGCAAAGGTTTCCATATCAATGCAACGAGACCAAGACCAGCAGGACGGCAGGACGGAGGTCACCGTGGAGCCCAAGACGGCGTCACCACCAGAGCCTTTGGCAGGTGAAGACCACCTTTAGTCAGGATAACTTGTACTAGTTGTCCCTTTTCAAATTTGGCCGTTGTGGCATCCCTTCCCGCTCGATATTTGGGAAGAGGACCAGGGCCTCTATATATAGGACTAGCCACCATAGTAGGAGGTAACTCACCTTGGATCAGGTCCATTCCATCCTCACACACAAACCGACCAAGCACAAGAACACCTCTCCTCAGGAGGTTGTTCTTCCCTTGTAACTGTTCATCCTCAGCCCAAGAGGCAATCCACCACACCACACTGGAGTAGGGTATTACACCACATCGGTGGCCCGAACCAGTATAAACCTTGTGTCTCTCGTTCTGGGGGTTCGACGCATTGAGCCTTGAGATCGCGGCGTGGGTGAGTCCTAGAGGGAGGAGAGATCTTCATGCGCACCCCAGTGTTCGAACCTCAAGGGTTTTGCCGGAACCTGAAATCTGACACTCTCTATCATTTCATTTCCAATGTAGATAAAGGAAGTGCTTCTCTTTGTTAGTATATGTCTCATCAACTAGTCCCATTGTTAATGTTTAAGCGTTTCTACAAACTGGGGTGCTTAATTTTAGTTGATCTGCACAAAAATAGAGATTGGAATGTCTCAAGGCCGCTCCTTGTACTACCATGTACACTGATTGTGACGCCCGGATAATTATGCTACAGTAACCCTACGCTAATGATGCCACGTCACCTCTGTTAGTGTTGAAAATCTCGCGTTAGTTCAAAACCGGATCAAAATTCAAATTCAAAATATGGCAAACAACAAATTTTTCAAAAATTAAAACTAAAATGTTTGGGTTGTTTCAAATAAATCGTAAGCAATTATGGTGGAGAGACCAAGCTTTGATAAAATGTTTAAAGGCTCTAAAGTAATTAAAACAGCAGCTATGACAATTAATTAAATGCCTTTTAAAAATAATAATAATGCAAACTATTTTAATCAGGTGTCAAACTTTTTGGGGCAGTAGAATAAATTATAACATTAATTTAGGAGTTGTATTTATATTTTATAAAACAGAAATTAAAAGAATAAAATAGAAAAGGAAATAGATAAAGAAAAGAAAACAGAAAAGAAACAAAAAAGGGGAAAGACAAAGCCCCCCTCCCCATGGGCCATTCGGCCCAACTGGCCACCCAGGCCACCAGGAGGCCCACCCCGCACTCCCCATATCCCCCACCCCCCGAAACCCTAGCCAAACCACCCACTCTCCCCTCGCTCTCTTCCCCCCTCTCCCCGATCTGGACGCGCCGCTCCCGATCCCGTCGTCATCGCCGACGGCCGGCACCGCCTCGCCGAGCCTGACGCCGCCCGATGCCGCCCCGCGCCCCTGGCGCCGGCGCTCGTCCCCGGCGCCATCCCGACGCCCCACCTCGTCGGTCGCTGGACTGCCCCGCCCCGCCTCTCCATCGCCGGCCGACCCCGAACCTCACCGCCGTCCGCCTCGTCCTCCTCCCCGTCAGCGCCATCGCGCCTCGCCGCCAAACTCCCCTGCAACGGGGGTGAGAACCCCATTCCCCCTGCTTCTCTTTCCCCGCCGTCCCACACATCCACCGTCGTGCGTCGCCGCGCCCCTGTGCACTTCGCCGGGCAGCCGCCCACTCGCCGAACGCGCCCTTCCCCGGCGCGCTCACCGCGCCCTGCCGCTCCTCTGCCTCGCCCCGTCACCGCCCGCATGCGCCACCGCGGCGCCTCCCGCCTTCGGCCGCCGCAGGCCCCGCCCCGCCGCACCTTGCTCGCCGGCGGCGCGCCTTGGCCGCGGCCATGCCTCGGGCGTGTGCTCGCGAGCCCTGGCGGGTTCATCCTGCCCCGCCACCCGTTACGCCCGCTCCGTCGGGCCCGTGTACCACTGACCAGTGGGTCCTCCCCCCTGTGTCAATGACAGATGGGGCCCACGCCCTTGGAACGCAAAAAAAAAATAGAAAGAAAATATAAATAAAACAAATAATAAATTTAAATAAATTTAATTAATTAATTAACTAAATTAATTAAGTTAATTAATCCTAATTAACCTGTTAGTTTAATTAAACAGTAAATAGTTTAACTAAACCCTAATTAACCTAACAGAGTATGACACATGGGTCCCACTGGACCCACGCGTCAGTTTGACCCAGTCAACCCCTGTCGGCTGCTGACGTCAGCATGACATCATGCTGATTTCATAATTCCAATTTCGAATTAAATTAAATAATTAATTAAATTCCAGAAATTAATAAAATCTTTAGAAAATCATATCTTTTAATCTGTAACTCGGATTAAATTATTTTCAACATGAAAGTTGCTCAGAACGACAAGACAAATCCGAATACGCAGTCCGTTCGTCCGCCACGCGTCCCTAGCATAGTGAACCTGCAACATTTCACCTCCGGTTCATCTGTCCGAAAACGTGAAACACCGGGGATATTTTCCCGGATGTTTCCCCCCTTCACCGGTATCACCTCATACCGCTTTAGAACACGTCTAGCTCTGCCTGTTGTCCTGTTATGCACTTGCTTGCTATGTATTTACTGTTTCTCCCCCCTCTTCTCTTCGGTAGACCCCGTGACGATGTTGATGCCCCTGTGGTCGACTACGTCACTGACGACCCCTCCTTCTTGTCTGAGCAACCAGGCAAGCCCCCCCTTGATCACCAGATATCGCCTATTCTTCTCTATACTGCTTGCATTAGAGTAGTGTAGCATGCTACTGCTTTCGGTTAATCCTATTCTGTTGCATAGCCTGTCATTGTTGCTATAGTTGTTTCCCTTACCTGCTATCCTACTGCTTAGTATAGGATGCTAGTTTTCCATCAGTGGCCCTACACTCTTGTCCGTCGGCCATGCTATACTACTAGGCCGTGATCACTTCGGGAGGTGATCATGGGTATATGCTATATACATTATATACATGACACATGTGGTGACTAAAGTCGGGTCGGCTCGAGGAGTACCCGCAAGTGGTTCTGATGAGGGGCCTGAAAGGACAGGTGGCTCCACCCCGGTAGAGGTGGGCCTGGGTTCCTGACAGCCCCCGACTGTTACTTTATGGCGAAGCGACAGGGCAGGTTGAGACCGCCTAGGTGAGAGGTGGGCCTGGCCCTGGTCGGCGTTCGCGGATAAATAACACGCTTAACGAGTTCTTGGTATTTGATCTGAGTCTGGCCATTTGGTCTATACGCACTAACCATCTACGCGGGAGTAGTTATGGGTATCCCGACGTCGTGGTATCAGCCGAAGCCTTCTTGACGTCAGCAACTGAGTGGCGCGCGCCGCATTGGACCGTAAGCTCGCGCTTGTATTAAGGGGCTAGGTCTGCTTCCGGCCGCGTACGCAACGTGCAGGTGTGCATAGGGCGATGGGCCCAGACCCCTGCGCGCATAGGGTTAGACCGGCGTGCTGACCTCTCTGTTGAGCCTAGGTGGGGCTGCGACGTGTTGATCTTACGAGGCCGGGCATGACCCAGAAAAGTGTGTCCGGCCAAATGGGATCGAGCGTGTTGGGTTATGTGGTGCACCCCTGCAGGGAAGTTTATCTATTCGAATAGCCGTGTCCCTCGGTAAAAGGACGACCCGGAGTTGTACCTTGACCTTATGACAACTAGAACTGGATACTGAATAAAATACACCCTTCCAAGTGCCAGATACAACCCGGTGATCGCTCTCTAACAGGGTGACGAGGAGGGGATCGCCGGGTAGGATTATGCTATGCGATGCTACTTGGAGGACTTCAATCTACTCTCTTCTACATGCTGCAAGATGGAGGCTGCCAGAAGCGTAGTCTTCGACAGGACTAGCTATCCCCCTCTTATTCTGGCATTCTGCAGTTCAGTCCACTGATATGCCCCTTTACACATATACCCATGCATATGTAGTGTAGCTCCTTGCTTGCGAGTACTTTGGATGAGTACTCACGGTTGCTTTTCTCCCTCTTTTCCCCCTTTCTATACCTGATTGTCGCAACCAGATGCTGGAGTCCAGGAGCTAGAGATCCCGAGGATGATTCTACATGGAGTTCGGCTTCGAGGAGTAGTTAGGAGGTCCCAGGCAGGAGGCCTTGCCTTTTCGATCGTTGCTACTTTTGTGCTAGCCTTCTTAAGGCAAACTTGTTTAACTTATGTCTGTACTCAGATATTGTTGCTTCCGCTGACTCGTCTATGATCGAGCACTTGTATTCGAGCCCTCGAGGCCCCTGGCTTGTATTATGATGCTTGTATGACTTATTTATGTTGTAGAGTTGTGTTGTGATATCTTCCCGTGAGTCCCTGATCTTGATCGTACACATTTGCGTGCATGATTAGTGTACGGTCAAATCAGGGGGCGTCACAAGTTGGTATCAGAGCCGACTGCCTATAGGAATCCCCTTTCCAACTCCTTGGCCGAAGTCGAGTCTAGTCATTGAAAAACTTTTACTAACATGGCTGTGTGGCTTACGGGCCCACGTCGCCATTGGGTGGTATTAGGATCTTTTACTCCTTGTCTATACTCTGGGACTCTGATCTCTCTTCTATTCGGGTTAAGTGAATTTTGCTAAATCTAACATTAGGATCTCGTTATCACTTTCACCCGGAGAGCCCCTTATTACTGATGATCGTCTGCTGCACGTGAAGACCCTGAAGATACTCTCCGCTGATAACCCGAGAACTTGTGTTCATCGCTTTTGCAATTCCCTTTCATCGATAAACTCCTATGGATAACCACGTATACTCGCCATTCATACAATGTTTCCCAGTTGATCTTGTTATTACAAGATACCCCGAAATTCTCTCTGTTGTTCCGAGAATCCTTTGAGCTTACTGCCTTGCTGTTCTTTGTCACCTGAATACCCCTACGGATAATTCTCGCACTTACCGAGTATCCGGTCATCCCCAGTTGATTCAAGTATTCCACAATAGTCTTCAAAATACTATTCGATCTTCCGAAAATCCTCAGGAGCCTATTGCTCTTGAAATTCTTGTTTGCTTGCATTATGGTTAATCCCATAAGTCTCGTAATCTTATTGGCATCTCTTGTCATTATCATTTTGAGTCCGTTGATTCAATTTGTTGCGAATGCTCGCAATCCTCAATCATATCCTAGAATTCATTCTTCCGGCTCAGACGTCATTTTAAACGTGAGCTGGATCTCGACCTATCAAATTGCCATCGATTGTACCCCTAAGCCTACTCAACTTATCCATCCTTGATCAGAGCGTTGCTTCTGACCCCCTGATTTGGAAATCATAATTCTTTTGCATTTGAACTTTGAGTTAGTCAGTTGTTTCTATAATCAGATCTCCTTGCATTCTTCTTCCTCTGGTTGAGTACCGATGCTCACATCAGATCCCTTGTGGACCATCGGTTCCTTTGTTGGATTTTATCCGACAGTGTCCTTCATATTGAATAACCTTGTGAGCCTTTCCACGGGTATATAATGCCTTTGGTAAATTGTATCTCTGCTTTGTGAACCATGCTCTACTTTCGAGCTTGTATTATTTACTCCGAAGTTCGTGGTATATGTTCCTAAGATGCCCTGATGGGTTGAACCTATACCTTCCCTAAAAACCGTATGAACCCGAAGGTTTTCACAAGCCATACCCTTCTGCTTTTTTACCAGATAATTTTCTACCATACAACTTCATCGAACGCGAGAAGTAAATGAAAGGTTATGCATTGGAGAAGTGGGAGTCGACCTTGAACTTTGCGTTCATGCCCATGGACACGATGTAGATCTTATCGTTCAAAGCTTTTCTTAAATTAATTATTCCATTGGTATAAGTTCATCTTATATCTGGGATCTGGCCTTTTTCAATCGTGGTTCCGACCATGTTCTCCTTTAAATACCATTTCTCGTGCAAGTTTAAGCACTTGTCTTCTGCAGAGCAATACCCTAGTCCAACCTCTACTTTGATCTGTCGTCGAGCATTACCCCCCCTGGTATCTCGAGATTATCACGGAACTGCATAACTTATTATGAGTTCTCCATCAAGTGCTACATTCTCATTGATTCCAATTTTCCACGGGCTCTGAGTTATTAATCACGCAAAGACACCGATAACTGAACCGAGTCCGCACTACGGTTCAACAACTCTTAGTAATCTTCTTTAAGTACGAGTTTGTACCCGATCACGCCATTCCTAGCCTGTTTGGCTATGTCATTATCTTGATGATTTTAACTGTGCTACATGGACCTTCCCAGCGCACAAATTTCGACAGTGAGCTAATCTTGCGTCGATCTCCCTCGTCATATCACTTCTCCTTGAATAGCAAATTTGATTTCGAGTTTGTGCCCTACCCGTGGTTCCAATAACCTTTCGCTTTCATCATTCCTTTGACTTGATGTCATCGTCGATCAATTACATCTTCTTGAAAACCTCTCGACAAATTTGTCGTGATCATTGTCAACAATTTGATTTCTTCCAAGTTGTGTGTCGAAATTCAGGATGAGAAATACCATCCTTGCCCCTCGATGAATTGTGTTATCATCGACAACATTCTTGCCTCCCCTCAACACAAACTTGATCATGTTATGGAGCTCCTTGCTAACCAGCTTATGTTATGTTCTACCTTGGAGTATTACCATATTTTATGTCAAGGATATTGTGAGAATTTCTCCACCTCTTGAGAATTCTTGATATAGTAATACTTCTCGCCATCTCCATTTGTTTTCTGATCCCCGTGTTGTTTCTAAACGAAATACCGACAAATGGTCTGTGATGTGTAAATTCTAAACTTCTAGCAACCCTAATGCTTTGAAGTTATTGGCCTATAGTTTCATTCTACGTCTATGGCTTAATGAATCATCATTCGAACATTGATCGTGCTACCTAGCCCATATTTCGGGTGCACCTTTCAACCAATGTTTAACTATGTATGTTTTCCTTGAGCATACGTCATTAAGTCATTCGATCTAGCTATGTTATCTCCTTGTTGACATAGTTGGGGAAATCCATCTTTTGGAGTTCTCAACGGATTGTCGCTGAGTCCATCAGTCACCCCCTCATCCTCTCCTTGGTTTAATGATGAACTCTTGTTTCGGAACTTGCTTTCATATTTCATTTCCCGAGAATCTTACAATGTCATCCCATCAATTTGTGTTGCACCTTTCTTCTGAGACATCCTGAGTCTGAGGTATCCTGACACCAATCAGATCTGAACCTCGGTCAGATATGATGGTTGGAACATATTTCCAAGAGTTATACACTGGTCTACTATGACCCAATACGGTGATGATACCCAGCACACCTGGCGGGAGGACCTATTGTTATAAGTTTTTCCTTTTAGCAAGGTTAGCTATTCTTCCATGAGGAAATTGTAAGACTTACTCTATAAGTTGTTCCTGATGGATCCTTTTTGTTTCCAAAGTCTGATCTTCACCTGTTGACCATGTCAATGCTATCTCGAAGCATGTCTATGGTACTCCGATTTTCAACAGGAACATTTGAAGCCCAATGCTAAATGTTTCCTGCTCAATTATCCAAACACCGTTGTATGGGTAACGTCATGAAATTCCTCTCCCCTACCTAAAGAGTTTTCTACATTATATCCTGTCATGAATATCATGCTCAGCTTGTCCTTGGGAAGGATATACCCTTGAAATATGTGTTTAAACACATTTTCCTTTCCATTCTTCTGTTTAATCTGATAATCATATTTTCCTTTCCATTGGTTGGTTTAACGTTTCTGGTGATCTATATGATCTAAGCAGTATTATTCTCCTGCTTATGTAAACACCTCGGTGTACAACTCTGTCAGTAAGACCCTGTTACTATTGTTGGTGACATTTCGGTAACCACCGATGGACGAGAACTTTGCCTAATGGTCCGCCTCGTTTCAACGAGCAGGAAAATGGTTCTCTTCGTCCCTCGCCCTTGGTACCGACGATGTTGCTGACATATAACTGACAGGCTACCCTCTGACATGCCTTGCTATCATGATCGTGCAAGATGTCACCGCCCTTCCTACTTTTAACCCACATGGTGGGCCCATAACCCACAGTTCCACAGGATCGAAACCTGACTCTCCTGTGCACCCCCTGTTCCCAAATTTATTCATCGCGCGTGGCCTCGTATGTAATTCACGGACCACCGTCCTACTGATCTATACTGGCATCAGACATAATACTTATTCCGATTGCTTTGAACCCCTTTCACACTTTGTTTCAGGCTTCGAACGATTGCCTACCCGTTTGAAACTCCTCATGGTACCTTCTTACTTGCTCTCGGCTTTTCTTAAGATTTAGTTCGAGAGATACTTTCCGCCACCTTCCCCGATGATATTGACCAGATAGTAAACCCTGCAGAAGTCCGTTCTTCCAGAATACCCCCTTACTCTGTCGTAAGTACGATGGAGTTCCCGAAGAAAGGACGACAACTTTATCATGATGACCTGAAACAGCAGAATGAAGACATCAATGTAATGGATCAACCTCTTCGAGAAGAACAACCAAGACCAAGAACGCTCCCTAGAATTTCGTAACCCGAACCTTCCCCCTTTACTTCCCTCTTAAATCTCGGGACGAGATTTCTTGTAGTGGAGGAGAATTGTGACGCCCGGATAATTATGCTACAGTAACCCTACGCTAATGATGCCACGTCACCTCTGTTAGTGTTGAAAATCTCGCGTTAGTTCAAAACCGGATCAAAATTCAAATTCAAAATATGGCAAACAACAAAAGTTTTCAAAAATTAAAACTAAAATGTTCGGGTTGTTTCAAATAAATCGTAAGCAATTATGGTGGAGAGACCAAGCTTTGATAAAATGTTTAAAGGCTCTAAAGTAATGAAAACAGCAGCTATGACAATTAATTAAATGCCTTTTAAAAATAATAATAATGCAAACTATTTTAATCAGGTGTCAAACTTTTTGGGGCAGTAGAATAAATTATAACATTAATTTAGGAGTTGTATTTATATTTTATAAAACAGAAATTAAAAGAATAAAATAGAAAAGGAAATAGATAAAGAAAAGAAAACAGAAAAGAAACAAAAAAAGGGGAAAGACAAAGCCCCCCTCCCCCTGGGCCATTCGGCCCAACTGGCCACCCAGGCCACCAGGAGGCCCACCCCGCACTCCCCATATCCCCCACCCCCCGAAACCCTAGCCCAACCACCCACTCTCCCCTCGCTCTCTTCCCTCCCTCTCCCCGATCTGGACGCGCCGCTCCCGATCCCGTCGTCATCGCCGACGGCCGGCGCCGCCTCGCCGAGCCTGACGCCGCCCTGTGCCGCCCCGCGCCCCTGGCGCCGGCGCTCGTCCCCGGCGCCACCCCGACGCCCCACCTCGTCAGTCGCTGGACTGCCCCGCCCCGCCTCTCCATCGCCGGCCGACCCCGAACCTCACCGCCGTCCGCCTCGTCCTCCTCCCCGTCGGCGCCATCGCGCCTCGCCGCCAAACTCCCCTGCAACGGGGGTGAGAACCCCATTCTCCCTGCTCCTCTTTCCCCGCCATCCCGCACATCCACCGTCGTGCGTCGCCGCGCCCCTGTGCACTTCGCCGGGCTGCCGCCCACTCGCCGAAAGCGCCCTTCCCCGGCGCGCTCACCGCGCCCTGCCGCTGCTCTGCCTCGCCCCGTCACCGCCCGCATGCGCCACCGCGGCGCCTCCCACCTTCGGCCGCCGCAGGACCCGCCCCGCCGCACCTTGCTCGCCGGCGGCGCGCCTTGGCCGCGGCCACGCCTCGGGCGTGTGCTCGCGAGCCCTGGCGGGTTCGTCCTGCCCCGCCACCCATTACGCCCGCTCCGCCGGGCCCCTATACCACTGACCAGTGGGTCCTCCCCCCTGTGTCAATGACAGATGGGGCCCACGCCCTTGGAACGCAAAAAAAAATTTAGAAAAAAATATATAAATAAAACAAATAATAAAATTAAATAAATTTAATTAATTAATTAACTTGATTAATTAACTAAATTAATTAAGTTAATTAATCCTAATTAACCTGTTAGTTTAATTAAACAGTAAATAGTTTAACTAAACCCTAATTAACCTAACAGAGTATGACACGTGGGTCCCACTGGACCCACGCGTCAGTTTGACCCAGTCAACCCCTGTCGGCTGCTGACGTCAGCATGACATCATGCTGATGTCATAATCTAATTTCGAATTAAATTAAATAATTAATTAAATTCCAGAAATTAATAAATCTTTAGAAAATCATATCTTTTAATCCGTAACTCGGATTAAATATTTTCACATGAAAGTTGCTCAGAACGACGAGACGAATCCGAATACGCAGTCCGTTCGTCCGCCACGCGTCCCTAGCATAGTGAACCTGCAACATTTCACCTCTGGTTCATCTGTCCGAAAACGTGAAACACCGGGGATATTTTCCCGGATGTTTCCCCCCTTCACCGGTATCACCTCATACCGCGTTAGAACACGTCTAGCTCTGCCTGTTGTCCTGTTATGCACTTGCTTGCTATGTATTTACTGTTTCTCCCCCCTCTTCTCTTCGGTAGACCCCGTGACGATGCTGATGCCCCTGTGGTCGACTACGTCACTGACGACCCCTCCTTCTTGTCTGAGCAACCAGGCAAGCCCCCCCTTGATCACCAGATATCGCCTATTCTTCTCTATACTGCTTGCATTAGAGTAGTGTAGCATGTTACTGCTTTCGTTAATCCTATTCTGATGCATAGCCTGTCATTGTTGCTACAGTTGTTACCCTTACCTGCTATCCTACTGCTTAGTATAGGATGCTAGTTTTCCATCAGTGGCCCTACACTCTTGTCCGTCTGCCATGCTATACTACTGGGCCGTGATCACTTCGGGAGGTGATCACGGGTATATACTATATACATTATATACATGACACATGTGGTGACTAAAGTCGGGTCGGCTCGAGGAGTACCCGCAAGTGATTCTGATGAGGGGGCTGAAAGGACAGGTGGCTCCACCCGGTAGAGGTGGGCCTGGGTTCCTGACGGCCCCCGACTGTTACTTTATGGCGGAGCGACAGGGCAGGTTGAGACCACCTAGGAGAGAGGTGGGCCTGGCCCTGGTCGGCGTTCGCGGATAAATAACACGCTTAACGAGTTCTTGGTATTTGATCTGAGTCTGGCCATTTGGTCTATACGCACTAACCATCTACGCGGGAGTAGTTATGGGTATCCCGACGTCGTGGTATCAGCCGAAGCTCTTCTTGACGTCAGCGACTGAGTGGCGCGCGCCGCATTGGACCGTAAGCTCGCGCTTGTATTAAGGGGGCTAGGTCTGCTTCCGGCCGCGTACGCAACGTGCAGGTGTGCATAGGGCGATGGGCCCAGACCCCTGCGCGCATAGGGTTTAGACCGGCGTGCTGACCTCTCTGTTGAGCCTAGGTGGGGCTGCGACGTGTTGATCTTACGAGGCCGGGCATGACCCAGAAAAGTGTGTCCGGCCAAATGGGATCGAGCGTGTTGGGTTATGTGGTGCACCCCTGCAGGGAAGTTTATCTATTCGAATAGCCGTGTCCCTCGGTAAAAGGACGACCCGGAGTTGTACCTTGACCTTATGACAACTAGAACTGGATACTGAATAAAATACACCCTTCCAAGTGCCAGATACAACCCGGTGATCGCTCTCTAACAGGGCGACGAGGAGGGGATCGCCGGGTAGGATTATGCTATACGATGCTACTTGGAGGACTTCAATCTACTCTCTTCTACATGCTGCAAGATGGAGGCTGCCAGAAGCGTAGTCTTCGACAGGACTAGCTATCCCCCTTTATTCTGGCATTCTGCAGTTCAGTCCACTGATATGCCCCTTTACACATATACCCATGCATATGTAGTGTAGCTCCTTGCTTGCGAGTACTTTGGATGAGTACTCACGGTTGCTTTTCTCCCTCTTTTCCCCTTTCTATACCTGATTGACGCAACCAGATGCTGGAGTCCAGGAGCTAGAGATCCCGAGGATGATTCTACGTGGAGTTCGGCTTCGAGGAGTAGTTAGGAGGTCCCAGGCAGGAGGCCTTGCCTTTTCGATGGTTGCTACTTTTGTGCTAGCCTTCTTAAGGCAAACTTGTTTAACTTATGTCTGTACTCAGATATTGTTGCTTCCACTGACTCGTCTATGATCGAGCACTTGTATTCGAGCCCTCGAGGCCCCTGGCTTGTATTATGATGCTTGTATGACTTATTTATGTTGTAGAGTTGTGTTGTGATATCTTCCCGTGAGTCCCTGATCTTGATCGTACACATTTGCGTGCATGATTAGTGTACGGTCAAATCGGGGGCGTCACACTGATGTTCATCACTGGCAGAAGGTGTATCGGGGAGACTTGAGTCGATTTCCAATATTTGGCGTACCGTATGAGGCGTCGCAGGGCCCATATCTCCCTCGCAGCATTGCATACTATGATACTATCGCAATATTTTCTTCTATTTATTAGTGTATGTTTCATCAACTAGTTCCATTATAATGTAATCATGCCTTTTCATTATCAGTGCAAACAGGGTTATTCAGCTGCATTTTGGTGGAACTGCACAAATGTACGGATGGAACCGGCATATATGCAGAGTGCGAGGTGCCAAGTAAAAATTACCGACACCAACCCTGCTCCATCTAAGAATTGGCATCCACCACCATCAGTGGGATGTGTGGTGCTCACTGTGGACGGATCTTTCTCGGCAGCAAATCCTCTAACCAAATACTAGTAGCTTAGACTTCAAAAAAAAAATACTAGTAGCTTATATTGGCAGTTTTCTAGGGTGTACTCTTTTCTGAAAGAAGCACCAATCTATTTTTCTTTATTTGTACATAGTGTCACAACTTTGACCCAAAGGTCCAAAGCTATTTTAGGGTGATTGGCGTAGTACTTGGAGACTGATTGTAAGCATGATTTTTATTAGTTGTCACACTGATTGTAAGCATGAGCAGATGGAAGATTAGGTTAGTGCGAAGCTTACCTTAAACCCTACCGACGCCGTTGGAATGAGGCGAGCGTCGAGGGAACCATGGAGAACGGTGGGGAAGTGATGTCGCGCCATCCGGCCTCCTCTTTCGGTGGGAAAAGAATACTCCTGTGGCTCCGGATGGCTCTGCACCCTCACGAACGGCACACCGTACGCGATCGATTCATTATCCTCTAGGTGCTCGACCTTCGACCTGTACGCCCACCACCTCCGCGTGACTTTCACCGCGGGCGAATCTGTCTACTCCATCGTCCAGAGGAGATACTCGATGAACTCGAAGGACTGCGGCGTGACTGCCGCCGAGGAGTACATCGCCGCCCTGATTGTTGTCGTCTCGCTCTTTCGCATACATTGCCACATGGCCCTCACTGTCCTGGAAATCTCCCACTCATTGTCAAACCAAGTAAGGATCTCCTTCAACCTGACTAACTTTGCCTGGTCGCCGCCGGCGATCTGCCTGATTCATTGCTGCATCCTCTCCATAGATGTCCTTCTGAGTGGTCTGGTGCTAGCTTTGGAAGATGGGAGGAGAGACGGTGGTCTTGCAATAGAGAAGAGGGAGAGGCGAGACGGTGGTTTTGGAATGGAGATGATGGAGAGGAGAGGGGGTGGTTTTGAAATGGAGAAGAGGGAGAGGTGAGACGGTGGTTTTGGAATTGAGATGATGGAGAGGAGAGGTTTCCCTGCCTTTCGGTCATTGACAGGTGGGCCCCGCGCTTGGTGGGACCCATGTGTCAGTGTCTCAATGGCAGGATGGGCTACGTCAGGGGATCCTCGTCCGAGGAGAGAGGAGGTGGTTTTGCAATGGAGAAGAGGGAGAGGTGAGACGGTGGTTTTGGAATGGAGATGATGGAGAGGAGAGGAGGTGGTTTTGCAATGCAGAAGAGGGAGAGGAGCATGCGGTAGCGATTTAGGATTGGACGAGAGGGCCGGCGTCTGTGACTGGATCAAAATCAAAATCAATTTACCCTTCAATTAAGAAAGCGACCCCACATTAACTAGTCTCCCTTTTATTCTGGGTCATAATTGACCATGATTTTCACAAATAAAATATATGTTATAGGTTGCAAAAATAATATAATTTGAAAGTACATTCAGATATGAACCAAATGATACAATTTTTGGTGACATGCATTCACATTTTGCTTGTCAAATACAGTACGTGGTCAAACTTTGACCCAAAATACGCAAAACAAAAAATACTTCCAAGACCAGCGCTGCTCCTCTCCTCTTAAACCACCGCCGCTCCTCTCCTGTTCCAATCTAAATCCAGTGCCGCTCCTCTCCTCTTCCATTTCAAAACCACCACCCCTCCACTCCTATTCCAATCCAAAACCAGCATCGCTCCTCTCCCGTTCTAATCCAAAACCAGCGCTGCTCCTCTCCTCTTCCATTCAAAAACCACCGCCGGCGAGTGAAGATGCTGTGGGGAAGTAGATCGATGGACGAGTACAACCGATACGTGAGGATCGCAGACGGCGACCCTGTGAAGCTAGCTAGGATGTTGGAGATACAGTCTTGGTTTGACAACAAGGACCAACTAGCAATGACGGCGACATCCATGGCCAAATATCTGCAACAGAGCGAAAAGGCGGCGATACTCCCGAAGGGAGTCGCGCGGGAGTACATAGAGTTTCTCCTCTGGGCCATGGAGCAAACAGATTCACCAAATCCGATCGTGAGGGAGCGGTGATGGGAGTATCGATCCCAGATGGAGCATCCACCAGAGATTGAAGGATCAAGCATCTATAGGGTGCCGTTTGTGAGGGTGTCATGCCAGAGCAAGCCGGTGGAGTCTTCGTCGACCGAACCCAGCTGCAAGAGGAGAAAAGCAGTTGGCCCGACGACGCTTCCCCGCCATCCTCTCCCTCGCCGTTCACACCGTCTCACGGGGCGGCTGTCTGCCGCCAAGGAATAGGAGGGAACTGCCCCCCAGCCCAATAGTCGGGCAGGTTGTGAATTGTCAAGAGGAGCTTAGGGTTGTCAGTATTTGCAGGTTGTGAATTGTGTTTTGTGTTGTGTATTTTGAGAGTACTTTCAGATATGAATGTCTTTTGAATTTCAGATTTGCAGTATTGAGCATATGAAGTATTTTATGAATTCTAGAGATCTATTTTTAGCACTTAAAAAATGTAGTTTCATAGGAGTATAAAAGTGCAGACAATGTGATTCTCAGAGAAGAAACTGCAAGTTTCAGTTTCAGATAAGAAACTGCAAGTTCAGTTTCAGATAAGAAACTGCAACTTTCAGAGGCAGAGCATTTATATTAACACGGCCTTTTCAAACAGGGTTAACATCATGTTGGAAGTTTTATTCATGGTCGAAAATGGAACTATCAGCCAGTTAACATCATGCTGATCAACATTCATGCATAGCACATCTTCATATGATGCACAGTCAAAAAGATATGCTATTTTCAAAATGCCCACACAATGTCGAGTGTGCGAAAAACAGAGAAAACGAGGGACGAAGTTTTGGCAAGTGTTGGACGTGGTGTGCGTAGATGACAATGGGGACCCACATGTCAATAATGGCAGAGGCAAAAAAATTGGAGATATTTTCCCTGCATCAGGTGGAATCGAACCCGGGCGGAACAGCTGCCGGGTAGTGTCACTTGGCCACTGGGCTAGTTCACTACTTTCGTTACAAATAAGGCACTGCCTTGGGTGGTCCGATCACCTCCTGCGCCTTTGTGCGCTCGCCGCGGCGCCGCTGTCTGCCATTGTGAACATGCTGAACAAATGAGAGGAATCTGGAGAGGACTGTACGTGGAGAGGCGGACAGTCGGGACCCACCAGGTCTATGGCCGTACGCAAGCAAGTGCCTCATTAAAAAAACTTCCTCCTAATGCTATGCTGACGTTGGGGCCCACGGGTTTGTCAACATAGTTACATTTCTTTAGGTGCTTCAACGTAGGAGATAAATTCACAACGAAGCTGTGGAGCTGGCTGGTAGTATCATTTTATTATCACTAGGGCAGCAAGTATCCGCTGGGTTTTGGGCTGCCCCGTCTAGGCTTTCTTTTTTAACATGCGCAGCCCACGACATGTCGGTTTGTATTTTCTTGAGGGCCGTCATGTATCGACCGGCCTATGGACCTCCCATCCGAGGTTTTATTTTTCTTGAAACATCGGTAACCCAATTTTTGTATTTTTTTGAAGAAAACGCACAGGTCTGTTCTATTTTTCTATATAAGAATAGGAACGCCTGGTCCAACTTTTGTTTCCCTTCTAACTATATTATGTATATTTAAATTATTTTATATGTTATTATATATAATTGTTATTGTCATCATATACTTAACAGATACTTACATATGTAAGAAAACAATATCCCACATCTTATTAAGTTATAAAAATAATTTCTTAACAATAAAATATTGGATTTTTTTGGCAACGAAAATCCTGGTGATTGTGTACAAAAGCTTGGTAAGATTTAAGGACCAATGTAATAATAAATCACTTATTATTTAAATATATTTATAACAAAATGCTCAGCCCCTGTTTATTTTTTGATAACATTGCTACGCCCAACCCAGCATTATAATTAGAATTAGCCCGGCAAAATCGTGTATTTCGAGAAAGTGCAAATGGCCTGTAATTTTTAGGAGAAAAATAAATGGGCCGCATGAACGCTACATTATTTGTTCACCCAGCCCAGCAAATGGACTGTATTTCTAAAAATATATCAAATTGACTGTAAATTCTGAAAAAATGGGTTGAATACGTGCCACATTTTTGGAGGCTGAAATGTGGGCCAATAGGTCGAAGCCAACGCAAATCGTTGTCAACTTAGTCAACAAATGATTCTGACATCGTTAGCCATTGGATTTACATCCAACAACCGGCATCCATCTTCAATCTCTTGTCTTCTTCCTCCAGCGCCATCGGGACCACCTGCTCCCGCCTCCTGCTGCTAGCAGCTCTGCTTAGCACGCTTCGCTGTGAAGCGCTACCCCACCGTTCGCCAGGCCATCCCTCCTCCCCTCCACACCTCTTGTTCTTCTCCACCGACTGCTGAACCACACCGCACCAGAACCAGTTAACCCTCGTACACCTCTCCGTCTGCGACTCTACTCCCGCGTCTTCCCATCTCCGGCTCGTTGCTGTCCGGGGCCTCACCGTCGTCCACCACCTTGGATGCGCTCGGCGCGGAGTAGTCAACATGGTCAACGAATGACATCCATCGGAAGTAGACTATGCGTGGAGAGCCTGACAGTTGGGTCCATGGCCGCATGCAAGGAAATGCCTCCTTATTACAGGCAAAATAATGATTCCTCCACCTGACAGCTGGGACCCACCAGAAGGGCCTCTGTATTTCGTGAAAAAACGTTCCCCCCGCTGACAGGTCGGACCGACCAGCTATATCTTCACACGCAAGGAAGTGCCTCCTTATTACACACACAAAAATGAATACCCCCTGCTAGCTGGGACCCACCATAGTGGGAGGCTGACTTGTGGGCCTACTAAGTTGACGGGGACGGAGGGCTTTGTCAACTTAGTCAATATGAACGATTCTAGCTCCAGTGATCGTACGATGTCCATCCAACGGTGGTAGGTGCTTCTTCAACCTCTGGTCTTGTTGCTCCAGCTGCCCAAACCAGCGCTGTCGTGTCGTGTGCTCCTGCTTCCCGTGGCCCGCTATGATGCCGCGGAGGCCTCATCGCCTCCTACTACTCCCACCGCTGGCCAGGCCCTGCGGCGACGGCAGCCTCACACCGCAGCCGAACCAATGAACCCTCGTACTCCCCTCTGCGTGGGCATCCACTACCGCGTCTTGCCCGGCTCCGCGTCGTCCCCTTCCTAGGCCTCGTCGTCGTCCACCGCCCTGGTGCTCTCGTCGCGGCGTGGTCAACGTGGTCAAGGAACGACTTCCATCGGAAGAGTACTGTACGTGGAGAGGCTGACAGCTGGGTCCATGGCCGCAGCAAGGAAGTGCCTCCTTATTTTGTGGAAAATAATGATTCCTCCACCTGACCGCAGGGACCCACCGGACGGGCCATCGTATTTCGCAAAAAAAAAACGTTTCCCACTGACTGTTGGGACCCACCAACTACATCTTCGCACGCAAGGAAGTGTGTCCATATTACGGGAAAAAATGATTCGCCCCCTGACTGCTGGGACCCACCAGCTACATCTTCGCATGCAAGGAAGTGCCTGACAGTCGAGACCCACCCGGTCGAAGCGTACGTAGCGTTGTCATTCTGGTCGCGAACGTGTACGTACATACTGGTCGATCGGTCTGTCTGCAGGCTGCAGCAATGAACCATGGCCGTGTAAGGAAGAGCATGTGTGGTAGTAGAGGCGCGCACGTGTGGTAGTAGAGGCGCGCACGTAGCATGTACGCGTACGTACAACGACCAGGGTGCAAGAAAGAAGATACGGCCACGCACATACATACGGCCGGGGTCTCGAACGCCTACTCGCGCATACATACGGCCAGGGCTCGTGTACATGGCTGGGTCAGAACGGAGAAACCGCGTCGTCATCGTGTTCATGGGGAGGCAATGGAATGCGTCTTGTTCATCGGGAACCAACGGAACGCGTGTTGTTCATCGGGAGCCAACCGGCTTGGACGGAACAGGCGATGGAAACGAGGCCTGGCGTATCACAGAACGGAGGAAACGGCCTTGTGTTCAACCAGCCATGGTGGAAACGGGATCCTGTTCATCGGGAGGGGTCTGGCGTACTGCAAAATGGAGGAAACGGACCTCCTACGGTCGAAACGGGGTCCTATTGATCGGGAGGGGTGTGGCGTACCGCAAAACGGAGGAAACGGACTTGTGTTGGAGTGCTACGGTCGAAACGGGGGTCCTGTTCATCGGGAGGGGTGTGGCGTACTGCAAAACGGGACTCCACGGGATACTGTTCATCTCCACCGCCGACCTCCTCCGGCCTCCACGGGCTCCTGTTCATCCACCGTCGACCTCCTCCAGCCTCCACCTGCGACTGTTCATCCACGGGCTCCTGTTCATCCAGCCTCCACTGCCACTCCTCCACCGGCTACTATTCAACCAGCCCTCTCCACGGGGGTCCTGTTCAACCACCCCTCCACGGGCTACTGTTCATCTAGCCCTCCACCGGCTACTGTTCAACCAGCCCTCCATCGGCTACTGTTCAACCAGCCCTCCACGGGGTCCTGTTCATCCAGCCCTCCACGGGGTCCTGTTCATGCACCGGCTCGATCGATCGGGGTACTGTTCATCTAGCAGCAACAGCCTCTACTACCACGGGTTCCTGTTCATCCAACCCCCACCGGGAACTGTTCATCCAAAGCCCCCAACAATGCTCATTGTTCATCTAGAGGCAGCATCGATCGGCTTCAGTTAGCATCAGTAGCGAAGGAGTCGCTCAATCGGGTTCAGTTAGCAGCCATCGATCGATCGCTTGGGTTCAGTAACGCGTAGCCTGCAGTGCAATCGCTCGGGTTCAGTTAGTGCCCAACGCCTCGCTCGGGTTCAGTTAGAGAGCAACGCCTCGCACACACGCACGTACGTATGAGAGAAACGTGCATCGCTCGGCCCCCGACCACCCACCGTAACCGGGAACTCCCCCGATATTTTCCTCGCACTCGCTTCTACCACAGTTTTCTCCGTCATGGACGGCCCAAAGAATATCATACAGCTGCGTCTCCAGCCCGCTCAGGACGAAAAGCCCATTTTCTCATGATTTTTTGTCATAGAAGTAGGAGCCCACCACATCTATGATGATACCGGGTTTTGTCACAATTATCGTCATAGAAGTGTCATAAGTATGACAGAAAAAAAATTCGTTCGGCCCAAAATGTCACGGATGTGTCTTTTTTTTGTAGTGCACTGCAGAAGATAGAGAGAAAATGAAAGTCATTCCCTACGCAATGCTGTGTACCAGACCTGATGTGTGCCTTGCTATAAGTTTAGCAGGGAGGTACCAAAGTAATCTAGGAGTGGATAACTAGACAGCGGTCAAGAACATCCTGAAATACCTGAAAAGGACTAAGGATATGTTTCTCATTTATGGAGGTGACAAAGAGCTTGTTGTAAACGGTTACATCGATGCAAGCTTTGACATTGATCCAGATGACTCTAAGTCACAAACCGGATACGTATTTATATTGAATGGTGGAGCTGACAGTTGGTGCAGTTCCAAGCAGAGCGTCGTGGTGGGATCTACGTGTGAAGCGGAGTGCATAGTTGCTTCGGAAGCAACAAATGAAGGAGTTTGTATGAAGCAGTTCATATCCGATCTAGGTGTAATACCTAGTGCATCGGGTCCAATGAAAATCTTTTGTGACAGTACTGGAGCAATTGCCTTGGCGAAGGAATCCAGATTTCACAAGAGAACCAAACACATCAAGAGACGCTTCAATTCCATCCGCGATCAAGTCAAGGAGGGAGACATAGAGATTTGCAAAATACATATGGATCTGAATGTTGCAGACCCGTTGACTAAGCCTCTTCCACGAGCAAAACATGATCAGCACCAAGACTCCATGGGTGTTAGAATCATTACAATGTAATCTAGATTATTGACTCTAGTGCAAGTGGGAGACTGAAGGAAATATGCCCTAGAGGCAATAATAAAGTTGTTTTTTATATTTCCTTATATCATGATAAATGTTTATTATTCATGCTAGAATTGTATTAACCAGAAACTTAGTACATGTGTGAATACATAGACAAAATTGAGTGTTCCTAGTATGCCTCTACTTGACTAGCTCGTTAATCAAAGATGGTTAAGTTTCCTGACCATAGACATGTGTTGCCATTTGATGAACGGGATAACATCATTAGAGAATGATGTGATGGACAAGACCCATCCATTAGCTTAGCATAATGGTTGTTAAGTTTTATTGCTATTGCTTTCTTCATGACTTATACATATTCCTCTGACTATGAGATTATGCAACTCCCGAATACTAGAGGAACACCTTCTGTGCTATCAAACGTCACAACATAACTGGGTGATTATAAAGATGCTCTACAGGTGTATCCGAAGGTGTTTGTTGGGTTGGCATAGATCGAGATTAGGATTTTTCACTCCGAGTATCGAAGATGTATCTTTGGGCCCTCTCGGTAATACACATCACTATAATCCTTGCAAGAAATGTGGCTAATGAGTTAGTTGCGGGATGATGTATTACGCAACGAGTAAAGAGACTTGCCGATAACGAGATTGAACTAGGTATGAGGATACCAACGATCCAATCTCGTGCAAGTAACATACCGATGACAAAGGGAATAACGTATATTGTTATTGCGATTTGACCGATAAAGATCTTCCTAGAATATGTAGGAACCAATATGAGCATCCAGGTTCCACTGTTGGTTATTGATCGGAGATATGTCTCGGTCATGTCTACATAGTTCTCAAACCCGTAGGGTCCGCATGCTTAACGTTCGATGACGATTTGTATTATGAGTTATGTGTTTTGGTGACCGAAGATTGTTCGGAGTACCGGATGAGATCACGGACATGACGAGGAGTCTCAAAATGGTCGAGAGGTAAAGATTGATATATTGGACGATGATATTCGGGCACCGGAATGGTTTCGAAAAGGTTCGGATATATTTCAGAGTACTGAGGGGTTACCGGAACCCCCCGGGGAAGTATTGGGCCTACATGTGCCTTAGTGGAGAGAGAGGGGAGCCCGCAAGGGGTGGCGCGTGCCCCCTCCAAGGGAGTCCGAATAGGACAAGGAGGAGGGGGCGCCGCCCCCTTTCCCTCTCCCTCTCCCTCTCCTTCCTTTTCCCCCTCCGATGAGAAAGGAAAAAGGGGGGCGAATCCTACTTGGAGTGGAGTCCTAGTAGGACTCCTCCGCCATGGTGCGCCCCCCTGGTATCCGGCCTCCTCCTCCCCTCCTTTATATACGGGGGCAGGGGGCACCCCATAGCACAACAGTTATTCTCTTAGCCGTGTGCGGTGCCCCCCTCCACAGTTTACTCCTCCGGTCATAGCATCGTAGTGCTTAGGTGAAGCCGTGCGCGGATCACATCACCATCACCGTCACCACACCGTCGTGCTGACGAAACTCTCCCTCGACCCTCTGCTGGATCAAGAGTTCGAGGGATGTCATCGAGCTGAACGTGTGCTGAACTCGGAGGTGTCGTACGTTCGGTACTAGATCGGTTGGATCATGAAGACGTTCGACTACATCAACCGCGTTAACCTAACGCTTCCGCTTTTGGTCTACGAGGGTACGTGGACACACTCTAACCCTCTCGTTGTTATGCATCTCCTAGATAGAACTTGCGTGATCGTAGGAAATTTTTTGAAATTGCATGCTACGTTCCCCAACATAAACAGCATGGTAATTTTCTTTGGTTATAAAATTAGTCCTAATATGATAGGCATCCAAGAGGGATACAATAAAAACTTTCATATAAAGTGCATTGAATACTATGAGAAGTTTGATTCCTTATGATTGTTTTGAGATATGAAGATGGTGATATTAGAGTCATGCTAGTAAGTAGTTGTGAATTTGAGAAATACTTGTGTTAAAGTTTGTGAGTCTGTAGCATGCGCGTATTGTGAACCGTTATGTGATGAAGTCGGAGCATGATTTTTTTTATTGTCTTCCTTATGAGTGGCGGTCGGGGACGAGCGATGGTCTTTTCCTACCAATCTATCCCCCTAGGAGCATACGTGTAGTACTTTGTTTCGATGACTAATAGATTTTTGCAATAAGTATGTGAGTTATTTATGACGAATGTCGAGTCCATGGATTATACGCACTCTCACCTTTCCGCCATTGCTAGCCTCTCTAGTACCGCGCAACTTTCGTCGGTACCATAAACCCACCACATATCCTTCCTCAAAACAGCCACCATACCTACCTATTATGGCATTTCCATAGCCATTCCGAGATATATTGCCATGCAACTTTCCACCGTTCTGTTTATTATGACACGCTCCATTATTGTCATATTGCTTTGCATGATCATGTAGTTGACATCGTATTTGTGGCAAAGCCACCATTTATCATTTTTTATACATGTCGCTCTTGATTCATTGCACATCCCGGTACACCGCCGGAGGCATTCACATAGAGTCATATTTTGTTCTAAGTATCGAGTTGTAATGCTTGAGTTGTAAGTAAATAAAAGTGTGATGATCTTCAGTATTAGAGCATCGTCCCATGTGAGTAAAGGATGATGGAGACTATGATTCCCCCACAAGTCGGGATGAGACTCCAGACGAAAAAAAGAGGCCAGAAAAATGAGAGAAGGCCCAAATAAAAAAATGAGAGAAAAGAGAGAAGGGACAATGTTACTATCCTTTTTGCCACACTTGTGCTTCAAAGTAGCACCACGATCTTCATGATAGAGAGTCTCCTATGATATCACTTTCATATACTAGTGGGAATTTTTTTCATTATAGAACTTGGCTTGTATATTCCAGTCACGGGCTTCCTCAGATTGCCCTAGGTCTTCGTGAGCAAGCAAGTTGGATGCACAACCACTTAGTTTCTTTTTGAGCTTTCATAAACTTATAGCTCTAGTGCATCCATTGCATGGCAATCCCTACTCACTCACATTGATATCTATTAATAGGCATCTACATAGCTCGTTGATATGCCTAGTTGATGTGAGACTATCTCCTTCTTTTTGTCTTCTCCACAACCACCGTCTATTCCACCTATAGTGCTATGTCCATGGCTCACGCTCATGTATTGCGTGAAAGTTGAAAAAGTTTGAGAACGTCAAAAGTATGAAACAATTGCTTGGCTTGTCATCGGGGTTGTGCATTATTTAAATATTTTGTGTGATGAAGATGGAGCATAGCCAGACTATATGATTTTGTAGGGATAAGCTTTCTTTGGCCATGTTATTTTGAGAAAACATAATTATTTTGTTAGTATGCTTGAAGTATTATTGTTTTTATGTCAATATTAAACTTTTGTTTTGAATCTTACGGATCTGAACATTCATGCCACAATAAAGAGAATTACATGGATAAATATGATAGGTAGCATTCCACATCAAAAATTATGTTTTTATCATTTACCTACTCGAGGACGAGCAGGAATTAAGCTTGGGGATGCTTGATACGTCTCCAAGGTATCTATAATTTTTTATTGTTCCATGCTATTATATTATCTGTTTTGGATGTTTTATATCCATTAATATGCTATTTTATATGATTTTTGGGACTAACCTATTAACCTAGAGCCTAGTGCCAGTTTCTGTTTTTTTCCTTGTTTTAGAGTTTCACAGAAAAGGAATACCAAACGGAATAAAATTTTCGCGATGATTTTTCTTGGACCAGAAGACACCCAGGAGACTTGGAGTGCAAGTAAGAAGAGCCTCGAGGCGGCCACAAGGGTGGAGGGCGCGCCCAGGGGGTGAGGCGCCCCCCCCCCCCCCCCCGACCTTGTGGGCCCCTCGTAGGTCTCCTGACCTAGTTCTTCCTCCTATATATACTCTTATACCCTAAAAACATCCAGGGGAGCCACAAAACCACTTTTCCACCGCCGCAACCTTCTCTACCCATGAGATCCCATCTTGGGGCCTTTTCCGGCATCCTGCCGGAGGGGGATTCGATCACGGAGGGCTTCTACATCAATACCATTGCCTCTCCGATGAAGCGTGAGTAGTTTACTTCAGACCTACGGGTCCATAGCTAGTAGCCAGATGGCTTCTTCTCTTTCTTTGATTCTCAATACAAAGTTCTCCTCGATGTACTTGGAGATCTATTCGATGTAATACTCTTTTGCGGTGTGTTTGCCGAGATCCGATGAATTGTGGATTTATGATCAGCTTATCTATGAATATTATTTGAATCTCCTCTGAATTCTTATATGCATGATTTGATATCTTTGCAAGTCTCTTCGAACTATTGATTTGGTTTGGCCAACTAGATTGGTTTTTCTTACAATTGGAGAAGTGCTTAGCTTTGGGTTCAATCTTGCGGTGTCCTTTCCCAATGACAGCAGGGGCAGCAAGGCACGTATTGTATTGTTGCCATCGAGGATAAAAAGATGGGGTTTTCACCATATTGCTTGAGTTAATCCTGCTACATCATGTCATCTTGCTTAATGCGTTACTCTATTCTTATGAACTTAATACTCTAGATGCAGGCAGGAGTCGGTCGATGTGTGGAGTAATAGTTGTAGATGCAGAATCGTTTCGGTCTACTTGACACGGACGTGATGCCTTTATTCATGATCATTGCCTTAGATATCGTCATAACTATGCGCTTTTTTATCACTCGGCAGTAATTTGTTCACCCGCCGTAATAAATTCTATCTTGAGAGAAGCCTCTAGTGAAACCTATGGCCCCCGGGTCTATTTTACATCATATTAGTTTCCCGTCTACTTGCAAATTTCTGTCGCCGTTCCTTTATTTTGCAATCTTTACTTTCCATTCCATAAACCAAAATACCAAAAAGATTACTTTACTGTTTATCCATCTCTATCAGATCTCACTTTGCGAATAACCGTGAAGGGATTGACAACCCCTTTTGTCACGTTGGTTACAAACACTACAGGAATCAGCTATTTTGCCGACATGAAGCCTCTTTGCCATCAGCTAATCGTCGGGGCAGATGGCAAAGATTATTTCACCGTCATGAACCTGACGGCAAATGATGACTAACGGCAAACACATATTTTGCCGTCTATAAAAAACTGATGATGGCAAAGACATATTTTGCCTTTTGTAAAAAGAACTGATGACGGCAAAGATATTTTGCCGTCTGTAAAAAAAATGATGACGGCAAAGATATTTTGCCGTGTGTAAATAAAAACCGCAGACGGCAAAACAAGAAACACACCTCGCGGATCAATCTCTCGGATCGATGAGGTGACAGGATCTTAGACGCACATCTCACCCACCCCCACCCCACCGGCCGCTCGGTCGATCCCCACCTCACCCCCACGTCCTACCCTACTCCTCGACCGATCTATTCCCCATCCCACCACGCCCACTCCCTCTGCCTCCCGCTCCCTCCGCCTCCACCGAATCAGCCAGGCCGCCGCCGGCCTCGGCCTCCCGCCGCACCTCTCCGACGGCCTCGGCCTCCCGCTGCACCTCTCCGTCAGGCCGGCTGGCCGCCCGTGCCCACCGCCCGCCGGCCCCGGCCTCCCGCCCGTGCTCCTCGATCTGGAGAGGAGCTCCAGATCCAGAGCACGACGTCGCCTGAGCCACCACCTCGTCGGCCACCACCTAGCGCGTGTCCCTGCCCTCTTTTCTACCTTCCGTTCTTCTTTTCTTCCTCCTGCGCCTCACCTCGATCTCCCTCTGTCTCCATGTTCTTTGCACAAGGTTGCTGCCGGTCAACTCCAATGACGGCTACCGGATCCGACCGCTACTGCAAGCCCCGTGCGAACCCCGTCGAGGAGCCGCATGCTCGCCGCCACCGCTCGCCCCACCGGCTCTTGCAGGGAGCAAGGCTGATTCAAGGGTGTTTCTTCTAGACTCTATGTAATTCTTGGCATTATTATTCCTCCTCTGATCTCATCTTCTCGGAAGATCTCTGACACCAATCTTGGTAGTTCAAACAGTGTGAATAGATAGTACCAATTTTGTACGATGTTCTTGAGAAAGCAAGCAAGTGTAAATCTGTATGTATGATTGAACAAACTAGGAGTTTGTGATATTCAAGGGTGGATCTGTATGCATGATTTGTTGTGTAAATCGATCTATAAAGAATGTTATGGAAAATGTTTTGATGTTGACGTGTCGTGCGATTTTTTTAAAATTATAAAAAAAATTGCCGTTTGTAAATTAGGTCAGATGACGGCAAAGATTGTGTTTTGACTGACGGCAAACCTGCTTCTTTGCCGTCTGTTATAGGTATTGGTAACGGCAAAGTCTTTGTCGTCTGCCCGATGAAAAGATGACGACAAAGTACCCTTTGCCGACTTTGTCTTTGCCGACACACTTTGTCGTCTGCTGCTGACGGCAAACTCTTTGCCGTCTGTTATTGCCTAACGGCAAACTGTCTGATTCCCGTAGTGAAGTTGGTGTTTGTTTGTGCAGGTATTCGGTGGCTTGTTGCGTTGTCTCCTACTGGATTGATACCTTGGTTCTCAAAACTGAGGGAAATACTTACGCTCCTTTGCTGCATCACCCTTTGCTCTTCAAGGGAAAAACCAACGCAAGCTCAAGAGGTAGCAGTATGCGCCTCGGCAATGCAATGCTCGATGGACTCTTGCACATGCACGGTAGCTGACTCGGCGTGTTTCGCCGACTTGGCCCTTTTGTTGCCGTCCGGGAGCCCGTCGGCCGCGCCCAGCGTCGGCGTGTCCGGCTTGTACGTCACATTGACCTTGGCGAGGGTGCACCGGACTTCCGCCCACTTCTCGCACTTCTTGATCCGGGAGAAGATGTGGAGGTACTTGAAATCTTGGTCGGTGTTGTTGTCCTGGCGATACATGGCGAACATCCGCACCATCCGCACCGAGGAACAACAGTCGGTGGCGCACACGGCGAATAGAAATGGCAGACAGACCGGCGTGCCATACCTGACCCTCGATGTTGGCGCCGCTCTTCGGGCGAGCCGCGATCTCCTCGACGATCCCATGTCATTTGTTGCACGCCGTTTGGATGAGCCCCCAATGGTTCGCCATGGACTTCGAGCCACGCTGCATGTGGACACTGGCGAAGTAGGGGCCGACCAGTTTGCGCTCGTCGAACTCCGCCGTGATGCAATCCCAATACGTGTCGACGCTCTGGTTCGTGCCGGTGATCGGGTCGAGGCAGACGATCCCAATACGTGTCGACGCTCTGGTTCACAGACATTGTATATTTTTTGTATACATTTTCGTATACACGAGAAACATTTTCAAATGCTTACTTTAACATTTTCTAAATACATGATTGACTTTATTCACAGACATTGTATATTTTCTGTATACATTTTTTCAAATGCTTGCTTTAACATTTTCTAAATACATGATTGACTCTATTCACAGACATTGTATATTTTCCGTATACATTTTTCCTATACATGAGAAACATTTTCTTTATATACAATTAGCATTTTCAAGTGTTTCGTTGACACTTTTTGAATACATAGTCAACATTTTTATATACACATTTTAAACATTTTTTAAATACAAAATTAATATTTTTGATACATGGTTAACATTTTTTTATTTACACATTTTAACATTTTCATATGCTTGATTAACATTTTTTAGATACTTGTTTAACTTTTTTTTCAAATGCTTGATTAACATTTTAAACACATTATCAAATTTTTCCACACACATTGTATATTTTTTGTATACATGATAAGCATTTTCTTTATACACATATAACATTTACAAATGCTTGGTTACATTTTTTCAAATGTTTTATGTGAAGTTTTTTGTAATATATTTTTTTAGAATATATCTGGAAGTATAAACGAAAGTAAAAAATAATGAACCAACGAAAAAACAGACAAAAACCGAGTCGCGGCCCTGGAGTTGGCCCACTCGGCGCACGTAATAAAATGTTAAAAGAAAAAAAAAGGTACCCTCGTCCCACTGAGGCCCAAGCCCACTCGGCACTGCCCTTAAATACTCGTCGCGCGCGATTGTATCAGTTGCATTGTTCGGGCGTGGTGGTTTCGGTCCGTATTGGAGAGTGAAGGGTCGCGAGTTCGATTCTCGCGGTGCTCACTTTTTGCTGATTTATTCGCCATTTGAGGTTGTGGCCCGCTTGTTAGCACAGGGCACAAGACAGGTTTGTTGGACGGGTCCCACATGTCATTGGTACCATGTTAGTTGGTCCCGCGTGTAAATGGTAGACCCCACAAGTCAGTTTAGTCAATACTTGAGTGGTCAAACCAACCATGCAATTGACACATAAGTCAAAATGATACAACACATAGGCAAAATTGATGATGTGGGCGTCCAGTCATATAATTTTATTCATGGTACAACATTATGACCATCTAGATTTGTTGTAATTAGCTAGAAATAAGGTTGTCGATCACTGTTGTTTGCTTTATGACCTTTTCATGTAAGATAATTATGACTTTTTTGACTAAAATTATCGTTATTATTTAGTTTTTGGACCCTTCTAAATAGGCTACGACCAATTGGTTCGAAATGGTCATAGATTTATGACCATATCTTCCACGGTCATGAGAGAAGGTCATAATTTAGCATATTTCTTGTAGTGACCGCTCGTGGCAGCAGGTGCAGGAGCTGGTGGGCGGTGGCGCCATCCCGTGGTGGAGGGGAAGCAAGGCGGCGGAGGTTGGCTCGCTGGCCGGGCAGGCGTTGAAGGAGGCAAGGGCATAAGGGGGGCCATGGCAGCTGCTCGTGGGCCGGTGCAGGAGCGAGCCGTGGCGGCAGCCGGTGGCGCCATCATGGTGGAGAGAGCAGGGTGCGGGCAGAGGGGAAACCAGGCGACAAAGTGTTGGCTTGCCGGCCGGACAGGCTTTTGGTAGGGTGCGGGCGGCGTCCATGGTGCAGAGGCTTTGAGGAGATCGAGCGCCTCAGGTTGTGTGCAGTGGAGGTTAAGGTGGGCCGGTTGTTGCTCCCGTGGCCGGTCGGGCGCGGGATCAGGTATTTAAGGGGTTACTCTACCCGTCCCATAATGCAAGAGCATTTTTGAAGCTAACATAACTTCAAAAATATTTTTATATTATGAGACGGAGGGAATACATCACAACCTAGGTTTATGAAGATTGGACGAAGTATATTAAACCAAAATCAATGGCAATAATGAATCCTATTTGCCCGACTTGGGAAATTAGGAGGGGCCAACCACTAAGTTGGTTTTCCATGACATTGATTTCTAAAGAGCAGCATGCAAATCCTATTTAGTGCGCCAACCAATAAAAAAAGTAGCATGCAAAATAAAAATTAATGATCACGGTGAATGAGGAGCTTCTCCCACACATGATGACTTATATTTTTAAAATACTAATTTTTATTAGACGCCTTAGAGCATGGTTAATAATATAGCCAGTTGTTGGCTATAGTCACTCATACAATAAGAGCATCTATAGCCGGACCTCTCAAACTCGCCTCATACCCCCGGGCGGGCCGCCCGGTCACTGATCGATCACGTTTTTTCGACCTAGACGGACGCCTCAAATGAGCCTCAGACGCACGGGTTAACTAGCACCCCCCATATCCAGCCCAAATATGGGGTGGATATGGGGACGCCCGGGCACACCCGCCACGTCAGACTGACGAAGGGGTCCCAACCGAAAACGCCCTCAAACCTGGCGGTTCGAAACTCGTCTCCTCCGTCGGACCTGTGGCATCGTGTGGCGCAGCTCCGGCGGGCTACGTAGTGCATTGCCCGGCTATTTAAGCTGACCGACGGCACCGAAACCCTACCATTCATCCATATTTTCCTCCTGTCCGCCGCCGCCGCCACTTTCCACTCCACCCGTCCGCCTAGTAGCCATGCCCCCACGCTGTCGGATGAGGAGCGAGCCATTTCTGATGCCGGAGCACCGACTCGAGCTCCTTGAGAAGATCCAGGCTAGGCGTGAAGCCTGGATCATCGCGGGGTGATACGTCTCCATCGTATCTACTCTTCCAAACTCTTTTGCCCTTGTTTTGGACTCTAATTTGCATGATTTGAATGGAACTAACCCGGACTGACGCTCTTTTCAGCAGAATTGCCATGGTGTTATTTTTGTGCAGAATAAAAAGTTCTCGGAATGACCTGAAACTTCATGGAGATAACTTTTGAAATTAATAAAAAATATTGGCGAAAGAATCAAGTGAAGGGGGCCCACACCCTGGTCACAAGGGTGGGGGCGCGCCCTCTGACCTTGTGGGCCCCGTGGACCTCCACCGACCTCAACTCCAACTCCATATATTCACTTTCGGGGAGAAAAAATCAGAGAGAAAGATTCATCGCGTTTTACGATACGGAGCAGCCGCAAAGCCCTGTTCTTCCTCGGGAGGGCAGATCTGGAGTCCGTTTGGGGCTCCGGAGAGGGGAATCCGTCGCCATCATCATCATCAACCATCCTCCATCACAAATTTCATGATGCTCACCGCCGTGCGTGAGTAATCCCATCGTAGGCTTGCTGGACCATGATGGGTTGGATGAGATTTACCATGTAATCGAGTTAGTTTTGTTAGGGTTTGATCCCTAGTATCCACTATGTTCTAAGATTGATGTTGCTATGACTTTGCTATGCTTAATGCTTGTCACTAGGGCCCGAGTGCCATGAATTCAGATCTGAACCTATTATGTTTTCATGAATATATTTGTGTTCTTGATCTGATATTGCAAGTTATAGTCACCTACTATGTGTTATGATCCGGCAACCCCGGAGTGACAATAGTCGGGACCACTCCCGGTGATGACCATAGTTTGAGGAGTTCATGTATTCACTAAGTGCTAATGCTTTGGTCCGATAATCTATTAAAAGGAGGCCTTAATATCCCTTAGTTTCCAATAGGACCCCGCTGCCACGGGAGGTAGGACAAAAGATGTCATGCAAGTTCTTTTCCATAAGCACGTATGACTAAATTCAGAATACATGCCTACATTATATTGATGAATTAGAGCTAGTTCTGTGTCACCCTATGTTATAACTGTTGCATGATGAATTCTATCCAACATAATTATCCATCATTGACCATTGCCTACGAGCTCTTCACGTATTGATCTTTGCTTTGTTACTTTTCCGTTGCCACTGTTACGATTGCTACAAAACTGCCACTGTTACTTTTGCCACCATTACCGTTACTTCCATACTACTTTGCTACTAAATACTTTGCTGCGGATATTAAGTCTTTCAGGTGTGGTTGAATTGACAACTCAGCTGCTAATACTCGAGAATATTCTTTGGCTCCCCTTGTGTCGAATTAATAAATTTGGGTTGAATACTCTACCCTCGAAAACTGTTGCGATCCCCTATACTTGTGGGTTATCAAGATCTTTTTCTAGCGCCGTTGCCGGGGAGCATAGCTCTATTCTCTGAGTCACTTGGGATTTATATCTGTTGATCACTATGAGGAATCTGAAAGATCAAAGAACTAAGATTTTTCCCTCAACTACGAGGGGAGGTAAGGAACTGCCATCTAGCTCTGCACTTGATTCTCCTTCTGTTTGAGTAAACTTGTGACACTTACACCTGCTATTGATTCTGATATGTCGCATGTTATTGATGATGCCACTTCTACTATGCATGATGCTTATGATGAAACTACTTCTCTGCTTGATAATACTGTGCCACTAGGTGAATTTCTTGATGAAAAAACTTGCTAGGGTTAGAGAGAATGAAATTACTGAAACTGATGATATTATTGAAAATGATGATTATGATTCTCCCCCTAGATATGAATTACCTGTTGTGCCTGAGGGTTATGTTATGGATGAAGAAACTGCTAAAGACTTCTTTGCTTGCAATGATAGGGAAGATCTTAAGAAATTGTTAGCTAAGCTGAAAGAAAAATCCTTGAATGCTAGAATGAAATATGATCCCGCTTTTGCTACTTCACCAATCTTTGTCACTGATAAAGATTATGAATTCTCTGTCGATCCTGAGTTAATTACTTTGGTTGAATCTGATCCTTTACATGGTTATGAATCTGAAACTGTTGTGGCTCATCTTACTAAATTAAATGATATAGCCACCCTATTTGCTCATGAGGAAAAAATTTGTTATTACTATATCCTTAAATTGTTTCCTTTCTCATTAAAGGGTGATGCTAAGTTATGGTTTAATTCTCTTGCTCCTGGTTGTGTGCGTAGTCCCCAGGATATGATATATTACTTCTCTGCAAAATATTTCCCAGCTCATTAGAAACAAGTTGCCTTAAAGGAAATATTTAACTTTGAGCAAATTGAAGAAGAGAGTCTCCCGCAAGCTTGGGGGAGGCTTCTCCGGTTACTTAATGCTTTGCCTGATCACCCTCTCAAGAAAAATGAAATACATGGACTAACCGATGCTTCCAGAGACCACCTGGATAGTTGTGCTGGTTGTGTTTTCAAGGAAAGAACTGTTGAGCAATCTGAATTGCTATTGAATAATATATTGAGTAATGAAAATGATTGGACACTTCCTGAACCAACTCCAAAGCCAACTCCGAAGAAAAGGGGTATTCTATTTCTCAGTCCTAAAGATATGCAAGAGGCAAACAAATCTATGAAAGAAAAAGGTATTAAAGTTGAAGATGTTATGAATCTACCACCTATTGAAGAAATACATGGTCTTGATAACCCGACACAGGTAGTAGAGGTAAACTCTCTTCGTAGATTTGATGAAGGTGATATTCCTCATAATAATTCTGCTAGTCAATGCTTGGATGAGTTTGATAATTTTATTGTTAAACAACAAAACTTCAATGCTTATGTTGGTAGACATTTGAAACGTAATGCTTACATGCTTGACCACTTGGGTGATTATATGAGTAGAATTGTTAATGATCTTAAGCTTATTAGTAAACATGCTTCCATGGTTACAACTCAAGTAGAACAAGTACTTAAGGCTCAAGATGATTTTCTTAATGAGTTGAATAGTAAGAATAATGATAATGTTGTTAGGGTTATGACTAGAGGTGGTAAAATGACCCAGGAACCTTTGTATCCTGAGGGCCATCCTAAGAGAGTTGAGCAGGATTC
This sequence comes from Triticum aestivum, assembly GCF_018294505.1. Lineage (NCBI taxonomy): Eukaryota > Viridiplantae > Streptophyta > Magnoliopsida > Poales > Poaceae > Triticum > Triticum aestivum. The sequence continues at coordinate 100,459,195 of NC_057811.1, forward strand.
TTAGAGAACTAATACTGATGCACATAGTCCTCGTACTAAAAAGAAAAAGAAAACTGATAGGACTATGCATGCTAGTGAACGTGCTATAGCCACACATGAGAATCCCAATGATATTTCTATTTCTGGTGTTGAGACACAATCTGGTGATGAACATGAACCTAGTGATAATGTTAATAATGATGTTCATGTTGATGCTCAACCTAGTAATGATAATGATGTAGAGATTGAACCTACTGTTGATCTTGATAACCCACAATCAAAGAATCAACGTTATGATAAGAGAGACTTCATTGCTAAGGAAATATGGTAGAGAAAGAGAACCATTGGTTCAGAAACCCCATGCCCTTTCCTCCTAAACCATCCCAGAAAAAGGATGATGAGGATTTTGAGCGCTTTGCTGAAATGATTAGACCTATCTTTTTGCGTATGCGTTTGACTGATATGCTTAAATTGTTTTGCTAAAATGGTTAGACCTATCTTTTTGCGTATGTGACTGATATGCTTAAAATGCCTCCTTATGCTAAGTATATGAAAGATATTGTTACTAATAAAAGAAAGATACCGAAAGCTGAAATTTCCAACATGCTTGCTAATTATACTTTTAAGGCTGGAATACCAAAGAAACTTGGAGATCCAGGAGTACCAACTATACCATGCTCCATTAAAAGAAACTATGTTAAAACTGCTTTATGTGATCTTGGAACCGGTGTTAGCGTTATGTCTTTCTCTTTGTATCATAGACTTGATTTGAATAAGTTGACACCTACTGAAATTTCTTTGCAAATGGCTGATAAATCAACTTCTATACCCTGTGAGGATGTGCCTGTTGTGGTTGCAAATGTTACTATCTTAACGGACATTGCTATTCTTGATATTCCCGAGGACGACAGTATGTCGATTATCCTTGGTAGACCCTTTTTGAATATTGCAGGGGCTGTTATTGATTGCAACAAAGGCAATGTCACTTTTCATGTTAATGGTAATGAGCATACGATACACTTTCTGAAGAAACAACCTCAAGTTCATAGTATCAATTCTATCAGAAAAATTTCAACTATTACTATTGGAGGTTTTGAATTTCCTCTTCCTAATATCAAAAAGAAATATGATACTCTTATTGTTGGGGAAATGAATATCCCCGTCAAGGTAACCTAGTGTTATTCAAAAATTCTCCGGTTTCATGTCATTCGAAAGAAGTTTGTTATTAAGACTTGATCAACCTTGTTAATGGATTCCTTTTGATGACCATGAGATGGATGAATTTAGAAGGCAGAACTCTCTCGACCCATCATTTACTTCTGTAATTTGATTGAATAAAGCAAAAATAGTATTTTCTGTCTGTTTTCTGAATTATCCGTGCAATAAAAAAAGTCCCAAAAATAAAAGTTCTCCAAATGCCCTGAAAATTTATTATGATTTTTTATACATTATTTAAGAATTTCTGGCACTGAACACACATCGGGGGGCCTCACCAGCTGGCCACAAGGGTGGAGGGCGCTCCCACCCCCGGGGCGCACCCCTGACCTTGTGGGTCCCACGTGGCCCCCCTCCACTTATTCTAGCACCCATCCACTCCTTCTTCCTCCAAAAAAATCACTTCATAGCTCAAAATCGTGTTCTTGCTCATCTTGCTGCCATTTTTTATCTCCTTGCTCAAAGCTCCATTCACAAAACTGCTTTGGAGGATTGTTCTTCGGTATGTGACTTCTCCAATGGTCCAATTAGTTTTTGTTCTAGTGCTTTATTCATTGCAAATTTTTTCTGCTGTGGTGACCATGTTCTTGAGCTTGCATGTCAAATTTATATGGTCCAAAGTAGTTTTGATGCATGATATAGCTTCTAGGCACTTGTAGGAGTAGTTGCTATCAATTTTGTTGAGTTTGGTTCGCTTTTATTTGGAGTCACTAAAAAATTCAGAAATTTTCAGAGGAAGAAAATGTTGAGGAGATTGTTGAGAGGCTCCTCGAGTCGAGGTTCGAAGGAAAAAGAAAATGAGGAGAAGGAAAAGTCCAAGTATAATCTTCCTCATGCCACGGAATTTTGGCCGTGCGAATGGCCATGTGATGCATTCTTACAAGCAGCCGGGATTTATGATGATTTCTATTATTTGGCTGAGAATGCAGGCATCACCGACTTCCTCCGCGACCAGTGTAATCAGTATCTCCTACTCACTATTACTTTCGTGCAAAATTTTCTTTTTCATGCTAGGAAATCACCACCCACGGTAGATTTTCATTTATATGATGAGTACAAAGAATGACGCTTTATGACTTTTGTGAGGTTTGTAAATTACCTTACGAAGGTAGCGTCGAGGAACCACGTCCTAGTGATGTGGAAGGCCTTATTCATGAAATTACCGTAGGGGAAGGCAGAGGAGTGTCGGAGGCGAGAGTGGCTAGTATACATCTTCCTGTTTTACGCTATTACTCATTATTTGCTGGGGGATGTTTAATTGGTCGTGGGAGAGTGGGGGGCTTAGTGCCCCTGACCTCGCTATTTTACGCCACGCTTTACATAGAGACAATCTTATGATCCCTTTGAGCCTAGGTGGCATTCCATAGGATGATCACACGGATACCCCGAGATCTCCTAGGACAACACAGGATTCCCCAGGTGCCCCAACCATTCCACCCAGAGTTGTGTTAATGTTGCCACCTTAAGTTAACCCGTATTTTTGTATCTCTCTCATCTTTCATGAATCACACATACCAATCCCCGTCTACGAGCATGGCTAAGCAATATGAGCATAACGTAGATTCCCGGGGTGATCAAAGGTAATAGGTTCCTACTTCATGAACTACAAAGCAATACCCACATATTCCCAATCCTACTCATGCAATCTTTGAGGGTGAAACTAATGCAAGTAAAACTGGGTATAAAAGAGTATGATCAAAGTGTGAACTTGCCTTGTACTGTTAATGAAGATTCTTCGCACTCATAATTCCTGATAGTTCTACTCGTCACACTCTGATCAATCTATCGTAAGCAAGCAATTATGACCACACATAAGCAATCACTCAAAGATCCAAAAGAACGCAGAAAACACTTCGGAAAACTTCAAAAACCATCAAATAAAGCTTCTAGATAGAAACATATTTTTAACAGTAGCAAAATTATGTGATTTTTATCTTAACAGAAAGTACATGTCAAGAGCTTTGATTTGCAAAAAGAATCAATTAAATTAGAGTTATAAAACTTAAGTTATAGCCAAAACAAGTTTGAATTTGAATCTGATCTAATTCAAATTTTAAAATTTTAAAAAGTTTATTTTATATGTTCTCTGGATAGATGAGATCATAACAAAGAATTGGGCATTGGTTTCATCGAATTTGGACAAACGAGTAAAAAGTTGCGATAGATTGAAAAGCAGGGGCTAAACTGTAAGAAAAATTATCGCATCTAGGTCCCTGGCTACGAAACAGAAACTAACGAACGAACGTTCGCTACAGAAACTTATTAGACGAAAATGTTCTTACACAGGCTTAATTAGTGAACGCTCACTATTTAACGAATACCGTTTCAAAAGAAAAAAAAAGAAACAAAACGCGATCTAATCCTAACCGTAGAATCGAGATCGGACGGTCGAGGTGTCTTGGCGGCTTACCGTGGCGGTTGGGGTCGTCAGCGATGGAGAAGACGGTGGTGGTGGTGTCGGCGTCGAGAGGGGCGACGGCTCCAGGGTCGGCGGCGTCGGGCGTCACCACGTGGAGGCGCGGCGCGGCGTGAGGGAGGCGATGGCGGTGTCGGTGCTCGGTTGTGATACGTCTCCAACGTATCTATATTTTTTTATTGTTCCATGCTATATTATATTCTGTTTTGGATGTTTAATGGGCTTTATTATACACTTTTATATTATTTTTGGGACTAACCTATTAACCGGAGGCCCAGCCCAAATTGCTGTTTTTTGCCTATTTCAGTGTTTCGAAGGAAAGGAATATCAAACGGAGTCCAAACGGAATGAAACCTTTGGGAACGTGATTTTCGGAACAAACGTGATCCAGAGGGCTTGGAGTGGACGTCAAGAAACGAACAAGGAGGCCACGAGGTAGGGGGCGCGCCTACCCCCTGGGCGCGCCCTCCACCCTCGTGGGCCCTTCGTAGCTCCACCGACCTACTTCTTCCTCCTATATATACCTACGTACCCCCAAACCATCAGCAGAGGAGCCAAAACCCTATTTCCACCACCGCAACCTTCTGTACCCGTGAGATCCCATCTTGGGGCCTTTTCCGGCGCTCCGCCAGAGGGGGCATCGATCACGGAGGGCTTCTACATCAACACCATAGCCTCTCTGATGATGTGTGAGTAGTTTACCTCAGACCTTCGGGTCCATAGTTATTAGCTAGAGGGCTACTTCTCTCTCTTTGGGTCTCAATAGAAAGTTCTCATCGATTCTCTTGGGGATCTATTTGATGTAACTCTTCTTTTTGCGGTGTGTTTGTCGAGATCCGATGGATTGTGGGTTTATGATCAAGATTATCTATGAACAATATTTGAATCTCATCTGAATTCTTTTATGTATGATTGGTTATCTTTGCAAGTCTCTTCAGATTATCAGTTTGGTTTAGCCTACTAGATTGATCTTTCTTGCAATGGGAGAAGTGCTTAGCTTTGGGTTCAATCTTGCGGTGCTCGATCCCAGTAACAGTAGGGGAAACGACACGTATTGTATTGTTGCCATCAAGGATAAAAAGATGGGGTTTATATCATATTGCATGAGTTTATGCCTCTACATCATGTCAACTTGCTTAAAGCGTTACTCCGTTCTTATGAACTTAATACTCTAGATGCATGCGGTCGATGTGTGGAGTAATAGTAGTAGATGTAGGCAGGAGTCGGTCTACTTTTCACGGACGTGATGCCTATATACATGATCATACCTAGATATTCTCGTAACTATGCTCAATTCTATCAATTGCTCGACAGTGATTTGTTTACCCACCATAATACTTATGCTATCTTGAGAGAAGCCACTAGTGAAACCTATGGCCCCTGGGTCTATTTTCCATCATATTAATCTCCCAACAACAAGCTATTTCTATTACCGTTTATTTTGTTTTCTTTACTTTTAGTTTTTACCATAAAAATACCAAAAAATTATCTTATCATCTCTATCAGATCTCACTCTCGTAAGTGACCGTGAAGGGATTGACAACCCCTTTATCACGCTGGTTGCGAGGTTCTTATTTGTTTGTGTAGGTGCGTGGGACTCGAGCGTGGTCTCCTACTGGATTGATACCTTGGTTCTCAAAAACTGAGGGAAATACTTACGCTACTTTACTGCATCACCCTTTCCTCTTCAAGGGAAAACCAACGCAGTGCTCAAGAGGTAGCAGAAGGATTTCTGGCGCCGTTGCCGGGGAGGCTTACGCAAAGTCAAGTCAAGATTTGATCTCCCGTCAACTAGCCAATTTCTGGCGCCGTTGCCGGGGAGTCTACGCACAAGTCAAGACATACCAAGTACCCATAACAATATCTTATCCTTTGCATTACATTATTTGCCATTTGCCTCTCATTTTCCTCTCCCCCACTTCACCCTTGCCGTTTTATTCGCCCTCTTTTCCGTTCGCCTCTTTTTCGCTTGCTTCGTCGTTATGGCTAGTCCCTTATCTACTCCATTGTCTCTCGAGTTTAAAGTTCTTCACTTCAAACAAAGACAAGGAGAAAACTTAAAAGATGCTTGGTTTAGAATGATGGAATCTTATCGTAATTGTACCCTAGAGGTAAACTTTAGAATTTTGCTTCGCAATTTTTATGTTGGACTGAATATGTGTCCTAGACAACTCTTGGATTGCGTTGCCAAAGGCAATTTTATTGAAATTGATCCCAGTATTGCGCATGAAATTATAGAAGGTATAGTGGGAACACTACCTCAAAAATGGGGGCCTCATCATACCCAGGAAGAAATGCAAGTTTTTGAGAAAATTTGCGAAGTAACGAAGATTTTACAAAAATCTCTTGAACCTCTCAAGAGTGTTAGCGGAAATCTCCACCGCATGAATATGTTGATTACCCTTTGCAATAAGCGGTTGGATTCTTTAGATCTCAAAATTTCCGAATATGAAGGGAAACGTAAAGAACCTCCCGGATTCGAGCATAACTCCGCTAAAAAATTAAAGACCCAAGATGGCAATACCTAGATCTATCCTTGCTTTTATGCCTAGCTAGGGGCGTTAAACGATAGCGCTTGTTGGGAGGCAACCCAATTTTATTTTAGTTTCTTGCTTTTTATTTCTATTTAGTAATAAATAATACATCTAGCTTCTGGTTAGATGTGTTTTTGTGTTTTAATTAGTGTTTGTGCCAAGTTAAACCTATAGGATCTTCTTGGATGATAGTTATTTGATCTTGCTGAAAATTCCAGAAACTTTCAGTTCACGAAAACAATTGTTTAAAATCACCAGAACGTGATAAAATACTGATTCCAATTGCAGTAGATCAATAAACAAATTATCTAGGACTTCCTATTTTGGTAGATTTTTCTGAGTTTCAGAAGTTTGCGTTAGTTACAGATTACTACAGACTGTTCTGTTTTTGACAGATTCTGTTTTTCGTGTGTTGTTTGCTTATTTTGATGAATCTATGGCTAGTAAAAGAGTTTATAAACCATAGAGAAGTTGGAATACAGTAGGTTTAACACCAATATAAATAAAGAATGAGTTAAATACAGTACCTTGAAGTGGTGTTTTGTTTTCTTTCGCTAACGGAGCTCACGAGATTTTCTGTTAAGTTTTGTGTTGTGAAGTTTTCAAGTTTTGGGTAAGGATTTGATGGATTATGGAACAAGGAGTGTCAAGAGCCTAAGCTTGGGGATGCCCGAGGCACCCCAAGGTAAATCTAAGGACACCAAAAAGCCAAAGCTTGGGGATGCCCCGGAAGGCATCCCCCGTTTCGTCTTCGTCCATCGGTAACTTTACTTGGAGCTATATTTTTATTCACCACATGATAAGTGTTTTGCTTGGAGCGTCTTGTATGATTTGAGTCTTTGCTTTTAGTTTACCGCAATCATCCTTGCTGTACACACTTTTGAGAGAGACACACATGATTCGAAATTTATTAAGAATACTCTATGTGCTTCACTTATATCTTTTGAGCTATATAGTTTTTGCTCTAGTGCTTCACTTATATCTTTTAGAGGTGGTGGTTTTGTTTTATAGAAACTATTTTTCTCTCCTGCTTCACTTATATCATTTTGAGAGTCCTACAAAATAGCATGGTAATTTGCTTAAATTAAGAAATTAGTCCTAATATGATAGGCATCCAAGATTAGTAAAAACTTTCTTATAAGTGCGTTGAATACTAAGAGAAGTTTGATGCTTGATGATTGTTTTGAGATATGAAGGTAGTGATATTAAAGTTGTGCTAGTTGAGTAGTTGTGAATTTGAGAAATACTTGTGTTGAAGTTTGCAAGTCTCGTAGCATGCACGTATGGTAAATGTTGTGTAACAAATTTGAAACATGAGGTGTTCTTTGATTGTCCTCCTTATGAGTGGCGGTTGGGGACGAGCGATGGTCTTTTCCTACCAATCTATCCCCTAGGAGCATGCGCGTAGTGCTTGGTTTTTGATAACTTGTAGATTTTTGCAATAAGTATGTGAGTTCTTTATGACTAATGTTGAGTCCATGGATTATACGCACTCTCACCCTTCCATCATTGCTAGCCTCTTCGGTACCGTGCATTGCCCTTTCTCACCTTGAGAGTTGGTGCAAACTTCGCTGGTGCATCCAAACCCCGTGATACAATACGCTCTATCACACATAAACCTCCTTATATCTTCCTCAAAACAGCCACCATACCTACCTATTATGGCATTTCCATAGCCATTCCGAGATATATTGCCATGCAACTTTCCACCGTTCCGTTTGTTATGCCACGTTTCATCATTCTCATATTGCCTTGCATGATCATGTAGTTGACATCGTATTTGTGGCAAAGCCACCATGCATATTATCATACATGTCACTCTTGATTCATTGCCCATCCCGGTACACCGCCGGAGGCATTCATATAGAGTCATACTTTGTTCTAGTATCGAGTTGTAATCATTGAGTTGTAAATAAATAGAAGTGTGATGATCATCATTCATAGAGCATTGTCCTCTGAAAAAAGAGAGAAAAGAAAATAAAGAAGGGACAATGCTACTATCCTCTTTTCCACACTTGTGCTTCAAAGTAGCACCATGATTTTTATGAGAGAGAGTCTCTTGTCTTGTCACTTTCATATACTAGTGGGAATTTTTCATTATAGAACTTGGCTTGTATATTCCAACAATGGGCTTCCTCAAATGCCCTAGGTCTTCGTGAGCAAGCAAGTTGGATGCACACCCACTTAGTTTCTTTTGTTGAGCTTTCATGCATTTATAGCTCTAGTGCATCCGTTGCATGGCAATTCCTACTCCTTGCATTGACATCAATCGATGGGCATCTCCCTAGCTCGTTGATTAGCCGCGTCAATGTGAGACTTTCTCCTTTTTTGTCTTCTCCACATAAACCCCATCATCATATTCTATTCCACCCATAGTGCTATATCCATGGCTCATGCTCATATATTGCGTGAACGCTGAAAAAAGTTTGAGATTACTAAAGTATGAAACAATTGCTTGGCTTGTCATCGGGGTTGTGCATGATGAGAGCATTCTTGTGTGATGAAAATGGAGCATGACCAAACTATATGATTTTGTAGGGATGAACTTTATTTGGCCATGTTATTTTGACAAGACATAATTGCTTACTTAGTATGCTTGAAGTATTATTACTTTTATGTCAATATTAAACTTTTATCTTCAATCTTTCGGATCTGAATATTCATACCACAAATAAGAGAATTACATTGAAAATTATGCTAAGTAGCATTCCACATCAAAAATTCTGTTTTTATCATTTACCTACTCGAGGACGAGCATGAATTAAGCTTGGGGATGCTTGATACGTCTCCAACGTATCTATAATTTTTTATTGTTCCATGCTATATTATATTCTGTTTTGGATGTTTAATGGGCTTTATTATACACTTTTATATTATTTTTGGGACTAACCTATTAACCGGAGGCCCAGCCCAAATTGCTATTTTTTGCCTATTTCAGTGTTTCGAAGGAAAGGAATATCAAATGGAGTCCAAACGGAATGAAACCTTCGAGAACGTGGTTTTCGGAACAAACGTGATCCAGAGGACTTGGAGTGGACGTCAAGAAACGAACAAGGAGGCCACGAGGCTGGAGGGGCGCCTACCCCCCTGGGCGCTCCCTCCACCCTCGTGGGCCCCTCGTAGCTCCGCCGACCTACTTCTTCCTCCTATATATACCTACGTACCCCCAAACCATCAGCAGAGGAGCCAAAATCCTATTTCCACCGCCGCAACCTTCTATACCCGTGAGATCCCATCTTGGGGCCTTTTCCGGCGCTCCGCCGGAGGGGGCATCGATCGTAAAGGAAACAGTGGTAAGTTGCATGGCAATATATCTCGGAATGGCTATGGAAATGCCATGATAGGTAGGTATGGTGGCTGTTTTGAGGAAGGTATATGGTGGGTGTATGATACCGGCGAAAAGTGTGCGGTATTAGAGAGGCTAGCAATGGTGGAAGGAGGAAAAGTGCGTATAATCCATGGACTCAACATTAGTCATAAAGAACTCATATACTTATTGCAAAAATCTACAAGTTATAAAAGCAAAGTATTATGCGCATGCTCCTAGGGGGATAGATTGGTAGGAAAAGACCATCGCTCGTCCCCGACCGCCACTCATAAGGAAGACAATCAATAAATAAATCATGCTCCGACTTCATCACATAACGGTTCACCATACGTGCATGCTACGGGAATCACAAACTTTAACACAAGTATTTCTCAATTTCTGAACTACTCAACTAGTATGACTCTAATATCACCATCTTCATATCTCAAAACAATTATCAAGCATCAAACTTCTCATAATATTCAACACACTCATAAGAAAGTTTTTTACTAATCTTGAATGCCTATTAATGTCAAAGCAAACTACCATGCTGTTTTGTAGGGCTCTCAAAATAATCTAAGTGAAGCATGAGAGAACAATAGTTTTTATTAAAAAAATCCACCACCGTGCTCTAAAAGATATAAGTAAAGCACTAGAGCAAAAACTATATAACTCAAAAGATATAAGTGAAGCACAAAGAGTATTCTAATAATTTCCGAATCAAGTGTGTCTCTCTCAAAAGGTGTGTACAGCAAGGATGATTGTGGTAAAATAAAAATCAAAGACTCAAATCATACAAGACGCTCCAAGCAAAACACATATCATGTGGTGAATAAAAATATAGCTCCAAGTAAAGTTACCGATGGAAGTAGACGAAAGAGGGGATGCCTTCCGGGGCATCCCCAAGCTTTGGCTTTTAGGTGTCCTTAGATTATCTTGGGGGTGCCAAGGGCATCCCCAAGCTTAGGCTCTTGCCACTCCTTGTTCCATAATCCATCAATTCTTTCACCCAAAACTTGAAAACTTCACAACACAAAACTCAGCAGGAAACCTCGTGAGCTCCGTTAGCGAAAGAAAACAAAACACCACTTCAAGGTACTGTAATGAACTCATTCTTTATTTATATTGGAGTTAAACCTACTGTATTCCAACTTCTCTATGGTTTATAAACTATTTTACTAGCCATAGATTCATCAAAATAAGCAATCAACACAAGAAAAACAGAATCTGTCAAAAACAGAACAGTCTGTAGTAATCTGTAACTAACGCAAACTTCTGGAACTCCAAAACTTCAGCCACAATAGGAAGACCTAGACAATTTGTTTATTGATCATCAGCAATTGGAATCAATATTTTATCACGTTCTGGTGATTTTAACAATTATTTTCGTGAACAAGAAAGTTTCTGGAATTTTCTGCAAGATCAAATAACTATCATCCAAGAAGATCCTATAGGTTTAACTTGGCACAGACACTAATTAAAACATAAAAACACATCTAACCAGAGTCTAGATCAAAGATTTATTCCTAAATGGAAGCAAAAAGCAAAAAAATAAAAATAAAATTGGGTTGCCTCCCAACAAGCGCTATCGTTTAACGCCCCTAGCTAGGCATCGATAATTTCGATGATGCTGACATGAAAGACAAGAATTGAAGCACAAAGAGAGCATCATATATCATGTGAAAAACAAATCTAAGTCTAACATACTTCCTATGCATAGGCATCTTATAGGCAAAAAAATTATCAAGACAAGCAAATACTAGCATATGCAAGGAAGAAGTGAGAAACAATAGCAATCTCAACATAACGAGAGGTAATTTATTATCATGAAAATTTCTACAACCATATTTTGCTCTCTCATAATAACTACATGTGGGATCATAAGCAAATTCAACAAAATAGCTATCACATAAAATATTTTCAATACGATCCACATGCATGCAAAGTTGATACTCTTCCAAAATAGTGGGATTAACATTAACTAAAGTCATGACCTCTCCAAACCCACTTTCAATATTATTGCAAACATTATTATCATTCTCATATTTATCATGGGGCTTAAATAAATTTTCAAGATCATAAGAAGAATCACCCCAATCATGATCATTGCAACAAGTAGTAGACATAGCAAAACTAGCATCCCCAAGCTTGGGGTTTTGCATATTATTAGCACAATTGACATCAAGAGAATTTATAGTAAAATCATTGCAATCATGCTTTTCATCAAAGGAACTATCAAGCATGGGTGCAATAGCAACGATCTCATTTTTAACATAAGGAACTATAGCAAATTCGTCTTCATAAATATTGGCATCATGGCCACAAGAATAGCAAGCATCATGTTCATCAAGGGATATTTCAACCAAATCATCGGAATCATCATTATCTATAGATTCATGCATATCATTATTTTCTTCCAAAGCAACGGTCATTCTTTAAATAAATTCTTGGACATAGACATTATGAGCAAAGTTTTCGTTGCAATATTTAAGTATGACGGAATTTTCAGATTTGTTGAGAGTAAAATCATACTTTTCAATCAAAGAAGCAACTTCATGGGCACCCTTAAAAACGACAAATTCTTCAATTTGTTCGATATCATAGTAACTATAAACACCCTTTAAATAAGAAGATAAGATTTCATTATCATTGAACTCACATAGGTAGGGAAGGTGTTTTTTAGGGTTCTTAGAGCAACAAGTAAAATCACAAATTTCACAAAGATTCCAAGCATAGCATAGCAAACTATTCATATGATACCATAAGAGCTTCCCTTTTTCAGACAAACGATGACGCACAAAATGAGCATGCTCATCTAAAGATTTCCCATCAACTAGGCTAGTTGGGGTTTCAGCATGAGCGCATAAGGATCGAAGATGATCCAAGTAGAACACTTTAAGTGGATCCATATCAATAGATTTTCAGCAAGTGAAGATGCAAGCATATAGAAGGCACATGGCAACATGAGCAAACAAAAGGATGAACGGAAAAGAGAGGGCAAGTAAAACGGCAAGGGTGAAGCGGGGGAGAGGAAAACGAGAGGCAAATGGAAAATAATGTAATGCGGGAGATAAGGGTTTGTGATGGGTACTTGGTATGTTGACTTTCGCGTAGACTCCCCGGCAATGGCGCCAGAAATCCTTCTTGCTACCTCTTGAGCACTGCGTTGGTTTTCCCTTGAAGAGGAAAGGGTGATGCAGTAAAGCAGCGTAAGTATTTCCCTCAGTTTTTGAGAACCAAGGTATCAATCCGGTAGGAGGCCACGCACGAGTCCCTCGCACCTACACAAACAAATAAATCCTCGCAACCAACGCGATAAGGGGTTGTCAATCCCTACACGGTCACTTACGAGAGTGAGATCTGATAGATATGATAAAGTAATATTTTTGGTATTTTTATGATAAAGTGCAAAGTAAAATAAAAGGCAATAAAAATAACTAAGTGTTGGAAGATTAATATGATGGAAAATAGACCCGGGGGCCATAGGTTTCACTAGTGGCTTCTCTCAAGAGCATAAGTATTACGGTCGGTGAACAAATTACTATTGAGCAATTGACATAACTGAGCATAGTTATGAGAATATCTAGGTATGATCATGTATATAGGCATCACGTCTGAGACAAGTAGACCGACTCCTACCTGCATCTACTACTATTACTCCACACATCGACCGCTATCCAGCATGCATCTAGAGTATTAAGTTCATAAGAACAGAGTAACGCTTTAAGCAAGATGACATGATGTAGAGGGATAAACTCATGCAATATGATATAAACCCCATCTTTTTATCCTCGATGGCGACAATACAATATGTGCCTTGCTGCCCCTGCTGTCACTGGGAAAGGACACCGCAAGATTGAACTCAAAGCTAAGCACTTATCCCATTGCAAGAAAGATCAATCTAGTAGGCCAAACCAAACTGATAATTCAAAGAGACTTGCAAAGATAACCAATCATACATAAAAGAATTCAGAGAAGATTCAAATATTGTTCATAGATAAACTTGATCATAAACCCACAATTCATTGGTCTCAACAAACACACCGCAAAAGAAGATTACATCGAATAGATCTCCACGAGAGAGGGGGAGAACATTGTATTGAGATCCAAAAAGAGAGAAGAAGCCATCTAGCTAATAACTATGGACCCGAAGGTCTGAGGTAAACTACTCACACATCATCGGAGAGGCTATGGTGTTGATGTAGAAGCCCTCCGTGATCGATGCCCCCTCCGGCGGAGCTCCGGAATAGGCCCCAAGATGGGATCTCATGGGTACAGAAGGTTGCGGCGGTGGAATTAGGTTTTTGGCTCCGTATCTGGTAGTTTGGGGTACATAGGTATATATAGGAGGAAGGAGTACGTCGGTGGAGTAACAGGGGGCCCACGAGGGTGGAGGGCGCGCCTGGGGGGTAGGCGCGCCCCCCTACCTCATGCCCACCTGGTTGATGTCTTGACGTAGGGTCCAAGTCCTCTGGATCACGTTCGTTCCGAAAATCACATTCCCAAAGGTTTCATTCCGTTTGGACTCCATTTGATATTCTTTTTCTGCGAAACTCTGAAATAGGCAAAAAACAACAATTCTGGGCTGGGCCTCCAGTTAATAGGTTAGTCCCAAAAATAATATAGAAGTGTATAATAAAGCCCAATAATATCCAAAACAGAATATAATATAGCATGGAGCAATCAAAAATTATAGATACGTTGGAGACGTATCACTCAACACCTCAAAATAAAAGAATTGTTCCCACTACTACTACTATATTTCTTTTTCGACAAAATTATTTAACACGAATATCCTCATTGGAACAATCTCTGGCAAAGTGCCCTGCTTCATTACAGCGGAAACATATTACTTCTGACAAGTCTCGAGGTTTCCTTGTGATTGCATAACCTCCTTGGGTCCTCGTCTTCCCTTTTGGGCAATCGCTAAATTAGTGTCCTGAATCTTTGCACCTGAAACATGTGATATGACTCAGGTCCTTCTTTGTAGAAATTGGGTTGTTCCTAGAATCCAATCTATTTCTCTTCCTGGACTTTTTCGTGCCAATCAGGGCTTCTATTTCCCGTGGGTCATACTCTACTTCCACTATCGGGAATGCTACTAGATCCCCCTTCAGACAATTCTGGGAGATGTGTCCTTCTTCTCCACATGAATAGCATGACTTGGTGCAGGGTTTAATTGGGTCTTCTTCGGGTGTGTCCTCCACCTCTTCCTTCATCACAGGTTCTTCTAAAATTTCCATGAGGGCTCCTTTCATTGCTTCTTTCTTCTACTGGATGGTTATTTGTACCATGGGGTAAATGTGACACTAAGCAGGGTAGTGGGTAGTCCCTTCACACAAGAAATAAGTAATCTGCCTAGTTGGGCATTCTTTAGCTGGGTGACTTTCTTCACAATGAGGGCATTCATCCTTGTGTTCTTTATGGTTGTGTCCTATTTCTCCACAGAGCTTGCATGCACAAGGTTTCTTCATATCATTTCCATAAGGCTTCAACTTCTGGGACACAAGCCGAGACTTTAGCAGAGTCAACTTAAATTCTTCCCAAGTAGTTACTCTTTGCCATCCATTGATGGTTTGGTACATCCTCCACCAAGTAGCAGCACCTCTTTTAAAGCACTGAAAAGAATGCTGGGCCATATCCTTTCCGGCTATAGTGTTATTCTTCATGTGATCTTCCATGTTCTGAATCCATCGGTCCGTCTCCAATTGAGTTATCGGTCCAGAAAATATGAGTTCATATCCATTCATCCTCTATTGGTTCCAAGGGTTTTGGGGTGAGATAAGAGAGATAGAGAGGGATACACACAATACAAACAATAGTTTTGAAGAGACATATTTTATTTGTGGCTATCGGAAAAACATCAAACAAATGACAGCTCACAATCGTCACATCTAACGTAAGTATATAACAGGGGTTTGGTCTTCTTCTGACCGTGCTTGCTAATCTTCTCAAGTTCTTCTGCCAGGTCATCTCTGTTGACGCAAAGTTTCTCGTGACATCCTTTAATATTCTGGAGTTGCGTTCCAAACTTCTGGGTTTCAACATCCTTGGCATGAACCATGGTCCTGCTGTCCTTCAGTTCCTGACGAATCTCCAGTATCTCGAGGTTTTGCTCCTCCAGCTTGGCTACTTTCAGCTTCTGGGTCCTGAGTTCTTCACGAATGATTCCTTGTCAAATACGGCTTCCTGAAGGTCCATCTTAAAATTCTTGATGTAATACTCCAGATCCTGGTGATACACCAGTAGACGTTTAGAACTTCATCTTTTGCTCGTTTGTCAAGGCAATAGGTGCTCCATCAGCCTTCTGCCAGGTCATTTCTTGACAAAAACTTTGGGTTTTAATGCTCCATGCTCCGGTCTTTCTCTGACACACCTTGATCTCGGGTATTGACAGCTTCAATAGTCTGACAAGTTCCATAAGGGTAGCCTTCCTAGGTCATACAAATCTGGAAATTCTTCAGAGCCTTCAAATTCTCCTAGTCTTCAGAGTCTTCAACCGTTGTAGTTTCCATTATTATAATGCTCGGTAAAATCCTCTTCATTCCGAAGAGGTCTTAGTTGTCCGATATCTTCTCGGAGTGGTCTCATCAGCTGAATCTTCACGTGGTCAAAAGGGGAAAGGGTATAGTCTAACTATTTGAGATGAGAGGAAAATACTTGGTAAAGCTTAGAAAAGATGAGAGTTAAGGGATCTCTTTTGAAAATAAAGTTTTAGAGAAATCATCTCCTAAGGGCTTGCCAGTTTCTAGGGGTCATGTCCTATACTCAACATGTGGTCTGATACCATCTTGTGGCGACCCGGCCCAAATGGATCAAGTCTCTGTGCTTAAGTGACATCCCTGGATCGGTATGCTGACACACACAGTACTCGAGGATTTATAACAGAGTTAAATCACATGTATAAAGTAACATAAATACTATTACCTCAATCTATAGCGGAAGTAACAACAAGGTTGTGGAGTCCCAACAACACCAATGGCAAAGTTGAGTGTAGACATTGTAACCCTAACGTATCACTTACTCGTCGTAAGAATCCTGCAACATGAGATGTTGCGGTCATGTAGGTCAGTACATTGAATGTACTGGCAATTTTACACCATAGAATAATAATGAGGATTATCTATCACTATATGCATATTTGGCTGGTGGAGGCTCTAAGTTTAATTTTGCATAAAGCTAATTTTTGGTATAACAAAGGAATAAATATTTATTGCTACAAAGTTCATGCCATTATTGAGAAGGTTCCCCCAACTCAATCCCAAAATTCCCAAATTATTAATAACCCAATACATTAATTAAGTAACGTGATGAGATCAACCAATAATTCAAATACCAGATACTCAAAATGTCCATAACCGGGGACACGGCTAATCATGATTAGTTTGTACACTCTACAGAGGTTTGCGCACTTTTCCCCACAAGACTCGATCTCCTCCGTTGAATTCCTAGCACTGCCTGATGTTTGAGAACCGAATGATCGAGACACAGTCTTTCTGAAGCATTAACTCTTTACTCTGGGTAGACAGTTAAACCTACTTTCCCCTACATCTGCTAGTCTACCACTGAAAGAGGTCACACAACTTACTCAACTATGCCAGAGCCCATAATGGCTTGTGGCTGCACACGGAAGTTTCTAGGCATGAAATAATCTTATGATCCCTTTGAGCATGGGTGGCATTCCATAGGATGATCACACGGATACCCCGGGATCTCCTAGGACAACACTAGATTCCCCAGGTGCCCCAACCATTCCACCCAGAGTTGTGTTAATGTTGCCATCTTAAGTTAACCCATAATTATTACATCTCTCTCATCTTTTATGAATCACACATGAACATTTAAATATTATATATCAAAATTTAAATATTAAAATAAAACCAAAATGGAAATGAAACCACAATTCTCATAATATTAAAATGAAACCAAAATGAAAATAAAACCAAAATAAAAATGAAACCAAAATTATATATCTTAAGTTAACCCATAATTCTCATAATTATTAAAATAAAACCAAAATAAAAATAAAAATATAATATAGGCATATTATATATCAAAATTTTCAGAAAAAATATTTTCTAAAACATGAACATATTTTCAGCGGCAAATAAATTCCACAAAAATTTAAATAAAACAAAGAGTACTATTGGCTCATTTAAAAACCAAATAAAATATTTTTAAAATACCAAAATGATCTCAAACTCATTTCTCTCCATTTTTCTACTGTAGGGAATCATTTTACCCTATTTTCCATATATTTTATTTTTGGAGAAAAATAATTTTGAATAAAAACCAAATAACTCCAAATTGAAAGTGGGTTTCAAAATGAATACAAAAGGACTTTAAATTTGATTCTTTTAAACTTCCAACTCATATTTCATATGATTTGAAGAAGTCATTTTATCTTCTCTCATGAAAATCATTGAGTTGCATAAAGTTTCTGAATTTGAAATATTTCCAAATGAAATTCAAATATTTTCAAAAACCCTTTTCATTTTAAATGGAAGAAGTCATGTCATCTTCTCTCTAGGGTTTTGTATTTGAAAAGAATTTGAATTCATGGAGATCATAATGCAAAGTGAAACTTGGGGAAAGTCATTTCATTCTCTCTCATTCAACTTTCGAAAAGTTTCAAATTTCAATCAATTTCACACATCACAATCAAACAATCAATCAGAACTATTTATTTAATATAACATTCCAAATTTAGAATTTTGGGATGTTGTGTTCACGCATGTAGTTGAAACAAAATCAACATAGCCTCTACGATATTTATGTTCATGGTGATTTATATCCTACTTATGTTTGCACTCAATGTTGGTTAATCTCAATGCATGTTTATGACTGTTGTCGCTCTCTAGTTGGTCGCTTCCCAGTCTCTTTCTAGCCTTCACTTGTACTAAGCGGGAATACTTCTTGTGCATCCACTTCCATAAACCCCAAAGTTGTTCCATATGAGTCCACCATACCTTCCTATATGCGGTATTTACCCGTCGTTCCAAGTAAATTTGCATGTGCCAAACTCTAAACCTTCAAATGATAATTTGTTTTGTATGCTCGAATAGCTCATGTACCAACTAGGGTTGTCAATATCTTCCATGCTAGGTGGGTTATTCTCACAATGAGTGGACTCCGCTCACCATTCACGAGAAAGTGGCTGGTAACCGGGATGCCCAGTCCCATGCTCAAATCGAATCAAAATAATTGCAAACAAAACTCCCCCAGGACTGTTGTTAGTTGGACGGTACCTGCTGTTTCGGACCAACCGTGGCGTGTGCTTGTTGGTGGTGGGGGAGTATAAACTTTACCATTCTGTTTGGGAACCGCCTATAATGTATGTAGCATGGGAGATACCGAGATCTCTTAGTTGTTATGTTGAGAATGAAAGCATACCGCTCAAAATATTATTTATCTCTATTTCAAAACTCGAGCTCTGGCACCTCTACAAATCCCTGCTTCCCTCTACGAAGGGCCTATCTATTTACTTGATTGCTAAGTCATCACCCTCTTATAAAAATCACCAGTTAGAGAGCACCACTGTCATTTGTATGCATTGTTATTAATTTATATTGAGTATGACTGTGACTGGATCTCTTTCACCATGAATTACAATGTCTTGTCAGTCTTTGATCTTCACGGCTGCCCTGCATTTATGTTTTCCGGTCTCAGAAAGGGCTAGTGAGATACCATCTTGTTATATCATATCATGATTGTTTTGAGAAAGTGTTGTCATCCAAGATTTATTATTATTGCTCGCTACACTGGTGCGCGTTGGTCCTAAACAAATGGTTTAAACCCCTTTCCGCGGCGGCATTTGGAACCGTAGCCAAGTGAGTGTGGGCGATAGGGGGGTCCTTCCCACACGACCCAGAAACCGTCGGGGATAGGCCCTCCTGGGACCTAGGCTGAGGCCGTGTGCGATCGGGCGAGGCATGGAAACCCAATCATTTTCATAGGTATGTACATCCCACACGATAATCCGAGAAAATCATTTCCGTAGGTATGTACATCCCACACGGTAATCCGAGAAAATCATTTCCGTAGGTATGTACATCCCACACGGTAATCCAAGAAAATCATTTCTGTAGGTATGTACATCCCACACGGTAATCCGAGAAAATCATTTCCGTAGGTATGTACATCCCACACGGTGAATCCCAGAAAAACATTTCCGTTTGTATGTATATCACACACAGTCAATCCAAGGAATACATTTCCTTTCTTATGTACATCCCGCACAGTCAATCCAGGGAAAACGTTTCCGTTCGGACATAAATCCCACACAGTTTTATGTGTAGGCTTGTGTGTGAAAGGTGTAAATATCACACACGGTCTTCCTTGGTTAACTGTTTGCTTTTATCAACTATATCACACACGATTTGATGAAGAAAACTATGTGGCATTGGGCTATCCATCGCAAGCGCTTTTCCTGCTAGAACCGTTTGCAAAGGTCCATGACACATTTAGCAGGTTTATTAGTTTACAATTAATAATTCCAGTATTACGCAAATTCATATTTCATATCGAACAGTTGTTTGCCAATTTCATATCAGGCACACAAATATATTATAACATCACAGTACGGTAGGTACATGAAAACAACACAGTACAACATATAGCTAGTTCAACTTCATAAGAACAATATATTCATTTCCCTAATCGAGATCATCCAGGCTCGTCTTATCCACCTCTGCTTTCAGTTCAGTAAGAACCCGTTTTGCACGGGCCAACTAGGAAAGTGCCTCCTCCTTCGCCAACACCATCTTAGCAAAGTCTGATTTAAAAAATCTGAGCTCATTCTCCACCTTCAACTTTTTATCCCGCATCTTGAAAATATGCTTCAGCGTTGACAAGACTTTCTCTAAGCCTAGCTATGTTCACTTCCTCATACATGCTCCAGAGCTTCGTTAGGCACATCTTGAAAGACTGTGGCCACTCTTGATCAACCCACTCCAAGTAAGAACACTTCCGTTCATCCTATAATATTTAAAACTAGATCAGTAACAATTGTAGGGCAAATGGGTTTATAGAAACATAGAAAATCACCAATGCTTATTTTGAAAAACTGAGGAAACATGTTAATTATGACATATCTTCTCAAAAAGATCAATGTGCAGATGAAATAATTGGTACTGAGACAACAACCAAATTCTGGAACATCAGAAGCTATAATTAACTACAACGACGCTACAACTTCTTACTCATGTACAATAAATAAGAAATTGAACATTTTATGAGGAAGGTAAATATAACTGCAACAGCATAGCGATAGTGTTTGGATGACAGCAAATTGATACTAACAGGTGTGTACATGCACAAATTTAGTAACATAGAACTAATAGCACTAAGGCCGTCCACTATGTATGCAAAAACTGGTGTAAAGACAACTGTTGCTACACCTCGCACCGGTGCCCTGGACTGGCGAGCCGATGCAGCGGAAAAAAAATCAGGGACCCGGACTCCGGAGCACGTAGTTGCTCCGATGCCCAGTTCCTTCATGCCATAAAGATTTAGTATTTTACTGCTTGGCTGCTCGGATGTGTGGACCAAAGTTGGCTGCACAAACTGCTGAAGGGGTGCCAAATAATTTTCTAATGGCACCGCTGATGAGATGGCAACAATTTAAGATACTAGGTACAAACAGTGACACTGTCTTAGGATGTTTGGTTGAAGGTGTGGTATGAATGGGTTGGGACCGTGACAGTGTCTGAATCACATCTAACAAATGATTTGTAACAACGGAAGAGGGTCTAACCATCTCTGCACATACCAGAAACTTCCTCCCAGTGTCCACGGAATCAAACGCAAGTAGCTTCACGCATGGAGATTGATGGTGACAACGAGCAGATAGATCTTCAGCCACCCCGCTCCATTCATTGCCACTGATGGTCTTAGGGAGCTACAAGAGGAAGAAATGACTCAAATCGACCTCCGCGTAAAAATCCTTCATTCCAAGTCATAGCCCGAGAGAGAGAAGAGAGGCATACCCGGGTGGTGAAGGAGTAGTCGCCGGAGGAGGAACCGCTGGAGATGTCTTTGAAGAAGACCATGGCGACCCCGACGGTAGGATGCAAGACGGCGAGAGCGAGGAAGCAGCTATAGCTTAGCAAGGAAGGAAGGAGGAAACAGGGGAAATGTGACTTGTGGTCGGGGAGAAAAGGGAGTGGGGAAGGGGGGCAAGGGGCGGGGGTGGATATTTTGGCGGTAGGCCAAAATTTTGGAAATGTGGAGGGAAACTTTGCGCGCGGTGCCGCCGGACCATTCACTTTGAACGATTGTGTGCATCGCAAATGATTCTTCTGCTTTACGCGCATGGGATGAGTTTGATAATTCAAATTTTGGTCTCAAGGCATGGGCACATTCACTTTGAACATGCGCGATGCCGCCGGACCATTCACTTTGAACGATTGTGTGCATCACAAACGATTTTTCTGCTTTACGCGCATGGGATGAGTTTGATAATTCAAATTTTGGTGAAAATTTCCCCGGGTACGTCATTGCATAATTTAACATTGCTTGCTAATTTGGACACACAAAAGAGCGTACAGCAGACAGACCACACTTACTGAATCGAGCAATTTTAGTAATTACACAGAGCCAGTTGACCTAAACATTGCTCTAATAAAAGACCAGCATTAAAAACAAAGCCTAAGTACGCATAACTAAAAATCCGCCACCACTCCGGCCTATGCATCGCCGGTGTGAGATGAGACGTCGATGACTTGTCCTGGCGACATGCCGCTGTTGGTGGACTCCGCGTCCCCTCTGCTGAAGTCGACCGCGTCCTCGTACTCGTCCTCGTCCTTGGCGCCACCCTCAAGGTTGTAGTACTCGTAGTAGTGGATGCGCCAGAGCTCGCGTTGGTACTCCACCGCCGATTCCTCGACGGACAGACTCTTCTATACCTCGACCTCGGCCACGCGCAACTCCTCCTCCCGGTGCTCCTCGATCTCTGCCGCCTCCTGCATCTCCAGCTCCCGCTCGGCGACCTCATGAGGAAGCAGGTGCTCCATGGTCACCGCCGCCTTTCCAGACGTGGGTTGCATGCTGGAGTCAGAGGTGGCCTGGAATATCTTGGCGTGTGCATCCTCGATCTTGGCGTGGATGGCCTCGACCCGGGTCAGGGCGACATCAGCGGCACAAACGGCAGCTCGAGTGCTCTCGGTGTTTGCAGCCCTCGTCGCAGCAGCAGCTGCAGCCGTCTCGGCTACTGCAGCTGCCCTGTCGGCTGCCGCAGACGCCCTCTCGGCGGAAGCGGACGCGCTCAATGCGTATGCGGTGGCACGCTCGGCGTAGGCGGCCGCGCTCTCGGCGCAGGCAGCCGCGCTCGAGGGGGGGGACGCGGCCATCGTATGGGCCTTCACGAAGCATTTCCATGGCGTCATCTTTGCAAGAAGGGGGTGCGGGAATGGGGATCGGGATTCGTGGATTCGGGGGTTGCCAGCACTAGAGCAGACGAGCCGGCAAAGCTTAAGGAGGGAGACTTAAATAGACCCAGATATTTTCATCGCAAACGGTTCCTAGAAAACAACTGTGTGTGATGTTGTAGATATTTTTAATTAGCTGTGAAAGACGAATTTGGAATAAAGTGCCAATGGATGGTGTTTAAAATGAACGAGAAATTCTGTAGTACTAATACAACTGTCATGTCAAATTTTGGAAAATTTCATGGGTCATTTGACTTTCTAAGACATTTAAGTGATTTTCTAGCCATTTAATGACTGTAATTGAAATTTGAACTACATGTACATGCAACAGCTAACCATAATGGTTTGAAAACTCATATTTCATGTACTTGTGTATGATTTAATTCCATGTGCAGTAAATTGAAAGGAATTTTCAAACATATTGGTCTAACGGCTATGACACAATTAAGCATGGAGTGACATGGCATTTTAATTCCAAAAAATTAAAAAAATCAGAAACATAAGAAACCTTGGTTCATGTATTGTCATGCCACCAAGATGATGTGTTAAAAAAATTGGCATATTTGACCAAAGTTTGGACACACACCCCTCACAAACTGGAGTGACTCACTACAAGGCTTGTGGTTCCGAGAGGGAACAATGCATGTTTGATGACGAACGGGAGAAAGCTTCCTCTTACGGCCTTCAAATTTTTTCTACGTCTAACGTGCACTACTACAACTGTCATGTGAATTTTTTGAAAATTCTAGGGGTCATTTGACCTTTTAAAGACATTTAAGTGATTTTCTAGCCATTTAATGACCGTAATTCAAATTTGAACTACATCTACATGCAACGCGTAACCAAAACGGTTTGAAAAATCATATTTGTGTACTTGTGTGCGAGTTAATTCAATGTGCGGTAAACTAGAAGGAATTTTCAAACATAGTTGTATCACGACATGGACACATATGCATGAATACGTATGCATGGCATTTTAATTCCAAAAAAAATCAGAAACACATGAAACCTTGGTCGATGTAATGGCATGCCACCAAGATGATGTGGTAAAGAAATTGGCATGTTTGAAAAAAGTTTGGACACACACCCCTCACAAACCGGAGCAACTCGCTAGAAGGTTCGTGGTTCCGAGAGGGAACAATGCATATTTGATGACGAACGGGAGATAGCTTCCTCTTACGGCCTTCAAATTTTTTTTACGTCTAACGTGCACTACTACAACTGTAATGTGAAATTTTGGAAAATTCTAGGGGTCATTTGACATTTCAAAGACATTTAAGTGATTTTCTAACCACTTAATGACCGTAATTCAAATTTGAACTACATCTACATGCAACGCCTAACCAAAACGGTTTGAAAAATCATATATGTGTACTTGTGTGCGAGTTAATTCCATGTGCAGTAAATTAGAAGGAATTTTCAAACATATTGGTCTCACGACATGGACACATGCATACGTATGCATGGAGTGACATGGCATTTTAATTCAAAAAATAAAAAATGATCAGAAACACATGAAACCTTGGTTAATGTAATGTCATGCCACCAAGATGATGTGGTAAAGAAATTGACATGTTTGACGAACGTTTGGACACACACCCCTCACAAACCGGAGCAACTCGCTAGAAGGTTCATGGTTCCGAGAGGGAACAATGCATGTTTGATGACAAACGGGAGATAGCTTCCTCTTACGGCCTTCAAATTTTTTCCTACGTTTAACGTGCAATAATACAACTATCCTTTGAAAATTTGGTAAATTTCAGGGGTCATTTGACCTTTTAAAGACATTTAACTGATTTTCTAACCATTTAATGACCGTAATTCAAATTTGAACTACATCTACATGCAACGCCTAACCATAACGGTTTGAAAAATAATATTTTTTGTGTACTTGTGTGCGAGTTAATTCCATGTGAAGTAAATTAGAAGGAATTTTCAAACATATTTGTGTCAAGGCATGATCACATGCATGGAGTGCATGCCATGGCATTTTAATTCCAAAAAATTAAAAAATGATCAGAAAAACATGAAACCTTGCTTGATTTAATGTCATGCCATCAAGATGAGTGGTAAAGAAATTGGCATGTTTGACGAAAGTTTAGACACACACCCCTCACAGACTAGAGCAACTCGCTAGAATGTTCGTGGTTTCGAGAGGGAACAATGCATGTTTGATGACGAACGGGAGATAGCTTCCTCTTACGGCCTTCAAATTTTTCTACGTCTAACGTGCACTACTACAACTGTAATATGAAATTTTGGAAAATTCTAGGGGGGCATTTGACCTTTCAAAGATGTTTAAGTGATTTTCTAACCATTCAATGACCGTAATTCAAATTTGAACTACATCTACATGCAACGCCTAACCAAAACGGTTTGAAAAATCATATATGTGTACTTGTGTGCGAGTTAATTCCATGTGCAGTAAATTAGAAGGAATTTTCAAACATTTTGGTCTGACGACATGGACACATGCATACGTATGCATGGAGTGACATGGCATTTTAATTCAAAAAATAGAAAAATGATCAGAAACAC
This sequence comes from Triticum aestivum, assembly GCF_018294505.1. Lineage (NCBI taxonomy): Eukaryota > Viridiplantae > Streptophyta > Magnoliopsida > Poales > Poaceae > Triticum > Triticum aestivum. Next base: position 100,484,611 of record NC_057811.1, read on the forward strand.
ATGAAACCTTGGTTGATGTAATGTCATGCCACCAAGATGATGTGGTAAAGAAATTGGCATGTTTAACGAACGTTTGGACACACGCCCCTCACAAACCGGAGCAACTCGCTAGAAGGTTCGTGGTTCCGAGAGAGAACAATGCATGTTTGATGACGAACAGGAGATAGCTTCCTCTTACGTCCTTTAATTTTTTTCCTACATTTAACGTGCAACTGTCATGTGAAAATTTGGTAAATTTCAGGGGTCATTTGACCTTCTAAAGACATTTAAGTGATTTTCTAACCATTTAATGACCGTAATTTAAATTCGAACTACATCTACATGCAACGCCTAACCAAAACGGTTTGAAAAAACTTATTTTTGTGTACTTGTGTGTGAGTTAATTCACTACAAAAAAAGACACATCCGTGACATTTTGGGCCGAACAAAAAAATTCTGTCATACATATGACACTTCTATGACGATAGTTGTGACAAAACCCAGTATCATCATAGATGTGGTGGGCTCCTACTTCTATGACAAAAAAACATGACAGAAAATGGGCTTTTCGTCCTGGGCAGGCCGAAGACGCAGTTGCATGACATTCTTTGGGCCATCCATGATGGAAAAAACCATGGTAGAAGCAAGGGGGAGGAAAATTTCGGGGAGTTCCCGGTTACGGTGGGAGGTCGGGGGCCGAGCGATGCGCGTTTCTCTCGTACACGTACGCACGTGTGAGCGAGGCGTTGGCTCTAACTGAACCCGAGCGAGGCGTTGGGCTCTAACTGAACCCGAGCGATTGCACTGTAGGCAACGCGTTACTGAACCCGAGCGATCGATCGATGGACGTTAACTGAACCCGATCGAGCGATTCCTTCGCTACTGCTGCTCATTGAAGCCGATCGATGCTGCCTCTGGGATGAACAATGAGCATTGCGGGGGGATTTGGATGAACAGTGAGCGGTGGCGTTGCCTCTGGAAGAACAGGACCCCGTGGTGTGGTGGAGGGCTGGATGAACAGTAGACGGTGGAGGGGTGCCCGTGGAGGGGTGGTTGAACAGGACCCCGTGGTGTGGAGGGCTGGATGAATAGTAGACGATGGAGGGGTGCCCGTGGAGGGGTGGTTGAACAGTAGCCGGTGGAGTAGCGTGCGGTGGAGGCTGGATGAACAGGAGCCCGTGGAGGCTGGAGGAGGTCGACGGTAGCCCGTGGAGGCAAGAGGAGGTCGACGGTGGAGATGAACAATATCCCGTGGAGTCCCGTTTTGCGGTATGCCACACCCCTCCCGATGAACAGGACCCCCATTTCGATTGTAGGAGGTCCGTTTCGTCCGTTTTGCGGTACGCCACACCCCTCCCGATCAACAGGACCCCGTTTCGACTGTAGGAGGTCCGTTTCCTCCATTTTGCGGTATGCCACACCCCTCCCGATCAACACGACCCCCGTTTCCATCGTAGGAGGTCCGTTTCCTCCGTTTTGCGGTACGCCAGACCCCTCCTGATCAACAGGACCCCGTTCCGAACGTAAGAGGTCCGTTTCCTCCGCTGAGCGGTACGCCAGGCCTCATTTCCATTGCCTATTCCGTCCAAGCCCTCCCGATGAACACGACCACGCATTCCGTTCCGACCTAGCCGGTTGGCTCCCACGCGTTCCGTTGCCTTCCGATGAACACGACGCATTTCGTTGCCTCCCCATGAACACGACACATTTCGTTGCCTCCCCATGAACACGACGCATTCCATTGCCTCCCCATGAACACGACGACGACGCTGTTTCTCCGTTCTGAGCCATCCATGTACACGAGCCATGGTTGTACGTATGCGCGAGTAGGCGTTCGAGACCCTGCCCGTATGTACGTACGTGGCTGTATTTTCTTTCTTGCACCCTGGCGCTGTACGTACGTGTACATGCTACATGCGCGCCTCTACTACGACACGTACGCGCCTCTACTACGACACGTGCGCGCCTCTACATCGACCAGTATATATGTACGTACATGTTCGCGACCAGAATGACAATGCTACGTACGCTTCGACCAGGTGGGTACCGACTGTCCGGCACTTCCTTACCTGCGAAGATGTAGCTGGTGGGTCCCAGCAGCCAGGTGGGTGAATCGTTTTTTTTTCCAGATGCACTTCCTTGCGTGCGAAGATGTAGCCGCTAGGTACCAGCAGTCAGGGGGGAATCATTTTTTGCCCATACGCACTTCCTTCCGTGCAAAGATGTAGCTGGTGGGTCACAGCGGTCAGGGGGTGAATCGTTTTTCTTCGGACACACTTCCTTGCGTGCGAAGATGTAGCTGGTGGGTCCCAGCAGTCAGGGGGTGAATCATTTTTTTTTCGAACGCACTTCCTTGCGTGCGAAGATGTAGCTGGTGGGTCCCAGCAGTCAGGGGGAAACATTTTTTCGGGAAATACGGTGGCCCGTCCGGTGGGTCCCCGCTGTCAGGTGGAGGAATAATTATTTTGCGCGTAATAAGGAGACACTTCCTTGCTGCGGCCGTGGACCCAGCTGTCAGCCTCTCCATGTATAGTCCATGTCCGATGGAAGCTATTCCTTGACCACGTTGACCACGCCGCGCCGAGAGCACCAGGGAGGTGGACGACGGCGAGGCCTAGGAAGGGGACGACGCGGAGCCGGGGAAGACACGGCAGTGGATGCCCATGCGTAGAGGAGTATGAGGGTTCACTCGTTCGGCTGCGGTGTGAGGCTGCCGTCGCCGCAGAATAACAGGGGGTGTGGGTGTGTAGAGGGATGGCCTGGCCAGCGGTGGGAGTAGTAGGGGCGGTGAGGCCTCCGCGGCATCACAGCCGGCCACGGGCGGCAGGAGCAGGCGGCACACCCGGCGCTGCTTTGGGCGGCTGGAGCAAGAAGACCAGAGGTTGAAGAAGCACTACGGCCGTTGGATGGACATCGTACGGTCACTGGAGCTAGAATAGTTCATATATTGACTAAAGTTGACAAAGGCCTCCGTCCCAGTCAACTTAGTAGGCCCACATGTCAGCCTCCCACCAAGGTCGGTCCCAGGTAGCAGGGGGTATTCATTTTTTTGTGTAATAAGGAGGCACTTCCGGTGGGTCCGAGCTGACAGCGGGGGGAACATTTTTTCGTGAAATACGGTGGCCCGTCTTGTGGGTCCCAGCAGTCAGGGGGAAACGTTTTTTTCACGAAATACTGGTGGCCCGTTCGGCGGGTCCCTGCTGTCAGGTGGAGGAATAAGTATTTTCCGCGTAATAAGGAGGCACTTCCTTGCGGCTGTCGTGGACCCAGCTGTCAGCCTCTCCACGTACAGTACTCTTCCGATGGAAGTCGGTCGTTGACCGCATTGACCACGCCGCACCGAGAGCACCACGGCGGTGGACGACGGCGAGGCCTAGGAAGGGGACGATGCAGAGCCGGGGAAGACGCGGCAGTGGAAGCCCGCACGGAGAGGAGTACGAGGGGTCACCAGTTCGGCTGCGGTGTGAGGCTGCCGTCGCCGTTGAATAATGGGGGGTGTGGGTGAGTAGAGGGATGCCCTGGCCAGCAGTGGGAGTAGTAGGGGCGCTGAGGCCTGCGCGGCAGCGCAGCCGGCCACGGGAGGCGGGAGTAGGCGGTCCCGCCAGCGCTGCTTTGGCGGCTGGAGCAAGAAGATCAGAGATTGAAAAAACACGACGGCCGTTGGATTGACATCCAACGGTTACGTCTGCTAGAATCGTTTGTTGACGTATATAATAACTAAAAAAATCTTGCATACGCGTCAACTAAACAGGCCCACAAGTCAGACCACTCCCTCTTTTTTTAATAATTTATATATAGCTCATGGCAACTTCTTATGCAATTTATTGCAGTCGTTTTTTTGGTTGGCCAGGGCCAATTTCGCATATTTCTGTGGGTTCCAAACTATTTTTAATACCGAAATGTCGAGCCAGATTTAAAGTACTTTGAAGATATATTTAAATTAGGTTAATGCCCAGTGAAATAGGAATCTGAAAATGTGAAAAAATTCAGAAATTATAAAGTAATTGCCAATTTGTCATCTGTTTTTATATTTACAACCCATTTCATATTACTTTCAAGATTTGCAGGCGTCTTGAAAGAGTTGCAGCCCATCAGGGCGTAGAAAAATAAGTAGGCCTGGATTGGGTATTCTTCAGAAAAAATAAACTGGGCTCATTTTCACAAAGAAAAAATAGCTGGGCTGGTCACATGGTGAACATAAAATATAAGCCTGGGCTAGACGGGCCACAGCCCAGTTCAAACCCTGCTCCGTCTCAACAATACCAAACAAAAAAATACTGCTCGAGTAGCTACGTCCCAGGTGTCAGCCGATCTTGTGCTGTTCTCTTGTCTATTGACTATATACGCTCACAATGTCGTGGGTCCCAGATGTCAGGAAAACACTAGGAGGAAGCATTTTATTTTTTCATACGCTGGCGTGGTGGGCTCCTACTGTCATCCTCTCCACGTACTTCTGCTGATTCCTGTTGTTTGTTGACCATGTTGACAACGCGAGAGGGTGGCGCCGCGGCGAGCGCACCAAAGCGCGCGGAGGACGTCGGCGTTAATGATTTTGGAGACGGTGGGGCGGCGATGCGTGCGCTGAGGCGCAGCCAGCTGTGGGAGGCGGAAGCAGGCGGCCTTGCCGGTGCTGGTTTGGTTTTGGCGGTTGGAGGAAGACAGGACTGAAGAAACACGACAGACTGTAAAAGCAGCAGGATTACTTAACAACCTTAACTGAAACCAGTAGGGGCACTTAACAACCAAAGCTGAAACAGTGCTACTTTGCCCACAGTTAACCAAGGGTGAGGACGCCACGCCCCAGGACAAGGCCCAGGCGCCACCCCGCGCATCCACAACCTTCTGAAAGCGGCTTCATCTCGCAACATGGTCAATAAACAGGATATTCGCTTTAGAGCCATGGAAAAGCATGAAGATAATCTTCTGTCCTATTCTCCAAGATGGACGGGTCTTCATTATTTGAGACCACCCATGAATAAGTATCTTTTCACCTCCAAGGGGAATTGAGTAGGTCGACACAAACATCATGTTGTGACCAAGCGCAAGTCTGACTAGACCATGGTCCGACATCTGTATATGAACAATAGAACTCGGCAGTTCCTGTTTCAAGAAGATCACAGCTGTAAAACTGTGTATAAGCAATAGTTTATGAACAACATATATAACAGAAAACAGCTCGTACCATAAGTTTCTCGACACAGTTGGACCTGTTCAACGAGTGCAGCAGTGGCACACATATCCCACGTGGCCTTCCACCATTGAAACGCCCCACAAGGACCTCAAGACGATCAATAAAGTGTAGGAACTTGTGGATGTCGATCCAGTCAACTTCAGTGCCATTAGTAACAGCCGAGTTATTACAGAGTAACAAACGAGCAGACTGCTTAACTCTGAAAAAACCTACACGTGCCACCAATTATAAGAAAATATTAGTTAGAAGTAGCATCTTCGTGAGAGATTCGTTGCTACTTCTAAAGTTAAATTGTGATTAGTTAGACAGAATAGGTGGATTAAGAAGTAATCGAGGCAACAAGCAAGAACCAGATACAAAACTAACATGGATGAACAATTGGAACGACGTCGGGGTGGAAGATCGCAGTGAAGATGAGACCAGGTTCTGCTATTTCCATCAACATTCGTGCGCCAACTTTCAGTCCGTAACACTTGAGAAAGTTTATCCAAGTTCGGCCATAAAAAAGCAGCGATCTTCTTGGTTCATGAACCCAACTCGGAACTTATATCCATGGCTTGTCTTCACTGTGACCATTAAACTAGTGTATTCAGTTATGGCAAGGCCGAGCATCTTGAGTACATGTGTTCTGGCAGAGCAAATAATACACTGCAGGAAAAATAATATGAGAACACAGCATGTTCAAAAAAACCCCACCCTCCCGGATAGAAAAGAGGATTCTAGGAACATACTGTGCGCGTTTCAAAATGCTGTGTTAGGATGAGAAGGAACAAGTGTGGCGTCTCGCCGAGGGCGCAGAAACCTGTAGGGTACTCGCACTTTGGGCACTGCAAATGAAACACACTAGATTCAGTAGGAAGAAAAATGCATCAACGGCGGCGGCTGCCATCCTAGGATTACCTGCGACCAAGGGACTTGGATTTATCGGGGATGGATGAAGAATTCGTACCTGGTTCTCCATGAGAAAACCCTATGCAATCGCCGAGAGGGGGTTTTCTCTGAACAAGCAGACGAGGGAGAAGGGGATTCAGGCCCAGTGAAATATTGCCGCTTCGTCCGTCCAGCTTACTGCTAAAGCTGGAAAGGGGGGTTGTGATTTGACGGCTCATTGGGCATTACTGCGGCGCTACGACCGGGGTGTGTCTACCGTGAAGTTGTGCACTCTAATTTGTGCATATGGCACGTGGACCCCGTTGCCGGTTGCCCCACATATCAGCGAAAGGAAGTAGAAAGACAGGAGTAACTAGTTACACATAAATATATTTTTTGACAGAGAGATACTCCCTCTGTAAAGAAATATACAAATCTTTTATATCACAGGCTCACCTTGCCGAGAAATATACTCCCTCTGCAACGCACGGGCATTATGGGGGTTCAGCTTTTTATGGGGTTCAGCTGAGAATATAATACTCAGATAGGCTCACGGTTCTGGACTTTGGGCCGCAGGCCGACCCTGCATGTTTGGGGGCCCATGTGTTCTACCTCAGCGCTTTTCATATTGCAAGCGATCGGTACGGCGCTGGTTTTAGATGCTGTCGCAAGGCGAATACACAAAATTGAATAAAGCACGGCAGCTGTTGGAATGAAATCGAACGACAGTTCCTAACCAGCAATCAGAGTTGCAATTCTATCAACGATATACCATGTGATAAATAATACTGTCGTACTACTTATACACACAGGACACTTGTTTCACCATGCCAGATTATTACATCAAAATCTCTCGGAGGATAGATCAGTTCGGCAGTTGCGTGCTGCTACTGAAGAATTTCAAAGTTGATTTGGACCAGCTCTCCTTGCCGAGAAAGTTCGATTTTGACATCATCCCCTACCGCAAGATATGATTTAGATTTGAACCTTGACCATCCTTTAGCATCAATCATCATGCGACCATCCTTTGTACTTACGGTATATTGAGCAGGTTCATTCACACCAAGGCTGCGCATGGTAAGAGAAACTTGGCCGCGGTCGCCCGGATTGTTGAACGACTCCCTCGTTGCTCTAGGAATTCTCTGTTTGCAAACAAGAAGACATACCCAAACAGTTAGATCAACACAGTGAATCATGTGAAACAACATGGAAAGAAAAAAGAACGAAGCACTTGGGCGGCCAATGCTTACCAAGAAGGTGGACATGTCGGTTTTTGTAAGGACTTTGGTATATGAAGTGCGAACTGCAGCCCAGTCTGTTGCCGGTGCAACTGCACGGGCCGGAGCAGATGCAAGTGCAAGTGTTGGTGCAGGTGCCGAAGCCGCTGCTGCTGCCGGAGATGGTGCTCCTTGTAGAGCTGGTGCCGGTGTCGGAGCAGGTGCCGGTGTCGATGCCCGATCCTCCGGTAGATCAGACTGATCCGCTGACGCGGTCGGTGCCCAATCCTCAGCTGGATCAGACTGAGCTGCTGCCGCTGTCAGTGCTAGAGCAACTGCCGGTGCTCGATCTGTGCGAGACAGCGGCGATCGTGTCTGGTCTGCTATGATCAGCTTTCTAACTTGACTAGGATCCGTGACCGTGATCCAGTTTTTTTCTTCATTTCTTTTAAACGCGAGAAGGACTAATTGTGGCGTTTTTGTTAAACCAAACTGCAGTTCATCATAGGGATTCAGCTTGTACTCAGACAACAGACTGATCCAATTTTTTCCAGTAATATAAGTGATGGACAGTGCCTTCGTTACTGACACGACATAAGAAGTGAAACCTGCAAAAATAGCCATCGTAGAGCAAACCAAACGGTTTATTCTGTGATGAATGTCACATGGCAAAACCTGCATCGTAAAATTGCAGGAAAAGAAAGAAAACATGACATTAAATCAATAAGATTTAGACAGTAAATCAATAAGATTTACTTGATGTGACACGAGTGAATCCTTACCAGGAAATCACTATGTTGAAGTACTAAACAGAAGATTGATCGTCCAACTACGCGTGGCATGCAGGGGCCCCGCCTACTCCCACAAGCAGGACAGTCCAAAGGTCGTGACAAATCGTATGGACCGAACATCCATGGGACTGGAAATCCTGGTGGGTGCGATAAACCCTGCAATGCATACAGATATTGGAGTGTAACCATAATTGATAAACCGTCCTCACAAAAAATATGATCTGGATACTTCAAAATATACAGACTGAATTGAGTGGACAGACATTAACATAGACCGTTCAGGACTGACCACACACCAAAAGCGGCAGTACTAATAAACAATACAGGGTTCACAAACACAAATCAAGTACTGAACAATAGTACTTACTACAGACAAGCAAAGTTGCACTAACTAAACTCTGCAGACTATTTCTTGCCACCGACCTACGGGATGAACCCCGCATAACTGACTAGGCCATGGACTTCGTGTGAGATGTCTACATGCACCATCACCATCTTGTCAACCTTGGAGAACCTAACAGAGTGGTCTTTCCACTCATAAACATGATGATGAAGACAGGCCGCATCAGATTTGTTGGGAAGCTTTACAAGAACCACACCCTTCGTAATCGAAGGCACAACCAGGAAATTGTTGTGGTCAAGTACAGCCTCGAGAACACGCCTGACAACAATGCTACAGGAAAACACTAGTTCAGGACACGTGGCGACAAGGACACAGCAGCTGGATAGTTCAGCAGTAGAACTCATCATCAGGTCTTCCAGTTCACACGGCATGACTTTGAGAACTTCATCTCCACCGCGGACCTGGTTCTAATTCAAACAGAAACCATATTTTATTACTACCTCCGTTCAGAAATATAAGATGATTTTCGATATTATACTCCATATATGACTACATATACGCACAGAAATGAGTGAACAAAGACACTAGAACATGTCTTCAAAGGCATGAGAGCAGAGGGATTACATGCAATATCCATAACACAAGTTACTGAGGCAAATATACCCTCTTAAAAGGTAGCATTGATGTTCATAAAGTACTCCCTCCGTCCCAAAATTCTTGTCTTAGATTTGTCTAGATACGGATGTATCAAGTCACATTTTAGTATTAGATACATCCGTATCTAGACAAATCTAAGACAAGAAATTTGGGACAGAGGGAGTAGTTGAAAGTAATCTATAAGAAATCAGTGTCAACCTCTCGCATGTTTTGGTCAAAAGAGGAATTTAGAACCGTCATTTGGCACACTAAAATCACATGCAAGATCACCCAGAAAGTTGTACTACCAGTACTAGTACTGCGTGTTAGATGAAAAAACACGATCAAGATCGAGAAAAAGATCGTCAACAAGAGACATTACCTGGACTTGCTTAATGAGGGATCCCGGAGAGGGGGGCTTGGACAGGGCGATGGCTTTGAGCTTGTCTGCGGTAGTCTCGGCGGGGTGCTTGCGCTTCTTCGTACCATGAGCCTCGACGGTTTTGGCCAGAGCCATAGACATCACGTCGGCCGGTGCTCCGGCGTCCATCCAAGAGAGGAAGCTGAGAGAGAAGAGTGAAAGGAGGAACGAGATGAGGGAGAAGCGAAGCGAGTGGGGGTTTTCTTCAAGAGAGGAAGCTGAGAGAGAAGAGTGAAATGATGGTTGCTTCGTCCGTCCAACTTACTGCTGGAAAGGAGGGGGTTTTGTGATTTGACGGCTCATTGGGCATTACTGCGGCGGTTCGATCGGGGTAGTCTACCGTCACTCTACTACGGAGTAATTTAGTGCATGGCTGGTGGACCCAGGTGCTGGCTGTCCCACACGTCGGCGAAAGTGAGTAATTTAGTGCATGGCTGGAGGAGGATCCGCACGGTAGAGCGTGTCCACTGTTTTTCTGAAGAAAAAAATGATTACAGCAAGCGTTTCCACTCTTACGACGGAGGAGTGCGAAACACGGCAGCCACTTGAACATACACAGTGCTCCTACTACTAGGCATGTGCAGTGGTTCATACGTCAGTACTACACAATCTTGTTGCTAGTGTAGTAAGATATGACGATAACAAATGATGTTGTGCGCATGTCAACTACTCCTATATGTAACATAGTACCGCTTTTTCGACTGTCCGGTCGAGAATGAACGGTGAGATCAATGTTAACAGAACTAGGTCCACAGCGCACGGAGAGTACGGTGCTACAGTACTCCACGAAACATGAACCATATGAAGCACGAATAGTGTTAGGCAGGGTGTATGAAGGGTGCACGGGATGGGAGCAAAAGTTCCCTTCTCGACCCACTTTTGGGTGTTTGGCAGAGTGCATGAAGGGTGCATGAGTCCACACTAGTAGGTTGACAAAAATACACGAAGAGGAAACAACTATATTGAGATGAGAATGCAACCAAACACACCCACACGCTTTGTGCTACAGTGACTGATCTGCACCGTCTGAGTTTGATCCAACGGTCATGTTGCGCCGAGACATGGACATGCCCATGCAGAGGGCGCCTAAACACCACCGAAGTCCCTCTGCTTCTCGAGGCGCACGACGTTGGTGATGCAGGGTGCAACCGCCCGCAGAGCCCGCTCCCGGTCGACGGGAGCCAGCTCGTCAAAGACGGCGTCCAATGGCACGAATGGATTCCGGTGACGGAGCCCTGAAAGGATTCGCCCGGCAACGGCGACGGCAGCCCGCAACCCCTCCTTGTCCAGCTCAGCCCCCACCATCGCGCGGAGACGGCTCAGCTCCTCGGAGATATAGGTGAAGAAGGAGACCAGGTCAGGAAGCCGCAGCTCGTTGAAGTCGACCGGGTGGTCGAACGGGTTTAGCCCGACGGCCGGCATCGTCGCGCTGGCACGACGGTAGGCATCGCGCAGCCGCAACACGTGCGTGGCAACTTGGTTCACCAAGTGGCTGAGGCGATCCTGGACCTCGTCACGATCGGCCCGCTCGCGCTCCAGCCGGCTCCCCTGACGGCCTATCGTATCTCCCGCTTTCTGCAGCAACGCCGCCGACGCCTCGAGCATCTTTGTGGTGGACGCCTGCCGCTTTTGAAGCTCCGTGAACTCCCGCACATAACGGAGGAGCATGGCACTCCTCTCCTCCTTGAGCTCACGGAGCTCCACGTCCTTGGCCCTGAGCTCCGCATCCTTGACATGGAGCTCCTGTGTCAGGCGCCTCACCTCGGACTCCGTGATCTGCTGCGCCGCCATGGCACCAGGTAGAAGCAATGGGGAGAGGAAGCAAAGGGGGCGAAACGGCTGAAAGGCAATGCAATCTACGGGAAGGCGGAGGGAGCGGGGAATCTTTTGGTTTTCACCACGGTAAAACACCAGTCGACGACTTCTCACATCAGGGAGCAGTGGGTTTTTACAGGCGGAGTCATCGTGACTAATTGCTGCCGCGCCTGCTCCCGTCAATCAAAAAATTAAAAATCCTGCGCGCCTGCTCCCGTCAATCAAAAAATTAAAAATCCTGCCGCACCCAAACACCAGAGCAACGCCGCGGTGGATATTTAAATTTACCTGCCGGCAAGTAGATAAAAAAGGGGTGAAAAAACAAATGTGGCGGCGGCCTAGCTAATCGGTCGAACTAGCCCAACTAGCTAGCCACCGTGCTTCACTGATGTACTCGGCGGGAAAGGTGGTCTTTCGTGATTTGACGACTCATTTACTTGCTTCGGCGCTACGACCGAGGAGGACCCAGAAAACGCGCGGTAGGGCGTCCCACGTCAGGAAGAATATATGCGTGCACCACCCGGGAGGACCCCGAAACCGCGCGGTAGGGTGTGCCACGTCTCGGCACGGAGGAAAAATGTGCGTGTAAAAATATACTGTATCAGACGTAGTACCTATGGTTCGACCTCGGGACCCAGCCAGTCGGTCGAAAACACCCCACTAGCCACACAGCTTCATCATGCAAACGTGGCACGGAGGATAGATGTGGTTAGCTCCGTCTCGACCAGCCACAACGTCTCTTGTTCTAGGCGATTCTTCTATTTTCCAAGCTTTTTTTAGTTGTAATAACACCACGGCAAGCTAGCGCCGCTCTTCGTGTGTGCCCGTGCAAAGGTTAGACGATGGAGAGAAGAGAGATTGAGATCGCAGACCTGGGACCCACCAGTAAGTGAGACAACGGTCATGCACGTGTTGACGAGGCACTCCCTCTACTCTACTCAACGCAAGTACTGTATAAAATCAAGTTATGGGACAAAGCCAACAACCGTTCGTTTTTTCAGGCTATCGACTTACGCTTTGTAGTCCAGGTTGCCAGTTCGAATCTCGTCTTTCAGATTTGTTAGTTTTAGGTCCAAATTTGATTAATGACAAGTGGGACCCCCGTGTGTTGTTCCGATATTTCAGTGTAGGATGGTTTTTTTGAACAAACACTTTGCGCGGTTAGACAAGTAACGGCACGAGTTACACGTATTTTGCAAGTTTACGAACAAAAATGACAGCGGCATAGAATATCACATCCACCCCGCAGCTTAGATACTATGGTGATACGAGTTTTTACACCGTTGGAAGTGAGATCCAATGGCTTGGGAGTAGTCTTTGTAATTATGCGCAATTTCCAAACTCTCCAAAGGTTTTTTTGCAAATAAAACATTCAGGCCTCGTGTGTGCCGCTGCATCTTCGATCCAACGGCTCCCCGGTGCTCATATTAGGTGCTCCCCGTAGCTTAATTACCCGCTACGGTGATATGAGCATCTAGGTCGTATGATCAGTGATCAGATGGCACATGCGTAGTACTTGTACTTTCTGCGCATTTCCCAAACTCTATCAGCCGTATATTGCAAAAACATTCAAACCTCCTACTGTGGGCCGTTAGATCTCAGTGAACTCGTATCACCATAGAATCTACGGTGCGGGAGCACCTCATACTCTCCCGTGCGAGAAAACATAAGGTGCTATCGCAGCTTGGATGCTACGGTGATACGAGCTTGGAGGTCGTTTGATCTGAGATCCAATGGCATCTGAGCAGTCTTTGTGCTTGTAAGCAGTGGCCGAACTCTTTTGGGGCTTTTCTGCAAAAAACCATTCGAACCACCGAGGAGGTGTTGGGTCACAAATCCAACGCCTCCGAAGAGCTTGTATCACCAAAGCATCTAAGGTGTGGTAGCACATGATATTCTTACATACAGGAGAATATGATGTCCTCCTTCATCTTAGATGCTACGGTGATACGAGCTTCGAGGTCGTTGGATATGGGATCAAAGGGCATCTAAGTAGTTTTTGTACAAATTGTGTGCAATTCTCAAACTCATCAAGGTTTCCTGCAAAAATATTAAGACACATCATGTGAGCTGCTATATCTCAGATCTACAAGCTCCAAGCAACTCGTATCGGCATATAGCATCTAAGGTATGGGGGCACATGATATTCTCCCGGGGAGGAGGGGTGGGGGTGCACAACCAATCGGTGGTTGGGAGGGTGGGGACAAATATAATCTAAACAACCCTAAACAGAGCTCCACAATTTTATCTAAGGTCGAGGGGTTGACCCCCGACAATCATAGCTCCGCCTAAACACAACATTTGCATGTACTGTAGTACTAGACTTAATATTCATGTTTCAGTTTCATGTTCATTTTAAATATTGAACTGAGGACCATGGATGTCTTACATTTTACTCCCTTCGTTCCTAAATATTAGTCTTTTTAGAGGCTTCAAATGGACTGGCACATACGGATGTATATAGACATATTTTAGAGTCTAGATTCACTCATTTTGCTCCGTATGTAGTCACTTGTTGAACTCTCTAAAAGACTAATATTTAGGAATAGAAGGAGTATTTTTGAATTCGTGTCATACATGCATGGTTTGGAAAAATAGATGCACTATACTTATTGGATTGTTGTTGTGTTCGTGCGTGTGTGTCTGTGTGTGTGTGTGTGTGGTCATATGCTTGATACATACAAAGTTTTCTCACCTCCATATTGTTCATCTTTTAAATTTGAATTTGCATTGGAAAACTTACTAGGGATACCATGAAATGTGAAATCCACGTTGAGATCACTATATCACAAACTCACTCTAATTCAACAACTCGTCATAAATCAATTACCACGTTGAGATTAGTATTTGCAAGGAAAATACGGGTATTGTAATACACATAGATTCGTTCGGCAATTTAAAAGGTTCCTTTCGTATTCTCGAATGGTAGGACCCAACGGCGTACCAGCCAGACCTTGGCTCGTGTTGATCCTAAAAAAACCGGGCTCGTGTCCTTCGGTGGCGTGCGTGGTACGCACATTAGGCAACCCCAACCAGTCGAGCCTCAGCGTTTCAAGTCGAAATATCTGGCGGCCAGAATTCCAGCCCTAGGAAATTCCCCTCATGTCCCCGGTCCATAATGACTACCGATGAACAACGGAGGGATGCTTTAGTAACTAGACAACGTTACCTACCGTGCCGAGCACGGTTCAATTCCCTCGGTCGCCGCTCGTCAAGGTCACCCGTCAACTGCATTGCCTAGTACTACTACTACTACACCAGGATGAGCACAGAATTGAGCCCGTTTGTTCGTGCCTAGTACTTGAGTTAATATATCAGGCAATGCACTGGTACGGAGGGATTATCCTTTTACTCTGCATATATAACTTGTCTGAAGTCTAACTAAGCAAAATGTTTGACCAAATCCTTTCTTAAGAAATACAACAGGACAGATGTACGGCTTGAAAATTTATTGCATGATGCAGGTTATGATATTGTTTCGAATCCTGGATCTTAAATTTCAGAAAATCCAAAAGTGAGCATAAATTCTTGAAACTAAGCATGGTCACGTGATATGGCACAAATATTACTTCGTAAGTTTTTTCTTCAATTTGAGACAAGCTGCTTATGACAAGTTGCACAAATGAAGAGCCAAGGTATTTTGGAACAAAGACCTGTCACGTTAAGGCGAACGCTTTCACTATTGAAACCGTGGGCGTTTACGTGCCGCCACGAGTCCCCGCTTCTCATCGGCAGGTGCCGTCCGAGCAAGCGTGTGAGTCGACGGGAGGCGTGCGAGCAGACCGCTGCGCCGGCTGTCAGGGAGGCGTGCGAGCAGACCGCTGTGCAGGCTCACCGGGAGGCGAGCCCTTTGACCAGGCTCCGCCGCCCACCGTCGTCCCAACTGCTCCCACTTTTAATGTCGCCGGCGCCGCAGTTTAAAATCAACCCCGCACTACCCGGTATCGCTACAATCCTCTCTCTTCCTCTCCGATTCTCCTGTCGTCTACCTCCAACTAGCCTGACCTAAACGTACGCCATGCCGCATCACGATGGTCTGCCCTTAGTGTTCCAGTTTCCTGAGGAAGACACCCAGCCGGAGTCTCAAGAACATAAGGCGCTTTGGGACGAGCTTGAACTGGCCTTGCGGGAAGACGCCGCGCCTGTCCCCGCTCCCGTTCCGGCTCCCGTCGCCCCGACTGCGCCAGCGCCCATCCCCGTGGCATTGATGGGCTGGGAGCCGCACATTGTCGCCGAGCTTGATCCCACGGGGTTCCACGAGGTCCCCGCCGACTTTCACGCGCCCGTGCACCTGCCAGCGCATGCGCCTGCGCGTGCACTGACGCGCACGCCCGTGCCGGTGCCCGTGCACCTGCCAGCGCATGCGCCTGCGCGTGCACTGACGTGCGCGCCCGTGCCGGTGCCCGTGCACACGAATGTCTCCGCCGCGCCGTTGACAGCGCCTGTCCCCGCGCGGGTGCCAGTGCCCCCCTCAGCGGCATGGATGGCCGCCGTCGACCGCTTCCTTGCACCAACGCCAGTCGCCTCCTCCCGCCAGTTGACTCGCTCCGAAGTCCAGAACATTTTGGCCTTCCTTGAAGCTAGGCCAACGTCCAGGAGTACGCCAACAACGGCGCAAGACGCCGCCGTCGCCGTCGGTCAGTGGCCCGACGACACACAGAGCACGGCAGAGGAGCCGCTTCCCACCGCGAGACGCCCCCGCCGCCGCCGCGTAATCTAAATTTGCCATGAAAAACGTTCGGATTGCCATGCTTAAAATCCGAACGTTTATCATTTCCGTTTATTTTATATCGATCGTCGTATAATTTAAAGTCGGAGTCAGACTGAACGAAATGTATGGTTTGATCGATTGAATGTTCTGCTAGAGCCGTATCAAATTAAATATAAAACGTCATCAAGCCACATGTATTCCTTGTCATCCAACGACCTAGACTGCTTCAATGTCGAGCGCTCAACACGTTTAGCGTGCAGTTAATTTCATGCCAAAAATAGTGCTAATCACATGACAACACGCAAATAATATCCTAGTAGTTAATATCCGCATGCACTTAATATACTTCCAAATTAACGTGCATTGCACGTACACACTGACTAGTGCTGCTAGTACGTGAAACTGGTGCCGTGACTTGTGAACGCGTCCAGATATGGTCAACGGCAACATCGCCCGCGAGTTCTTCCTGTTTGCCCGTGCGTCTAAACGCAGAAGGGGAGGAGAGAGAGAGCACACATGGAACCCACCAGTAAGTGAAGGCGAATAGTACTAAAAATAATATTACATGTTATCCATTAATTAGGCTGTGGTAATATAAAAACATTATGTGAACAAAGGGGGTACAACAAACATTGCTATTCTACGTATGTTGCCTATTGACGTGCGGCTTGAAGGCCCGGTCGCATGTTCGATCCTCGTCCTTTATTTTTTAATTTGTATATGGGTCCAAATTTGTTTCATGACATGTGGGCCCCTCGGTGTGTAGTTTGTAGCACTTTAATTTGTGGGTCGAAATTTGTTCCATTCCAAGTGGACTATCGGTGTGTAGTTTTGTAGCTTATTTATAATAATTAAAGAGAACAACATAGTTTTTTCAATAATACCATGGTGCGACGTTGAAGGCGAGAAAGGACGTGCGAGAGAGCGATGACCGAGCCAGAGGGAAATCAACTAGGGGAGTTGCGTGGGTTGCAACGGTGTTTGGAGTAGTTGTGGGCCGAATGCTACGAAAATATAATCTAAACCGACCGGAATAAATGCCTACACAAATTAATCCAAGGTTGGAGTGCCCCTCGCAATGTAAATAGCTCCGGCTTTGCGAGGGATGGAGAGGTAGTAGCTTCAACGCGTGGAAGATACGGTGTGAGAAAGCGAGGTCAATCGAGAGACATATAGATAGAGAGACAAAGTGAGTGTGGTCCGACATTCATTGAACAAATATATATGCTCTGGAGAGATATTGTCCGATTGAGCTTTTTGGCAAGGGTGAGGGCTGTAAGATAGAGCTTGAGAGATGATCCAGTCACAGACGTGTAGATATATTTTGTGCGTGGGAGGAAGCAAGGTCAACCGATCACATAGGGTCGCCGTGCGATCGAAAGAGTGAGACGGGTTGGAGAGAGTGACCTAGATAGACGATGTGCGTGAGAGAGTATACAATGTGAATAGGTCGAATTGGGCTCAAACATGGTGATATATCGTTTTTGTCCGAGAAAGAGCGAGGTCAATCGAGACATACGGAGAGAGAGAGAGAGAGAGATTGAGTGAGCGTGGCCCACCATGAGGTCGAAAGAGTGGCGGCGGCTTGGATGGACTGACCTAGATAGACAATCTGCGTGAGAGAGTATAGAGTGTGTCGATCGAGGCCCGAACAGGGAGATATATCATTTGTGTGTGAAAGAAAACGAGGTTAAACGAGACTCAGATAAAGAGAGCGAGATTGAGCGAGTGTGGCCCGCCGTGCGGAAGAAAGAGTGAGACAGTCTCGAGGGAGTGACCTAGATATACAACGTGCGTGCGTGCGCACGAGAGGTTGGGGGGCTAGATAGGCAATGCATGTATTTAGCGCGAGAGGGTGAGAGGGAGAGGGGGGAGAGAGAGAGCTCGGCATGGGGTGCAATGGCGGGTGTGTGAGGTAAATACATTTGGTAACAGAGTGGAAAAAGGGGTTGTGTAGTTGAGAGACTTAGAGATCGAAACATGGAGAGAAAGAATGAACGTGTGTTGGAAACCGATAGCTTCCTAAGGTGGTTAGGAGAGGAAGATTGACCGATACAGGAAGTATGTAGCGTTTGTGCGGGGGGGGGGGGGCTAAAAACAACATTTGAATGTACATAGTACGAGACTTAATATCGATGTTTCAATTCGGTGTACATTGTAAGATTTGAACCGAGGACCAGGCATACGGGTAATTATTTCGAATTCGTGCCATACTAAGTTTCGAAAAGTTGACATTGACTCAGTTTGTTGTGCTATTTTGTAGGTCATATGTTTGAATCCATCCAAAAGTTTTCTCACTACCATGGTGTTCATCATATACATATGAATTTGTATTAAAAAAGTAGCGTGGATACAGTGAAATGCGAAATCCACGTTAGAATTGGAGATCGCTACGTGACACACACTCTAATTCAAATAACTAACTACGTGACACACACTCTAATTCAAATAACTAATTATGTGACACACACTCTAATCCACGTTAGCGTGGGTACCGTTTCGATTTTTTTTCAAATAACTCCTCATTAATTAATTTATAGTACTCCCTCTGTTCACTTTTATAAGACCTTGAAGACATTTCAGACAATGTGCAAAACAGTTCATTTTAAGTTGTCTGAAACGACTTACAAAAGTGAACGGATGGAGTATCTCGTTTCGAATGACTAATTATTGCAAGGAAAACACGGGCATGGTAATACATACAGATTCGTTTGCAAATGAAAGAAGATTCGTTTGCATTCTCAAATGTAGGCGCACCAGGCAGACCAGGGTCGTGTCGGGGTGGACGCTGCTTCGGTGCCTTAAAGGCAACTGCCTTTGGGTCACTGACATGTGGGCCAGCCACCTGTTGG
The DNA here is from genome assembly GCF_018294505.1 of Triticum aestivum. Classification (NCBI taxonomy): domain Eukaryota; kingdom Viridiplantae; phylum Streptophyta; class Magnoliopsida; order Poales; family Poaceae; genus Triticum; species Triticum aestivum. Next base: position 100,503,437 of record NC_057811.1, read on the forward strand.
GCCCACATGTCATGGACACAAAGGCAGGTGCCTTAAGGCACCGAAGCATAGTCCTGTCGGGGTGGTCGCGTGTGTCGGACGGACGCGTAGCACCCAGCCACCCACCCCCTCCCCCCAAAAAAGGACGACGACAATATAAGTTCGCGCTTCCACGTTTCGGATTGAAATATCTGGCGGCCCCAATTCCAGCCCTGCAAAATCTCTCTTCTCCACCGTCCCCTTCCGCGCCCAGATTGCTCAAATCCCTAATTCGCCGCCAACCCTCGAATCGCCCCTCGTCTCGTCTCTTTCCCCACCGTTCCCCACCTCTGTGCCGGACGACGACGACGAAGACGACGGTCGCGCTTCACCACCGCACCGGAGCTACCTCATCTACGCCCTCGTCCACCGCACCGGGTGGTCCACCGACAACGTCGGCCGCCGCAACCGACGTGCCTCACAGACACCGAGTTCCACCGCATCAGGTGCGCTTCACCGACGCCGTCTCCCAGCTCACCGGGGCTACTTCACCGAGCACATCGTCGCACCTCCGCCCCCCGAGGCCGTTGGGGCTTCACCAACGGTCTCGTCCACCGCATCGTAGCGCTCCGCTGCCACTCAAGATCTGCATCCGTGCGCGGCCAGCCAACGCCAGCGCATCACCCTCAACGGCTCTGAAGTGACCCGCACTCTAGCTAGGCGAGCATGCCCAAACGCCGGCCCGAACTAGGTATCCACACATCACTCCCTTGTGCACTGTTCCGACGATGTTTGGATATCCTTTCACTGCTCTCTTAGCTTACACGCCTATGCAACTCTGACTTTAACTCTTATTTCTTCTGGAGATATCATCTGAAACAAGCAAATCCATTTTTTAGCGAAGCATGACGGCGCTACGGGATCTGGTACACATCCTGCACACCCGTATAACCTTGTAAGTATCTGTCCTCCGGTACAACATCAAGGTCGATTCCTCTTATTTGATCAACCATTCGCCGTGTCAAAAATGCAGAGGGGATGCAAGGAGCACAAGGCCTGCACATCCAAGCAAGTGGTAACATGGACTTGTACATGGAACATCCCAAGCGCAAGCAGAGCTGCAGTGAGCCTGTACAACGAGCTAGCGTAAGTCCCTGCATTTCATTTAATTCGTACTGGCATTCGTGTATGATTTGTGTGCAGTGGCTGATCCACGAATTCAAGTTACCAGGGGCGAACATTTAACTTAAAAAATACGAAGGCACTTGCACTCCGGAAATCAACATAACTTGAGAAATGTGAAGCTACATGCACTTTGAAAACCAGCTAATGATCCAAAGTAGTTCAGATTATAAACACTAAATGATGCAAGCACCAAAAAACACAAAATGCAACATGGTGTACAAGGACTACAAACATGGTCTGTACCTGCTTGAATTATTCGTTCTCTGGCTGAAAATATCGAAGTGTAATTGCACGTATAACCAGTGCGCAAACTGCATATCAATATATCTATCCTGCACAAGTATGGCAATAGTTTCAAACAACAGATTAGAAAAGTATTTATGCTATGTTGTCATGATACGGGGACTTTCTGGTAGATGGCCTCGACGTTTCCTCAAGCTATGAAAATGCACTATAATTTGCTTGTCATCAATGCCTGCAAATCTCTGTCTCTCTCAACATAGTAGATCATCATTAGACACTAAATCCTTCAATGAGCTTGCAAAATGCTTGCATTAGATCCCTCATTAGACACTATATGTTCATCACCAGGAGCATGTAAAATGTTTGCATCAAATCCTTCATTAGCAGTCTGTTCATTAGACACTTCAGGCTCAAGAACAACAAGAGCTTGTATGTTTGCACCGGAAACTTGATTAGATACATCAGATTCAGTCGGTTCGGTATTGATTGGGGGAGTTATAAAATAAGTAGAAATTGGTTTCATTTTCTCATAGATTCCCTACATACAAGCAGTTTTACAACACCGTCAGGTTTAACTATTGGCCAGAAATTGAAGAGTTGAATTAGATATAATCAGGGATGTGATGTACCTGCTCGTTGCGCATGCTACTCTTGCAAGCTGCGACTGTCCGTTTGCGCAAGCTCGATGCCATGCCCGTGCTGCCGCCGCGGCCGCCCATACCAGCCCCTATGGTGGTGTCGCCCCTTTTTGCGTGTATGATTGGATAGTGAAAAATATTCCAGTGGCGCTTTTGATTTACCCATAGAATGGTTGAATTGCTTGTTTCTATGAACTGAGTTCGCCAATAATGTGAAGGATGCCAGTCTTTTCATCCTATTGTAGATTGCTTAGATCTCGATATGCCAAAAGTAATCACATGAAATATACAGTAAAAGCCAGTGTGATGTGTTTGGCTACAACTAGTCTGACTACACGTCCTCATATAACATATCAAGGATGCACCATCTTACCAGATTAACCATTCAACTTACTCATGCAGTGTGAGAAGAAAGAAGTAGTTGGGACTGCGTATCCAAGCAATTGATGCCATGGACTCCTTCGTACAACCTTGTAAGCGAAAAAGAAGTTGCAGTGTGCCTGTACAAAGAACTAGCGTAAGTTCAGTTACCTGCTTCTCGGAATTTTAATTAGCCACTTATTGCAAAATTGTTCAATTACGTTGCTTGGCTTAATTTAGTTTGCTACTGATTACATAATGGCACAGCCTGTTAATCATATTGTAGACTGCGCCTATCTATGTGTTTGATACTTACTGTTAAGAATTACCTGTTTGCCTTAACTTAAATATCTACTTGTTTGTTTAACAGCTTTGCTGCTGCAACAGCGTGTTACAATGATGTTAATAACTACTTTTCAGCATCCAATTGAAACTCTTTAATTCCTTGTTTGTTTAACTGGTTTGCTGTTATAACTCCCAGTTGAGATGTTTTGCTAACTTCAACTTTTCTGAATCCAATCGGAACTTTAATGGCAAAACAGGTTAGCCCAAGATCAAAGAGCGAGGTCCCCATGGACGTTGCATCATCCCACAGCAGTGGCACCGGCCCAATCGTGCATTATGAATTGCCAACTGCTGATGCTCTAGAGGCTAAACTAGTGGTAGAAAGAGATTCTGCTTCTGCACTTAGAGATGAAGTTGACATGTTGAGGAAGCAAACAGCACAATCACAAGCAGTACTCAAGACAACCATTAAATATTTGGTGGATTTCAAAACGAAGCAAGCTGAGACTGACCAGATTGTTAAGGTCCTGAAGGAAAAAAGGAAATTAAATTCCTACTTGGTAAATCATAGGTGAAATGTTCTTTCCATAGTTGAATAACCTTTGTGTTGTCTGTTCATGTAATCAATCAAACCATTTGTTTTAGAGATCATGTAATAATTGTTTTTTTGTTTTTTGGTTTGTAATTTTATTTGAGCACAAGTCTGTATTAATTGATAAGACTCGGAGACATTTCATTTGGATTGCTGTGCCAGACCTACAAATATGCCAATCGGGCTGAATGTGCATTCAGCAATAGTAGTAGTATAGATGGACCATAAGTGGCACGCATCGGAAAGGGCCAAGATGCTGGCTAAAAAAAGGATGTTGTTGTAGCCAAAAAAAGTACAGCGGCCTGGCTTATGTATGTTAGTTGATATTATTGATCCATATACTCTATAAGTGTTTATATGTCTGTTAGTTCTGTACATTCTTGGTTGATTGACTCGGTATTTGAATCTTGATACATCGCTTGTGTACATATCTAAATGGGAGTACACATTATGTTGCGTGTGACATTTGAGTTGGACATGAAGTGTTCCAAATATTCGAATTCACCTTAAACTGGATTCTAGTTTCTGAATTTGAGTATCGGCATTTGTAAACCATATTCATATATGACAGTGGAATACATCTTTGTCGTCCTTTTGAAGATATATAAAAACACATAGAATGATTTATAAAGATTCATATAGGAATACAAAATGGATTCGAATTTAGTTGCCAGGGTAAACGTGGATGCTTATTGTCCCAAAATTCGAAAGAAGCAGCAAAATGTCCACTCCCACGTCGGCTGCCCGAAGCCAAGTGTTTGGGAGATGGGAATTACTGTCTACCCATTACACGGACAATCCATCGGCCCGATTTCCACTGCTCTAAATAGGAGTAGGTTAGTAACTTCAATTAGACGTGACACGACCGCCTCTGAGCCCATTCCGACACGGTGGGCGTCAAACATGGGCGGCAAAACTCATTTGATTCAAGCTCGTCCGAAAGACCTCTGTTTCTCCCTCCATTCCCCATTCATACACGGTGGGCGGCAAAACAAACTCGACTCGGCCGAAATCGATGTAGGCAAATATTTTCAATAGGGGCAGGTTTGTAACTTCACTCAGACGTGACACAACCGCCCTACCTGTCAGCCCCGTTCATACACCGTGGGCGCCAACCATGGGCGCCAACCACCCTCTCCTCGCCCGAAATCGCTCTGGGCAAATATTGGCGAGATGCGAGATTACCGTCCTATCCCCAACCGACGAGACGTCCAAATTTTAAACGGGGGCTAAGTTCGTAACTTTCCCATATTTCAGACAGGCGCGTCCCAAAAACATGGTTCCCCGTACCTCTCCCTCCATTTTCCCATTCATACACCGTCCGCGCTAGAACACCCCATCCCCACACCAGCCTCCGTCCGCCACCCCATCCATCGCCGCCGTCCTCCACCACATCCATCGCCACCGTCCTCCACCATGCCGGAGCGCCTACCAAGACCGCGTCGTCCACTGCTAGAGATGGACGTTTCTCATCCACGCGACGGACCATAGCCTTGCATCGCGTCCTCTCGCTTCATCGGCGCCGTCGTCCTCTTTGCCGGGGCCGCTCACACGACCTTCTCTTCCACCGCAACGGGACTTATCCCCCGATGCACCCGTCTACCGTCGCAGATCTGCTTCAACGCCACCGACAGCCATCGCACCCCCGATGCCTACACGGCGCCGCAAGAGAGGTGGTACTTCATATCTCCTCAACTTTTTGATCTCAACCAGAAAATAGATCTTAACTTGGTTACTCTACTTTCTTTTCAGCTCTTAGAATTTAGTTCTTAGTTCGAAGCAAACAATGGATGCTAAATATCATTTCTCCGGTTTGCAGCTTCAAATCTGCCATGGCATAGCCATAATACGGTTTAATTGATCATGCTTAGGGTTTAATTGATCATGTTGGTTCCGTGGTGGTTTCTTTAATAGAAATCGGAGGGGAAACCCTCTTTTGCTAAAAAAATATGCTTAGAGTTTCCCCCTTTTATGATCACTATACGATCAGAATACGTGCTTCGTGTCATAATAACACTGCTCCACCCATCAAGCTAAACAAGCTTAGTTGTTCAAATACGAATCTGATATTATTAAAACAGAGTTGTTTAATTGGTCAGCTAAATGTTCCTAAATTAGTTTCGAAAATGCATGTTCGCCGCTCGGGTGTGTATCTCTACAGGGTGCCCACGGTGGGCCGGCCCACCCTGGGATTTTGGGTCGTCCCAGGCCCCGATTCCCCTCTGTTCTGCTGCGCGCTTCCGATCTCTACTCGCCCCCAGCCGCCTGCCTCGCCGGTGACTTGCCGTCCCCGGACGGCATGACTCTAGGAGGAGACGCCGGACTAACAGGAGGCCAGGAGCCGCTCGCCCAACAGCGTCACCGCTGCCCGGGCGCGCCGCCGTGCCTACCTTCCCAGTCCGTTCAGGGCTCAGGCGTGCAGCACCCACCAAGCCAACCCGATTTATCCTGAGATACGTCCTCAACACTCAGCAGCCACTCCTCATCACCCATTTTCTAATTGATTCATTACTCATTAGGCAGGACTGTCATTAGGGTTTGTTGTGTGCTCAGTGCTACCTACACTTAATGGTTCAGATGTATTTCGGTAATCTTTAGTACCTCTAAAGTTCACAGGGTTTTCAAAATTCCGGCCCTCGGAACAGAAACTAGTCATTTTGGATTGTTGGTCGTAGTGACATTGACCCAGATTACTACTGCAAGCCAGGTTTGTTGACAATTTTACTTGTCTTTCTTACTCATTCGATATAATATCCAATTATTCACGTCGATTAGTTGCAAACAATAAGTGCTAGACAAACTTCTTCATTCAGATTTTGGACGGTCTCTTACTGCAGTTACAATTCTGCATACTTGTCCTAGTAAGCTCACAAGTAAATGATTGATTCACTACATCTATGCTTGCCTTGTCATATTTGTTGTCAATATTCTTTTAGGGTGGACCACCCTGTTTCTAAATACTGGAACCGTAGACATGAGTGAATAGTATTTCTCTATGTGATCTCTTCCATCATGTGTGGGTAACGAACACTGCATTGTATAGAAAGAAAGTGTCATTTCCAGCTTTTACATAGGTTTCAATCTTTTACATGGAATACAATCTGCCTACTTGCTTTGTGTCGCACTACCAACACTCCACCCTTGAAGCTAAACATTACGCCACTCATAATTGCTTAGTTTATTTGTTCAAATACGAATTTCATATGATTCTAATGTTCCTACTTCAGTTTTGAAATGTGTGCCTGCCTATTATAGAGACATAAGGGGTTTGTATTTCTGTGTGTGGTCTGGTCAGCACGGTTGGGGAGGTGAACTTTGCATATGCAGGGGTTTATAGGAGACACTCTCCGAGTTGAATCCGCAATGCATTCCATAGATAATCTGACTACTTTTTATGTTTTCATGAATCTCAGATTCTGAACAGCATCATAATGATTATGAGCTTGCGCGCATGAAAAGAATAAAGCAGAACAATGCCATGGCTGTCAAACTTGGCATTAAGGGACTGAAATCAAGTCTGGATGCAATGCAATGCAAACGCTCTCCACCTACAGATTCATGCTCAGAATATGATCCTAACAGTGATTCTGAGCTAGAGGGAGACCTAAGTCAATGTAGCTCCCTAGTGGAGGAGTCAGAGGAAGATGCCCTATCTTATTCACCCATCAAGGTACTTGCTCTAACTTTCCAAGGTTACATTGCTCGCACATATCTTGCAACTGATGCTTTGCATTGCTTCTACTTTGTTGAACTGCCATTAGCTTAGTTTACACATCGTGTATGTGAATACGCCCTGCCTATCCATTTTCAGTACATATTCCATCTGTCATCATACCATATTTATCCATTCAAATGTTGTTCTTGTGTATCAGACGTTCAAAAGGAAGAGGGCGATTGCTGATCGTGGAGGAGCACAAGCAAAGTATTTGGAAAAGGTAGTGGCACCTGATAAATCAAATAGCCCATTAGGTGTAGCTGCAATATCACCTGACCCACAAAATACCCCAACTCTAGCAGACTCTAGCCCTACTACACTGATCATTTCTGATGCCCCAACTCAGTAGACCCCAACTGCAGCAAACAATATGATTATGCCAGTTGACATAGCACCAGCTGTACGACGCAAAACCCCCATTCCAGCAAAGAGTACACCAAATCCAGTTGCCAAATCCCTTTTCGAACCAGAGAGAGCCCCAATTGCAGCAAATAGGACCCCTGTTCCATTTCTTCCCAGTTTAGAAGACGAAGCTTATGTTGTTGTCCGGAACTTTGTGCGCATCTTTCCTTCATGGAAAGATTATACCACAGACACAGAACAATTTCCAGTTTCCTCCGCAACTTACGCGTAAGTAATGTACTAATGTTATTCATGGTCATTACTGCATATGTTTCTGCTGACAGAAGACACAAGATTTCATTCTTTTAAATAGGCGAGGAGCAAACTGGATTGTGATGACGAGCAAGGGTTGGTTGCGCTTTTCAAGCACTCGTTGATGAAGTATCGTTCCTACCTGAGGCAAGCGCACTTCGATGGCAAGCCTCTGAACAAAATTTCTGTAAAGTCTCCGGTGCTACATTTATCCGACGGTGACTGGAATAATCTTGTTACACATTGGTCTCGGCTGCAGCGTAAGGTACTGCCTATGATATCACATCACAATTTGAACTACATTTCTGCATTTGCCTTAATGTCTCACTTGTACGAAAACTGTTAGCAGAAGAACATTCGTTCTCAAGGGACCACAGAATCTCGCAACTATACTGCACACTGCATTGCTCTTGTGAGTACCTCTTGCCCTGTATGACCATACTTACTTTCATAGCTGTTTGATTATGTAGCATCACTGCACATGTTAGCCTTGTAATCGTCCATTTGGTGGACATTATAAGATCCGTATGGACTCTTACATAAATTTAGAATCAACCCAATGCTTTTGAAGAGGTTTAGCTCTGCAGTCCTCTTGTAAGGACTGAACATGGTCTATCACTGTACTTACATTAACAGCTACTCCCTCCATCCCATAGTATAAGAACATTTTGTACAGTACACCAGTGTTCAAAACACTCTTGTATTATGGGAAGAGGGATTGGTTCATTTTGTAGCATTCTGCATCTTATCTCCCTCGCCCACCATTTACTAAAAAAGATCAGATCTATATTTAATCTTACCAACAAGTAGAATACACAGACAATGCCAGTGCAGAAGTGTAGCCCATTGCTCTTGTCAGTACATTTTGTCCTGTAATGCTTGTACTTCCAGGGATTGGTAGTTGATTATGTAGCATCAATCTGCATCTTATCTTCATTATCCTCTATCCCTTCTAGTATTATCATATCTATAATTACTCTCTACAAAATGTAGAGTACAGGCAATGCTTATGAAGAAGATTCTGTGGTGAAATTCTTGAGTTATCCTTCCCTTGACATGGAGAAGGGCATTATAAAGCTGGTGTTAACTATTAATGTAAGTCAGTCCTTCTAAAGCCTTTATCCTCAACTGCTGTTTAATTTGCTCATACTCCCTATCGTTTACTGCTGTTTAGTTTGCTGTTTCTACCAAAATGCATGTTCGTAAGAACCGTAAGTTCTAAGTTTTACTTGTAAAACCAAATTCCTTATTCATACCATGCACATTACTTAATACTCCCTATTGTATGCTTGTTTTTGTGGATCTATAATCCAGTGTGTGGTGAAGCAGCCCACGTTTGCACCTTGTCATCTCATGTTTTATCTTACTGATGTGGCTGATGATATGAACAACATGCCATGCACATTATCCAAAATAGATACAATGATTTTCTTTGCCCTTCATCTATGCTTGTTATGTTGACATGGTAATCCAGTAGTGTGGTGAAGCTCCCCGCATTATGAACAATGCCAAATTATGTTATTGATATTTTGAACTTACTCTTTATTTTCTAATTTGAAATTGGATAGAATTGACAGAACATTTATCATCTTTGTTTATACACGTGCAAGACCTGTCATCTCTCTGCTTTGTTTCAGGGTGATATGCCTGATGGCATGCACAAGTCTGCTGAAGGCTGTGAGACAAACCCAACATATATTGCAGCAAAGAAGGCAAAACATCTTGAAGATAGCGAGACAACCCCAAAGTCTTGTCTTGATGCAGTGTTCAAGTTACTTGAGACTAATAGTCAGACAAGCTCACAGAATTCGTTGTCTGAATCAGTTCGACTTCTTCAGTCCCAAGTTCTAGCAGAAAGGCATTCTGCAACTCAACTTCGACTTGAAGTCCTATCTCTAAGAAAGATTGCGGAGAACACCAATGAGAACCTCATCGCTAAACAGCTACACCTGGAAGCTATGACTGACATGCTAGGCCGGTCTCACAGCCTTGCTCAGCAGCTTGCGCAGCAGTTCCCCCGCAAGGCTAACCTTTCTTGAACTGTCTTGGAAGTGGTCTCGGTTCAGTATTATTTTGTTACGCTGCAATGGTGCCCAGTTTTTGTAATCTGCTTCTTCGTTGCGCTTTATGATCACTGGTGGCGAACTTTGATGCCCAGTGGATGTAATATGTGTAATAGCCGTGATAGCCTAGCATAAGTTGCTTGCTTATTTATTTTCTTGTTGTCTTGTTTATTTGTTTGCTTGTAGTTAGTGAAGTTCTTTTTCCGCGGTTTGCTAGTGGCTGCAATAATCTATTTTTTAAAACTAGGCCACAATAACCATGGGCTAATATTTACTGTAGTGACACTGGGCCTCCTACGGGCCGTAGAAACAGTGGGCCTTCTACGGGCCGTAGAAACAGTAGGCCTTCCACGGGCCATAGAAACAATGGGCCTTATACGGGCCGTATGATCGATTGGCCAAACATGGGCCAATAACAGGCCGCATTATGGCCGTAAACGGGCTAGAGTTGGAATCGTCCGTCCATGGGCCGACCATAACGGGCCATCGTTAATAGGCCGTATTTGATGACACTATGAAAACGGCCCAACGTATTAACGGACCACAAACGGGCCGACTGTAACCACGGGCTGAATTTGGCCCACAAGCAGAAAATGACAGTAACGGGCCGTAAGTAAACGAATGCTGGAAATGAGCCCAAGAATAAATGGGCTCTGAGAAGGCCGAAAGATAACATGGGCTGGAAATGGCCCAACGGAATAACGGGCCGTTAATGGGTATAAAGTGATACACTGTTCATTACGGGCCAGTTTCACCACGGGCCGTTAATAGGCCAAGAGTTACATAGGGCCTCATATGGGCCGAAAGACGTCATGGGCCATACATGGGCCAGAAGTGAAAACGGGCTGGAATCATATTGGATGGCCCAGATGACGCTACTGGGCCTAATTCGGATAGGCGTAATGGGCCTTGGGTTAGCGGGCTGTAAATGGGCTATATGCGAACAGGCCGTTAACAGGCTTTCCATGGGCCGGCCCGCCACCTTTTGACCAAGTCAAACGGGCCGGCCTTTTCACAGGAATGGGCCTCTGTTGGGCCGTGCCACGTGTCGACGTATCATAGGCGCCTTATGTCCAATGAGTGGATGACATCTGTCCCAATGATGAGCGACACGTGTTTCCTCCAGCCAATGATGATTTTACACGTGGAAAATCCCCATTGGTCGGGGCTGTTAACGGGTTATCGGATCCAAAACCCGACCTGATAGCTTAACGGCATTCCGTTACGGTGGATGCCACGTGTCGGTCACCCTTGACGAAAGCACTTCTGTGACGCGCGGTTTATCGTCATGGAAGTGGACACTTCCGTGATGATAATTTGGTAATGTCATGGAACACTTCTACGACAGCACAGGTATGACTATCTTGATTTTGTCATAACTTTGTCATGGATGTACATGCATGACAAAAAACGTGACCTACTGTGACAAACATGTATCATCACGGAAGTGTATTTTTTTTGTAGTGATTCCATGTGCAGTAAATTCGAAGGAATTTTCAAACATATTGGTGTCAAGGCATGGGCACATGTATGGAGTGCATGCCATGGCATTTTAATTCCAAAAAATTAAAAAATGATCAGAAAAACATGAAACCTTGCTTGATTTAATGTCATGCCACCAAGATGATGTGGTAAAAAATTGGCCTGTTTGATGAAAGTTTGGACACATACCCCTCACAAACCAGAGCAACTCACTAGAAGGTTCGTGGTTTCGAGAGGGAACAATGCATGTTTGCTGACGGACGGGAGATAGCTTCCTCTTACGGCCTTTAAATTTTTTCCTACGTTTAACGTGCACTAATACAACTGTCCTGTGAAAATTTGGAAATTTTTAGGGGTCATTTGACCTTTTAAAGACATTTAAGTGATTTTATAACCATTTAATGACCGTAATTCAAATTTGAACTACATCTACATGCAACGCCTAACCAAAACAGTTTGAAAAATCATATTTTTGTGTACTTGTGTGCGAGTTAAAAAATCATCAGACGATGTAAATATCTGGTGTTCAAAAAAGAAAATGTAAAGATCTGGCAAAACAACCGCCCCCCCACACGATTGGCACTCTATCTCGCGGCTCGAGGTTTGGTAGGTGATTGGCGGGGATCATTAATCAGACACGGTTTTGTATTGGAAACCGTCAGTTATTATGTTCGCACATGGATTTGCTGTGGGAATTGTGTGTAATTCAAACTACAGTACTCGTAAATTCCGGCGGCCGGCGTGTGTACTGTCCCCGTCGATCTAGATTCCGGCCGCCAATAAATACTGGCTTGCTCACTTCGTCCTGCCTGCATTCTCATCTACATCCTCCCCTCGCTCACCCTCTCTCTCTCTCTCAAATCTCTGCCATGGCGCCGCCGGTCTGCCCACGCGCCGATGAGGAGTCGCCGCCCCCCGAGGACGCTCACTCGATTAGCAGCGATAAGGACCCCTATGCGTCACCTGACGAGGTTGCGCCGGACCCCCCAACTTTGGATTGGTTTTGGGGCTAGTACAATCTTTGTCTGTGGAAGTCGCTGCCGCCGACTGAGAAAGCCAGGCAAGTGGCGTTCAAGAAGGAGATGACGGAGGAGGAAGCCAGGTACCAGGCGGCCTGTGAAGCCCGTGATGCCGCCTAGAAAAAGGAGGCGGCAGAGCTTTGGGGGCAGGTGCGTCGTCGTGCCGAGGAGGTGTATGGAGACGGGTACTTCGCGAGGAAGGTCATAGGTGCTGGGCGCCTCGTCGCTGCGTGGAGGTGGGCCGATAAGCTCCAGCATGCCACCGACGAGGAGCTCCAGTGGGCGCCCAACGAAATGGCAAGATTGGCCGCGCGCGTCTGTCAGCAAGAGGCAGATCGGTACGTCAAGCGCCGCAAGGCGGGGGAGTCGGAATACTGCCTCCGCACTGGGAAGACGCCGCGCACGAGGGAGCTGTTGGCGAGGGGCTGCCGGAATATTGGCCCCAGGAGGGATTATTAGTTTTAGTATTGTTCGTTTTCAATTTTATGCATTGTACCTAGTAGTTAAGTATCATCACGTATATGTGATGATATTATATATATATATATATATATATATATATATATATTCTGTGATGATCTAATGAACAATTAATATATATATTATGAATTCCATTTTCTATTTGTTTTTGTATACTAATTTGAATCTAGCTGTTATCATCCACATATATGGAATGGAAAGCGTATATGCACACATTGAAACAGAACATATAAGAATGGAAAACAGAGTACACACATTGAAACAGAGCAATACTATGATTGCTGTGAATACAAAGCTATCCACGTCGAAACGATTTTTCAAAATAAAACGCGTCCATGAGACCATGACCAGCAGCCCTTGCCTAAGGTAGCTCTTGGCTCTACATGAACTCGTGCAGGCGTTCGTCCAAGCGGTCGACACGCTCGCGGTACATCTGGAGCGCGATCTCGAGCTCCAAGTTGGCTATTTCATCGGAGTCACCAGCTCGAGGATGTGATGGCCATGTTCCTCTACTGCGCCCAGGTGGACACCTGGGCCAAGGAGGCGGTCGAGCCTACGGACCAGCGCGTTGGCATCCAGCGGGCCGCGGACAAGGCGAACGGCGCGGCGGGCGTCCGATGCAAGTACGGCGCGGCTGGCCTCTAGTGCAAGTACGGCGCTGAGGGCCTCTGCCCACTCATGGCGAGGAATGGGGGTACTGACGGGACGTGTACCCAGCTGCGACGCCGTGTCGCCAGGCAAGCGGCGATGGATCCACTCTTGCTGTACGGCGCGCCGTGCCTCTCGCTCTGCGGCGCTCCAACGGTCTCGCCGTCACTACAAGAAATATGTCAACTAGTGACCTTTTGTCAGTGACCCTGGAAGAATTGGTCATAGATCTATGACCATTTGAGACCAATTGGTCAAAAGCTGTTCGGGGGGCTCCAAACCCTAAACCATTGCGACCATTTTGGTCAGAAAGGTCGTAATTTCCTTACACGAAATGGTCATAAAGCAAACAGCGCTAGTCCGCTGCCTTATTTCTAGTTGTTAACGACCAATATAAATGGTCATGGCCTTGTAAATTGTGGTGGGTTGCGATGACTAGGCGCCATCTCATCAGTTTTGCCTATGTGTCATGTCCATGTGTCAATTTTTGCCCTAGGTTGTGAAGCAACCTATATTTCTGTTATTCCAAAAATTCCCAAAAAATTCTCATAAATTGGTTGGATCATATCTTCATCAAATATGTCAAAAACCTTCCTTGCCTAGTTCAAAAATAATTCAACAATATTCATTTTCCTATTCTGTTCAGAGTTGCACTTTGTGAAGGAAGTACCACTTTGGCATGTCCAAATAGTATCCATTTTCTACAGTGCTTTCCTATGCCCAAATAACCATCCTCCACCAAATGCCAGCTTAATCCATTCATTATTTTGAGCCCAGCTTCAACATTCGTATTTATGTCCAGTGTGATACTTTGCAAAGCAAGTACCACCTAGGCTCCTCCTTTTGAGCTGAAAGTTTGTGAAGACGGACTTCCCAGTAACTGGTCATCCTCAGCCAAAACTCACGCCCATTAGCCATGTACATTTCCCGTACCGCTAATCAAACACTGGGCTGCTAATTCATGTTTGAGCATCGATCGGTCTCCTCGTGAGAATCTTATGTTGTAATTTTCTTCCTAGCACCTACCTGGGAAGTGCCCAACCCACTAGACATGCCTAAGCCGCCCAGAACACATGGCAACGCCACAGTCACGCGGTGACCACGCGGCGGGCATGCGAGTTTACGCGCTCTAGAGTTGGGGCCCTCGGCCACCGCCCAAACCTCGACGTATCGCCACCAAACCATGTATTTATGATTAAATAGGTACTTATCTAACTAGAAATGATTTTTGGAAAAAAATAAATAGCAAACTATGAGGCAGCTGCAGTTCAAATTTGACCCACTTCCAACTGAATCGACGGAAATTTGTCTTTTTCAGGAGAGGTGGATCAAAACTTTTTACACCCAACCATTTTGTAAATTGTGCATTAAATATGTCCTAGTATTTTAGAAAATTGATTTGGTCCAATTTTGCAACAATTATTTGGGAGGTCCTTCACAAAAAAACCTCCTTTTGGGCACTCGAAAAATGGAAAATGGTTTTTTCATCCAAAGAAAATGAAAACTTCCTTAGGCAACATTGTTTGCCATTCCAATATGCACCCTTGTGCACAATATGAGATCATTTGAACAAACTATGCCATGAATGTGGCCATAAGATTGATCATTTGGCTTGAAAGCCATTGATCTTCACACGTGATAGCTCGTTTCTGAGAACACTTCTTTAAAATAATTGCCGTATTGCAAGTTTGTTATTTTTCCTGGGAACTTGGCGACATATAATGACACAATGCGAAGGTTTCCCAATTTTTTGATTTGTTTTGATTTTTTTATGCCTGTTTCAAAATGCGGTCAAAACGGCGGGAATGACCGTTCCTAGCTAGTGGTTGAATATTGGAATTCTTTTGGTGTTTCTCTGATTAAATAGGTACTTATGTAACTAGAAATGATTTTTGGAAAAAATAAATAGCAAACTATGAGGCAGCTGTAGTTCAAATTTGACCCGCTTCCAACTGAATCGGCGGAAATTTGTCTTTTTCAGGAGAGGTGGATCAAAACTTTTTACACCCAACCATTTTGTAAATTGTGCATTAAATATGTCCTAGTATTTTAGAAAATTTATTTGGTCCAATTTTGCAACAATTATTTGGGAGGTCCTTCACAAAAAAACCTCCTTTTGGGCACTCAAAAAATGGAAAATGGTTTTTTCATCCAAAGAAAATGAAAACTTCCTTAGGCAACATTGTTTGCCATTCCAATATGCACCCTTGTGCATAATATGAGATCATTTGAACAAACTATGCCATGAATGTGGCCATAAAATTGATCATTTGGCTTGAAAGCCATTGATCTTCACACGTGATAGCTCGTTTCTGAGAACACTTTTTTAAAATAATTGACGTATTACAAGTTTGTTATTTTTCCTGGGAACTTGGCCACATATAATGACACAATGCAAAGGTTTCCCAATTTTTTTATTTGTTTTGATTTTTTTATGCCTGTTTCAAAATGCGGTCAAAACGGCGGGAATGACCGTTCCTAGCTAGTGGTTGAATCTTGGAATTTTTTTGGTGTTTCTCTGATTAAATAGGTACTTATGTACCTAGCAATGATTTTTGGAAAAATTAAATAGAAAACTATGAGGCAGCTGCAGTTCAAATTTGACCCGCTTCCAACTGAATCGGCGGAAATTTGTCTTTTTCACAAGAGGTGGATAAAAACTTTTTACACCCAACCATTTTGTCAGTTGTGCATTAAATATGTCCTAGTATTTTAGAAAATTGATTTGGTCCAATTTTGCAACAATTATTTGGGAGGTCCATCACAAAAAAAACCTCCTTTTGGGCACTCAAAAAATGGAAAATGGTTTTTTCGTCCAAAGAAAATGAAAACTTCCTTAGGCAAGATTGTTTGCCATTCCAATATGCACCCTTGTGCACAATATGAGATCATTTGAACAAACTATGCCATGAATGCGGCCATAAGATTGACCATTTGGCTAGAAAGCCATTGATCTTCACACGTGATAGCTCGTTTCTGAGAACACTTTTTTAAAATAATTGCCGTATTACAAGTTTGTTATTTTTCCTGGGAACTTGGCCACATATAATGACACAATGCGAAGGTTTCCCAATTTTTTGATTTGTTTTGATTTTTTTATGCCTGTTTCAAAATGCGGTCAGAACGGCGGGAATGACCGTTCCTAGCTAGTGGTTAAATCTTGGAATTTTTTTGGTGTTTCTCTGATTAAATAGGTAATTATGTACCTAGAAATGATTTTTGGAAAAAATAAATAGCAAACTATGAGGCAGCTGCACTTCAAATTTGACCCGCTTCCAACTGAATCAGCGAAAATTTGTCTTTTTCACAAGAGGTGGATAAAACTTTTTACACCCAACCATTTTGTCAATTGTGCATTAAATTTGTCCTAGTATTTTAGAAAATTGATTTGGTCCAATTTTGCAACAATTATTTGGGAGGTCCATGTAACGCCCCGGATCCGATGCGCCAGGTGTCTGCCAGTTATTCGCTGTCGTTACCATGTCATTTGCTTGCGTGTTGCATTTTGCCATGTCATCATCTGCATTTCATATCATGTCATCATGTGCATTGCATTCGCATACGTGTTCGTCTCATGCATCCGAGCTTTTTCCCCGTTGTGCGTTTTGCAATCCGGCGCTCCTATCTCCACCGGTGCCCCCTCTTGTTTTCTCTCGTGTGCGGGTGTCAAACTTTCTCGGAATGGACCGAGGCTTGTCAAGTGGCCCTAGTATACCACCCGGAGACCACCAGTCAAGTTTCGTTCCATTTGGAGGTCGTTTGGTACTCCAACGGTTAACCGGGTAACCGCGAAGTCCGTTTTGACATTGCAGCAAAACCCCCTTTCAAACAGCCCCAAAACCCCTCTAAGTCTCCGCCATGCTCTCGGTCGTTCGATCACGATCGCGTGGGCGAAAACCGCACCCCGTTTGGACTCTCCTACCTCCCTCTACCTATATATGTGTGTCTCTCCCGAGATTTTCGCGCAGATGAACCCTAGCAACCTCTCCTCGCACCGCACCGGACATGTCCGCCCGCCGCCGGACGCCGTCCGCCGCGGCCCCGACCAATCCCAGCACGACACGTCGCCGCCGCCGGCCTTCTCTCTCTTCCCCGCCGCCGGGCCCGCTCGGCCCATCCGAGGCCCGCCCCGGGCCACGACCGGGCCCGAGCCCCCGCGCCCGCGCCGCCCTTCGCCGGCGCCGGCCGCCGCCCGGCCGCGCCTCTTCCTCCGCCGCCTTGCCCGCGCCCGAGCCGCGGCTCCTCACGCGCCGCCGCCTGGGAGCCCGTGCCTCCCGCCGCCGTCGTGCCCCGTCCGCCTCTGCCGCCTCCCTTGCCGCCGGGTCGCCGCCTCCTTGCTCGCCGGAGCTCCGCCACTGCCGGCGCCCGAGCTCGCCGCGCTCCCCGCCTCGTCGCCTCCCACCGCCGCTCGCCTCGTCCGGCGCCGCCCCTCGCCGGCCCCGCCACCTCCAGGCCGCGGGCCGCGCCTCCCCGTCGTCCCCGTCGTCGCCGGAGCTCGCGGGAGCTCGCCGGAACTCCTCTCCGGCCGGATCCGGTGGATCGGGACGAGATCCACCGGGATCTCATCCAAACGCGCCGTCCCCGTCCCTGAATCTCTCCGTCCCGCTCGACCTCGTCCCGTTGACTTTTCGAAGGGTATATTTTCGTCCAAGTCCCCAGATTTTGTTATTATGTGTGCATGTTCAACTATGTGTAACTTCTTGCATGTAGCTCCGATTCGCGCGTGTAATATGTCAAATTGTTCGTCTCGTGATACTCTTCATTTTGTTCCATTGCACCATGTTCATTTGAGTTCATCTCGATGCCCAAATCTCTGTTGGAAGAGGGCTAGTTGCTGTTATTCTCTGGTTCTTAACAGAACTTGGTGTTTTGTCTTTTTTGTATCATTTATTCTGTGCATCTTATGAGCATGAGCTCTACATGAGTTTTGAAGTATGCCGTGCCATATTTCCAGTGGTGTAGTCCATGTATTTTTGTAATCTCTGTGGTGACTAGCACAAGCATGCAAAGTAGGTCCCGTAATATTTCTGATTTCAGAGACTGTGATTTCTCTAAGTCCTTGTCTGCTGTAATTTTGTTGCCATGTAAACTTGATGCTACAGAGATATACATGCATATTTTGGTGATGTTCAGTAAGGATGTTTTGTAGATATTGTTGTAATTGATCCATTCCTGCTATTGTTCGCAATTATGGGGTGCCATAGCATGACTCAATCTTGCTCTACTTTTGCTATAAAATATTTCTGGCATATTCTTAACATGAGATGCAATCTTGCCAAGCTTATTGTAGTTGATCCATGCATGCTATGCTATTGTTCTTGCCATGGTTAGCTTCATAAACATGCTATCTTGTTGTAGGTATGCTTGTTTTCTCATGCATTGCTCTGTAGTAAGTGCATCAAGCTCACAAAGAGGCCTACATATTATTATTTCTGCCATGCTCTGTTTTCTGCTAAGTCTGAAACCTGATAACGAAACTTGCTATGTTTACATGCTTGCCATCATATCTTCTGGTCCTTTTTGACTTATGGTCATTAAGGGACTTTTGTTATATGCTTTGAGTATATTCATGCCATGCCTTGTTTTGCCATGTTAAGTTCCTGTAGCATGTTGATTTTGTGCTCTGAACATTGCTACCTGATGTTATTTCTGTCATGTCCAGTAATTCTGCTAAGTCTGTGAACCTGTTATTATTTGCTATCTTGTCATGTCCTTTTGAGCATGTTCTAGTGATTTCTGGAGATAGCTCAGTGTTCATGTTTTGTTGTGCCTTACCTGTACATCATGTCCGTGCCTTTTTTCATGTTGAGTTGCTGTAGCATATTGTTTTGATGCTTGCTAGATGCCTAGTTGCTGCTTTCGTCACATTGTTGCTATGTCTTGTTTGGAGTGTATGTGTTGCACCGTTGCTCCGTTTTGAGCATGCTCTACATGAAACTTGCTTAGTTTTGCATGTAGTCTCATATTATCATGTTGCATCCTTGTTTTGAGGTGTTTGCTTGATGTTTGTATGCTTTTTGCATCAATGCCATGTTTATCTTGTCTCGCTCATATCTTCTAGGCCGTAGCTCCGAACCTAATGAACTTTATGTGTAACTTGACTAGAATTTCGTGTAGATCATCATGGTGCTCTTTAACTTTCTGTTTAACAACTTCAACTTAATGTTTGTTCAGTTCTGGACCTATTTTGAAATTTGCATATGAGGACTTACCGGAATTGTTATATGTTGTTTCCGGCCTCATTTAAACTTGCCTTGATGTGTTGTTCTTGTATGCATCATCTTTTGTCATGAGTAGCTTCATATAGCCTTATCATGCATCATTCTTGGTTGAGCGTCATGCCTTGTTCTTGTGTGGTGTGTTTACCTTGTTGTGTGCTTCTTCTCGATAGTTCCCGTGTCGTTGCGATCGTGAGGATTCGTTCGTCTTCGTGGCTTCATCTTCTTCATGGATTCGTTCTTCTTCCTAGCGGGATTTCAGGCAAGATGACCGTCACCTTGGATCTCATTACTATCATTGCTATGCTAGTTGCTTCGTTCTTTCGCTTTGCTGCGCTACCTATTCACTTGTTCCTCAAGCCTCCCAAATTGCCTTGAACCTCTAACCTTTGTCACCCTTCCTAGCAAACCGTTGTTTGGCTATGTTACCGCTTTGCTCAGCCCCTCTTATAGCGTTGCTAGCTGCAGATGAAGATGAAGATTGCTCCATGTTGGATTATGTTATGTTGGGATATCACAATATCTCTTATATATTATTAATGCATCTATATACTTGGTAAAGGGTGGAAGGCTCGGCCTTATGCCTGGTGTTTTGTTCCACTCTTGCCGCCCTAGTTTCCGTCATACCGGTGTTATGTTCCCGGATTTTGCGTTCCTTACACGGTTGGGTGATTTATGGGACCCCCTTGACAGTTCGCCTTGAATAAAACTCTTCCAGCAAGGCCCAACCTTGGTTTTACCATTTGTCCAGCCTATTTCTTTTCCCTAGGGAGTCGCTCTCTCGAGGGTCATCTTATTTTACCCCCCCCCCGGGCCAGTGCTTCTCTAAGTGTTGGTCCGAAC
Source organism: Triticum aestivum (assembly GCF_018294505.1). NCBI lineage: Eukaryota > Viridiplantae > Streptophyta > Magnoliopsida > Poales > Poaceae > Triticum > Triticum aestivum. The sequence goes on from NC_057811.1 coordinate 100,523,820, forward strand.
TGAGTAGACTGCGGGGCCACCTCGTGGAAACTCGAGGTCTGGTTTTACTCGTAGGATGTCTCATCCGGTGTTGCCCTGAGAACGAGATATGTGCAGCTCCCATCAGGATGTCGGCGCATCGGGCGGCTTTGCTGGTTTTGTTTTACCATTGTCGAAATGTCTTGTAACCGGGATTCCGAGACTGATCGGGTCTTCCCGGGAGAAGGAATATCCTTCGTTGACCGTGAGAGCTTATCATGGGCTAAGTTGGGACACCCCTGCAGGGTATTATCTTTCGGAAGCCGTGCCCGCGGTTATGTGGCAGATGGGAATTTGTTAATATCCGGCTGTAGATAACTTGACACTTGAGCTTAATTAAAACGCATCAACCGCGTGTGTAGCCGTGATGGTCTCTTCTCGGCGGTGTCCGGGAAGTGAACACGGTTTCTGGGTTATGTTTGACGTAAGTAGGAGTTCAGGATCACTTCTTGATCATTGCTAGTTCACGACCGTTCCTTTGCTTCTCTTCTCGCTCTCATCTGCGTAAGTTAGCCACCATGTCATGCTTAGTCGCTGCTGCAACCTCACCACTTTACCCTTCCTTTCCCTTTAAGCTTTGCTAGTCTTGATACCCAGGGTAATGGGATTGCTGAGTCCTCGTGGCTCACAGATTACTACACCACCAGTTGCAGGTACAGGTTGTGCGATGATCATGACGCGAGAGCGATGTTTACTTGTTTGGAGTTCTTCTTCTGCTTCTTCTTCGATCAGGGGATAGTTTCCAGGTCGGCAGCCTGGGCTAGCAGGGTGGATGTCGTTTGATCTTCTGTTTATGTTTCATCTGTAGTCGGATGATGAGCTTATCTATGATGTATTGATGTATTCTTGCGGCATTTGTATGCCTTGTATGTATCCCCAAATATTATGTAATGTTGATGTAATGATATCCACCTTGCAAAAGCGTTTCAATATGCGGGTCTATCCTTGGTGGGACCTTCGAGTTCCTTTTGGATAGGGTCGCATTTTGGGCGTGACAGTCCATCACAAAAAAACCTCCTTTTGGGCACTCAAAAAATGGAAAATGGTTTTTTCGTCCAAAGAAAATGAAAACTTCCTTAGGCAACATTGTTTGCCATTCCAATATGCACCCTTGTGCACAATATGAGATCATTTGATCAAACTATGCCATGAATGTGGCCATAAGATTGACCATTTGGCTTGAAAGCCATTGATCTCCACACGTGATAGCTCGTTTCTGAGAATACTTTTTTTTAAATAATTACCGTATTACAAGTTTGTTATTTTTCCTGGGAACTTGGCCACATATAATGACACAATGCGAAGGTTTCCCATTTTTTTTTGAATTTTTTATGCACGTTTCAAAATGCGGTCAAAACGGCGGGAATGACCGTTCCTAGCTAGTGGTTGAATCTTGGAATTTTTTTGGTGTTTCTCTGATTAAATAGGTACTTATGTACCTAGAAATGATTTTTGGAAAAAATAAATAGCAAACTATGAGGCAGCTGCGGTTCAAATTTGACCCGCTTCCAACTTAATCGGCGGAAATTTGTCTTTTTCACGAGAGGTGGATCAAAACTTTTTACACCCAACCATTTTGTCAATTGTGCATTAAATATGTCCTAGTATTTTAGAAAATTGATTTGGTCCAATTTTGCAACAATTATTTGGGAGGTCCATCACAAAAAAACCTCCTTTTGGGCACTCAAAAAATGGAAAATGGTTTTTTCGTCCAAAGAAAATGAAAACTTCCTTAGGCAACATTGTTTGCCATTCCAATATGCACCCTTGTGCACAATATGAGATCATTTGAACAAACTATGCCATGAATGTGGCCATAAGATTGACCATTTGGCTTGAAAGCCATTGATCTCCACACGTGATAGCTCGTTTCTGAGAACACTTTTTTAAAATAATTGCCGTATTACAAGTTTGTTATTTTTCCTGGGAACTTGGCCACATATAATGACACAATGCGAAGGTTTCCCAGTTTTTTGATTTGTTTTGATTTTTTATGCCTGTTTCAAAATGCGGTCGAAACGGCGGGAATGACCGTTCCTAGCTAGTGGTTGAATCTTGGAATTTTTTTGGTGTTTCTCTGATTAAATAGGTAATTATGTACCTAGAAATGATTTTTGGAAAAATTAAATAGCAAACTATGAGGCAGCTGCACTTCAAATTTGACCCGCTTCCAACTTAATCGGCGGAAATTTGTCTTTTTCACAAGAGGTGGATAAAAACTTTTTACACGCAACCATTTTGTCAATTGTGCATTAAATATGTCCTAGTATTTTAGAAAATTGATTTGGTCCAATTTTGCAACAATTATTTGGGAGGTCCATCACAAAAAAACCTCCTTTTGGGCACTCAAAAAATGGAAAATGGTTTTTTCGTCCAAGGAAAATGAAAACTTCCTTAGGCAACATTGTTTGCCATTCCAATATGCACCCTTGTGCACAATATGAGATCATTTGAACAAACTATGCCATGAATGTGGCCATAAGATTGACCATTTGGCTTGAAAGCCATTGATCTCCACACGTGATAGCTCGTTTCTGAGAATACTTTTTTTTAAATAATTACAGTATTACAAGTTTGTTATTTTTCCTGGGAACTTGGCCACATATAATGACACAATGCGAAGGTTTCCCAATTTTTTGATTTTTTTTGAATTTTTTATGCACGTTTCAAAATGCGGTCAAAACGGCGGGAATGACCGTTCCTAGCTAGTGGTTGAATCTTGGAATTTTTTTGGTGTTTCTCTGATTAAATAGGTACTTATGTACCTAGAAATGATTTTTGGAAAAAATAAATAGCAAACTATGAGGCAGCTGCGGTTCAAATTTGACCCGCTTCCAACTTAATCGGCGGAAATTTGTCTTTTTCAGGAGAGGTGGATCAAAACTTTTTACACCCAACCATTTTGTCAATTGTGCATTAAATATGTCCTAGTATTTTAGAAAATTGATTTGGTCCAATTTTGCAACAATTATTTGGGAGGTCCATCACAAAAAAACCTCCTTTTGGGCACTCAAAAAATGGAAAATGGTTTTTTCGTCCAAAGAAAATGAAAACTTCCTTAGGCAACATTGTTTGCCATTCCAATATGCACCCTTGTGCACAATATGAGATCATTTGAACAAACTATGCCATGAATGTGGCCATAAGATTGACCATTTGGCTTGAAAGCCATTGATCTCCACACGTGATAGCTCGTTTCTGAGAACACTTTTTTAAAATAATTGCCGTATTACAAGTTTGTTATTTTTCCTGGGAACTTGGCCACATATAATGACACAATGCGAAGGTTTCCCAATTTTTTGATTTGTTTTGATTTTTTATGCCTGTTTCAAAATGCGGTCGGAAACGGCGGGAATGACCGTTCCTAGCTAGTGGTTGAATCTTGGAATTTTTTTGGTGTTTCTCTGATTAAATAGGTAATTATGTACCTAGAAATGATTTTTGGAAAAAATAAATAGCAAACTATGAGGCAGCTGCACTTCAAATTTGACCCGCTTCCAACTTAATCGGCGGAAATTTGTCTTTTTCACAAGAGGTGGATAAAAACTTTTTACACGCAACCATTTTGTCAATTGTGCATTAAATATGTCCTAGTATTTTATAAAATTGATTTGGTCCAATTTTGCAACAATTATTTGGGAGGTCCATCACAAAAAAACCTCCTTTTGGGCACTCAAAAAATGGAAAATGGTTTTTTCGTCCAAAGAAAATGAAAACTTCCTTAGGCAACATTGTTTGCCATTCCAATATGCACCCTTGTGCACAATATGAGATAATTTGAACAAACTATGCCATGAATGTGGCCATAAGATTGACCATTTGGCTTGAAAGCCATTGATCTCCACACGTGATAGCTCGTTTCTGAGAACACTTTTTTAAAATAATTGCCGTATTACAAGTTTGTTATTTTTCCTGGGAACTTGGCCACATATAATGACACAATGCGAAGGTTTCCCAATTTTTTGATTTGTTTTGATTTTTTTATGCCTGTTTCAAAATGCGGTCAAAACGGCGGGAATGACCGTTCCTAGCTAGTGTTTGAATCTTGGAATTTTTTTGGTGTTTCTCTGATTAAATAGGTAATTATGTACCTATAAATGATTTTTGGCAAAAATAAATAGCAAACTATGAGGCAGCTGCAGTTCAAATTTGACCCGCTTCCAACTTAATCGGCGGAAATTTGTCTTTTTCACAAGAGGTGGATAAAAACTTTTTACACGCAACCATTTTGTCAATTGTGCATTAAATATGTCCTAGTATTTTAGAAAATTGATTTGGTCCAATTTTGCAACAATTATTTGGGAGGTCCATCACAAAAAAACCTCCTTTTGGGCACTCAAAAAATGGAAAATGGTTTTTTCGTCCAAGGAAAATGAAAACTTCCTTAGGCAACATTGTTTGCCATTCCAATATGCACCCTTGTGCACAATATGAGATCATTTGAACAAACTATGCCATGAATGTGGCCATAAGATTGACCATTTGGCTTGAAAGCCATTGATCTCCACACGTGATAGCTCGTTTCTGAGAATACTTTTTTTTAAATAATTACCGTATTACAAGTTTGTTATTTTTCCTGGGAACTTGGCCACATATAATGACACAATGCGAAGGTTTCCCAATTTTTTGATTTTTTTTGAATTTTTTATGCACGTTTCAAAATGCGGTCAAAACGGCGGGAATGACCGTTCCTAGCTAGTGGTTGAATCTTGGAATTTTTTTGGTGTTTCTCTGATTAAATAGGTACTTATGTACCTAGAAATGATTTTTGGAAAAAATAAATAGCAAACTATGAGGCAGCTGCAGTTCAAATTTGACCCGCTTCCAACTTAATCGGCGGAAATTTGTCTTTTTCACGAGAGGTGGATCAAAACTTTTTACACCCAACCATTTTGTCAATTGTGCATTAAATATGTCCTAGTATTTTAGAAAAATTGATTTGGTCCAATTTTGCAACAATTATTTGGGAGGTCCATCACAAAAAAACCTCCTTTTGGGCACTCAAAAAATGGAAAATGGTTTTTTCGTCCAAAGAAAATGAAAACTTCCTTAGGCAACATTGTTTGCCATTCCAATATGCACCCTTGTGCACAATATGAGATCATTTGAACAAACTATGCCATGAATGTGGCCATAAGATTGACCATTTGGCTTGAAAGCCATTGATCTCCACACGTGATAGCTCGTTTCTGAGAACACTTTTTTAAAATAATTGCCGTATTACAAGTTTGTTATTTTTCCTGGGAACTTGGCCACATATAATGACACAATGCGAAGGTTTCCCAATTTTTTGATTTGTTTTGATTTTTTTATGCCTGTTTCAAAATGCGGTCGGAACGGCGGGAATGACCGTTCCTAGCTAGTGGTTGAATCTTGGAATTTTTTTGGTGTTTCTCTGATTAAATAGGTAATTATGTACCTAGAAATGATTTTTGGAAAAAATAAATAGCAAACTATGAGGCAGCTGCACTTCAAATTTGACCCGCTTCCAACTTAATCGGCGGAAATTTGTCTTTTTCACAAGAGGTGGATAAAAACTTTTTACACGCAACCATTTTGTCAATTGTGCATTAAATATGTCCTAGTATTTTAGAAAATTGATTTGGTCCAATTTTGCAACAATTATTTGGGAGGTCCATCACAAAAAAACCTCCTTTTGGGCACTCAAAAAATGGAAAATGGTTTTTTCGTCCAAAGAAAATGAAAACTTCCTTAGGCAACATTGTTTGCCATTCCAATATGCACCCTTGTGCACAATATGAGATCATTTGAACAAACTATGCCATGAATGTGGCCATAAGATTGACCATTTGGCTTGAAAGCCATTGATCTCCACACGTGATAGCTCGTTTCTGAGAACACTTTTTTAAAATAATTGCCGTATTACAAGTTTGTTATTTTTCCTGGGAACTTGGCCACATATAATGACACAATGCGAAGGTTTCCCAATTTTTTGATTTTTTTGAATTTTTTATGCCTGTTTCAAAATGCGGTCAAAACGGCGGGAATGACCGTTCCTAGCTAGTGTTTGAATCTTGGAATTTTTTTGGTGTTTCTCTGATTAAATAGGTAATTATGTACCTATAAATGATTTTTGGCAAAAATAAATAGCAAACTATGAGGCAGCTGCAGTTCAAATTTGACCCGCTTCCAACTTAATCGGCGGAAATTTGTCTTTTTCACAAGAGGTGGATCAAAACTTTTTACACGCAACCATTTTGTCAATTGTGCATTAAATATGTCCTAGTATTTTAGAAAATTGATTTGGTCCAATTTTGCAACAATTATTTAGGAGGTCCATCACAAAAAAACCTCCTTTTGGGCACTCAAAAAATGGAAAATGGTTTTTTCGTCCAAAGAAAATGAAAACTTCCTTAGGCAACATTGTTTGCCATTCCAATATGCACCCTTGTGCACAATATGAGATCATTTGCAAACTATGCCATGAATGTGGCCATAAGATTGACCATTTGGCTTGAAAGCCATTGATCTCCACACGTGATAGCTCGTTTCTGAGAATACTTTTTTTAAAATAATTACCGTATTACAAGTTTGTTATTTTTCCTGGGAACTTGGCCACATATAATGACACAATGCGAAGGTTTCCCAATTTTTTGTTTTTTTTGAATTTTTTATGCACGTTTCAAAATGCGGTCAAAACGGCGGGAATGACCGTTCCTAGCTAGTGGTTGAATCTTGGAATTTTTTTGGTGTTTCTCTGATTAAATAGGTACTTATGTACCTAGAAATGATTTTTGGAAAAAATAAATAGCAAACTATGAGGCAGCTGCAGTTCAAATTTGACCCGCTTCTAACTAAATCAGCGGAAATTTGTCTTTTTCAGGAGAGGTGGATCAAAACTTTTTACACCCAACCATTTTGTCAATTGTGAATTAAATATGTCCTAGTATTTTAGAAAATTGATTTGGTCCAATTTTGCAACAATTATTTGGGAGGTCCATCACAAAAAAACCTCCTTTTGGGCACTCAAAAAATGGAAAATGGTTTTTTTCGTCCAAAGAAAATGAAAACTTCCTTAGGCAACATTGTTTGCCATTCCAATATGCACCCTTGTGCACAATATGAGATCATTTGAACAAACTATGCCATGAATGTGGCCATAAGATTGACCATTTGGCTTGAAAGCCATTGATCTCCACACGTGATAGCTCGTTTCTGAGAATACTTTTTTTAAATAATTGCCGTATTACAAGTTTGTTATTTTTCCTGGGAACTTGGCCACATATAATGACACAATGCGAAGGTTTCCCAATTTTTTGATTTTTTTTGAATTTTTTATGCCTGTTTCAAAATGCGGTCGGAACGGCGGGAATGACCGTTCCTAGCTAGTGGTTGAATCTTGGAATTTTTTTGGTGTTTCTCTGATTAAATAGGTAATTATGTACCTAGAAATGATTTTTGGAAAAAATAAATAGCAAACTATGAGGCAGCTGCAGTTCAAATTTGACCCGCTTCCAACTTAATCGGCGGAAATTTGTCTTTTTCAGGAGAGGTGGATCAAAACTTTTTACACCCAACCATTTTGTCAATTGTGCATTAAATATGTCCTAGTATTTTAGAAAATTGATTTGGTCCAATTTTGCAACAATTATTAGGGAGGTCCATCACAAAAAAACCTCCTTTTGGGCACTCAAAAAATGGAAAATGGTTTTTTCGTCCAAAGAAAATGAAAACTTCCTTAGGCAACATTGTTTGCCATTCCAATATGCACCCTTGTGCACAATATGAGATCATTAGAACAAACTATGCCATGAATGTGGCCATAAGATTGATCATTTGGCTTGAAAGCCATTGATCTCCACACGTGATAGCTCGTTTCTGAGAACACTTTTTTAAAATAATTGCCGTATTACAAGTTTGTTATTTTTCCTGGGAACTTGGCCACATATAATGACACAATGCGAAGGTTTCCCAATTTTTTGATTTTTTTGAATTTTTTATGCCTGTTTCAAAATGCGGTCAGAACGGCGGGAATGACCGTTCCTAGCTAGTGGTTGAATCTTGGAATTTTTTTGGTGTTTCTCTGATTAAATAGGTACTTATGTACCTAGAAATGATTTTTGGAAAAAATAAATAGCAAACTATGAGGCAGCTGCAGTTCAAATTTGACCCGCTTCCAACTGAATCGGCGGAAATTTGTCTTTTTCACAAGAGGTGGATCAAAAACTTTTACACCCAACCATTTTGTCAATTGTGCATTAAATATGTCCTAGTATTTTAGAAAATTGATTTGGTCCAATTTTGCAACAATTATTTGGGAGGTCCTTCACAAAAAAACCTCCTTTTGGGCACTCAAAAATGGAAAATGGTTTTTTCGTCCAAAGAAAATGAAAACTTCCTTAGGCAACATTGTTTGCCATTCCAATATGCACCCTTGTGCACAATATGAGATCATTTGAACAAACTATGCCATGAATGTGGCCATAAGATTGATCATTTGGCTTGAAAGCCATTGATCTCCACACGTGATAGCTCGTTTCTGAGAACACTTTTTTAAAATAATTGCTGTATTACAAGTTTGTTATTTTTCCTAGGAACTTGGCCACATATAATGACACAATGCGAAGGTTTCCCAATTGTTTGATTTTTTTTGAATTTTTTATGCCCGTTTCAAAATGCGGTCAAAACGGCGGGAATGACCGTTCCTAGCTAGTGGTTGAATCTTGGAATTTTTTTGGTGTTTCTCTGATTAAATAGGTACTTATGTACCTAGAAATGATTTTTGGAAAAAATAAAGAGCAAACTATGAGGCAGCTGCAGTACAAATTTGACCCGCTTCCAACTGAATCGGCGGAAATTTGTCTTTTTCACAAGAGGTGGATCAAAACATTTTACACCCAACCATTTGGTCAATTGTGCATTAAATATGTCCTAGTATTTTAGAAAATTGATTTGGTCCAATTTTGCAACAATTATTTGGGAGGTCCTTCACAAAAAAACCTCCTTTTGGGCACTCAAAAAATGGAAAATGGTTTTTTCGTCCAAAGAAAATGAAAACTTCCTTAGGCAACATTGTTTGCCATTCCAATATGCACCCTTGTGCACAATATGAGATCATTTGAACAAACTATGCCATGAATGTGGCCATAAGATTGATCATTTGGCTTGAAAGCCATTGATCTCCACACGTGATAGCTCGTTTCTGAGAACAGTTTTTTAAAATAATTGCCGTATTACAAGTTTCTTATTTTTCATGGGAACTTGGCCACATATAATGACACAATGCGAAGGTTTCCCAATTTTTTGATTTTTTTTGAATTTTTTATGCACGTTTCAAAATGCGGTCAAAACGGCGGGAATGACCGTTCCTAGCTAGTGGTTGAATCTTGGAATTTTTTTGGTGTTTCTCTTATTAAATAGGTACTTATGTACCTAGAAATGATTTTTGGAAAAAATAAATAGCAAACTATGAGGCAGCTGCACTTCAAATTTGACCCGCTTCCAACTAAAACGGCGGAAATTTGTCTTTTTCACGAGAGGTGGATAAAAACTTTTTACACCCAACCATTTTGTCAGTTGTGCATTAAATATGTCCTAGTATTTTAGAAAATTGATTTGGTCCAATTTTGCAACAATTATTTGGGAGGTCCATCACAAAAAAACCTCCTTTTGGGCACTCAAAAAATGGAAAATGGTTTTTTCGTCCAAAGAAAATGAAAACTTCCTTAGGCAACATTGTTTGCCATTCCAATATGCACCCTTGTGCACAATATGAGATCATTTGAACAAACTATGCCATGAATGTGGCCATAAGATTGATCATTTGGCTTGAAAGCCATTGATCTCCACACGTGATAGCTCGTTTCTGAGAACACTTTTTTAAAATAATTGCCGTATTACAAGTTTGTTATTTTTCCTGGGAACTTGGCCACATATAATGACACAATGCGAAGGTTTCCCAATTTTTTGATTTTTTTGAATTTTTTATGCCTGTTTCAAAATGCGGTCAAACGGCGGGAATGACCGTTCCTAGCTAGTGGTTGAATCTTGGAATTTTTTTGGTGTTTCTCTGATTAAATAGGTACTTATGTACCTAGAAATGATTTTTGGAAAAAATAAATAGCAAACTATGAGGCAGCTGCAGTTCAAATTTGACCCGCTTCCAACTGAATCGGCGGAAATTTGTCTTTTTCACAAGAGGTGGATCAAAACTTTTTACACCCAACCATTTGTCAATTGTGCATTAAATATGTCCTAGTATTTTAGAAAAATTGATTTGGTCCAATTTTGCAACAATTATTTGGGAGGTCCTTCACAAAAAAACCTCCTTTTGGGCACTCAAAAAATGGAAAATGGTTTTTTCGTCCAAAGAAAATGAAAACTTCCTTAGGCAACATTGTTTGCCATTCCAATATGCACCCTTGTGCACAATATGAGATCATTTGAACAAACTATGCCATGAATGTGGCCATAAGATTGATCATTTGGCTTGAAAGCCATTGATCTCCACACGTGATAGCTCGTTTCTGAGAACACTTTTTTAAAATAAGTGCCGTATTACAAGTTTGTTATTTTTCCTGGGAACTTGGCCACATATAATGACACAATGCGAAGGTTTCCCAATTTTTTGATTTTTTTTGAATTTTTTATGCCCGTTTCAAAATGCGGTCAAAACGGCGGGAATGACCGTTCCTAGCTAGTGGTTGAATCTTGGAATTTTTTTGGTGTTTCTCTGATTAACTAGGTACTTATGTACCTAGAAATGATTTTTGGAAAAAATAAATAGCAAACTATGAGGCAGCTGCAGTTCAAATTTGACCCGCTTCTAACTGAATCGGCGGAAATTTGTCTTTTTCAGGAGAGGTGGATCAAAACTTTTTACACCCAACCATTTTGTCAATTGTGCATTAAATATGTCCTAGTATTTTAGAAAATTGATTTGGTCCAATTTTGCAACAATTATTTGCGAGGTCCATCACAAAAAAACCTCCTTTTGGGCACTCAAAAAATGGAAAATGGTTTTTTCGTCCAAAGAAAATGAAAACTTCCTTAGGCAACATTGTTTGCCATTCCAATATGCAACCTTGTGCACAATATGAGATCATTTGAACAAACTATGCCATGAATGTGGCCATAAGATTGACCATTTGGCTTGAAAGCCATTGATCTCCACACGTGATAGCTCCACAAGTTTGTTATTTTTCCTGGGAACTTGGCCACATATAATGACACAATGCGAAGGTTTCCCAATTTTTTGATTTGTTTTGATTTTTTATGCACGTTTCAAAATGCGGTCAAAACGGCGGGAATGACCGTTCCTAGCTAGTGGTTGAATCTTGGAATTTTTTTGGTGTTTCTCTTATTAAATAGGTACTTATGTACCTATAAATGATTTTTGGAAAAAATAAATAGCAAACTATGAGGCAGCTGCACATCAAATTTGACCCGCTTCCAACTAAAACGGCGGAAATTTGTCTTTTTCACGAGAGGTGGATAAAAACTTTTTACACCCAACCATTTTGTCAATTGTGCATTAAATATGTCCTAGTATTTTAGAAAATTGATTTGGTCCAATTTTGCAACAATTATTTGGGAGGTCCATCACAAAAAAACCTCCTTTTGGGCACTCAAAAAATGGAAAATGGTTTTTTCGTCCAAAGAAAATGAAAACTTCCTTAGGCAACATTGTTTGCCATTCCAATATGCACCCTTGTGCACAATATGAGATCATTTGCAAACTATGCCATGAATGTGGCCATAAGATTGACCATTTGGCTTGAAAGCCATTGATCTCCACACGTGATAGCTCGTTTCTGAGAACACTTTTTTAAAATAATTGCCGTATTACAAGTTTGTTATTTTTCCTGGGAACTTGGCCACATATAATGACACAATGCGAAGGTTTCCCAATTTTTTGATTTTTTTTGAATTTTTTATGCCCGTTTCAAAATGCGGTCAAAACGGCGGGAATGACCGTTCCTAGCTAGTGGTTGAATCTTGGAATTTTTTTGGTGTTTCTCTGATTAAATAGGTACTTATGTACCTAGAAATGATTTTTGGAAAAAATAAATAGCAAACTATGAGGCAGCTGCAGTTCAAATTTGACCCGCTTCCAACTGAATCGGCGGAAATTTGTCTTTTTCACGAGAGGTGGATCAAAACTTTTTACACCCAACCATTTGTCAATTGTGCATTAAATATGTCCTAGTATTTTAGAAAATGATTTGGTCCAATTTTGCAACAATTATTTGGGAGGTCCTTCACAAAAAAACCTCCTTTTGGGCACTCGAAAAATGGAAAATGGTTTTTTCGTCCAAAGAAAATGAAAACTTCCTTAGGCAACATTGTTTGCCATTCCAATATGCACCCTTGTGCACAATATGAGATCATTTGAACAAACTATGCCATGAATGTGGCCATAAGATTGATCATTTGGCTTGAAAGCCATTGATCTCCACACGTGATAGCTCGTTTCTGAGAACACTTTTTTAAAATAATTGCCGTATTACAAGTTTGTTATTTTTCCTGGGAACTTGGCCACATATAATGACACAATGCGAAGGTTTCCCAATTTTTTGATTTTTTTTGAATTTTTTATGCCCGTTTCAAAATGCGGTCAAAACGGCGGGAATGACCGTTCCTAGCTAGTGGTTGAATCTTGGAATTTTTTTGGTGTTTCTCTGATTAAATAGGTACTTATGTACCTAGAAATGATTTTTGGAAAAAATAAATAGCAAACTATGAGGCAGCTGCAGTTCAAATTTGACCCGCTTCCAACTGAAACGGCGGAAATTTGTCTTTTTCACGAGAGGTGGATCAAAACTTTTTACACCCAACCATTTGGTCAATTGTGCATTAAATATGTCCTAGTATTTTAGAAAATGATTTGGTCCAATTTTGCAACAATTATTTGGGAGGTCCTTCACAAAAAAACCTCCTTTTGGGCACTCAAAAATGGAAAATGGTTTTTTCGTCCAAAGAAAATGAAAACTTCCTTAGGCAACATTGTTTGCCATTCCAATATGCAACCTTGTGCACAATATGAGATCATTTGAACAAACTATGCCATGAATGTGGCCATAAGATTGATCATTTGGCCTGAAAGCCATTGATCTCCACACGTGATAGCTCGTTTCTGAGAACACTTTTTTAAAATAATTGCCGTATTACAAGTTTGTTATTTTTCCTGGGAACTTGGCCACATATAATGACACAATGCGAAGGTTTCCCAATTTTTTGTTTTTTTTGAATTTTTTATGCACGTTTCAAAATGCGGTCAAAACGGCGGGAATGACCGTTCCTAGCAAGTGGTTGAATCTTGGAATTTTTTTGGTGTTTCTCTGATTAAATAGGTACTTATGTACCTAGAAATGATTTTTGGAAAAAATAAATAGCAAACTATGAGGCAGCTGCAGTTCAAATTTGACCCGCTTCCTACTGAATCAGCGGAAATTTGTCTTTTTCAGGAGAGGTGGATCAAAACTTTTTACACCCAACCATTTTGTCAATTGTGAATTAAATATGTCCTAGTATTTTAGAAAATTGATTTGGTCCAATTTTGCAACAATTATTTGGGAGGTCCTTCACAAAAAAACCCTCCTTTTGGGCACTCGAAAAATGGAAAATGGTTTTTTCGTCCAAAGAAAATGAAAACTTCCTTAGGCAACATTGTTTGCCATTCCAATATGCACCCTTGTGCACAATATGAGATCATTTGAACAAACTATGCCATGAATGTGGCCATAAGATTGACCATTTGGCTTGAAAGCCATTGATCTCCACACGTGATAGCTCGTTTCTGAGAATACTTTTTTTAAAATAATTACCATATTACAAGTTTGTTATTTTTCCTGGGAACTTGGCCACATATAATGACACAATGCGAAGGTTTCCCAATTTTTTGATTTTTTTTTTGAATTTTTTATGCACGTTTCAAAATGCGGCCAAAACGGCGGGAATGACCGTTCCTAGCTAGTGGTTGAATCTTGGAATTTTTTTGGTGTTTCTCTTATTAAATAGGTACTTATGTACCTAGAAATGATTTTTGGAAAAAATAAATAGCAAACTATGAGGCAGCTGCACTTCAAATTTGACCCGCTTCCAACTAAAACGGCGGAAATTTGTCTTTTTCACGAGAGGTGGATCAAAACTTTTTACACCCAACCATTTTGTCAATTGTGCATTAAATATGTCCTAGTATTTTAGAAAATTGATTTGGTCCAATTTTGCAACAATTATTTGGGAGGTCCATCACAAAAAAACCTCCTTTTGGGCACTCAAAAAATGGAAAATGGTTTTTTCGTCCAAAGAAAATGAAAACTTCCTTAGGCAACATTGTTTGCCATTCCAATATGCACCCTTGTGCACAATATGAGATCATTTGAACAAACTATGCCATGAATGTGGCCATAAGATTGACCATTTGGCTTGAAAGCCATTGATCTCCACACGTGATAGCTCGTTTCTGAGAACACTTTTTTAAAATAATTGCCGTATTACAAGTTTGTTATTTTTCCTGGGAACTTGGCCACATATAATGACACAATGCGAAGGTTTCCCAATTTTTTGATTTTTTTTTAATTTTTTATGCACGTTTCAAAATGCGGTCAAAACGACGGGAATGACCGTTCCTAGCTAGTGGTTGAATCTTGGAATTTTTTGGTGTTTCTCTGATTAAATAGGTACTTATGTACCTAGAAATGATTTTTGGAAAAAATAAATAGCAAACTATGAGGCAGCTGCAGTTCAAATTTGACCCGCTTCCAACTGAAATCGGCGGAAATTTGTCTTTTTCACGAGAGGTGGATAAAAACTTTTTACACCCAACCATTTTGTCAATTGTGCATTAAATATGTCCTAGTATTTTAGAAAATTGATTTGGTCCAATTTTGCAACAATTATTTGGGAGGTCCTTCACAAAAAAACCTCCTTTTGGGCACTCAAAAAATGGAAAATGGTTTTTTCGTCCAAAGAAAATGAAAACTTCCTTAGGCAACATTGTTTGCCATTCCAATATGCACCCTTGTGCACAATATGAGATCATTTGAACAAACTATGCCATGAATGTGGCCATAAGATTGACCATTTGGCTTGAAAGCCATTGATCTCCACACGTGATAGCTCGTTTCTGAGAACACTTTTTTAAAATAATTGCCGTATTACAAGTTTGTTATTTTTCCTGGGAACTTGGCCACATATAATGACACAATGCGAAGGTTTCCCAATTTTTTTGATTTTTTTTTAATTTTTTATGCACGTTTCAAAATGCGGTCAAAACGGCGGGAATGACCGTTCCTAGCAAGTGGTTGAATCGTGGAATTTTTTTGGTGTTTCTCTTATTAACTAGGTACTTATGTACCTAGAAATGATTTTTGGAAAAAATAAATAGCAAACTATGAGGCAGCTGCAGTTCAAATTTGACCCGCTTCTAACTGAATCGGCGGAAATTTGTCTTTTTCAGGAGAGGTGGATCAAAACTTTTTACACCCAACCATTTTGTCAATTGTGCATTAAATATGTCCTAGTATTTTAGAAAATTGATTTGGTCCAATTTTGCAACAATTATTTGCGAGGTCCATCACAAAAAAACCTCCTTTTGGGCACTCAAAAAATGGAAAATGGTTTTTTCGTCCAAAGAAAATGAAAACTTCCTTAGGCAACATTGTTTGCCATTCCAATATGCAACCTTGTGCACAATATGAGATCATTTGAACAAACTATGCCATGAATGTGGCCATAAGATTGACCATTTGGCTTGAAAGCCATTGATCTCCACACGTGATAGCTCCACAAGTTTGTTATTTTTCCTGGGAACTTGGCCACATATAATGACACAATGCGAAGGTTTCCCAATTTTTTGTTTTTTTTGAATTTTTTATGCACGTTTCAAAATGCGGTCAAAACGGCGGGAATGACCGTTCCTAGCAAGTGGTTGAATCTTGGAATTTTTTTGGTGTTTCTCTGATTAAATAGGTACTTATGTACCTAGAAATGATTTTTGGAAAAAATAAATAGCAAACTATGAGGCAGCTGCACAGTTCAAATTTGACCCGCTTCCAACTAAATCGGCGGAAATTTGTCTTTTTCACGAGAGGTGGATCAAAACTTTTTACACCCAACCATTTTGTCAATTGTGCATTAAATATGTCCTAGTATTTTAGAAAAATTGATTTGGTCCAATTTTGCAACAATTATTTGGGAGGTCCTTCACAAAAAAACCTCCTTTTGGGCACTCAAAAATGGAAAATGGTTTTTTCGTCCAAAGAAAATGAAAACTTCCTTAGGCAACATTGTTTGCCATTCCAATATGCACCCTTGTGCACAATATGAGATCATTTGACAAACTATGCCATGAATGTGGCCATAAGATTGATCATTTGGCTTGAAAGCCATTGATCTCCACACGTGATAGCTCGTTTCTGAGAACACTTTTTTAAAATAATTGCCGTATTACAATTGTTATTTTTCCTGGGAACTTGGCCACATATAATGACACAATGCGAAGGTTTCCCAATTTTTTGATTTTTTTTTGAATTTTTTATGCCCGTTTCAAAATGCGGTCAAAACGGCGGGAATGACCGTTCCTAGCTAGTGGTTGAATCTTGGAATTTTTTTGGTGTTTCTCTGATTAAATAGGTACTTATGTACCTAGAAATGATTTTTGGAAAAAATAAATAGCAAACTATGAGGCAGCTGCAGTTCAAATTTGACCCGCTTCCAACTAAATCGGCGGAAATTTGTCTTTTTCACGAGAGGTGGATCAAAACTTTTTACACCCAACCATTTGGTCAATTGTGCATTAAATATGTCCTAGTATTTTAGAAAATTGATTTGGTCCCATTTTGCAACAATTATTTGGGAGGTCCTTCACAAAAAAACCTCCTTTTGGGCACTCGAAAAATGGAAAATGGTTTTTTCGTCCAAAGAAAATGAAAACTTCCTTAGGCAACATTGTTTGCCATTACAATATGCACCCTTGTGCACAATATGAGATCATTTGAACAAACTATGCCATGAATGTGGCCATAAGATTGATCATTTGGCTTGAAAGCCATTGATCTCCACACGTGATAGCTCGTTTCTGAGAACACTTTTTTAAAATAATTGCCGTATTACAAGTTTGTTATTTTTCCTGGGAACTTGGCCACATATAATGACACAATGCGAAGGTTTCCCAATTTTTTGATTTTTTTTTAATTTTTTATGCACGTTTCAAAATGCGGTCAAAACGGCGGGAATGACCGTTCCTAGCTAGTGGTTGAATCTTGGAATTTTTTTGGTGTTTCTCTGATTAAATAGGTACTTATGTACCTAGAAATGATTTTTGGAAAAAATAAATAGCAAACTATGAGGCAGCTGCACTTCAAATTTGACCCGCTTCCAACTAAAACGGCGGAAATTTGTCTTTTTCACGAGAGGTGGATAAAAACTTTTTACACCCAACCATTTTGTCAATTGTGCATTAAATATGTCCTAGTATTTTAGAAAATTGATTTGGTCCAATTTTGCAACAATTATTTGGAGGTCCTTCACAAAAAAACCTCCTTTTGGGCACTCAAAAAATGGAAAATGGTTTTTTCGTCCAAAGAAAATGAAAACTTCCTTAGGCAACATTGTTTGCCATTCCAATATGCACCCTTGTGCACAATATGAGATCATTTGAACAAACTATGCCATGAATGTGGCCATAAGATTGATCATTTGGCTTGAAAGCCATTTATCTCCACACGTGATAGCTCGTTTCTGAGAACACTTTTTTAAAATAATTGCCGTATTACAAGTTTGTTATTTTTCCTGGGAACTTGGCCACATATAATGACACAATGCGAAGGTTTCCCAATTTTTTGATTTTTTTTGAATTTTTTATGCCCGTTTCAAAATGCGGTCAAAACGGCGGGAATGACCGTTCCTAGCTAGTGGTTGAATCTTGGAATTTTTTTGGTGTTTCTCTGATTAAATAGGTACTTATGTACCTAGAAATGATTTTTGGAAAAAATAAATAGCAAACTATGAGGCAGCTGCAGTTCAAATTTGACCCGCTTCTAACTGAATCGGCGGAAATTTGTCTTTTTCACGAGAGGTGGATCAAAACTTTTTACACCCAACCATTTGTCAATTGTGCATTAAATATGACCTAGTATTTTAGAAAATTGATTTGGTCCAATTTTGCAACAATTATTTGGGAGGTCCTTCACAAAAAAACCTCCTTTTGGGCACTCGAAAAATGGAAAATGGTTTTTTCGTCCAAAGAAAATGAAAACTTCCTTAGGCAACATTGTTTGCCATTCCAATATGCACCCTTGTGCACAATATGAGATCATTTGAACAAACTATGCCATGAATGTGGCCATAAGATTGATCATTTGGCTTGAAAGCCATTGATCTCCACACGTGATAGCTCGTTTCTGAGAACACTTTTTTAAAATAATTGCCGTATTACAAGTTTGTTATTTTTCCTGGGAACTTGGCCACATATAATGACACAATGCGAAGGTTTCCCAATTTTTTGATTTTTTTTGAATTTTTTATGCCCGTTTCAAAATGCGGTCAAAACGGCGGGAATGACCGTTCCTAGCTAGTGGTTGAATCTTGGAATTTTTTTGGTGTTTCTCTGATTAAATAGGTACTTATGTACCTAGAAATGATTTTTGGAAAAAATAAATAGCAAACTATGAGGCAGCTGCAGTTCAAATTTGACCCGCTTCCAACTGAATCGGCGGAAATTTGTCTTTTTCACGAGAGGTGGATCAAAACTTTTTACACCCAACCATTTGGTCAATTGTGCATTAAATATGTCCTAGTATTTTAGAAAATTGATTTGGTCCAATTTTGCAACAATTATTTGGGAGGTCCTTCACAAAAAAACCTCCTTTTGGGCACTCGAAAAATGGAAAATGGTTTTTTCGTCCAAAGAAAATGAAAACTTCCTTAGGCAACATTGTTTGCCATTCCAATATGCACCCTTGTGCACAATATGAGATCATTTGAACAAACTATGCCATGAATGTGGCCATAAGATTGATCATTTGGCTTGAAAGCCATTGATCTCCACACGTGATAGCTCGTTTCTGAGAACACTTTTTTAAAATAATTGCCGTATTACAAGTTTATTATTTTTCCTGGGAACTTGGCCACATATAATGACACAATGCGAAGGTTTCCCAATTTTTTGTTTTTTTTTGAATTTTTATGCATGTTTCAAAATGTGGTCAAAACGGCGGGAATGACCGTTCCTAGCTAGTGGTTGAATCTTGGAATTTTTTTGGTGTTTCTCTGATTAAATAGATACTTATGTACCTAGAAATGATTTTTGGAAAAAATAAATAGCAAACTATGAGGCAGCTGCAGTTCAAATTTGACTCGCTTCCACCTGAATCGGCGGAAATTTGTCTTTTTCACGAGAGGTGGATAAAAACTTTTTACACCCAACCATTTTGTCAATTGTGCATTAAATATGCCCTAGTATTTTATAAAATTGATTTGGTCCAATTTTACAACAATTATTTGGGAGGTCCTTCACAAAAAAACCTCCTTTTGGGCACTCAAAAAATGGAAAATGGTTTTTTCGTCCAAAGAAAATGAAAACTTCCTTAGGCAACATTGTTTGCCATTCCAATATGCACCCTTGTGCATAATATGAGATCATTTGAACAAACTATGCCATGAATGTGGCCATAAGATTGATCATTTGGCTTGAAAGCCATTGATCTCCACACGTGATAGCTCATTTCTGAGAACACTTTTTTTAAAATAATTGCCGTATTACAAGTTTGTTATTTTTCCTGGGAACTTGGCCACATATAATGACACAATGCGAAGGTTTCCCAATTTTTTGATTTTTTTGAATTTTTTATGCCCGTTTCAAAATGCGGTCAAAACGGCGGGAATGACCGTTCCTAGCTAGTGGTTGAATCTTGGAATTTTTTTGGTGTTTCTCTGATTAAATAGGTACTTATGTACCTAGAAATGATTTTTGGAAAAAATAAATAGCAAACTATGAGGCAGCTGCAGTTCAAATTTGACCCGCTTCCAACTGAATCGGCGGAAATTTGTCTTTTTCACGAGAGGTGGATCAAAACTTTTTACACCCAACCATTTGGTCAATTGTGCATTAAATATGGCCTAGTATTTTAGAAAAATGATTTGGTCCAATTTTGCAACAATTATTTGGAGGTCCTTCACAAAAAAACCTCCTTTTGGGCACTCAAAAAATGGAAAATGGTTTTTTCGTCCAAAGAAAATGAAAACTTCCTTAGGCAACATTGTTTGCCATTCCAATATGCACCTTGTGCACAATATGAGATCATTTGAACAAACTATGCCATGAATGTGGCCATAAGATTGATCATTTGGCTTGAAAGCCATTGATCTCCACACGTGATAGCTCGTTTCTGAGAACACTTTTTTTAAAATAATTGCCGTATTACAAGTTTGTTATTTTTCCTGGGAACTTGGCCACATATAATGACACAATGCGAAGGTTTCCCAATTTTTTGATTTTTTTTGAATTTTTTATGCCCGTTTCAAAATGCGGTCAAAACGGCGGGAATGACCGTTCCTAGCTAGTGGTTGAATCTTGGAATTTTTTTGGTGTTTCTCTGATTAAATAGGTACTTATGTACCTAGAAATGATTTTTGGAAAAAATAAATAGCAAACTATGAGGCAGCTGCAGTTCAAATTTGACCCGCTTCCTAACTAAATCGACGGAAATTTGTCTTTTTCACGAGAGGTGGATCAAAACTTTTTACACCCAACCATTTTGTCAATTGTGCATTAAATATGTCCTAGTATTTTAGAAAATTGATTTGGTCCAATTTTGCAACAATTATTTGGGAGGTCCTTCACAAAAAAACCTCCTTTTGGGCACTCGAAAAATGGAAAATGGTTTTTTCGTCCAAAGAAAATGAAAACTTCCTTAGGCAACATTGTTTGCCATTCCAATATGCACCCTTGTGCACAATATGAGATCATTTGAACAAACTATGCCATGAATGTGGCCATAAGATTGATCATTTGGCTTGAAAGCCATTGATCTCCACACGTGATAGCTCGTTTCTGAGAACACTTTTTTAAAATAATTGCCGTATTACAAGTTTGTTATTTTTCCTGGGAACTTGGCCACATATAATGACACAATGCGAAGGTTTCCCAATTTTTTGATTTTTTTTGAATTTTTTATGCCCGTTTCAAAATGCGGTCAAAACGGCGGGAATGACCGTTCCTAGCTAGTGGTTGAATCTTGGAATTTTTTTGGTGTTTCTCTGATTAAATAGGTACTTATGTACCTAGAAATGATTTTTGGAAAAAATAAATAGCAAACTATGAGGCAGCTGCAGTTCAAATTTGACCCGCTTCCAACTGAAACGGCGGAAATTTGTCTTTTTCACGAGAGGTGGATCAAAACTTTTTACACCCAACCATTTTGTCAATTGTGCATTAAATATGTCCTAGTATTTTAGAAAAATTGATTTGGTCCAATTTTGCAACAATTATTTGGGAGGTCCTTCACAAAAAAACCTCCTTTTGGGCACTCAAAAAATGGAAAATGGTTTTTTCGTCCAAAGAAAATGAAAACTTCCTTAGGCAACATTGTTTGCCATTCCAATATGCACCCTTGTGCACAATATGAGATCATTTGAACAAACTATGCCATGAATGTGGCCATAAGATTGATCATTTGGCTTGAAAGCCATTGATCTCCACACGTGATAGCTCGTTTCTGAGAACACTTTTTTTAAAATAATTGCCGTATTACAAGTTTGTTATTTTTCCTGGGAACTTGGCCACATATAATGACACAATGCGAAGGTTTCCCAATTTTTTGAATTTTTTTGAATTTTTTATGCCCGTTTCAAAATGCGGTCAAAACGGCGGGAATGACCGTTCCTAGCTAGTGGTTGAATCTTGGAATTTTTTTGGTGTTTCTCTGATTAAATAGGTACTTATGTACCTAGAAATGATTTTTGGAAAAAATAAATAGCAAACTATGAGGCAGCTGCAGTTCAAATTTGACCCGCTTCCAACTGAATCGGCGGAAATTTGTCTTTTTCACAGAGGTGGATCAAAACTTTTACACCCAACCATTTTGGTCAATTGTGCATTAAATATGTCCTAGTATTTTAGAAAATGATTTGGTCCAATTTTGCAACAATTATTTGGGAGGTCCTTCACAAAAAAACCTCCTTTTGGGCACTCAAAAAATGGAAAATGGTTTTTTCGTCCAAAGAAAATGAAAACTTCCTTAGGCAACATTGTTTGCCATTCCAATATGCACCCTTGTGCACAATATGAGATCATTTGAACAAACTATGCCATGAATGTGGCCATAAGATTGATCATTTGGCTTGAAAGCCATTGATCTCCACACGTGATAGCTCGTTTCTGAGAACACTTTTTTAAAATAATTACCGTATTACAAGTTTGTTATTTTTCCTGGGAACTTGGCCACATATAATGACACAATGCGAAGGTTTCCCAATTTTTTGATTTTTTTTGAATTTTATATGCCCGTTTCAAAATGCGGTCAAAACGGCGGGAATGACCGTTCCTAGCTAGTGGTTGAATCTTGGAATTTTTTTGGTGTTTCTCTGATTAAATAGGTACTTATGTACCTAGAAATGATTTTTGGAAAAAATAAATAGCAAACTATGAGGCAGCTGCAGTTCAAATTTGACCCGCTTCCAACTGAAATCGGCGGAAATTTGTCTTTTTCACGAGAGGTGGATCAAAACTTTTTACACCCAACCATTTTGTCAATTGTGCATTAAATATGTCCTAGTATTTTAGAAAATTGATTTGGTCCAATTTTGCAACAATTATTTGGGAGGTCCTTCACAAAAAAACCTCCTTTTGGGCACTCAAAAAATGGAAAATGGTTTTTTCGTCCAAAGAAAATGAAAACTTCCTTAGGCAACATTGTTTGCCATTCCAATATGCACCCTTGTGCACAATATGAGATCATTTGAACAAACTATGCCATGAATGTGGCCATAAGATTGATCATTTGGCTTGAAAGCCATTGATCTCCACACGTGATAGCTCGTTTCTGAGAACACTTTTTTAAAATAATTGCCGTATTACAAGTTGTTATTTTTCCTGGGAACTTGGCCACATATAATGACACAATGCGAAGGTTTCCCAATTTTTTGATTTTTTTGAATTTTTTATGCCCGTTTCAAAATGCGGTCAAAACGGCGGGAATGACCGTTCCTAGCTAGTGGTTGAATCTTGGAATTTTTTTGGTGTTTCTCTGATTAAATAGGTACTTATGTACCTAGAAATGATTTTTGGAAAAAATAAATAGCAAACTATGAGGCAGCTGCAGTTCAAATTTGACCCGCTTCCAACTGAAATCGGCGGAAATTTGTCTTTTTCACGAGAGGTGGATCAAAACTTTTTACACCCAACCATTTTGTCAATTGTGCATTAAATATGGCCTAGTATTTTAGAAAAATGATTTGGTCCAATTTTGCAACAATTATTTGGAGGTCCTTCACAAAAAAACCTCCTTTTGGGCACTCAAAAAATGGAAAATGGTTTTTTCGTCCAAAGAAAATGAAAACTTCCTTAGGCAACATTGTTTGCCATTCCAATATGCACCCTTGTGCACAATATGAGATCATTTGAACAAACTATGCCATGAATGTGGCCATAAGATTGATCATTTGGCTTGAAAGCCATTGATCTCCACACGTGATAGCTCGTTTCTGAGAACACTTTTTTTAAAATAATTGCCGTATTACAAGTTTGTTATTTTTCCTGGGAACTTGGCCACATATAATGACACAATGCGAAGGTTTCCCAATTTTTTGATTTTTTTTGAATTTTTTATGCCCGTTTCAAAATGCGGTCAAAACGGCGGGAATGACCGTTCCTAGCTAGTGGTTGAATCTTGGAATTTTTTTGGTGTTTCTCTGATTAAATAGGTACTTATGTACCTAGAAATGATTTTTGGAAAAAATAAATAGCAAACTATGAGGCAGCTGCAGTTCAAATTTGACCCGCTTCCAACTGAATCGGCGGAAATTTGTCTTTTTCACGAGAGGTGGATCAAAACTTTTTACACCCAACCATTTTGTCAATTGTGCATTAAATATGCCTAGTATTTTAGAAAAATGATTTGGTCCAATTTTGCAACAATTATTTGGGAGGTCCTTCACAAAAAAACCTCCTTTTGGGCACTCGAAAAATGGAAAATGGTTTTTTCGTCCAAAGAAAATGAAAACTTCCTTAGGCAACATTGTTTGCCATTCCAATATGCACCCTTGTGCACAATATGAGATCATTTGAATAAACTATGCCATGAATGTGGCCATAAGATTGATCATTTGGCTTGAAAGCCATTGATCTCCACACGTGATAGCTCGTTTCTGAGAACACTTTTTTAAAATAATTGCCGTATTACAAGTTTGTTATTTTTCCTGGGAACTTGGCCACATATAATGACACAATGCGAAGGTTTCCCAATTTTTTGATTTTTTTTTGAATTTTTTATGCCCGTTTCAAAATGCGGTCAAAACGGCGGGAATGACCGTTCCTAGCTAGTGGTTGAATCTTGGAATTTTTTTGGTGTTTCTCTGATTAAATAGGTACTTATGTACCTAGAAATGATTTTTGGAAAAAATAAATAGCAAACTATGAGGCAGCTGCAGTTCAAATTTGACCCGCTTCCAACTAAATCGGCGGAAATTTGTCTTTTTCACGAGAGGTGGATCAAAACTTTTTACACCCAACCATTTGTCAATTGTGCATTAAATATGTCCTAGTATTTTAGAAAATTGATTTGGTCCAATTTTGCAACAATTATTTGGGAGGTCCTTCACAAAAAAACTCCTTTTGGGCACTCAAAAAATGGAAAATGGTTTTTTCGTCCAAAGAAAATGAAAACTTCCTTAGGCAACATTGTTTGCCATTCCAATATGCACCCTTGTGCACAATATGAGATCATTTGAACAAACTATGCCATGAATGTGGCCATAAGATTGATCATTTGGCTTGAAAGCCATTGATCTCCACACGTGATAGCTCGTTTCTGAGAACACTTTTTTAAAATAATTGCCGTATTACAAGTTTGTTATTTTTCCTGGGAACTTGGCCACATATAATGACACAATGCGAAGGTTTCCCAATTTTTTGATTTTTTTTGAATTTTTTATGCCCGTTTCAAAATGCGGTCAAAACGGCGGGAATGACCGTTCCTAGCTAGTGGTTGAATCTTGGAATTTTTTTGGTGTTTCTCTGATTAAATAGATACTTATGTACCTAGAAATGATTTTTGGAAAAAATAAAGAGCAAACTATGAGGCAGCTGCAGTTCAAATTTGACCCGCTTCCAACTAAATCGGCGGAAATTTGTCTTTTTCACGAGAGGTGGATCAAAACTTTTTACACCCAACCATTTTGTCAATTGTGCATTAAATATGTCCTAGTATTTTAGAAAAATTGATTTGGTCCAATTTTGCAACAATTATTTGGGAGGTCCTTCACAAAAAAACCTCCTTTTGGGCACTCGAAAAATGGAAAATGGTTTTTTCGTCCAAAGAAAATGAAAACTTCCTTAGGCAACATTGTTTGCCATTACAATATGCACCCTTGTGCACAATATGAGATCATTTGAACAAACTATGCCATGAATGTGGCCATAAGATTGATCATTTGGCTTGAAAGCCATTGATCTCCACACGTGATAGCTCGTTTCTGAGAACACTTTTTTAAAATAATTGCCGTATTACAAGTTTGTTATTTTTCCTGGGAACTTGGCCACATATAATGATACAATGCGAAGGTTTCCCAATTTTTTGATTTTTTTTGAATTTTTTACGCACGTTTCAAAATGCGGTCAAAACGGCGGGAATGACCGTTCCTAGCTAGTGGTTGAATCTTGGAATTTTTTTGGTGTTTCTCTGATTAAATAGGTACTTATGTACCTAGAAATGATTTTTGGAAAAAATAAATAGCAAACTATGAGGCAGCTGCAGTTCAAATTTGACCCGCTTCCAACTGAATCGGCGGAAATTTGTCTTTTTCACGAGAGGTGGATAAAAACTTTTTACACCCAACCATTTTGTCAGTTGTGCATTAAATATGTCCTAGTATTTTAGAAAATTGATTTGGTCCAATTTTGCAACAATTATTTGGGAGGTCCTTCACAAAAAAATCTCCTTTTGGGCACTCGAAAAATGGAAAATTGTTTTGTCGTCCAAAGAAAATAAAAACTTCCTTAGGCAACATTGTTTGCCATTCCAATATGCACCCTTGTGCACAATATGAGATCATTTGAACAAAACTATGCCAAAAATGCTGCCATAAAATGTGGGTCTTCTCGAGACCACAGGGGCCTAGCCCTTTTCTCGTTGAGCACCCAAATGAGAACCTGCAGATCAGTTGAAGAGGTAGAGGGACACACCATTTTGACAGGCCTAGTGGCATTATCGGGGCTTCGGGACTGTTAGTGAGATAAAAAGTGCTCTTCGGTTTTTTCAGTTCAGCCAAAATCTCAGTTGTCAAGAGGTAAAAAAACTGTCTAGCTTGTGAACTTGCGGCCAGAGCAAGACGACATGGAGATCTCCTGACAACTGCGAACGTGCCGGAGGAGCTCCGGTCACTGATGCTATCTGAAAGTACCAAGTGATTTTGGTATTTGTTTCTAGGTAGTCATCCTAAAAAAACAAATAAATTGCAGGCTCTTCTCCACATTCAACGTCTTCCCCTTTGTGGGGGTT
Source organism: Triticum aestivum (assembly GCF_018294505.1). Taxonomy (NCBI): domain Eukaryota; kingdom Viridiplantae; phylum Streptophyta; class Magnoliopsida; order Poales; family Poaceae; genus Triticum; species Triticum aestivum. The sequence goes on from NC_057811.1 coordinate 100,550,519, forward strand.
GGGGGGTCCCGAGCATCCGATCCTTTCGTCGTCGTCGACGGCGGCGGCATAATAAATGGTTGTTATTTTCTAATACATCAAATAAACGGTTAGATGTTTCTTTTTTCTGTAATGTAATAGATAGATATGAGAGGTGGATGGAAACATCTTGACATTATTTTTTTAGTCAATTTTAAATAAATTGTGGATTAATATTTTTGAAAAAATGATGTGCTCCCTTTTTACAACAGAGATTTATAGTTTTTTAATTAAAAGTCGATGATTTGGGTCCAAATTTTGAAGATTCCAGCGCGAGACAACCGGCCAATGAGAAGCCAGAAACCACGTTCACGCGGATCACCCAGTCAGACACGATCTGAGCCGTCCATCACGCACACATCAACGGTGGACCTTCTCCCGAGAAACCCAAACCCTAACCCACCCACCCACACTCATCCTCTCTCATTCTCCAGATCCTCTCCCATCCCACCCCGCCGCCCCCGCCTTCCTCCCCCTCACGCGATTCCCACCGTCGCCACCCCCACCCACCACCGCCGACCTCGTCTCCGCCACGCACCCTCTCCCCTCGCTTTCATCCCCCAGATCCACCAGTCTGCTTCTCGGCCATGGCGTCACGGCCGGTTTTCTCGCCGGCGCGCGCGTGCGTGCTTCGATGCGCGCCGCTCCGTCGAGCTGGCCGGACCGTGGCGCGCGCGTGGACTGTGTATCCGCTACCAAATCTCCCCTCCGCTCCCGAATCAAATCCCCCAAATCTCTCCTCCGCTCCCGAATCAAATCCCCATCACCTCCGCCACCACCCCACCTACTCCCACCGCCGTCGCGAGCCACGTGCGCGAGCGGGGCGATGGCCAATCCTCTGCTTCTCCTCCATTCATCGTGCACGCCCTGGGACGACGCCGGCCGACAGATCTAGGGCGACGACGAACCCTAGCTGCAACGGCTTATTGGTGCGGCTGCGGCGCATCTGATACTCGCCCCGAGCTCCCTCCTCCTCCGTTGCTGTGGCAGCCTTGGGACGATATTCGCCGCCTGTGACCGCTGTGTTGGGAACCGGTCCGGCCAAGGGGAAGCTGGGTTCCCAGCCAACGCAGCGTCCGGCGAAGCGGCTCTGCCTGCGGCCCGATTGCGCTCACAACGTCCCCGTCACCAAGTTCAATCAAAAGGTCCGACCCTTCCCATTGCCTGCTTCTATTCCCCCCTCTTCAATCTACATGGATCTTGCCTCTCGCTGAGCTTGCGGCCAATTCATCCAATTTCAGACTGGCAAGCCTCTCAAGTGTAAAGAAAATGGCACGCTCTCAAGTCTAAGATGTATACAGAGCGGTGTATGCATGTGCCAAACTGAAACCATATGTGTTACGTGGTAGTTGTTCATCTCTGACACGAGCTGCCCTGCAATCAAAATAGATTGCATCTATTCTTGCTAGTATTTTATTTATCTCCTTCCTCATCTCTGACACCAGCTGTTGTGCATGCAATCAGGTGAATTCTTGCTCCGCTCGGAAGGAGTTGTCATTGCCGTGGGAGTCTCTGACCTCTTCTTCTACTACCTATTGCTGCTGCTGCTGGGTGTCTGTAGCTACAGGGTGGGTAATCCATCTATGTTTATTTGCTACTGCCTGAACTCTGTTTCTCTGCAGGCCCTGAATCTCTCATTGTCTTGGTTGTTCCATACTGCAGGGAATCCACTGTAGTCCTACTTGCGAACTCAACTAAACTGCAGCACAATTTGAATATAGCACCTGACACTGATGTAAAAGGTAGTCTTAACACTTTGGCTTGATCCACACAAGATCGTCTTGAGCTGTGGATTCTGACATTAGACCTCTCCTCCATGGGGAACAGCCGCAAGAACCACTGTAAAGAATTGACGTGCCCTTTAGCTTGTTGATTCATGCTAATCCACCCAGTTATTCTGTGTCTACTTCAGTTGCAAAGGTTACAGTAACATCTTCTAGTCTTACAACTCAACTAAACTGCACTAGCACATGGCATTTGCAGTACAGTAGAGTATAGTACATGACACTGGTGTAAAAGAAAGAAAGAGAACAGAATTGCTTATGTCCCATGTTTTGTTTTGGGTTGGTCCTGCTTAGGCCAAATTAATTCATCCATTTCTTGGTCTGTGGTTAGTTGTGAAACCACAAAATGGTGGCAAGGTGATTTTTGTTTCGTCCGCCACCATTCCAGCAAGCTTCTTGTGTAATCAAATTTGCTCCTATATATGAGGCTGGGTAGTTCAACTCTAGTTTTCTTTATAACTCATTCATATCCTATGGCCATCCTGTACTGGAACTACAGTAACGAGTAGATGTTGCTACTGCACTCAACATTTTAAGTTGTTTTTTTTCTTTTTGAGAGAAGCGTATTAGGTTGATTAGATTAATTATTTCAGTTGCCTAAAGTAGCAACAACAACAACCACACTTTGGTTCCCAAAAATTCAGATGGCACTTGCATCTCTACACACACACACATATGAATATGCACCTCGGTTTGGTTCAGTTTGCATGTGTACATTTGCTTTAACTTTGACTGAAACTATCTTGGTGACACTTGCATCAATGATGTGCTTTGCCCTTGTAGATGTCCATGGAGAAGATGGCCATTGGACTGTAGGGGAGCGAGAGGGCTGTCACCAAGAAGGAAGGCATTGACTTTGCCAAGGAGTATGGATGTCTATCTGGAATGCAGCGCAAAGACCAAAGTGAATGTTTAGTAGTGGTTTGAAGAGGTTGTACTGAAGGTATATGTATATGTTGCCACTTTCAGCTCAGTATTTTTTCCATATCTGGCATCGTAGCAACATCAATATTGGGCTGTGAAACTATCCCTTCTTAAATAGTGTATATGTTGCCACCACTCCAGCAAGCTTCTTGTGTAATCAAATTTTATATGTATATGTTGCCACCACACTAGCAAGCTTCTTGTGTAATCAAAATTTATAAAATATTAGGACATAATCATGCCAGTTTGCTAGTATATAGCTACTTGCTAGTACACGTCACTAGTCATGCTCTTGCATACATGTTTTGTTGGACGAAAAAATGTACAATGATCTGCTCCTTGGGATATTAATTCTTATGATATATCTTGTAATTTACTTTATTGTAAAAGTTAAACCCACTACACGTGTTGAGCAGAAATTGCTTTAGTTTGTCATACATAATTGCCTATGCTTGTTGGTAGCTATTAAGTGTATAATTCATCATGGAAGCATAGGAATGTGATGGACATCATCAGATTACATTTATGTTCTGAACTTAAATATTTAAACTCAGTGTTTAGATTCTGTATCTGTTCATAAGCTTCATTTGTACTCTGGTTGTTCTTAGACATATTATTGTTTGAGTTAAGTTCACCGAACAATACTTAAAATTTCAGGAATCAATGATGCCGACCTCCTTGCAGAGTTGTGCCAGGTACCAAATGATGACCTACTCGCACAGTTGTGACAGGTACCGATGACCTCCTCATACTCACTGGTAACAAGTCTGGTTTCACATTTGCTGTGCACTGTGCTTTTGGTGTATGATATGGCTGGGAGAAAACACACAGTTTCCTGCATTGTCTGATAATGTCAATTTGTTCTGTAAGATCTGAGTTTATTGTACTATAAATGGTGATAATATTGTGCCTAGTATGTTCACGACCTTTTACATTGTATGAATAATTGGATAGACTGAGCTACCGTCTTCCCCTGTATACTCCGCAGTCAAACTCATATGATAGAGTAGATATTTTCTACCTGTAGCATCATGGAGGTATTAACTACCTGATGTAGTCGTAGAAGAGCATCATGTTTGAATATGCCAAATGTTTGGGCCTAATGATGTTCTGTATTAGGGCGGTTGGTTTATTACTTTCTTTCTAGGTTTATGTGCAATGTTGGATTAATGATTGAAGTGCATTAGCCGTTTATCTTCTTCACAAGTCTGTTTGCAATGGATGTACATAACTGTCATTTTTACCTCTTGCATATTTAACATACATGACAATAGCAGTAGGTATTGAAATATATGCGAAGGTAGAAGCTATCGCTGCTGCCTTGTGGGTCGTAATTCTTTCTCTCCAGACGCGTATACTGCCTGATGTATCGCTCATGCTCATATTCTGTATCGAGATAGTCCTAATATCCGTCGGGTTGTAGATTGATTTCCCCTGAAAAAGCTATGCTTCTTTCCTTGGATGATAAGCATGTTCGGCAGCTATGTGGAATCCTTAAGATAAATGGTCTTTAGTTTCTTTTGGTGCATCTGCGTGCACATAACAGCCCGTTAGTTTCTCTTTATATAATGAAGAAAATATGCTGTTGTCGTTTGTTTCTTATTATCTATCATCTGTAGATTGATTTTTAGGCCATCAGTACTTCTATGTATAATTTCTAGTCACTTGAATGAATAATTTTTCTTTAGGTGTCATGCGTCTTGTGTTACTACATACATCTGTCGTGAAGTACATGGTTCCAGAACTATGGTAACCCGTAGTTTGCTCTACTGGTGATAGTAGGATGATGGAAACATCACTACTGAATGTAGTTCCTGTTTCTTCAACTAATCATCATGTACTAGAGTTTCTCTTCTTGCTACTGTTTGGTTTTTGACGTCACTAGCTTGTACTGAAACGTGCAGACTTTACCCCTTGCTAGATCCTTCGGTGGAGGTGACCCATGTGATGGTGATTCGCTCCAGTAGTTTCGGTCTGGCAGTGGTGGTGCTACACTGCTACTGCTCCTATGATGGCTACGCATTGGTAGGCTCGGCTGCCTCCCTTTGCTGTCGCTGTGATGGTGAAGCTCAGCCTAGGCTACAACCACTTCCGATGAGCTCCTCAGGTCCCCTTCTACCCCTCCTACTCGCTCCATGATTCTTTGCTTTGCCTTTGTGAGGTGTAATTGTTTAATTTTTGTCATAGTGGAGCATTGGATGATATATTGTATCTGTCGTGAGGTACATGGTTCATGGATATGCCAACCTGCAGCTTGTTGTACTAGTGATAGTAGGATAATGCAAGTTTTGACAATCCATACATATTCCTGCGTGTTAGTGTCTCTCCGTGTAAGTACGAATTCTGGTGAGAATAATACAATTATTATTTAACTAGGCTAGATTTTTAACATTTGATGTGCTTCCAAGGGACACAGATCTCCACTCTTCTATATAATCCACACTTTGTTCTGGAAGCAAGTCAGTTGTACCATGCTGTTACATCACAACAAGGTGTCATTTGATGTACTGCTGCTGTTGATGCTCCCTAGAGTCTAGATGTAGATGTACTGCTGTTGTTGATGCTCTAGCTGTAGCCTGTACTATTGTTGTTTTGCTATTGCAGTGTTAGTTTCGCTGCTGCTAGCTGTTGGCTGCTAGTAGTTAGTACTTAGTAGTTACTGCTAGCAGTGCTAGTAGCTGCTGCTGCTTCTATTGCTTGTGCAATTGTGCTAGTAGCCAGTAGATGTTCATTGCATGACCTGCACTACTAGCTAGTACATGTGCTGGTACTTGTACGCTAGTATTGTTGGTGTGTTGAATGTCTTAGTAGAACATCATCAGGTTGATGTGTTGTAGTCAAGTTTTGGAAGTTTTGCTATGCCATGCTTAGTGTTTACTGAACTAAGGTATTTGGGCATTTATGTGTAATTTTTATTCTCTTGAATGCATATTTTTTATTGGCAATCATTTAACTTCCACTGTATCTCACTTATAATTTATGCAGATCAGGATCTAATGTTGTTGGGGTGGCTGTTGTTGTGACCATGATCAGAAGAAGCCTGGAGATGTGCACAATAGTTTTAGTTGATGTTGCCACCATGTTTTGGTGCATGTGTATTTCTTTTTGATTGTATGCAAACTTGATGGATCATGCAGACGTGTATGTGCTGTTGTGAGTTTCATTGAGTGATTTCTGGATTTGATCATTTAATTGAGAGAATTATTGATTGTTTGTTGTTGAAATGTGTAAAAGAAATCTGTGAATGAAAAGGCTGAATGTTCTATTGGATCAAATAATATTTGGGCTCTAAAAAGGCTATGGCCCAAACAATAGTGGACGGGAATATTGCGCATTTACAAAAAAAGGTATAAAAAGGCTTAATTAAATGGACTATGAAATGGATGAGGCCTAGAAATAAAAAGGCCGAATTGTTGGGCTTGGCCCATATAGCCGATCAAAAATTGATAGAAAAATAATAATAATAAGGCCAAATTATTGGGCTCGGCCCATGTAAAGCACCTAATTGGACTGGGCTGAATCTTGTCAGTGACCTTTTCAATAGGTCGCAATTTTGCCACATCAGATTGCCACGTCGGATCCGACTGGCCTGGGCAGATAGCCAGTCACTAAAACAAAAGGTCATGGGTTCAACGACCTTCTGTTTTGGTCGTAAACGTCTACGACCTTCTCACAGAGAAGGTCGTTAATTTCAGTTTACGACTGCCAGCTTTTGACCTTCTGTTTTTGGTCTAAAAAAGGTCGCAAATGAAAAACAATGACCTTTCAGCGGCCAATAGTGAGGGTCACAAATTGACATATTTCCTGTAGTGCGTGCGGCGAGCTGCAGCCTATCGGCGCGGACGCGCCTAGCTTGCTCTGCGGCGCGTCATCGATCATGTTGTGCGGTGAGCTGCAACCTGTCGGCGCTGACATGCCTATCTTGATCCGCGGCGCTCAAGCGCCATGCGCCAAAGGTCTGCTCAACCCTGGCGATGACGTGCATCACCGCGTCGTCCATCGCGTTGCCGGGGAGCGCCTCGGCCTCGACGGGCCGTGGCGCCTGCTCGTTTTCCTCGTCGACGAGGTTGATGGCAGAGGCGGCGCTTTGGTGGGTTGGCATGCTTGGAAAAGGTGGATGTGCTACAGGCTACGCTTGTCGCCTCCGTGCGTCGCGCGCCCCCTATGCGCAATATAGCAGGGTGGCGGGAAACAGGTGAGGAAATGGCGGGAAACGGTGGCGTGTTCATAAAACACCATCAATTAATGAAAACTTAGCGCCGAGCTAGCACAAGAAGTAGATGATGATCAGATGAACAGGGACCACACTAAGGAACCCGTCGGTGATGAATTCATCAATCCCAAACGGTTGAATACTAGCAAGCGTTTGCCCACAACACACGGCCTATTCCATCACAAATAACTCGGATGGATCAACTGTATGCCACCTATCGCACATTGTTAAAAAGTAATGCGGTAGACCTTCATTAACATGTGTTAAAAAATAAAAAAAATAAAAAATAAGGACCTCGAGGTTAAATTAGCTGAGGGAATGGGGCATTTCGGTCATTTGACCGAAATGACCCATCCCATCACCTAATTTAACATCGACACAACTTCCCATCCAGTCACCCATCCGATGGCTGCTCCAGCCTAAGCACACTTAACTTGATAATTTTCCTAAATGAGCTACTGGTGGAACAGCTAGTCCTTGCTGATAGGAATGCCTCTTTGCATCCTTATGGCGTATCCGGATGACCGCCCGTCCCACAATGGCCAATAGATGTTGTGTAGACAGAGCATATCACATACGTCTTATTAGAAGCAATTATCTGCGTTATTATCGGTCTTCGCACACATTTCTGATTACAGACCTGTTTGCCGCGTATCACACGCATCTTATTATATTGAACCATTTCTGTTCTCTTGCCTAATCACAAACAGTTCATCTGAGTGAACCGTATGCTGTACATCGCACACACCTTGATCGGGCTGTCCGTTTCTTTTGTGTTGTCTAATCACAAACAGTTCATCCGAGTGAACCATATGCTGTACACCGCACACACCTTCATCTGGCTGCCTGTTTCTTTTGTTCCTCCTCATCGCAAACAGTTAATTGAACTGAACTGTATGCCCTTCATCGCACACACAACTAAAACCTGAACCGTGTTTGATGCATCTGTCATCGCAAACATTTTATACATTTCTGACGGTTTTCCTACAGCACCGTTTGCGATCATTGCACCGCACACAGTTTCTCGAAGGGTCTCTGATCGTAGTGTCGCGTTAGCAGCATCCTGTAGTAGTGCTAGTTGATTATGTCATTGATATGAGTAAATGTGAGACCTAAATGTTATTATGAATATGGTTAGTTCATAATCTTTGCTGAAAACTTGAATGCCGGCTTTACATATTTGCAACAACAAGATCAAACAGAGTTTTTAAAAAGTGTTTTCTTTATCACTTTCAGTTTGTCAACTGAATTGCTTGAGGACAAGCAATGGGTTAAGCTTGGGAGAGTTGATACGTCTCCATCGTATCTACTTTTCCAAACTCTTTTGCCCTTGTTTTGGACTCTAATTTGCATGATTTGAATGGAACTAACCCGGACTGACGCTGTTTTCAGCAGAATTGCCATGGTGTTATTTTTGTGCAGAATAAAAAGTTCTTGGAATGACCTGAAACTTCACGGAGATAACTCTTGTAATTAATAGAAAATATTGGCGAAAGAATCAAGTGAAGGGGGCCCACACCTTGGTCACAAGGGTGGGGGCGCGCCCTCCGACCTTGTGGGCCCCCTGGACCTCCACCGACCTCAACTCCAACTCCATATATTCACTTTCGGGGAGAAAAAATCAGAGAGAATGATTCATCGTGTTTTACGATATGGAGCCACCGCCAAGCCCTGTTCTTCCTCGGGAGGGCAGATCTGGAGTCCGTTTGGGGCTCCAGAGAGGGGAATATGTCGCCATCGTCATCATCAACCATCCTCCATCACCAATTTTATGATGCTCACCGCCGTGCGTGAGTACTGAGTAATCCCATCGTAGACTTGCTAGACCGTGATGGGTTGAATGAGATTTAGCATGTAATCGAGTTAGTTTTGTCAGGGTTTGATCCCTAGTATCCACTATGTTTTAAGATTGATGTTGCTATGACTTTGCTATGCTTAATGCTTGTCACTAGGGCCCGAGAGCCATGAATTCAGATATGAACCTATTATGTTTTCATGAATATATTTGTGTTCTTGATCCGATATTGCAAGTTATAGTCACCTACTACGTGTTATGATCCGGCAACCCCGGAGTGTCAATAGTCGGGACCACACCCGGTGATGACCGTAGTTTGAGGAGTTCATGTATTCACTAAGTGATAATGCTTTGGTCCGGTACTCTATTAAAAGGAGGCCTTAATATCCCTTAGTTTCCAATAGGACCCCGCTGCCATGGGAGGGTAGGACAAAAGATGTCATGCAAGTTCTTTTCCATAAGCACGTATGACTATATTCGGAATACATGCCTACATTATATTGATGAATTGGAGCTAGTGTTGTGTCACCCTATGTTATAACCGTTGCATGATGAATGCTATCCAACATAATTATTCATCATTGATCAATTGCTATGAGCTCTTCACATATTGATCTTTACTTCGTTACTTTTCCGTTGTCACTGTTATAATTGCTACAAAACTGCCACTGTTACTTTTGCCACCGTTACCGTTACTTCCATACTACTTTGCTACTAAATCCTTTGATGCATATATTAAGTCTTTTAGGTCTGGTTGAATTGACAACTCAGGTGCTAATACTCGAGAATATTCTTTGGCTCCCCTTGTGTCGAATCAATAAATTTGGGTTCAATACTCTACCCTCGAAAACTGTTGCGATCCCCTATACTTGTGGGTTATCACGGGGCTACCTTCAGATGTAGTGGATCCGGAGGAGGAGTTGGAGGAGGAGGAGGATGATGATGAGGAGGAGGACTTTGAGGAGGAGGGGGATGAGTCGGAGGAGGAGGATGTGAGGGACGCTGGCGACGGGGATCTTCAGGTGGAGCCACATGCCATCGTCGATTCCCTCCGGTCGGAGTCGGCTGCGGAGGCAAGACGCCGTCGCCAGCAGGAGATGGAGGCGCAAGAGGCCGCAGAGGAGGCGGAGATGTTCGCCTACATGGACGAGGTCGAGCAAGAGGAGGATGAGCCAGAGCCCTCATACCCGCCCGTCCAGCTGGCGCCCGACACCGACGATGAAGAGTAGCTAGGGTAGTACGTAAGATTTTTTTGCATGTTTTGTATGGATCTAGAGGATGAAATATGAGAGAGCTGGATGCAAAGTGGCTAATTTAAAAGCGTGTCCGATCAGCGCCTGCGGATGCGTCCGCGGGTGTTTGAGGGGCCGGATTTGTCCAGCTATAGAGGTTGACTATAAGACTGACTATTAGACTAGTACCTTTGTTCATCTTCTTTTTTTCTCTTTTATTGTATTTTTTTCTAGGAGCACGTATATAGCTAGACTCTTACATAAAAATCCACTTTAATCATTTTTAATGTCTCTTTCATTTACGTAGCAAAAAATGATATATAGACGGATTATAAGTTCACTATTGTACTTGCCACTCACTTTTAGACGGAGGGCGTAGCTAAAATTTAGGTTGCTCTTAGACGCACGGTCTAGCTAAAATTTAGGTCCAAAACTTCGACAAATATGGGCAAATTTAACAATTTTGATCTGTGGATAAAATTACTTTATAAAATAAACTGTCCTTAAATTTTTTTCATTCAGATGACCTTTTTGAATGGCGCCCGACACGAAGGCGCCACACTCTGACAGACGCTGCACGCCTAGCCAGCGTCGCACCCGTGTGATCCAAAAATTACTAAGTCAGTGTGCAGCGCCTGAGAGTTAGGCGTCACACTATACAGTGTAGCGCCTAGTTTGTAGGCGTTGCACTAGTGGTTGCACTCTTAGGCTCTGCACATCGACTTAGTAATTTTTAGGCAGTCCGGGATGCGACGCTGGCCAGGCGTGTAGCGCCTGTCAGTCAGGCGTTACACAGTGTAGTGTGACGCCTTCGTGTCGGACGCCATTCAAAAAGTCAGCTGAGTGATTTTTTTTAAAAGCAGTTCATTTTGTGAAATGATTTCATTCACATGTCAAAATTGTCAAATTTGGCACGAATATGTCCGTAGTTTGCCCTTTGAGTGAATCCGACGGCCAGTGACACTGTGACGGCGGACTGCTCACCTATTTTCATCCAGCCGACGCGTCGGCCATTCCCAAACGGCTTAAACCCACTCTCCCCCATCCCCACACAAACCCTAGCAATGGCGGCGGCCAACCTCCTCTCCCGCTCCCTCGTCCCCTCGCTGACCCCCAACCCCGGCAGCCAACCAAGCCGCAGCCGCGCCGCATCCGTCTCCCTCCGCCGCCGTCACGGGCCCGCGGCCCCCCTCCGCGCCTCCCTCTCCACCGCCTCCCCGTCCACACGCGTGGCCATGGGGGAGGCGCCCAAGCACTGCTTCCAGCGCGGCGCCGACGGCCACCTCTACTGCGAGGGGGTGAGGGTGGAGGACACGATGGCAGCGGCCGACAGGACCCCGTTCTATCTCTACAGCAAGCCGCAGGTCGTCCGGAATTTCACCGCCTACGACAAGGCGCTCCAGGGGCTCCGCTCAATCGTGGGGTACGCGGTGAAGGCCAACAACAACCTCAGCGTGCTGCAGCTCCTGCGTGGGCTCGGGTGCGGCGCCGTCCTCGTCAGCGGCAACGAGCTCCGCCTCGCGCTACGGGCGGGATTTGACCCCACCAGGTTGCGGCTTTCTTCTTTGTGCATTTGCTATTAATTTTGGATCAAGTAGGACACATTGTGCTGCATTTGTTACCGATGAGTGAGGAAACTGTCCCTTTTTAATGTTGACCGTGGACATTACTGTTTCGTTTTCTTCTCTCTGCGTGTACCAGTAAGTGTACAAGTGCAGGCTGTGAAAGGTGCAGATTTCATCGAGCCTAAGTCATGTTTGCCATAATTTTGTTCAGCTAATGGGCCTCGCCTAGGCTTATAATCTGTGGTTTTTTGTTCATATTTTGTGATGCAATTGTGCATTATATGCAATGGGATATTTGTGTGTCCGGGAAATTATATTTTAGTTCTTATATAGTGAGTATAACTAGTTTAGTGGTGATTAAGGGCTGTTTGGACTGTCGCCCATACTTGCATAGTGCTGCAAGTGCCAATATCCTGTATGTCAGATTAAAGTCTTAAAAAACATAGATGGAAGATCTGCATTTGTACCATAACTTGTTTAGTTTTCTATGCCTTCTATGTATGTTTTGAAGACAACAAACTTGAAAGAAACAACTTAAAGCATGGAAGTTAGATTCCCCCCCCCCCCCCCCCCCCCCCCCCTGTTGGATGCTTCTTTTGAATGTACAAGTGCAAGAATTTGTTTGGTGGATCGATTTACAGCTCCTCAGTTTACAATTTGAATTAGGCCGTTTATTTCTAGATGAATTACAGAAAGATGGATCATCTAGTTTTTACACTCGTAACCACCAGTCTCCTATCGAAACATTCTTTTTCCAGCTCAGGTCTTAAAGAATGAAGGATGAAAATGACTAATTGTGTAATTAATCTTATCGCAGGAGCCTGTCTATTTTTTCTTTGTACACAACAGCCTAATTTTCCTTATACTGTGGTAGTTATATAGGAAACCTCTGGCAAAAGCAGGGGTGACCAAGTTGTCGCCAATTCCATTTGGTTGCCCATAACTCGGCAACAGTATAAGGCAAAATTAGGCTGTCAAACATACCCTGGTTATGTAAAATTCCATTGGCCTAAAGAGCTTTTAGTAGAAGTCACTTTACAAGGATGAGTTTAGGGTTTACAGTCTGATATTTGTATTTGTATTTTACATAACTTTCATCACGACAATCCATGATGGAATCCTACAATAGAACCTTCTTTACAAGTTGTATGTTGGTCTGTCTTTTTGAAGCCTTTATCTGGAACAGTCAATTGTGTATTAGTCAATGAGAAATTTTCCTACAGAGAAGGTAACTAACTATGTTGAGTTTGTATATTTTGAAGATCAGGTGCATATTTAATGGAAATGGAAAGACACTGGAAGATCTTATTTTAGCCGCAGAGAGTGGAGTATTTGTAAATATAGACAGTGAATTTGATTTGGAGAATATTGTCGCTGCTGCAAGAGTTGCAGGAAGGCAAGTGCCTGTTTTGCTCAGAATTAATCCAGATGTGGACCCACAGGTACAATTATCCCTCCTCAAAGCACACACATGGCAAATATGATTATGTGGCAAATCAAATTACTTGTTGATTATGGACTCCATTTTTCTTTTCCCCATAGTTCAAAAAGCGCTAGGCGTTAGTTGTGCGTTTTGCCACCGCCTTGCGCTTTTCTGACCAAAGCGCATGCTTATGCGCAGATTAAGCGCAGTTATGCGCTATGCGTTTTTGCTATCTCCTAGAGCCTAGGCGCACTTAAGCGCTCACTTAGGCGTGCCTTTTTTAAGTATGCTTTTCCCTTCTATTTACTTGGGCTACCTTTTTTTTTTTTAATATTTTTTGTTTGTGTGTCGTACGTGCGTTTGTTATAATTTAGAAGAGGCATTATAGCTTTCTGTAATAAACATTGATCAAAGCATATTTCTTTGTACTTTAATTAATCATGTGAAAAATTGTATGATCCATTGAGTTCTGCACATCATATAAGGCATTTTCTGTTGTGGAGCGGTATTCTGATTGTTGTATTTATGTTCTTGTCATCAGGTTCATCCCTATGTTGCCACTGGAAACAAAACATCCAAATTTGGGATTCGCAATGAAAAATTGCAGTGGTTCTTAGACTCTATTAAATCATATTCAAATGATATCAAACTGGTGGGTGTTCATTGCCATCTTGGATCTACCATTACAAAGGTAATGTCTTGCACCATTTGATAATAACTTATTTCTTTAGTTGCTTAAACTTTTGGTGTACTAAGCTTAGTTTTAAATTGCATTTATGTGCGGCGACAACATCTTGTGCGAGGCCTACCGGCACTCTTCAGCACACAGAGTTGATTTTAATTTTTGTTGCACTATGGGACAACTGTGATGCTGCATCACGTAACATTAAATGTGTCTTTTTATCGAAGGAATATTCTGTTCTGTATCAGCTAACGTACTATTCTGAGCTACATATCAACAAATCATTGTGTAGAAGATGGTTTAGTTGTGACCCCTAGAATAGAGGGGTGGTTCTGGTTCATATCACACTACTTCCAGTGCACTATTAACCTTGATTCCACTCTGTATATAAGTGTTCGATGGAAGACAGACACACCCCATATTAGCTACTAAGGTGAATATTGTGATTATCCACTGGCCACTGCCTACCCAATAGGAAATGGGTAAACTGGGTATGTGCAATCGGCACCATCAGGTCATTAAAGTTTGGGTGTGGGCATTTTACCTGACTGCAACCCTAGCTGGGGCTAGTCCATTTGATGAATTGTACTTGGATATCATTAGTTTACACTGAATTCAGTATCAACTGTACACAATAGCTTCCTCCCATTTGCTGAACTGGCTCTTTTTGTGCAGAATACTGAATTCATACTCTTTTTCCCTTGAACCTTCCAATATGTGCTTGTTATTCATCCTATACATGTAGTTCTTTTTTATAAAAAGGTGAATTTGTTATACATGTCCTGTCACTTCAGTTAAGTTTTTATCATGTAGTATTTCTGTTGAAATCAAGTACCTTGTTTGTATCTGAACCAAGTTGCGACTTCCTTTTGTTTAGGTCGATATATTCAGAGACGCTGCAAATCTTATGGTGAACTTTGTTGATGAAATTCGAGCACAAGGTTTTGAGTTGGAGTACCTAAATATTGGAGGTGGTTTGGGGATAGACTACCACCACACTGGTGCAGTCTTGCCTACACCTATGGATCTTATCAACACTGTGAGCTTCAGTATCTATATTATGTTTATGATTTATATCTTTGTAGGAACAGATGCTTTCTAGTTTTTTCACGTAGAGCTCACCCTCTGTTTATGGTATCACAATGTATTTTATGGTAAAGGCTGAAAAGTTGGTATCACAATCTTGGTAGGTCCGGGAATTGGTCCTCTCACGGGATCTTACTCTCATTATTGAACCTGGAAGATCCCTGATCGCCAATACTTGCTGCTTCGTCAACAAGGTCACTGGTGTAAAATCTAACGGCACAAAGAATTTCATTGTAGTTGATGGCAGCATGGCCGAGCTCATCAGGCCTAGTCTATATGGAGCATATCAGGTTTGTTTACAGTTACAACGAATAATGAGAGTTGCTATTACTACTTCTGGTCTAGTATTACTTCTCTGTTTTGGAACCCATATACACAAAATCAACAGCTGCAGTTATTTGACCAGGTGTATCATTATTTACCCGCTGATATAATTCTTGTGTTGCAGCATATAGAACTAGTTTCCCCCTCTCCAGGTGCAGAAGTAGCAACCTTTGATATTGTTGGGCCAGTCTGTGAATCTGCAGATTTCCTTGGCAAAGACAGGGAGCTTCCAACACCTGACAAGGTTTAACAGTACCATCTATGTTTCCTTTCAGACAACTTTAACCCATGTCTGCACCCTTCTGACATCCCACTTGTAGGGAGCTGGTTTGGTTGTCCACGACGCAGGAGCCTACTGCATGAGCATGGCTTCGACCTACAACCTGAAGATGAGACCAGCCGAGTACTGGGTACAAACTATTGCTTATTCTTCTCTGTGCAATTTCTGGTGATTGTTGCTTAAAACACATCGCTTTGCAGTTTTCTCAACCCTAAACTGTGGAGACGAACTTTTATTCCATTACTCGCCCTTGATGTACTTGCCCCTCTTTTATGCTGGATGTTCATTGGAACCAATTTGTTGTGTTTTTGCTCTACAGGTAGAGGACGATGGGTCCATCGTTAAGATCAGGCATGGTGAAACATTTGACGACTACATGAAGTTCTTTGATGGTCTTCCTGCCTAGGTCCTTCTATCTTGTTTTGGCCAAGCGCTAGCCCTTTCATTTGATGAGTGCTTCTCGTGGAAGATTCGTGTGGGAAAACTATTCAGGTGTATGTTATTTGGGTCATCCCCATCAAGCATGGGTTTTTTTATTTGTTAGAATAGAGTCCAACAAGTTTAGTGATTGTATTAGAGATTGAATGGACTTACTGGACTCTTGTCAATTCTTGTTTACGTTATAAAGGGTCCGACCCCTCCCAATAAAGTTAAAGAATATTGTCATCGAATATTCATAGGAGTGGACGAGCTCGCCTGATCACGGAATCGATCGGCGTTGCTTTGCATTGGGATATGCGACGCATGCAGTATGTGCGGTCGTCTATGGTGCCTTATTTAATGCGTATTTACTGAGGAAGCGACGACGTTTGTACGACGCTGGGCAACGGACGTCCATGTCCATCCATCAGCGACGGCTTCCTGGTTCTGTATCAACAGTTGGGATGTTCTAAATGACTTGCTAGCTTGGACCTATATTCTGTGTTACCAAGATCAACGCCTTCGAATCCCGTTCGAGAAACCTTCTTCTTTCCCAACAGGGAAACCAAAACTCTGATCAATGCTAGGCGTTATTATACAAAATTCGTATATGTCAACCATGCACAAAGATCAAACCTTGGGAAGGAAGGGATGGCGGGCGACACACGCGACTCGCGCGGCGGCGCGGGTGGCACACGCGACTCTCGCGGCGGCGCGGGCGACGCACGCGGTGGTGCGGGGGACTCGCGAGGTGCGGGTGCCGCAGGAGGCTTGTGCGGCGCAGGCGATGCGCGGTGGCGGGTCTGGTTCGCACCGGATCTCGTGACGGCGCGGCGGATCTCGCTGGATGACGGCGTGCTCTGGCTTCGCCGTGAGGCGCTGCGCATCGTCCTCCTCGACGATCGCGGGGAGACGGTGGATGCGCGGTTTCTCCGGGAGGGTGAGTCCTTCGACATCGGAGATATCATCGCGTTTCCTTGCCATTTTGCTCGCGTTCGTGACAGGTTTCCGGCGTCGGTCGCGGTGGTTGCCGGTGCGAGCTCGTCGGCGGAGGCGTCCATAAGTCAAAAGGGAGCGGGCGCACGCGGTGGGGGCCGCCCCGTTCGCCTGACAGGAGGGCGGGGATTTTGGGGCGTGGACCGGGCCACCATTACCCCGATGCTCGACACGTGGGGCAGGTGGGATCGGACCGCCATGGATCTCCTGACCCTAGGGTTTCCCTGAACGCCGCACGTATAAAATGGAGCCCCACCCCCTCCTCCCAAATTCTGGATCTCGACGAGAGCCTCTCCCACTTCTGGGGCGCGCCGTCGCCCCCTCGATCTAGGGTTCCTCGATCTTTCTCTTGGTGGGAGGGCAAAATTCGGGGTGATCCTCGTTCCTTTGCTCAAGTTGCTAGTTCTCCTCCACTTCCATCCACCCTTGCTCCGATCTGTGAGGACAAGAACACCATGAGAGAGGAGGGTTTCGGTGCGGGGCGACATGGTCGGGGGGTTGGTCGTTTTGATCGGGGCCAGGGTCGCGGCCGCGGCTTCGACCACAACGTCTGGAAGCGCAAGACGGATTCGGGGGGATCCTCGACTCAGAAGGCTTCTGGATCTGGTGATGCTGGATCCAGGAAGTGAGATGAAGCTGCTGGCGACAAGCATGCTGCTCCGCCTCGGCAGGGGAGGTGGGGAGATGATGATGGGGACACGAGCGAGCCGCGCGCGGTGGAGAAGAATCCTGCATCACCTCGCGCGCGTGGGCTTCCTGGGCATACTGGTAACAACACTCCCCTCCTCCACCCATGTCAGATCTGTAATTTGACTGGGCACCCCACTGCTAGATGCCCGCAAGCGATATGCGAGCGGTGCAAGAAGAAAGGACACCTATCTGTTATTTGCACTGAGTTCTTGCCTTGGGAATTTTCTCCTGCTATTTGTGCTTTTCAAAGCAAAGGGCAAGGTTTCTTCTACATTCCTGATTTCAGTATCGATAGGCAGCCTAGAGAGAGGATTTACAATATTGTAGTCACTATCACAGAGGGGGCTGCGCTGACTAAAGGTATAGAGCATGAGCTTAGTGTGTATGTGGGGCAGGGATGGCGTTGCTCTGCTAAATTCTTCGCTCCACAGATGTTTGTGATGCGTATGCCTAACCCCAGAGAAGTCGATCGCGCTTTGTTTGTTGAGCATATAAAGTTGAAACAATGTCGAGTTTCGGTCAAGTTTTCTCCTTGGTCCGAAGACATTGATTCAGAAGGGCTCCTAGAAGTTGCTTGGGTGAGAATTGGGAAGATCCCCCCTAATAAGCGATGTGATAAAACTGTGGCTTATGTGGGCGGGCTTGTGGGCATAACCCTGGAGGTTGATATGTCCACTGTGAATCGTCCATCTTCAGTTAGGGCCAAAATTGGATGCAAATCAGTGAAACAGCTCCCTGCCACAGCTGAAGTGGTCTTAGGGGTCCGTTTTTACAAATTCACATACGAAGTTGAGGAAATCCTGGTGATAAATCCTGTACATGAGGAGACTGTTCATGTGGAAGCTAAAGATGCTCCCACCAAAACTGATCAGACTCCTAAACGTAAACGAGATGATCAGGGATTGGAGGGAGAACAATCCAACCCTAAGAATGAGGAGAAAAGAGAGTCATCTGCTCATGGGGGCAAGACCTGCCGTCTGTCACCATAAGAGCAAGAACCGTCTATGTCTCTGACAGTGATGTTGATTCCTCTCTCCTAATTGAGACTATGGCTAAAGAGCATGAGCTTGCGGTGAAAGAGATAGACCAGGAGGCCTCCAATTGGATGGTGACTCTAAACCATGTTGGGGACCGCACTCTGGTGGAAAATGTGTCTGTAAACCAGGGAGTGAAGGTAAATGCACCATCTATAACTCGTCGATCTTTATCTTATGCCGATGTGGTTTCTAATTCTGCTCAGATTGTGGAAGTGGAAGGTGACGTTGACTCAAGCCTGAAGGACTCTAGTGACTACGTGGTACAACTTCCACCTTCTGAATGCAGTGATGAGCTTGTCCTCACCCCTCCTCTTGCTCCTGAAGCGATTATTAAATTCAGCAAGCGCAATGTGCAGAGGATGCAGGAGAATATTGAAACAAAAGCCATTCGCCTTGCTCAGAAACGAGACCTGGGAGGTAATTATCACACTTCTTGCAATAATTCTTTTGATGCTCTTTCCAATACTGAATTACTTCATAGAGTTGCTTGCATGGGAGTGGATATACCTGATAATGATTTCTCTTGCGTTAATGTACTTAGAGAGCTAGAGAGGGTGAGAGAAAATCTGGATGAGAAAAATAGGATGGATGAGAATAAGGATAATAATGCTGATAATGGGGATGACATTCTAGTTACTAATGGGTTGGGGAAAACTGTCCCTGTTATTCTTACCTGGCTTGACCAGGAAGATATCTTGCATGAGCAGGTTTCATCTGGTAAGAAAAAAAGGAAGGTTAAAAAGAAATCTGCTGTTAAGCTACCTAGACCTATGACTAGGAGCCAGAAAAAACACAACTCTAATGAAGAGCTTGTCTGTAGCCCTGCAAAGCCTCCTGGCAGGGCTACTCGATCCCAATTCCACAAAAAACGTTCCAAATGAGAGGTCTCATTTGGAATTGTAGAGGGGCAGGCAAGAAAGGAATGGCCACCTGCCTCTCGGACTTGATCAGTGACCATTCTTTAGATTTTATCGGGCTGCAGGAAACTATGAAGAAGAAAATTACTCCTAGGTGCATTAGGAGAATTGATCCCTTTGGTCTGTTCCATTGGGAATGGATTCCATCTATGGGAAAATCTGGGGGCATCCTGGGTGGTGTGAGACATGATACCTTTGATATCGTCTCCTGTAATAAAGGCAAATATATTTTGCAATTGGTAGTGCGTGACAAGAGGAGGAGAATTGACTGGGGCCTGTTGATAGTCTATGGGTTTGCACATGAGGAGTACAAAGAGGAGTTCCTAGTTGATCTTGCTGCCATGTGTAGTAATATGAATGTCCCCTACATTGTAGGCGGTGACTTCAATATCCTGCGCAGCTGCGATGAGAAAAATAAGAAAATGAGTAACAGCAGATCCACTGATCTCTTTAACTCAATTATCAATGCCTTGGCTCTTAGAGAGATTCACACTAGTGGGGGTAAGTATACCTGGACAAACAACCAGGCCCACCCCACCCTAGAAAAACTCGACCGGATTTTGATGTCTGAAGACTGGGAAAGTCTGTTCCCTTTGGTCTCTGTTAGGAAATTGGTCCGGGAACTATCAGATCACAATCCCCTACTGCTGTCCAGTGGGGAGGAAGGGCATGAAGCTCCTAAACCTCTTGAGTTTCGTTTCAATCTTGCCTGGATCAAAGATGAAAAATTCCTACCCACTGTTGCTAAGATTTGGGCTAGGAGAGTCTTCTCATCTGATCCTATTGACATCCTGAACATTAAATTGAAAAGATTCAAAACCTACTTCAAAGGTTGGGGTTCGGATAAATATGGTCACGATAAGAAAAGGAAGGAAGAACTTAGGATGGAACTGGCCATGCTAGAAGAACTAGAAGAAAATGGCCCCCCTGTCCCCTGAGCTATACGGCATTAAGGTGGATGTCAGTATTGAATTGCATGACCTGTTGGTGAATGAAGAGATCTTTTGGCTTCAGCAGTCCCATGAGCGTTGGCTCCTGAAAGGGGACCTGAACACCGATTACTATCATAAAATCGCCAATGGGCGAAAGAGAAAAAACACAATTCACTCCTTGAGGGCTGGGGGGGGGGGTAGATATTGAAGGCACGGATAAGCTGATTGCCCATGCTACAGAATTTTACAAAAATTTATTTGGGCTTGAGTTGGGTAACTTGTTTCACCTAGGTCCTGACACATGAGCTGATGAGGAAAAACTTAGTGCTGACGATAATGCAGACTTATGTCGTGAATTCACTGAGACAGAAGTTAAGGAAGCATTATTCTCTATGGCACATATAATAGAGCCCCCGGTCCGGATAACATTCCTGTTGAATTCTATCAGGTGTGTTGGGATATAGTTAAAGACGATATCATGAGGCTATTTGAACACTTGCATAAAGGGACGCTTGATGTCCAACGCCTCAACTATGGAGTGATCACTCTTTTGCCTAAAACTGCTGGTGCTGATAAAATCCAGCAATTTAGGCCTATATGTTTCCTGATATGCCCGTACAAATTGATTACCAAAGTCTTGGATCGTCGTGTTGAGAGCTACGCTAACAAGTTAATTAGTTCGACCCAAAATGCTTTTGTTAAAGGGAGAAGCATTATGGATGGCGTGCTCTCCCTGCATGAGATTTTGAACTATACTCATGTGAAAAAAGGGTGGGGGTCGTCCTAAAGCTTGATTTTGAAAAAGCCTACGATAAGTAAACCGGGAATTTCTTCTAGAATGCCACAAGCTTCGAGGTTTTAGTGACACTTGGTGTGGTTGGATTAAAGAAATCTTACTTAATGGGACGGTAAGCATCAAACTAAATAACCAGGTTGGCCCCTATTTCCAGAGTGCCAAAGGGGTTCGACAAGGGGACCCCCACTCCCCATTCCTGTTTAATTTGGCTGCCGATTGCCTTGTAAAAATGATCACTAATGCCCAAAAAAATAAAATGTTGGTGGGTTTGGCACCTGATCTCATCCCCAATGGAGTTGCGGTGCTCCAATACGCGGACGATACTATAATTTGTTTGGAACACGATGTGGATAAAAGCAGTGAACCTGAAGTTACTTCTTTACACTTTTGAACTGATGTCTGGGCTTAAAGTCAATTACCAAAAGAGCAAGATTTTCACTGTGGGTGGGGATGAAAACACTGTGAAACACTACGCTGAGTTGTTTAACTGTGATGTGGGTAGCTTTCCTTTTAAATACCTTGGTATGCCTGTAAGCTATACTGCCCTCAGAGACTCAGATTGGGAGTTTATTGTGGCTAAATACCTCAAGAGATTTGAGGCTTGGATCGGCAATGCTGCATCCATGGGGGGGGGGGGGGAGAATTACCCTGTTAGATTCGGTTGTCACTCAAATTTCGTTGTATCATATGTCTATGTGGTTAATGAGCAAGACTTTCATTGAAAAACTTGACAAACACAGAAGAAAATTCTTTTGGCAAGGGTGTAACAAGAAAAAAAGATATCACCTAGTCAGGTGGGGCAGAATCTGTAGATCGAGAGAGAAAGGCGGCCTGGGAGTTAAAGATCTTCGGAAACAGAACATTAGTTTGATGGTCAAGTGGTGGTGGAAGCTAGAGAACCAAAATGGGCTATGGCAAGATATCGTGCATGCCCGATACTTGAAAAACAAAACTGTGGCAACGGTCGAACCCAGATTCGCTGATTCGCCGTGCTGGAAAGCCCTCCTTAAAGTCAAGGCTTTTTACATGGCTGGTAGGAGAATTAACGTGGGATCTGGAAATCTCACTAGGGTGTGGAAAGACCCCATTAATGGGTCAAGCCCTCTTCAGGAGAGATATCCTTTACTTTTGGATATTTGCACTAACAAGACTGTACTGTTGCTGAGTTTAAAAATGTGGAAGCCAACACCTTCTTCAGGAGAAGGCTCACTCCTGACCTCCAGAAACAATGGGAGGAAATGAGGAACAATATTAACAATATACAACTAGGTTCTGGGGGGGATCGGGTGTATTGGGGTCTCAATGGAATGGTAGATTCTCTACCAAATCCATGTACAAATGGTTGGAAAATCCTCTTAGTGGCTGTCACTACAGATGGATTTGGAAGGCCAAAATCCCTCTCAAAATCAAAATCTTTTTGTGGCAAATGTCCCAGGATGCTGTTCTTACAAGGCAAGTTATGAAAAAAAGGAGGTGGCCTGGGAACCCCAAATGCTCATTTTGCAATGAGGTTGAGTCTTCCAGACATTTATTTTTCACTTGCCCGGTGGCTAGAGTAATATGGAGATGTATTGGGATGGCTTTGGGGACTGACTTGTGCCTGAATAGTTACTGGCAATACTTCTCTTGGTGCCACACTTTCCTCCCTGCTGGAGGAAAGTATTATACTATGGGTCCCGCTGCTGTTTGCTGGGCAATCTGGCTTGCTCGAAACCGAGCAACTTTTAAGAAAAAATAGATTAAAACTCCTTTTGAGATTGTTTTCTCTGTGGTTTCCTTTTTGCTGTACTGGGCAGGTTTACAACAGGAAGAAGGGCTCAAGGAGCTGCGAAGCGGGGCGGAGATGGTCAGGTCGAGCATAGTGTGGCTGATGAAAATGTGCGAAGCGGTGAGGAGGCCAATCGAGGGAGAATGATCGTGCAAGCTCGGCTTCGGATGCTTTTGTTGGGTCAAGTTCTGGCTCTCGTGCTTTTGCCTCTTTGCTGGTGCCTAGTTGTAATAGACTTTTAGGGGTTGGTGTTGAACTATGGTGTTGTCAGATTTTCGCCCCATGGCGTTCGTTACGATGACGAGCGAACGCAGTGGGTTTCCTGGCAGTGCTCGAACTCGCTGCACCTCTTTCCCTTTCCTCCTGTCGTTCTCGGAACTTTGTATTTCCGTTCATTTGCAATGGAAAGGGGTCATGCCCGGTTAGAAAAAAAGCGCAAAACAAAGATGTTCTGCACTGTCAATGCGCCGGAGTGAGTTATGGCTTTTGGGTGAGATCATTGGGGTCAATTTCTAATATTTTTATATCAAATCTGTTCAAACTTTGTGAAACTTTTTTTTGCAGTCACACACATAAGCACGTTTCATGTACTTACTAAAAAAATTCAGCTGCTTGTTCGCCCTACACCCACAGAAACAGAAAGGGAAAAACCATGCCAAAGACACCTCACACAAGGCCGACAGTATTCATAGTCGAATTTGTCTTTCTTTGTGTCTATAAATTATTGAATTGAATCTCCTCATTTTTTTGAATTGTAGTCATAAAGCGTAGCTATCTTGTCAATTTTTTTACTTGATATCATTTGGATTGTTTGAATCTGAATTTTCAGTGTTGATTCTACGATCTCATAGAAAGGTCAGTTTGTCTCCTAGGCCCCACCTCCTCTTCAATCACCGTGCCACTTCCGATGAGTTTGATCATTCTCAAATGGCTGATTCCATCCATCCCTTTGCCATCAGCTGAAACCATGCACGATCTCACCAACGAAACGTATGCACGTTATGCCGTCACCGCGCCGTCACATTAATTGGCTCCATCATACGGACTCATCACCGTATGCTACTGTTTGGCCATGCGTATGGTTGCTGGTTTCCACGGCCGCACTTAATGCACTTACTATCACCTGGCTGTTCCATTGGTCCAAGTAGCGGGAGCAAGCGAGCTCGTCTGCTCAATCGCCATATCCGTCCAATTTGGTATCGTGACCATCAACGACGGCCGCTAAAGAAATCCAGATCAATGCTGTGGAGAAGATCAATCACGATGATAGTGAAGTGCTTCATCGTTGCCCCATCTGAATCAATGTTGTGGAGCAGTAGTAATTAGGAGTGAGCCATCTGAACATTTGTAAGCAGTAGTCGGCCATTACCATTGCATGAAAGAAGGTGTTAGCGACCAACCGTACACTCTTCACGGGCTGGGCCATTGGTTGCGCCTGTTGGGCCTGGGCTGATGGGAAGCAACAGAAGGCAGCAACTACATATACAAGCGAACGGGCTACGAACGACTCGGCTTGGATCAGGACGGCTTCGGCCTCCTCTGCTTCTGTCTCTTCTTCCTCTCGTGTTCCTCTCCTCTTCTGTACTAGCTAAACCTTGGTGAATCCATGGTTTGTAGTTCAAGTCCTTGAGCAATTGATCTCTGTACTAGTGTGTTGCTAACAATTGGTATTCAGAGCCAATTCCCACCATCCTTCTTCAATTTCACCACTCAGCCTCAATTCCATGGATTGGAAGGCACGACTGGTGAGCTCCATCGAGGCGGCCGTGGAGGCGGCTGTGGAGACGGCCGTCAATCGCGCGGTACAGACGGCTGTCAAGGAGACGCGTGCCTACACCGATGGCTCGAGGCAACGCATCGGCGAGAAGATCAAAGAGAGACGCCATGCTCGAGCGGTGGGCATCCACAACGTCGTCGCCACCGCTTCCGACATGCCTGCTGCGACCACCTCCGAGGCCTCCTTCAACTGCGGCGCCACTCTACAGCTCGGCAAAGAGCCGGGCGTGGCCGCGTCCAACAGCATGGACCTTGCGGCCACGTTGCCCAGAAGGTGTTCGACACAGTGCCCAAGCTACGCCGTCACCGTGCCGGTGTCAACGGCCGCTTCCGCCGTAACAACAGCTCCGTCCAACCTCACCGCCAGCGTCGACCCCGAGCACTACTGCTTCGGCCTCGAGCTAACGACCACGACCTCGACTCCGACCTCTACACTGGATGTCTCGGGCGCATGCTCAACAGCGGCGAACTCCCTCACTCACGGCGCCATCTCCACCACCATAATTCCAGCGCCAGAGGCAACGGCGGTGATGGCCATGGACATCTCCATGCCGACCCCCGCGTCCGCATCAGGCGACATCAACTTCCCTGCATCACCAACTTCGGGTACTTATGATGTCTGCATCGTGCTCCCAGCCTCTAAAGTCCTGGGCGTCGACCCGATCACCAGCGGAGAAGACCCCGTGGACATGTTCCGGGCTTCGGGGAGTGCAGCCTTGATCTTGTCTCAGGAGGACTCGCCAGCTCTGTTGTATGAGCCACTGACAGTTTTTGAGCGAGACATGTTACCGCCCACCACCTGTTCGACTGAGTGCTCAAGAAGCAATCTGGACGCACCATCTCTTGCGTTCTCGACTACTCATATCACAGCAACAAGGTTGTTGCCAGCAGCAGCATCGTTTCTCGATTCGGAGCTCATGGTGCAAGCTTGGATGTCACCAACAGCCTGCTCCTCCGTCTCGGTGCGTGAGGACGACATCAACAGCAACGACACATACACCATGGAGGTGCCCATGACCAAGGATGACATGTTCCTGACCAATCCAGTAGTGCCAGCAGTCTCACATGTCCACCCCCTGAAATTTCCTGATGGTTGCTTGCATGGAAACAAAACCCAATTGCTCATTGGCAGCTATGTTGCTAGTACTGATTCACCATGGGACCCTGGACAACAAGCATCCATGTCCTTGTTGGGTGTTGGAGTGACAAAAATTTCATCGAACGACACTGTCAAGGACAACCAAAAACCCTTTTTCAGATGGGAAATTGCCTGGTTGTTCTACTTGGAATATCCTGATATTGGTATTGACAAGGTCAAGCCACAATTGTGTCCAGCAAGCAGAGAAAGTTTTGGATTAAACCCACTGGAATCAACACAAGCCAGTACTCATGTATTTTGCCCCAGCAGGAAGAAAGTTGTACAGTTGGTCAGACGACAGTTGTCGATTCCTGAGTCTGATGCTAGCATATTGTTACTCGAAGGACTACCTCTATTTTCTATTCACTTGACAGTGGGGTCATCTGGTGCTGGATCAGCCTGTTTATGCAATGGGATTATTACCATCGCGTTCTGGACACACTTCAAACCGGGCATGCTTACTCCATTGCATTACAAGGATTTGAGCTTCTGGCGATATATAAGTGTGGACCAGATGATGCAGAAAACTGGGCATGTTATTCAGTCTGGTCTGGAGCATATCCAATGGAAGATTGCATGGTCGCTTAACTTGAAAAACTTAAATGTTGTCAACCAGTCCGAGCAAACAATTCTTGCCGCAACATACCCTAAGTTGTATTTTCCGTGGCACCCAGGCGATGACCTGGTACAACATATCCTCTTGCTGGAGGTCAGCTGCCTAAACTGCAAAAGGCTCATTGTTGATGCTGCTACACAATATGATTTTGAATGTTTTGCTTGGGAATTTACATGGTCACTTCACTCAGTGTGTTGTGCTGGCATGGCAAATACTGTACCATTTCAGTTCTCTGTTTCTATTGCCATGAGGAGCTTCCGGAGCCTCGAGTTTTGTCAAGGGAAGTTGTCATGGGATCCAGGCATCGGGGCCCTTCTCTATTTCTTCGGATTTTATGCTCAAACTGAAGTAACAGGAAGGAGGAATCTTATAGCTCCAGCTTTCTACTCAGACAGTGTCTGTGTCGACCACCCCTACTACCTCGACGCATTTTCTGACCAAGTGAACATCAGCGACGAGTATTTCCTTGAGCAAGTCGGTGTTGTATGCTCCCTCAATCTCGCCAAGTTCCGCCTCAACTACGGCACCCACTACGACCTCGGCGAAGTCTTGAAGCATCAAGCACCATGGGATCTAGGAGGTTCGACATGGCATCGGCTTGAGGTCAAGCCGAATTTCAAGGAAGGGGGAATGTTAGCGACCAACCGTACACTCTTCACGGGCTGGGCCATTGGTTGCGCCTATTGGGCCTGGGCTGATGGGAAGCAACAGAAGGCAGCAACTACATATACAAGCGAACGGGCTACGAACGACTCGGCTTGGATCAGGACGGCTTCGACCTCCTCTGCTTCTGTCTCTTCTTCCTCTCGTGTTCCTCTCCTCCACTGTACTAGCTAAACCTTGGTGAATCCATGGCTTGTAGTTCAAGTCCTTGAGCAATTGATCTCTGTACTAGTGTGTTGCTAACACAAGGTTGCCCCTCCAACCTAGAGACATGTGGTGCAATAAGGGCTTGGCTGTGGCGCCCGGATAATTAAGCTACAGTAATTCCACACTAATGAGGCCACGTCACCTTGGTTATTGTTGTTAATCTCGCGTTAGTTCAAAACCGATTCGAATTTGAATTTGAATTAAAGTCAAACGATAAAAGTTTTCAAACATTAAAACTAAAATGTTTATCATGTGGAAACTATTCATTTGTTAATATTGGTGGTGAACCAACATTTAAAAAAAATGTTTAAATGCCCTAAACTATCCAAAACTAGGGCTAACGACCCCAAATTTTATAATTTCCATTTAAGCAAAATTTCAAATGAATTCAAATACCTCTCAAACCTTTTGTGCCGGTGCCTAAGAACGTAACATCAATTTTGGACCAAGTTCCACATTTTGCAAAAATCATTTGATGGCTTAGTTAAGTACAAACAGTGCATATTAAAAGAAAAGGCAAAGACCAGAAACGTTTTAGAAAAGGAAAAGAGGTAGAGGAACTGCTACTGCTGCACTGGGCCCTAGTGGCCACAGTGCAGACCCAGCCCACCAGGAGCCATCCTCCTCCCTGTTCACAGGGGGTGGTGGCACGCATCCGAACCACCATGGCCGCGGCTGTGGGTGCGTGGCGACCATCCCACGGTTCCCCGTCGCGCATAAGGGCAACTCCCTGCCCATCTCTCCCTCCCCGGAACCCTAGACCACCCCACTCTTCCTCTTGCCCGCTCTCTCTCTTGATTTCGGCGGCGCCCGAAACCTCCGACGCCATGGCCGACCCCGTCCATGCGACCACCGTCGTCCCCGCGTGCTGGGAGCTTGACCAGGAGCTCCGTTCGCCTCCGCTGCATCGTCCACGAGCACCGTCCTGAGTTAGGACGCCTCCAAGCCTCGCCATCGTCTTCTTCTTCCCGTCTGCACCGCCACGGTCCTCGCCTCGATTCGTCGCCTCCCGAGCTCCCTTGGCCTCCCCGACCATGTCCCCGGCTCCATGGTGAACTCCTCCCCTGTATCCCCCTTATCCCCCCTCGATTTAGTCGCCGTATGCCGCTGTCACTGCCGCGCCCGAAGTTTGCTGTGCGTGTGCGCTCGTCGCGCTCTGCCGAGTCCTAGCCGCCCCTTGGGCGCCTTCCCCCGCGCGTTGCTGCCGCTGCCGTCCACTGCTACCGCTGCTCGCCTGCCGGCGTTCTCCGCCGTCGTCGCCCCCAACCGCCCCGCCTCCATCACCGAGCCGCCGCGGCCGCCTCTGCTTCGCCTCCGCCGCTCCGCGACCGGCTCCCCCGGGGCTCGGCCTCTGCCCCGCGGTGCCGCGCCCCGCACCTGGCCATGGCCGCAGCCGCCTGGCTCGCCGCCGTCCTGCGCCCCGCCGGGGACCGGCCTCGCCCCGCGGCCATCCCCTGTGCCCGGGCGGGCTTCGCCCCGCACACACCCGCTACACTGCCGCCTGTTTTGGCCCCCTGGGCCACTGACCCAGGGGCCCCACGCCCCTTTTTCTAAAAAAAACAAATGAATAATAATATAAAAAATAATTAATTAATTAGTTAATTAATTAATTAACTTAATTAAAATAGTTTAACTAAACTAATTACTTAGTTAGCCTAACTAATCTGTAATTAGTTAGATGTCTCAATGACGGGGGCCCCACCACCTGTTGACCAGTCAAACCTTGACTGGTCAACTGGGTCCCCCTTGGCCCATCTGTCATCCCCTGGGTACACTTCTGTGTACCCTGTGCTGGGTGCGCATAGCATTTTTCCAATTAATTTCGAATTAATAATAATTTCAGAGTATTGCTAAAACTTTAGAAAATCATATAAAATAATCCGTAACTCGGATGAAAATACTTTCTACATGAAAGTTGCTCAGAACGACGAGACGAATCCGGATACGTAGCCCGTTCGTCCGCCACACATCCCTAACCTATCAAACTCGCAACTTTCCCCCTCCATTTCATCTGTCCGAAAATGCGAAACATCGGGAATACTTTCCCGGATGTTCCCCCCCTTCGTCGGTATCACCTCCTACCGCGTTAGGGCATACCTAGCACCACGTTTTGCCTCCTTATGTTTTGTGATGCTTTTTTTGCTTTGTATTTATTGTTTCCTCCCCCTCTCCTTCTCCGGTAGACTACGAGACCGACGCTGCTGCTGCCCAGTTCGACTATGGAGTTGACGACCCCTCCTTCTTGCCAGAGCAACCAGGCAAGCCCCCCCTTGATCACCAGATATCGCCTATTCTTCTCTATACTGCTTGCATTAGAGTAGTGTAGCATGTTACTGCTTTCGGTTAATCCTATACTGATGCATAGCTTGTCATTGTTGCTACAGTTGTTACCCTTACCTGCTATCCTACTGCTTAGTATAGGATGCTAGTGTTCCATCAGTGGCCCTACACTCTTGTCCGTCTGCCATGCTATACTACTGGGCCGTGATCACTTTGGGAGGTGATC
This sequence comes from Triticum aestivum, assembly GCF_018294505.1. NCBI lineage: Eukaryota > Viridiplantae > Streptophyta > Magnoliopsida > Poales > Poaceae > Triticum > Triticum aestivum. Next base: position 100,580,307 of record NC_057811.1, read on the forward strand.
ACGGGTATATACTATATACATTATATACATGACACATGTGGTGACTAAAGTCGGGTCGGCTCGAGGAGTACCTGCAAGTGATTCTGATGAGGGGGCTGAAAGGACAGGTGGCTCCATCCCGGTAGAGGTGGGCCTGTGTTCCTGACGGCCCCCGACTGTTACTTTGTGGCGGAGCGACAGGGCAGGTTGAGACCACCTAGGAGAGAGGTGGGCCTGGCCCTGGTCGGCGTTCGCGGATACTTAACACGCTTAACGAGATCTTGGTATTTGATCTGAGTCTGGCCATTTGGTCTATACGCACTAACCATCTATGCGGGAGTAGTTATGGGTATCCCGACGTCGTGGTATCAGCCGAAGCTCTTCTTGACGTCAGCGACTGAGTGGCGCGCGCCGCATTGGACCGTAAGCTCGCGCTTGTATTAAGGGGGCTAGGTCTGCTTCCGGCCGCGTATGCAACGTGCAGGTGTGCATAGGGCGATGGGCCCAGACCCCTGCGCGCATAGGTTTAGACCGGCGTGCTGACCTCTCTGTTGAGCCTAGGTGGGGCTGCGACGTGTTGATCTTACGAGGCCGGGCATGACCCAGAAAAGTGTGTCCGGCCAAATGGGATTGAGCGTGTTGGGTTATGTGGTGCACCCCTGCAGGGAAGTTTATCTATTCGAATAGCCGTGTCCCTCGGTAAAAGGACGACCCGGAGTTGTACCTTGACCTTATGACAACTAGAACCGGATACTGAATAAAATACACCCTTCCAAGTGCCAGATACAACCCGGTGATCGCTCTCTAACAGGGCGACGAGGAGGGGATCGCCGGGTAGGATTATGCTATGCGATGCTACTTGGAGGACTTCAATCTACTCTCTTCTACATGCTGCAAGATGGAGATGGCCAGAAGCGTAGTCTTCGACAGGACTAGCTATCCCCCCTTATTCTGTCATTCTGCAGTTCAGTCCACTGATATGGCCCTTTACACATATACCCATGCATATATAGTGTAGCTCCTTGCTTGCGAGTACTTTGGATGAGTACTCACGGTTGCTTTTCTCCCTCTTTTCCCCTTCCTATACCTGATTGTCGCAACCAGATGCTGAAGTCCAGGAGCTAGAGACCCCGAGGATGATTCTACGTGGAGTTCGGCTTCGAGGAGTAGTTAGGAGGTCCCAGGCAGGAGGCCTTGCCTTTTCGATCGTTGCTACTTTTGTGCTAGCCTTCTTAAGGCAAACTTGTTTAACTTATGTCTGTACTCAGATAATTTTGCTTCCGCTGACTCGTCTATGATCGAGCACTTGTATTCGAGCCCTCGAGGCCCCTGGCTTGTATTATGATGCTTGTATGACTTATTTATGTTGTAGAGTTGTGTTGTGATATCTTCCCGTGAGTCCCTGATCTTGATCGTACATATTTGCGTGCATGATTAGTGTACGGTCGAATCGGGGGCGTCACATTGGCTTAATCCAGTCTGCAATTCGAGTATACGTATAGAGGTTAATGTGGAAGTTCATGTAACCATGCTCCAAACAATATTAGGTTCAATACAGTTCTCCATGGTGGGTTTCCGAAAATCCTTAAACAATCACATCCTCCTGCTAGATCATTTTCTTCATGTACAATCATTTTGGTCCACGGGGGATTGATTGAGATACCTTGTTTAATCAGGTGGTCAAACTTGTAGCAAAGTACTAATACAACACTCTACAATGATGCATGGGAAAATCAATTACATTGGCACATGCCAGTTCACCATTGATCATCACAGGTTTGCAGCTCAACCAGACAATGGGCATTGTTATTGCCGTAAGCAATGGTTTCCTATGGGGATAAAATCAGCAAATGACTGACATATAAAAACTCACAATGTTATTTTTAAAAACCTAGAATTTGTTTGATATTGATGTTTAATGGTTGAAAGTCCATCTCCATAACACCCTAGTGGTTTTGATGATTAATGAAAAAACCATCTGAAAGGACTATGATTTAAATGACTTTACTTTAGGACTTTGAACTAATTTTCATATTCAGAACCCTCCAGCAACGTGGACTTAAGATATGGCCAACTATCTGAACCATAGGAAAAATCCCCGCGCCATGAGTGTTTGCATCCTATAAACCGTACCTCCTACTTAGTTGCAAGATCGTTACTTTTTTCTGCTTACTACTCTTGATATCTTGCATGCTAAGTAATTGTGATTGTCTGGTCCTTGTTAATATTAAGTTAAAAACTGCCAAGCCAGAAATTTTTCATAGGACTATTCACCTCCCCCTAGTCCTTAGATCTCGATACCAACAGTGGTGGAGTAAAGTCACTAAACAATTAATTGTCAAAGGCGTGTTAAAAATGTCAATGCAATCTCCGGCCTATTTTGGGCAGATCACATGCTAGTTCTAGCACACCTAAAGTAGCATATCTTCCGAGCACAAAAACATATACCAAAAATATTAGATGATTCTTGTTTGGTGTAATGGGAGTTTAAGGAAGATGAGCATGCACGCTATTTATAGATACCAGTCATCAACCCATGCATCCACACATGCTAGAACTTCAAAGGAAGATACATAATAGTAATTTTTATTTGTAAAGTTTATCACTTGTTTATCTTCGTCCCTGAACATTTCCACTTCTAATTATTTCACTCAAAATGGAGAATTTTTCGAGTTACTGCAAACAACCTCGATTAAACATTTTATTTATTACAAACTAAACCTCTTAAACGCTTATGTTCCTTGTTGTGGAACCAACCCACCTGGGTTGTCCTAGACCTGAAACGGGTGTCTGTACCGTGTTTCTCAAAAAATATATATATTTATTATAATAAGAGTTGAAGTTGGTAACCAAAATTAGATTAAGATGCATTATAAATACTTTTTATACTATCTGCAAAAACATACAAATAATTGTTCTTTACTTTAAAGTTAAGACAGATTAGCTTATCAAGCATCTTAAAAATGGATGAATTTATCTATACTAGCCACTAGTGGAGTCAACAAATATGCATGATTGTGTTAGCAGATAACTATATATATTGCGCTTATTTCGCTTTAACAACATGGAAGAACACTATATTAGAAAGGAAATTACAAACAAATATCAGTCTGCCAAGATAAACTTTGTAGAGAAAACTCTCAAGTCATAAAGTAAATGCCATCGATATTTTTTTTTGAAACGGAGGCAAAAGATTTGCCTCATATATTAAATAAGGAGAGGAGAGTTTGTTACAACACACACCCCAGAATACAGCATGACAATTATTCTCGCAATAGAAAAGACCCTAACTTCTTTGCCCCGACGGTGATCCAAAGGTTTGCCTCGTCGATGATGGTGTTGAGTAGAGTTGGCGGAGGCTTGCTCTTATGCCGGAACACTCTTGCGTTTCTCTCATTCCAAATGACCCACGACACAAGCATGGTGATCGAGGCCTTCGCTTTTCGGTTGGTGGTGCCCACGGCGCTCATGCTCGCCCACCATGTCTTGACTGAGTCGAAGGAGCTCCACGCCGACGTGTCCATGTCGTGTATGAGAAATTTCTGAATAACCAAATGCCAAAGCCTCAACGTGAAGCGGCATCTGAAGAATAGATGTGTTCCACATTCTTGCACTCCCCTGCACAAGGGGCAAAGGCCACAATTTGGCCAACCCCGCTTAGCCAGTCTATCGGCGGTCCAAATTCTATCTTGCAGTGCGAGCCAAGCAAAGAACTTGACCTTCGGTGGGGCCCAAGGCTTCCAAACCATTTGGTCCATGGGGGAGAGGACCAAACCCAAAAATTGTGCCCTGTAAGAAGAGGCCGCAGAGTAATGCCCAGAGTCCGCGTGTTTCCATACTATGTCGTCCTCAGCAAGCTCATCAAGATGCACCTCATGCAGAAGCATCCAAAGGGTGAAGAATTGTGCTACGTGTTCGGTGGAAACAACCGCAGGTGGCCTGATTTTGAGGATCCACGCGTTTTCCTTGAGGGCCTCCCGTACCTTCCAATGTTTCCGCGATGAAGACTCGTAGATGAGAGGAGCAATGTCCTTGGGCTTGCGCCCAAGAAGCCAAGGGGATTCCCAGAAGGGTGTCTTCGCCCCATTCCCGACCTTGATTGTGGTGCTAGCATAGAAGAAGTTGAGATCTTCCTCATCACACGGGTTACCTCTCCCAACCCACAATTTTGTTGGCTCCTTCCATTCATACCAAGGCCACCGCAGTCTCAAGGCCCGCGCGAACTTATTGGTGTTTAGGACCCCAAGCCCACCATAAGCAAGCGGCCGACAAACAATGTCCCAATTGACCTTGCATTTTGCCCCGGTTGTCTTATCTGACCCAGACCACAGGAAGGCCCTCTCAAGCTTGTCGATGTTTTGGAGGATGGTGGGCTGTATGACAAGCGGCGTGATGAAGTAGATCACTTGGGAAGCGAGCACCGACTTGACAAGAGCCGCGCGCCCAATGGTGGTGATGTTCTGGCCCTCATATCATTATACAATAGTCATATATGTGAAAAATCATTAGCCTTAAATATTTGTTTAAGAAACCAAGTATGTTGCGATGGATTTATGACTTCCACAGTTTCACATATATGATTATGTTATCAGGTCATCCATGACATATAGTTTGTGACATAGAGTTTTGCAAAAAAGTTTTTCGAATTACCACACTGAAGGATCAATGCCTGCTCCATTATAACATCATTAACCAATAATATGAACCTAATATAGCTGAGAGTGTTAGGCCTTAGATCAAACATCATTTGATTCACTGATATATGCAGAACAAAATGCATTTTCCCTAAGTAATTCTTACATGTATGTTTGATGCTGATCAACAAAGGTTTAGAACATGATATAGTACTTTAGGTTCCTGTGAGCTCAGTTGATAGAATCTTTTTGAATACAAAAAGATACCTGGACAATGGAAGAGCGGGCACTAGATCTTGTTTGTGACAAGACTATCTAACAACTGCAGGTTGCAAAGCCTGATCTTGCTGACAAGTTTGTGTGGCGTTTTCGTGACATCTGTGCAAGTATTGGTGCAAGGATCGTAGCTTCGCACGATCTGTGCTCGGCTGCCAAAAAGAGAGCACTGAAAGAGCAGCCTTCCACCGTCATGTGTCATTCTCAAAGGCATGTACAAATAGGTATCTTGGGCTATCGGGATTGTATATGCCTTGACCCATCCACCGTTACCAGAGTCGGCCAAAAGCCATATGTTGATCAACTGAGCCTCTGACTGAACCATGCAGAGGACGCCATTGAGCTCATCCACACGGACCGTCCTCGTCTTCAAACTCCACAGTTCATGTCCCGCTGCGTTCTGCGGGCCTTCGATCATCTTCGTCCACGTCTCGCTCTCGAGGTCAAAGCAATGTATCATGCCTCCGACGATCTCCCCCACCGGAGTGAATTGCAAAAAATATCGACACTTTAGGCTAGGTTTGCAGGAACCACACATATACGAAATTGTGCCAAAAAGCACTAATTTTTTTCATATTTTTTTGCAAAAATCACTGGTTGCTCGTTTGGACCGTTTTAAGTGCGTTTATGACAAGGGGGGCCCGCATCCGTCGACGTGGCAGCACTGTTCACACGGCAACACCGTTAGACGGCGTTACACGCCGCTGGCGCACCGGTTCGAGCCGGGCCGCTTAGTCTTCGAGATGTTCCCCGCCCGGTCCGCTCCTCTCCCACTCTTTTCCTCCCCCGCACTCTCTCCTCTCAGTCATGGCGACGGCTGGCGGCGCAGGCGGCGACTGCGGCGGGTCTGCCGGTATTGGAGACGATGGTCCACATGTGGGAGATATATGCGGGAGCTCAAACCCTAGCTGGCCGTCGGATACGAGCAGCCCCAGCCAGAGCCCCCAGCACTGTCTCGAATATGCAGCGGCAAGATCTTGGGCCAGGGCAGTGAAGGAGAATCCGACGGAGAGTCGCCGCATTGCCTCGTCATTCGGAGGCGTCTAGTAAGTTTCCTCTTCCCTCTTCCCTCTTCCTGTAGATCGATTCTAGGGTTAGGGTTAGGTTTTTTGGCAGTGTTAATTGGTGCTCTCTTAATTGTGATTTAGTTGTGGTTGATTTGTCGTCACTGTTAATGATGTAGTTTAGTGCTCTGTTGATGATGTAGTGGTTATGATGTAGGAGACAGAGTAGTTAACAGAGTAGCTAGTTGATGATGTAGTCAGTAGAGTAGTTAGCAGGGTATTAAGTTGTTGACAGAGTAGTTGACAGTGGTTTTCATACTGTCACCTTCTCCATTGTTTGACAGTGGTTTTTAACAGTGAAGTTGACTGGTTTTCAGAACTTGACAGTGGTTTTCAGATGGTGCTTGTGGTTTTCAGAGTGTACTGTACTGTATTTTAGCAATCATAGTGTTGATTACTCTGTTTTAGTGCTCTGTTTTTATTATGCATTTTTATTTACAGTACATTGGTGCTCTGTTTTAGTGCTCTGTTAATTAAGCTATTTTAATTATTTGTGTGTAGTTTGAACGATGATGTTTGGGAAGTTAGAATGCACTTCCATGACAGAGACAACAATGGAGAGATCAGTTTGCGTTTCAGACATAACATATTATAATTTGGTTGCCCTAATAGAGACAGAGGGATATGGGATAAATGATTTCATGTATTTTGTGAGGGATCTTGGTGTGGGGATTACAGGAATGGATGAAATTTGTGATGATGATAAGGTGGATGAAATGCTTGACCATATTGCTAACAATGATCAGAATGTAGTGAACTTGACAGTGGTTAGAGGCACTGATCCAAGACCTGCAGATTTGAACTCAGGCTATCTGGTTGAGGAGCAGGTTCCTTTGAGCCATATAGGAGAGAACCCTGTGTATGTAGTAAATCCTTCTGGTGTTCTCCTAAGATCACCAATAAAAAGTAAAATACAGAGTCAGCCAGAGCCATTGCAGTTCTACACCACACAGCAGATCACAAACCATGATATGGATACAGATGCTGCCATGGATCAATGCAATGCAGCAGATCAAGATGAACTGGAGACATTAATGGAGTTGAAGAGGAGAACAAAGATTGCCAAACTTAGGAAACATAAGATTGCAGCTGAGCATGTAAATAAGGTTAAGCAGAAGCTACCAATTCTTCTAACTGAAGATGATTCAGATCTGGATGGAGATGAGGACTATCTTCAGAGGCTTAATGAGATGAGGAAGCAAAGAGAGGATCCACTCATTCATTTTGATGGAGACACTGATGTGGATGAAGTGTATGAGGAAGATGAGGAAGGGCAGCATGTGGAGGTGGAGCAAGAGGAGCAGGTGGAGCAAGATGAGCAGGTGGAGCAGCAAGAGGTGCCTATAAAAAAGAAGAAAGCTAGAAAACGGCCAACAGAGAGGACACATTCTAGCTTGGAACACAGATTTGAGGATGTTTGGGCACCATCATCAGATGAGGAGGCAGATCTTGGTGTTTTGAAGCAGGAATATGATGATGGAGCTGAGGAAGTACAATTTGTTCTGCCCAATGGAAGGAAGAGCAGATCAGTGAGATCTTTGCCAAGGATCTGGTACAGTGAGGAGAGAGAGAACCCAGAGGAGCAGTTTTGTAGAAAACTTTGTTTCCTCAATGTGTATCAGTTTAGGAGAGCAGTTCAAACATTGCACATAACTCAGAATAGGAATTATGAGTTCCACAGAAACTGCAATGACATCATCATAGTTGTGTGCACAAATGCAAAATGCCCTTTCTTTATTGCAGCTTCTGTTGTTGCAAATGAGACTACTTTTTGCATAAGGAAGGCAAATTTTGTGCACACATTCCCAGCAGTAGGAGAGAACACCAAGGTCACAGCAAAATGGGTTGCACACCAGTGTGAGGCAATGATGAGAGTTGATATTGGCACACCAGTCACCATAATAATGCAGACACTGAAGAAGAAATATGGAATAGAGATGTCCACCCATATGGCCTACAGGGCTAGGAAGCAAGCATTGAAGGTTGTCCAAGGAGATCAGAGAGGACAATACACTAGAATAAGAGATTATTTGCAGGCTGTGTTGGATACAAACCCAGGCTCTAGATGTGTTGGATACAAACCCAGGCTCTAGATGTGTTGGATACAAACCCAGGTGGTGCCAGACTTTGATGGCTGGTCCTAACATTTACCAAGTGACTAGTGGAGAAAACACCTACTCAGTGAACTTGCTGGACAGAACATGTGGATGTAGGAAATGGGATATGACTTCTATGCCTTGCCATCATGCAGTTTCTGCAATAGTGAAAGCTAAGTTGCAGCTAGAGGACTTTGTGGCTGATTTCTTCAAAAAAGAAATGTATAAAAAAGCATTTGCACATATCATATTTCCTGTGCCTGGTCCTAACCTGTGGCCAAGGACAAGAACTCAGGACATAGAGCCTCCAGTATTTAAAGACAAGGTTGGGAAGCAACAGACAAAGAGGAGGCGAAACCAATTTGAGAAGCCAGCACCAAGAGATACATCTAGGATGGCATCTATTACTTGCAGCAACTGCAAACTTGTAGGTCATAGATACAATGTTTGCTCCAAGCCACTCAAGCCAGCTCTTGCTTTGAGAATAAACCAGCATCAGGTTAGTTATAGTAGCACCTCAATTCTCTTTATTGTTGTCTCCATTGTAACTCACAAGCCTTAATTGTTTTTGAAATGCAGCCAAACAGGTCACATGCTTCTATTTCAACAACAAATGCATCTACAGCTGCTGCACCACCAAGGAAGAGGCCATCTTCATCTACTGCTGCACCAGCAAGGAAGAGGCCATCTCCATCAACTGCTGCTCCTACACCTGCTGCCACTATACCAGTTGCTCCTCCAAGGAGGTCTCCCAAGAAGAAAGCTACACCTGCTGCCACTACACCTGCTGCTCCTCCAAGGAGGTCTCCCAGGAAGAAAGCTACCACTGCTGGTACAACCTCTACCTCTGCTGCAGGAAACATGTCAACTTTCAAGCTCCAAGACAGAGTGGAAGAAAAAGGACTTCTTCATACAAGTTGAAAGAGTACTTCTATGCTTCTGGAACTAGATGCCTTTGTCTTTGTTGGCTTGTGATGCCTTTGTGTTGGTTGTGAACTAGATTATGCCTTTGTTGGCTTTCAGAACCTATGATGCCATTGTTGGCTTTCAACTAGATTATGCCTTTGTTGGCTTTCAGAACCTATGATGCCTATGTTGGCTTTGAACCATTATTGGCTGTGAGAACTTGGATGTTTATCTTAAATGTTGGCATGGATGGATGTGAGAACTTGACAATGTTGGCTGTCTTGGATGTTTATGTTATATGTTGCCTTTGGATGGACTAGATGTTTAGTTTGTTGGCTGTGATGCTGGTGATTCTGGTGATGATGATGCTTACTATGATTCTAGGGTCCCTCGGTGTTGAAAAACCCCAAAGTGAGTCTAGGGTCCCTCGGCGTCGAAAAACCCCAAAGTGAGTCTAGGGTCCCTCGGCGTCGAAAAACCCCAAAGTGAGTCTAGGGTCCCTCGGCGTCGAAAACCCCCAAAGTGAGTCTAGGGTCCCTCGGCGTCGAAAAACCCCAAAGTGAGTCTAGGGTCCCTCGGCGTCGAAAACCCCCAAAGTGAGTCTAGGGTCCCTCGGCGTCAAAAAACCCACCAAAGTGAGTCTAGGGTCACTCGGCGTCGAAAAACCCACCAAAGTGAGTCTATGGTCAGTCGGCGTCGAAAAACCCCAAACTGAGTCTAGGGTCACTCGGCGTCGAAAAACCCACCAAAGTGAGTCTAGGGTCACTCGGCGTCGAGAAACCCACCAAAGTGAGTCTAGGGTCCCTCGGCGTCGACAAAACTAGCAAGTGAGTCTAGGGTCTCTCAGCATCGACAAAACTAGCAAGTGAGTCTAGGGTCTCTCGGCATTGACAAAACCAACCAACAACATCAGATTCAGCTTCAGCTTGGTTTGCTCCAAACAAGTGAGTCCACATAACTGGAAGATCCATACATAACCATAACTAATAAGTACCATATTACAGGATAGTGCTTAATGCTAAATAGGTACATTACATAACCATAATTCAGATATTACTAGATCATTCATCTAATAGTAGTCATTACATAACCATAATTATAGTACTCATCATCCCATAACCATGCTGGTGGTACTAATAAGTAGCATATTACATTATACTACTCATTCATCTAAGATGGCCTTAATCCCATTCAGCTTCAGCTTGTCTGCTCCACAACCTTCTCAAGCTCATTAATGTGGGCCTGCAACTTAATATTCTCTTCAGAAAGCTTCAACTTCATGTTCCTAATGACATTGGCTTGAGCAACTGTCAGGTTCTTGAGCATGTCATACTTCTCCTGCAGCTTGCTCTCATCAGGTTTGTTCTGCATCTTAACTCTCTCCATCTGAACCCTCTGCTCCTGGGCATCCAAGAGGCCGTTGACATCTTCAACCAACCTCTCATAACTTGCCTGCAGCTTGATCTTCTGTTGTGTCAGATTGTGAACAGCAAATGAGCTTTCCAGATTGTCCTCAATCTTGCTCCTCCTGCACTCTTCATACTTATCCCACAACTTGGTCAATGCATTCTCCATTGTAGCTGGCCAAAATGGATCAACCCATTCAACTAGCCCACAGTTTCTTCCCTCATGTAATATTAGTGTTAAACATGTGTTACTTGTAACACAATGCTATAAAGTAACAAATGGTGTAAAGTGCTCACTAATCCACATGGTATAAAGTAACAAACATGTATAAAGTAACACAATGAGTTAAAAAAACAGGTATGAGCTAGCTATATGACACAGTGAGTTAAACAATTACAGTGCTCACTAATCCACATGCTATAAAGTAACAAGTCTCAATCAGTGCTCCCAACCCTATGCACATACTGGCATATAAACAATGACCTCACTAACCCACCACTATCACAGAAAATACATAACTAATTAACAACCTAACTAACAGACCAGATCTGCTGACAACACTGTGCACATGCTCACATATAAACAATTACCTCACTGAGCAACTAGCACACCAGATCTGCTAACTATAAAATTAGTACTAAACAATGACCAGATTAGCATAATTTGGCACATACCTTCACAGCACAAGCAAGGAACCTCCTGCCAGTATGGATGCCCTGGAAAGCAACAAGCCTCTCTGCTGGCAGGGAGTGTTCATTGCACAAAACGTCAGGTTGAGTGCCCTCGAAATCGGAGTCATCCATGGTCTCAGGGATCTGGAGGTGCAAAGAAAAGGCAACAAAACTTCAGATCAAGGCTCAACAGAAAAATCCCCAAATCGCAACCATAACCCTAACCCTAGCTTGAGCTCGAGCAACTCACCTTGATGATGCCCTCGTCCGAAGCTGAGTCGGCGTACTGGTGAGAGTTGTCGCTGCTGTCGTCATCAGACCAGGACACCATGGCGACGCGGCGGCGACGGCGGTCGGAGATGTGGGAGGGGGCGGCGGCGGCGAACGAGCGGGAGCAGAGAGAGGGAGAAGGACGAGAGAGAGCGAGGGCTGGGGGGTGGGCCTGCACCGCTTCGGGGGTGTTTGACCCGCCCGGCTCGAACCGGTGCGCTAGCGGCGTGTAACGCCGTCTAACGGCGTTGCCGTGTGAACAGTGCTGCCACGTCGACGGATGCGGGCCCCCTTGTCATAAACGCACTTAAAACGGTCCAAACGAGCAACCAGTGTTTTTTGCAAAAAATTATGAAAAAAATTAATGCTTTTTGGCACAATTTCGTATGTGTGGTTCCTGCAAACCTAGCCTGAAGTGTCATGTTTTTTGCAATTCACTCCCCGCACCGCCAAGACATGGAGAGCTCCCTTCACAATGGTCACGGAGCCCGGGTAACATTCGACGCGGGTTGGCGGCGGCCACGTCGTTTCCATCCGGTGGCATCTGTTAGAGTAAGAACATGGCACCTCTGGTCGCGGACGAAGCGGACCACCTTGTACGAACCGGACGGGACGGCCCGGCCGAAGCACATGACGAGTGAATTCGCTCTCGGGCAGGCCGCCAGCACCTCTCCGGTGGCAGGGTCGACCAGGCATGCGCCAGAATGATCGTCGGTGATGCATATAGGGTCGTGGCGGGGGAGCTTGTTGCTAGATCCGCCTCCATCCTTGACCTTGATCACGCGCACAGTGTTGCCGTCCATGTCGACCAGCCGCAGTTCGGCCCCCTTGCTAGGTTCTTCTCGGAAGGAGTAAACCGCGACGAGAGGCTCGGCTTGGCGGGACTTGTGCGCGGCGACGAAGTCTGGATCGGTGATGAGGGCGCGCCACTCGCTGGAGACGCATCGGAATCGGCACGCCGAGTTCACCGGCACTCTGGTGAGGATGTCGAAGATTATCTCGTCTGGTAACGAGACGGCGCCGGCGGTCGGCGGCATCAGTATGCCGCTGGCTGCGCCGGATGCGGGACTAGAGCTAGGACGGTGGCGTCGTTTGGGCGAGGGTGCAACGTCCGGCGATCGCTGAGGCGTCATGGAGGTGTTCTCGATCGTGGAGCCGCCGCAGCGAGGAGGACATGAGACGTGGAGATGCTGGCGGCGCAGCTTAGATGCGATTGAGGCGTGGGGGATTCGGACGCCTTCTCCAATCAACGATTACGTGGAGTCGGGCAGTCGGCGGGCCTGTGAATTTTGGATCAAACAAAAGACGTTCGTCTCGATCGTGAACTGTGCGCACGTGAAACATAACTCCATTACAATTACCCCTCAAAAAATAAAAGTAAAAAAATAACTCCACTGCAATTCTACGAACGGAATTGCTAAAAATCTGACGTGAGATTTTTGAAGTGTTGAACCCTAGGCCGTTAGATCAAGACCCGAATCTTGAAGCAGGTGAGATTTTTATTTGGGGAAACACGGGTCGTCGTGAACGCCTGCATCTTCCCATGGCCGCACGTCTCTTAGCCACTTCTCTTTTCACGCCACCGCCCACTCTCTCTACATCCTTGATCAAACTCTTTTTTTTCGGGTGTTGGGGACCCAAATGTCGTGCCAGAAGGAGGTGGTAGTTCTGTTGCCCATGGTGACAGAGGTGATTGCGCGGAAGAAATCCAAGCCTATGAGAATATCGCGCCAAACCGGGGTAGCAGAGGGGTTGTAGGTTTCCAAGTCGTGATGGGGGGACCATCCATATTTGTTGATGATATAGGTAGAAGCGATAGGGAGGCCAGTCTCATGGAGAGTGGAGAGGTGTTTCAGGAGCAAGCAGAGGTTCATGTGTTTGAGGGACGAGAAGCCTAGCCCCCCCCCCTCGAGAAGTGGTTACATACGAGGTCCCAAGCCACTTTGCATTGCCAGCCCGTGGTAGTGTCTTGCCCAGATCAGAAAAAAGCACGACACCGTTTGTCAATCTCCTGTAGGGTTCCTGCCGGAAGAAGAAGTGTACTCATGGCGTAGATTGGAAGAGCTCGGAGAGCTGCACGGACGAGGATGGCTCTACCAGCCAACGAAAGAAGAAGATCTTGCCAACCGGCAAGACGCCAGTCTATCTAACCAATGATGAAGAAAAAGGAAGAGATGTTCATCTTAGAGGTTGATAGGGGTAGGCCTAGATAAGATTGGGGGAAGCATGCCACGGGCCAGCCTAGAATCGCTGCTAGGTTAGAAGAGTGTGTCGGATTGACGTGAATGGGGGCAAAGGTGTTTTTGTGGAAATTGATGTGCAGACCGGTTGCTTCAGAGAATTGATGAAGAATGTGTTTTAGGTGGTTTAGCTACTCTACCTTCTATTTTCCCTGCTCTTTTTTCCGCACTCAACCAGACAGGCCGCCTCTACCGCTTGGGTGTTTGCTTCCCCGGAAATCAACCTAGACCTAGCTCCGCATCCCACGGCGTTATACCGGTTCGGGGTTATACCGGTTCGGCCGGCTCGGTGAGAAAAACCGACGGCGTCGAACGGCGACAGCGGCGAGCTCCGGCGAGGCGACGGCGCGGCGGCGGCGTTGGGGCGGCGACGGCAGTGGCGGGCGACGGCGCGGGCTAAGCGAGGCGCGGTAGCGGCGGCGGCGGATCTCGTCGCTGACGGTGGCGGTTGGCGAGAAGTGCGGCGGCGGCGCGGTGGTTCGCGAGGACAGCGGCGCGACAGGAAGGAGGAGCGGGCGGGGCGGCTCCGCTATTTAAGGGCCGCGGGGCGAGGTGGTGGCCGGGCGGGGCACGACAGTTGCCGGCGTCGTACAGGGCTCGGTCTCCTGCGGGAGGTCGGTGACGACGCGGCTGGGCTGGGCCTGGCTGTCTAGCTGGGCCGGCCCAGTCGGAGGAAGGGGTTTCTTTTTTTATAAACATTTTTTAACACAGAGAAAAAGAAAATAAAGTAAAACATTTTATAGGCATATAATATATCAAAATTTTCAGAAAAAGATTTTCTACAACATGAACATTTTCCTAGCATCAAATAAAATCCATAGAAATTCAAATAATTCAAACAGTGCTACAGCTCTAATAAAATCCAATAAAAATCCTTTTAAAAATACCAAAATGACTTCAAATTTTTTGCTCTCCAATTTTCTACTGTAGGGAATCATGTTACCCTATTTTCCATATGTTTTATTTTTGGAGAAAAATAATTTGAATAAAATCCAAATAACTCCAAATTGAAAATAAGTTTCAAAGTGGCTTTGAATTCTTTGAAACCTCCAACTCATATTTCATATGTTTTGAAGAAGTCATTTTATCTTCTCTCATGAAAATCATTGAGTTGCTTAAAGTTTCTGAATTTGAAAATAGTTCCAAATAAAAATTCAAATATTTTCAAATACCCTTTTCATTTAATTAAGTGGTAGAAGTCATGTCATCTTCTCTCTAGGGTTTTGTATTTGAAAAGAATTTGAATTCACGGAGATCAAAATGCAAAATGAAAGTTTGAGAAAGTCCTTTTATTTCCTCTCATTTAACTTTCAAAAGGTTTCGAATTTCACTCAATTTCACACAATCAATCAAACAGTCAATCAAATCTATCTATTTATTATAACATTCCAAAATTTATAATTTTGGGATGTTACAAACCTACCACCCTTAAAATGAATCTCGTCCTCGAGATTCGGAGAGGCTAGAAAGAAATAGGTTAGGTTCGGGGGTCTTCTCAGAATCCATCGATCGTCTCAGGGGGTCTGGGGGGCTACCACCCTTAGAAATATTGTTATGGTTCCATCAAAACTCATATACTCCATCCTTAGTGTCGGTCTTCTCAGATTCTCGGGAAAATTCCTTCTCTGGGCTCTTCCGGTAGTGGCATACCCTTTTCCTCAATTCTTCTGTCCTTTCATCTTGGTAAGGTTCTTCTGTGATCGGGTCTTCTTAGCTGACGGGTTTGGCGCCAATACTAAACAACTATCGATATCTCATGGTGGTCAACAATTTATGGTTTCTCCTGCAGGAAATGGGTCTGGGTTGAACCTCACTGTATGACCTATGATTGGCAAGAGCTGCCTTGTACAAGGGCAAAAATTGTCATACCATTCTAAGGCTTAAACAAGGTTTTGACATCGTCGTCTCTCTACTATAGGTAATTCACTCAGATTTACCATCCCATATAGCAAGGCGAATAATAAGAGTAAGTCGGTATGGTGATCAATCCATCCCGCACCCAAATCATTACCTTGTATATGGTTTAGCGAATCTCGCATTCTAACACTCGGTCATCCTCACAATCATTGCAGAATTTCTCTTGTCGACGAACCAAGTTCGGATAAATCCATGGATTCTCCAAGCCAAACAAACATCTATCGTTCCTTCACAACTCTCAAGTTTTGCGTTACTCCTATAAAATCGTCTGTCGATAAAATCGTAACTTCTTCCAGGGTTTTTCCTTCAGCAAAAGTGTGCTTGCTTCTTGGCAGGTCCTGGGGCCTGTGGGTTATGGCCCATCTCATCACTTGTAAACCTTGAACTCATCCACGGGGCAACTGATCATTATGCCAACATCCAACTTCTAGCATACTTAAAATCCATCCAATTGCACTGTCTCTCTTCCTTCTACTGGCACCAAACTAAAACGTGATTACTCAGACTCATCATGGAGTTGCAATTGCTCCATATTACCAACAGCATACCTCCTTTATATCCAATAGTACTTCATCCCTTCATATCCTTGGGGTATCCCACATATCGAGATAAAACTCATACTTATGAAGTCCGAAGTCCACTCCGTGGAATATCATTATCCTTTCCAGGGGTCAAGGGTCCTCACAGTTACTACCACCCTTGAATTGCACAAACTCATCCATAGACCATATTTCTCATATCCTCGAAAATGGTCAAAATCTTTCTCCATAGAGTAACAACTCATAAAATCCAAATCAGTACCAATGATGCTAACTTTATTGATTCTCCAATTATTACAATCTCCTGCATTTCCATTACAGGCCTTAACTCATCACTTCAATATAACAGAATTGTTCTCTCTACTACTACTATACTTCTCACAGACACAACTAATTATCACAAGTCTCCTTCTAGGAAAATCTCTGGCAAAGTGCCCTGCTTCATTACAACGAAAACATATTACTTCTGACAAGTCTCGAGGTTTCCTTTTTGGGCAACTGCTGAAGTAGTGCCCTGACTCCTTGCAACTGAAACAGGTGATATGACTCAGGTCCTTCCTGGAATCCAATCTTCTTCTCTTCCTGGACTTTTCCGTTCCAATCAGGGCTTCTATTTCCTGTGGGTCATACTCTACTTCCTCTGTCGGGAATTCTACTAGATCCCCATTCAGACAAATTTGGAAGATGTGTCCTTCTTCTCCACATGAATAACATGACTTAGTGCATGGTTTAATTGGGTCTTCTTTGGGTGTGTCCTCCACCTCTTCCTTCATCACAGGTTCTTATAAAATTTCCATAAGGGCTCCGTTCATTACTTCCTTCTTCTGCTGGATGGTTCGTTGTACCATGGGGTAAATGTGACACTGAGCAGGGTAGTGGGTAGTCCCTTCACACAAGAAACAAGTTACCTGCCTAGCGGGGCATTCTTCCTCTGGGTGACTTTCTTCACAATGAGGGCATTCATCCTTGTGTTCTTTATGGTTGTATCCTATTTCTCCACAGAGCTTGCATGCGCAAGGTTTCCTCATATCATTTCCATAAGGCTTCAACTTCTGGGACACAAGCCGAGACTTTAGCAGAGTCAACTTAAATGCTTCCCAAGTGGTTACTCCTTGCCATCCATTGGTGGTTTGGTACATCCTCCACCAAGTAGCAACTGCTCTTTCAAAGCACTGAAGAGCATGCTGGGTCATATCCATTCCGACTATAGTTCTATTCTTCATTTGATCCTCCATGTTCTGAATCCATCGGTCTGTCTCCAATTGAGTCATCGGTCCAGAAAATATGGGTTCATCTCCATTCATCCTCTATTGGGTCCATGGGTTTTGGGGTGAGATAAGAGAGATAGAGAGGGATACACACAATGCAAACAAAAGTTTTGAAAAGACAGATTTTATTTGTGGCTGTCGGAAAGAAAACATCAAACGAATGACAGCTCACAACCGTCGCATCTAACGTAGGTATATAACAGGGGTTTGGTCTTCTAAAGGTCCATAAATCTTCAAAGTCACCAACTCTTTAAGTCTTGTTCATGTCTCCGGTGGCTTCTTCCGATCATGCTTGTCCTTCTCAAGTTCTTTTGCCATATCATTGCTGGTGTCGTGAAGTCTCTCGTGACGTCCTTTAATATTCTGCAGTTGCGTTTCCAAACTTCTGGGTTTCAACATCCTTGGCATGAACCATGGTCCTACTGTCCTTTAGTTCCTGACGAATCTCCGGTGTCTCGAGGTTTTACTCCTCCAGCTTGGCTACTTCCAGCTTCTGGGTCCTGAGTTCTTCAGGAAATGCTTCCTTGTCAAACACAGCTTCCTACAGATCCATCTTAACTTCTTGATGTAACACTCCAGATCCTGGCGATACACCAGCTAAGGTTAAAACTTCGTCTTACTGATAGGTGCTCCATCAGCCTTCTACCATCCAATCCTTCCGAAGAAATGCATGCTTAACTCAGCACGGTGACAATAGCATAAGCGGGCGATAACATCATGGATAGCCGTGTTTCTGCCCTTGATATTACCATGAGCTATCATTCCATAGTTGATATATCCTCCATTAGGGTTTTCTTAACAAAAACTTTGAGTTCTAATGCTCCATGTTCCGGTCTTTCTCTGACACCTTGATCTCGGGTATTGACAGCTTCAATAATCTCACAAGTTCCATCAGTGTAGCCTTCCTATGTCATACCAATCTGAGAATTCTTCAGAGCCTTCAAATTCTCCTAGTCTTCGGAGTCTTCAACTGTTTTAGTTTCCATTATTGTCATGCACGGTAAAATCCTCTTCATTCCGAAGTGGTCTTAGTTGTCCGATATCTTGTACTTCTTGGAGTGGTCTCATCAGCCGAATCTTCGTGTGGTCAAAAGGGGAAAGGGGTATGGTCTAACTAAAAGGGAATATTTGATAAATCTCAGAAGAGAAGAGAGGTAAAAGATCTTTTTGAAAATAAAGTTTTAGAGAAAATCTTTTCTATGGGCTTGCCAGTTTCTAGGGGTGACGTCCTATAGTCAACATGTGCTCTGATACCATCTTGTAGCGACCCGACCTCAGACGGTCAAGTCTCTGTGCTTAAGCATCCCTGGATCGGTATGCTGACACACACAGTACTCGAGGATTTATAACAGAGGTAAATCATATGTATAAAGTAACGTAAATACTATTACCTCAATCCAAATAGCGGAAGTAACAATAAGGTTGTGGATTCCCATCAACACTGATACGTCTCCAATGTATCTATTATTTTTTATTGTTCCATGCTATTATATATTCTGTTTTGGATGCTTAATGGGCTTTATTATACACTTTTATATTATTTTTGGGACTAACCTATTAACCGGAGGCCCAGCCCAAATTGTTGTTTTTTTGCCTATTTCAGTGTTTCAAAGGAAAGGAATATCAAACGGAGTCCAAACGGAATGAAACCTTCGCAAACGTGATTTTCGGAACAAACGTGATCCAGAGGACTTGGAGTGGACGTCAAGAAATGAACGAGGAGGCCACGAGGCAGGGGGTGCGCCTACCCCCTGGGCGCGCCCTCCACCCTTGTGGGCCCCTCGTAGCTCTCCTGACCGACCTCCTTCGCCTATATATACTCATATACCCTGGAAACATCAGATACGGAGCCAAAACCCTATTTCCACCGCCGCAACCTTCTGTACCCGTAAGATCCCATCTTGGGGCCTTTTCCGGCGCTCCGCCGGAGGGGGCATTGATCATGGAGGGCTTCTACATCAACACCATAGCCTCTCCGATGATGTGTGAGTAGTTTAGCTCAGACCTTCGGGTCCATAGTTATTAGCTAGATGGCTTCTTCTCTCTCTTTGGATCTCAATACAAAGTTCTCCTCGATTCTCTTGGAGATCTATTTGATGTAACTCTTCTTTTGCGGTGTGTTTGTCGAGATCCGATGAATTGTGGGTTTATGATCAAGATTATCTATGAACAATATTTGAATCTCCTCTGAATTCTTTTATGTATGATTGGTTATCTTTGCAAGTCTCTTCGAATTATCAGTTTGGTTTGGCCTACTAGATTGATCTTTCTTGCAATGGGAGAAGTGCTTAGCTTTGGGTTCAATCTTGCGGTGCTCGATCCCAGTGACAGCAGGGGAAATGACACGTATTGTATTGTTGCCATCGAGGATAAAAAGATGGGGTTTATATCGTATTGCATGAGTTTATCCCTCTACATCATGTCATCTTGCTTAAAGCGTTACTATGTTCTTATGAACTTAATACTCTAGATGCATGCTGGATAGCGGTCGATGTGTGGAGTAATAGTAGTAGATGCAAGTAGGAGTCGGTCTACTTGTCACGGACGTGATGCCTATATACATGATCATACCTAGATATTCTCATAACTATGCTCAATTCTATCAATTGCTCGACAGTAATTCGTTTACCCACCGTAATACTTATGCTCTTGAGAGAAGCCACTAGTGAAACCTATGGCCCCCGGGTCTATCTTCCATCATATTAATCTCCCGTTATTTCTATTACCGTTTACCTTGCAATCTTTACTTTTACTCTTTACCATAAAAATACCAAAAATATTATCTTATCATCTCTATCAGATCTCACTCTCGTAAGTGACCGTGAAGGGATTGACAACCCCTTTATCGCGTTGGTTGCGAGGTTCTTATTTGTTTGTGTAGGTGCATGGGACTTGAGCGTGGTCTCCTACTGGATTGATACCTTGGTTCTCAAAAACTGAGGGAAATACTTACGCTACTTTACTGCATCACCCTTTCCTCTTCAAGGGAAAACGAACGCAGTGCTCAAGAGGTAGCAAGAAGGATTTCTGGCGCCGTTGCTGGGGAGTCTACGCACAAGTCAAGACATACCAAGTACCCATCACAAACTCTTATCCCTCGCATTACATTATTTGCCATTTGCCTCTCATTTTCCTCTCCCCCACTTCACCCTTGCCGTTTTTATTCGCCCTCTTTTTCCATTCGCTTTTTTTCGCTTGCCTCTTGTTTGCTTGTGAGTTGGATTGCTTGTTTGCCACGATGGCTCAAGACAATACTAAATTGTGTGACTTTACCAATACCAACAACAATGATTTTCTTAGCACTCCGATTGCTCCTCTTACCGATGCTGAATCTTGTGAAATTAATGCTGCCTTGCTGAATCTTGTCATGAAAGATCAATTCGCCGTCCTTCCTAGTGAAGATGCCGCTACCCATCTAAATAGCTTCGTTGATTTGTGTGATATGCAAAAGAAGAAAGATGTGGACAATGATATTGTTAAATTGAAGCTATTTCCTTTTCCGCTTAGAGATCGTGCTAAAACTTGGTTTTCGTCTTTGCCTAAAAATAGTATTGATTCTTGGAATAAGTGCACAGATGCTTTTATCTCTAAGTATTTTCCTCCCGCTAAAATCATCTCCCTTAGAAACGATATTATGAATTTTTAGCAACTTGATCATGAACATGTTGCACAAGCTTGTGAGAGGATGAAATTGATGATACGTAATTGCCCTACTCATGGTTTGAATTTGTGGATGATTATACAAAAAATTTATGCTGAATTGAATTTTGCTTCTAGAAATCTTTTGGATTCGGCCGCGGGAGGCACTTTTTTGGAAATCACGTTAGGAGAAGCTACCAAACTTCTAGATAATATTATGGTTAATTATTCTCAATGGCACACCGAAAGATCTACTAGTAAAAAGGTTCATGCGATTGAAGAAATTAATGTTTTGAGTGGAAAGATGGAAGAACTTATGAAATTATTTGCTAATAAGAGTGTTTCTTCCGATCCTAATGATATGCCTTTTTCTACCTTGATTTAGAATAATAATGAATCTATGGATGTGAACTTTGTTGGTAGGAACAATTTTGGTAACAACGCTTATAGAGGAAACTTTAATCCTAGGCCGTATCCTCGTAATTCCTCTAATAATTATGGTAATTCCTACAACAACTCTTATGGAAATTTTAATAAGATGCCCTCTGATTTTGAGACTAGTGTTAAAGAATTTATGATTTCCCAAAAGAATTTCAATGCTTTGCTTGAAGAAAAATTGCCTAAGATTGATGAATTGGCTAGGAAGGTGGATAGAACTTCTCTTGATGTTGATTCTTTGAAAATTAGATCTACTCCACCTAAGCATGATATCAATGAGTCTCTCAAATCCATGAGAATTTCCATTGATGAGTGCAAAGAAAGAACCGCTAGGATGCGTGCTAAGAAAGATTGCTTTGTGAAAGCGTGTTCTTCTAGTTTTTATGAGAATAAGGATGAAGATCTAAAAGTTATTGATGTGTCTCCTATTAAATCTTTGTTTTGCAATATGAATCTTGATAATGATGGGACTGAAGATGAGTCAACTTTAGTTAGAAGGCGTCCCAAAAATTCTGAGTTTTTGGATCTTGATGCAAAAATTGGTAAAAGTGAGATTGAAGAGGTCAAAACTTTAGATATCAATGAACCCACTATTTTGGATTTCAAGGAATTTAATTATGATAATTGCTCTTTGATAGATTGTATTTCCTTGTTGCAATCCGTGTTAAATTCTCCTCATGCTTATAGTCAAAATAAAGCTTTTACCAAACATATCGTTGATGCTTTGATGCAATCTTATGAAGAAAAACTTGAGTTGGAAGTTTCTATCACTAGAAAACTTTATGATGAGTGGGAACCTACTATTAAAATTAGAATTAAGGATCATGAATGCTATGCTTTATGTGATTTAGGTGCTAGTGTTTCCACGATTCCAAAAACTTTGTGTGATTTGCTTGGTTTCCGCGAATTTGATGATTGCTCTGTAAACTTGCACCTTGCGGATTCCACTATTAAGAAACCTATGGGAAGAATTAATGATGTTCTTATTGTTGCAAATAGGAACTATGTGCCCGCAGATTTCATTGTTCTTGATATAGATTGCAATCCTTCATGTCCTATTATTCTTGGTAGGCCTTTCCTTAGAACGATTGGTGCAATTATTGATATGAAGGAAGCAAATATTAGATTCCAATTTCCGTTAAGGAAAGGCATGGAACACTTTCCTAGAAAGAAAATAAAATTACCTTATGAATCTATTATGAGAGCTACTTATGGATTGCCTACCAAAGATGACAATACCTAGATCTATCCTTGTTTTTATGCCTAGCTAAGGGCGTTAAACGATAGCGCTTGTTGGGAGGCAACCCAATTTTATTTTAGTTTTTAGTTTTTTTGCTCCTGTTTAGGAATAAATATTTGATATAGTCTCTGGTTAGATTTGTTTTTGTGTTTTAGTTAGTGTTTGTGCCAAGTGAAACCTATAGGATCTTCTTGGATAATAGTTATTTGATCTTGCTGAGAAAGTCAGAAACTTTCTGCTCGCGAAAACAATTGTTTAAAATCACCAGAGCATGATAAATTACCAATTATTTTTGCAGTAGATCAGTACGAACATTGTACAGGTTGTCCTAGGTTTTCAGGATTTTTGGAGTTCCATAAGTTTACGAACAAATCTGATTACTACAGACTGTTCTGTTTTTGACAGAATCTGTTTTTCGTGTGTTGTTTGCTTATTTTGATGAATCTATGGCTAGTAAAATAGTTTATAAACCATATAGAAGTTGGAATACAGTGGGTTTAACTGAAATATAAATAAATAATGAGTTCATTACAGTACTTTGAAGTGGTATTTTGTTTTATTTCGCTAACGGAGCTCACGAGATTTTCTGTTAAGTTTTGTGTTGTGAAATTTTCAAGTTTTGGGTGAAGATTTGATGGATTATGGAACAAGGAGTGGCAAGAGCCTAAGCTTGGGGATGCCCAAGGCACCCCAAGGTAAATCCAAGGACACCAAAAAGCCAAAGCTTGGGGATGCCCCGGAAGGCATCCCCTCTTTCGTCTTCGTCCATCGGTAACTTTACTTGGAGCTATATTTTTATTCACCACATGATAAGTGTTTTGCTTGGAGCGTCTTGTATGATTTGAGTCTTTGCTTTTATTTTACCACAATCATCCTCACTGAATACACTTTTGAGAGACACACATGATCCAGAATTTATTAGAATACTCTATGTGCTTCACTTATATCTTTTGAGCTATATAGTTCTTGCTCTAGTGCTTCATTTATATCTTTTAGAGCACGGCGGTGGTTTGTTTTATAGAAACTATTGTTCTCTCATGCTTCACTTATATTATTTTGAGAGTCCTACAAAACAGCATGGTAATTTGCTTTAATTGTGAAATTAGTCCTAATATGATAGGCATCCAAGATTAGTAAAAACTTTCTTATAAGTGCGTTGAATACTAAGAGAAGTTTGATGCTTGATAATTGCTTTGAGATATGAAGATGGTGATATTAGAGTCATGCTAGTTGAGTGGTTATGAATTTGAGAAATACTTGTGTTAAAGTTTGTGATTCCCGTAGCATGCACGTATGGTGAACCGTTATGTGATGAAGTCGGAGCATGATTTATTTATTGATTGTCTTCCTTATGAGTGGCGGTCGGGGACGAGCGATGGTATTTTCCTACCAATCTACCCCTCTAGGAGCATGCGCGTAATACTTTGTTTTGATAACTAATAGATTTTTGCAACAAGTATATGAGTTCTTTATGACTAATGTTGAGTCCATGGATTATATGCACTCTTATCCTTCCACCATTTCTAGCCTCTCTAATACCACGCACTTTTCGCCGGTATCATACACCCACCATATACCTTCCTCAAAACAGCCACCATACCTACCTATCATGGCATTCCATAGCCATTCCGAGATAAATTGCCATGCAACTTACCACCGTTCCGTTTACTATGACACGCTCCATCATTGTCATATTGCTTTGCATGATCATGTAGTTGACATCGTATTTGTGGCAAAGCCACCATTCATTATCTTCATACATGTCACTCTTGATTCATTGCATATCCCGGTACACCGCCGGAGGCATTCATATAGAGTCTTATTTTGTTCTAAGTATTGAGTTGTAAGTAAATAAAAGTGTGAGGATCATCATTATTAGAGCATTGTCCCAAGTGAGGAAATGATGATGGAGACTATGATTCCCCCACAAGTCGGGATGAGACTCCGGACTAAATAAAAAAAGAGGCCATAAAAAAGAGAGAAAAGGCCCAACCAAAAAAAATGATGAGAGAAAAGAGAGAAGGGACAATGCTACTATCCTTTTTCCTCACTTGTGCTTCAAAGTAGCACCATTATCCTTACGATAGAGAGTCTCTTGTTTTATCACTTTCATATACTAGTGGGAATTTTTCATTATAGAACTTGGCTTGTATATTCCAATGATGGGCTTCCTCAAATTGCCCTAGGTCTTCGTGAGCAAGCAAGTTGGATGCACACCCACTTAGTTTTCATTATTGAGCTTTCATACACTTATAGCTCTAGTGCATCCGTTGCATGGCAATCCCTACTCACTCACATTGATATCTATTAATGGGCATCTCCATAGCCCGTTGATACGCCTAGTTGATGTGAGACTATCTTCTCCTTTTTGTCTTCTCCACAACCACCATTCTATTCCACCTATAGTGCTATATCCACGGCTCACGCTCATGTATTGCGTGAAGATTGAAAAAGTTTGAGAACACCAAAAGTATGAAACGATTGCTTGGCTTGTCATCGGGGTTGTGCAAGATTTAAATATTTTGTGTGGTGAAGATAGAGCATAGCCAGACTATATGATTTTGTAGGGATAACTTTCTTTGGCCATGTTATTTTGAGAAGACATGATTGCTTTATTAGTATGCTTGAAGTATTATTACTTTTATGTTAATATTAAACTTTTATCTTGAATCTTTTGGATCTGAATATGCATACCACAAATAAGAGAATTACATTGAAATTTATGCTAAGTAGAATTCCACATCAAAAATTCTGTTTTTATCATTTACCTACTCGAGGACGAGCAGGAATTAAGCATGGGGATGCTTGGTACGTCTCCAACGTATCTATAATTTTTGATTGTTCCATGCTATTATATATTCTGTTTTGGATGTTTAATGGGCTTTATTATACACTTTTATATTATTTTCGGGACTAACCTATTAACCGGAGGCCCAGCCCAAATTGCTGTTTTGTTTGCCTATTTCAGTGTTTCGAAGGAAAGGAATATCAAACGGAGTCCAAACGGAATGAAACCTTCGCGAACGTGATTTTCGGAACAAACGTGATCCAGAGGACTTGGAGTGGACGTCAAGAAACAAACGAGGAGGCCACGAGGCAGGGGGCACGCCTACCCCCACTACTGGAATTTGCTTATTTGCCGTCTGCCTATTCTTTGCCGTCCGCTGGCGGACGGCAAAGAATCTCTTTGCCGTCAGCTTGCGAAAAACGGATGGCAAAGAACTGGCTGATGGCAAAGAATGTCTTTGCCATCAGCCAATTCTTTGCCGTCTGCTAGCGGACGGCAAAGAATCTTTGCCGTCGGCTGGCGGACGGCAAAGAGAGAGGTGGGCCCCACTAACGAGCTGTTTAGAAAAAAACTAACGGCCCCCCTCTTTGCCGTCCGCTAGCAGACGGCAAAGAAAGTGGCCAAGCTAACGCCCGTTAGCTAGGATCTTTGCCGTCTGCTGGCGGATGGCAAAGAACCGTGCCCTAACTAAAATCAACATCGACGCCCGCCTGCGCCCCACATCTGTCCCTCTCTCTCTCCGCCCGCGCCCGAGCCGCCGCCGCCCCGCACCATCCCGTCCCCGTGCCGCCGCCGCCCCGCACCATCCCGCCCCCATGCCGCCGCCGCCCCGCGCCACCCCCGTCGCCGCGCCGCCCCAGCAGCCCTGGTGACCCCCTTCCTGCCCCAGCAGCCCCGGTGACCCCCTTCCCCGTCCCGCGCCATCCCCGTCGTCGCGCCACGCCGCCCGTCCCCGAGCCGCCGCCGCCCCACGCCACCCACGTCGCCGCAGCACCCCCTCCTCCACCCCAGCGGCCCCGGCGCCCCTCTGCTCCACCACCGCAGCCGCCCCGCCACTCCAGCGCTCCCTCCTCCACCCGGCGGCCCCGGCGCCCCTCTGCTCCACCACCGTGGCCTCCCCGCCACTCCGGCGCCCCCTCCTCCACCCCAGCGGCCCCGGCGCCCCTCTGCTCCACCACCGCAGCCGCCCTGCCGCTCCGGCGCTCCCTCCTCCACCCGGCGGCCCCGGCGCCCCTCTGCTCCACCACCGTGGCCTCCCCGCCACTCCGGCGCCCCCTCCTCCACCCGGCCGCCCCGGCGCCCCTCTCCTCCACCACCGCGGCCACCCCACCCCTCCGGTGCCCCCTCCTCCACCCGGTGAGATCTCTTGTTTTTTTCTGTTTTTGTTTCTGTATTTTAAGTTTAGTTTAGGTTTATTTTAGGTTTGGTTTAGTTTAGGTTTACTTTAGTTTAGGTTTAGAGCATAGATAGCATCTTCTCTACTATAATTGTGTATAATCTCAATTCTAACTAGTAGTCTTATTAGTTAGTACATTATGCTTTTTATGTGTCATTTAAATAATGTAGTGCCAGATTTCTCAACTCATTGCCATATAATGAATTATTATTGTTATATTATTAATAGATGATGGAACAAAAACTATTTCCCTTCAAAGTGAAAAATCTTTCAGTGAAGTAAATATTAGTGCACGAGTTATTTTATATACAAGAAAAAAAATTTGCATGTCGTGGTAGAATTAGTATTTGTCATAAATGAATTCAAATGCATTTCCAATAGAAAATGTAATACACATATCTAGTGAACTGTAAACGAAAGTTATCCACAGACTCCTTGTAGGGGTTGTATAAAATATTATGAAACTAATAGTGAGAAGAGCAAAAGCTTTCCTCAAATTCCTTTGCATATATTCAAATTCATCAATCAGCAACACTCGAATTAGTTTAATTTGAGAAAACAACAAGGCATGCATATTGCTTATGGAATCTGTCGTAAGAGGCAAACTATACCCGTCTTTTCCTTTTCTTTTTTGCGGAAAGGCAAACTATACATTCTGATTTGCATACAAAGTAAATTGATTTTACGACACTACACCCTTAGTTTCCGATTTGAGGTTTGTTTGTTTGCTTGGTGTGTGGCACCTAGAGCCACCTAAAATATGGTGCAACTATGATTTGTTGCCACAAGTATTCCAATGTGATCACACCAGAAGGAACTTTAGGTTTAGTTTTGGTTAAGAAGAAAGAAGAAAGATGAAAAAAAGAAGAAGATAAAGAGGAGAAAGAAGAAGTGTATTTTCCCCTATTTTTAGATTACTATGCTCTTTTTTTCAACATTTTCAGTTTTCTTTCATGTCTAAAGAAATCCCTAGTTTTGAAGGGTGCCAATTGCCATTGCCAACTAACCTACCAAATTAACTAAGTGTTGTTGATGTTGTTGAGCACAAGTGCATTGCTTTTTTTTCTCAGTTTTCTTTCATGTCTAGAAACTTGGCTCTATGTTTATAGATATGCTTCTAGCTAGATACTAATTGGTCTCTTCTGCTGCTTATTAGAGATGGGGGGAGGCCGTCACCGCTGTCTCCGCTCTGCCACACCGAAGTACGAGTTGGATGCTTTCGAGTTCTTCAGTATCATACTTGGGACTTCCTCCAAGAGGCAGGTATATAGAAGGAGAGATCTCCCCTTCACCCATCTCATTATGATAACTCTGTTGTTTGCTACATCACTCCTTGTCCCAAACTGCAGAGGCTGCCTGACACTTATATGAACATGCTGGGTGAAGATCCGCCAAATAATGTGAAGCTGCGACAGGCCGGCAGCGGGGTTCGCAGGCTGTGGGACGTGGAGTTGGTGATCAAGGAGGGCCACATGTACCTGTGTCATGGCTGGGAGAAGTTCTACCGTGCCTACGACATGCGGCTGGGGTACTTCCTTCTCTTCAGGCACGACGACGACGCCAACATGCTCATCGTGAAGGTGTTCAACGCGACTATGTGTCGCATGCGCTACGCTGACGACGATGATGCCGGTACGTTCTGCCTCTTCTTATTCCTCTACATTTGGCTTTGTCTTGCATCGATTGTTAACGGTCATTAATTGTTGCATTTGGACAGGCAATGGGAGCAGCAGCAGCGACACTGGCTACAGCCAAAGCAGCAGCGATTCTGGCTGTAGGAAAAGCAACATCGATTCTGGCTGTAGCAAAAGCAGTAGCGATTCGGGCTGCAGCAAAGACAGCAAGGAGGATGATCCGGAATGGAGTGGGGAAGAAGAGGAGCAGAGTGGGCATCAGGCTGAGGATGACGTCCTAGCGATGGTGGTGGCCAACCAAGGGCAGGAGATGGTGGTGGCGCACCATGGGCAAGAGATGGTGGTGGCTGAGGATGACCTAGCGATGGTGGTGGCGCCGGCGATCCCACAGCTGGGCGACATGACCACACCAATTGTGGTAGAAGACTACATCCCACTGCCTCCACCGCCTCCAGCGCCTCGCCGCTCTTGGCGCATCAGGCTGAGGAAGGAGAAGGAGAAGAACAATGAGAACTGAACTATGTCAGGTATGTCAGATCTCCAAAATGATCTATATATAGTTTGCTCTAATATGCTTAGTTACCTATGTTAGCTCTAATATGCTTAGTTACATATGTTAGCTCTAATATGCTAAGTTATCTCTACCATGCTTAGTTTCCTATAGGTTAGCTCCAAAATTACTTATGTTAGCACAAAATGACCAAGTTTACATAATAAGCTTATAGTCTTCTTCTTCTTCTTCTTCTTCTTCTTCCAAAATGACATAAGTTAGCTATAAGTTAGCTCTAATATAATTAGTTCACTCAAAGATGGCATAATTAGCTAGGTTGGCTCCATTTTACCTAAGTTGGCTCTAATATGCTAAGTTATCTCTAATATGCTTAGTTTCCTATAGGTTAACTCCAAAATTACTTATGTTAGCACAAAATGACCAAGTTTATATAATAAGCTTAATTATAGTCTTCTTCTTCTTCTTCTTATTCTTATTATTATTATTATTATTATTA
Organism: Triticum aestivum; assembly: GCF_018294505.1. Classification (NCBI taxonomy): domain Eukaryota; kingdom Viridiplantae; phylum Streptophyta; class Magnoliopsida; order Poales; family Poaceae; genus Triticum; species Triticum aestivum. The sequence continues at coordinate 100,609,716 of NC_057811.1, forward strand.
TTATTATTATTATTATTATTATTATTATTATTCTTCTTCTTCTTCTTCTTCTTCTAGTCTTCTTCTAGTATTCTTCTAGTCTTCTTCTTCTTCTTCTTCTTCTTCTTCTTCTTCATTTTCTTCTAGGTTAGCTCCATTTTACTTAAGTATGCTTATTTCTTATAGTCTTCTTCTTCTTCTTCTTCTTCTTCTTCTTCTTCATTTTCTTCTTCTTTTTCTAACATCTTGTTTATCATTTTGCAGATTTGATTTAATTCACGGAAGCTTGCATGGATGGAGTGCTTCTTTTCCATTTGTGCTTTTATTTTGTATCAATGAACTTGCATGGTTGGAACTTGTTATATGGATGGATGGACAACGGTGTAGGATGAATAATGTGAAACTTTTGTAATATGTAAGGATGGAACTATATATGTGTTGGTTATGTATGTATATATGATGAAACTTGTGTGTTGGATATGCTTGTTGTGTATATATGTGAATTGCTGTGTATATCTCTGTATATCTATGAATTGCTGTCAAATTGAATGAATTAAATTAAAAACAGGGCTGTACAAGCTCTTTGCCGTCTGCCACCGACGACAACAGGCTCTTTGCCGTCTGCCACCGATGGCAACGGGCTCTTTGCCGTCCGCCGCGGACGGCAAATAAGCCACGTGGCAACCACCTGTGCTTCCTGGCAGCTGACCCATTTGGTCAGTTTGCCTACAGTGGCAGACGGCAAAGGCTTGAAGCTCTTTGCCGTCAGCCGCGGACGGCAAAGGCTGCCGTTAGACGCCTAACGGACTAACAACGAATTTATTGCCATCGGCTTTCTTTGCCGTCCGCCGCTGTTGGCAAAGGCCCCTTTGCCGTCCGCTTCAGAAAGCAGACGGCAAAGAAGCTCTTTACCGTAGCCTACTTTGCCGGAGCCTTTTGCCGTCCGCGGCGGACGGCAAAGCTCTTTGCCGTCCGCCAACCTTGCCTTTGCCGTCCGCCGTGGCGGACGGCAAAGTAGCAGATTCCTGTAGTGCCCCCTGGGTGCACCCTCCACCCTCGTGGGCCCCTCGTAGCTCTCCTGACCGACCTCCTTCGCCTATATATACTCATATACCCTGGAAACATCAGATACGGAGCCAAAACCCTATTTCCACCACCGCAACCTTCTGTACCCGTGAGATCCCATCTTGGGGCCTTTTTCGGCGCTCCGCCGGAGGGGGCATTGATCACGGAGGGCTTCTACATCAACACCATAGCCTCTTCGATGATGTGTGAGTAGTTTACCTCAGACCTTCGAGTCCATAGTTATTAGCTAGATGGCTTCTTCTCACTCTTTGGATCTCAATGCAAAGTTCTCCTCGATTCTCTTGGAGATCTATTTGATGCAACTTTTCTTTTGCGGTGTGTTTGTCGAGATCCGATGAATTGTGGGTTTATGATCAAGATTATCTATGAACAATATTTGAATCTCCTCTGAATTCTTTTATGTATGATTGGTTATCTTTGCAAGTCTCTTCGAATTATCAGTTTGGTTTGGCCTACTAGATTGATCTTTCTTGCAATGGGAGAAGTGCTTAGCTTTGGGTTCAATCTTGCGGTGCTCGATCCTAGTGACAGCAGGGGAAACAACACGTATTGTATTGTTGCCATCGAGGATAAAAAGATGGGGTTTATATCATATTGCATGAGTTTATCCCTCTACATCATGTCATCTTGCTTAAAGCGTTACTCCGTTCTTATGAACTTAATACTCTAGATGCATGCTGGATAGCGGTCGATGTGTGGAGTAATAGTAGTAGATGCAGGCAGGAGTCGGTCTACTTGTCACGGACGTGATGCCTATATACATGATCATACCTAGATATTCTCATAACTATGCTCAATTCTATCAATTGCTCGACAGTAATTCGTTTACCCACCGTAATACTTATGCTCTTGAGAGAAGCTACTAATGAAACCTATGGCCCCCGGGTCTATCTTCCATCATATTAATCTCCCGTTATTTCTATTACCGTTTACCTTGCAATCTTTACTTTTACTCTTTACCATAAAAATACGAAAAACATTATCTTATCATCTCTATCAGATCTCACTCTCGTAAGTGACCGTGAAGGGATTGACAACCCCTTTATCGTGTTGGTTGCGAGGTTCTTATTTGTTTGTGTAGGTGCGTGGGACTTGAGCGTGGTCTCCTACTGGATTGATACCTTGGTTCTCAAAAACTGAGGGAAATACTTACGCTACTTTACTGCATCACCCTTTCCTCTTCAAGGGAAAACGAACGCAGTGCTCAAGAGGTAGCAAGAAGGATTTCTGGCGCCGTTGCCGGGGAGTCTACGCACAAGTCAAGACATACCAAGTACCCATCACAAACTCTTATCCCTCGCATTACATTATTTGCCATTTGCCTCTCATTTTCCTCTCCCCCACTTCACCCTTGCCGTTTTTATTCGCCCTCTTTTTCCGTTCGCTTTTTTCGCTTGCCTCTTGTTTGCTTGTGAGTTGGATTGCTTGTTTGCCACAAAGGGGATCGTAGCGAAGCAGTGGGCGTTGGTTTCGTTGGATTTGGACAAACGAGTAAAAAGTAGTGATCGTTTGAAACAAAGGGACTAATCTGTAAAAATAATAATTACATCTAGGTCCCTGGCCGAAATTTAAAAAGAAAAAGAAAAACTCTACCGAACGAACATTCGTTACAGAGACTAACCTAGCGAAAACCATTCGTTATAAACCTAAACTAGTGAGCATTTGCTAACTAACTAGGTTAAATAAGAAAAACCGATTTTAAAAGAAAAACTGAATATGAAAATAAACGGGATCGGGGTTATACCGGTTCCGCCGGCTCAGTGAGAAAAACCAACGGCGTCGAACGGCGACAGTGCGGCAGCGGCGTTGGGGCGGCGACGTTGGCGGCGGGCGACGGCGGCAGCTACGCGGGGCGGCGCGGGCTAACCGAGGCGCGGTAGCGGCGGCGTCGGATCTTGTCAACGACGGTGGCGGTTGGCGAGAAGTGCGGCGGCGACGCGGTGGTTCGCGAGGACGGCGACGCGGCAGGAAGGAGGAGCGGGCGGGGCGGCTCCGCTATTTAAGGGCGGCGGGGCGAGGTGGTGGCGTGGGCGAGGGGGCAGAGTGGCGAGGGGAGGCCGGGCGGTGCACGGCGGTTGCCGGCGTCGTACGGGGCTCGGTCTCCCGTGGGAGGTCGGTGACGACGCGACTGGGCTGGGCCTGGCTGTCTAGGTGGGCCGGCCCAGTCGGAGGAAGGATTTTTTTATAAACATTTTTTTAACAGAGAGAAAAAGAAAATAAATTAAAATATTGTATAGGCATATAATATATCAAAATTTTCAGAAAAATATTTTCTACAACATGAACATTTTCCTAGCATCAAATAAAATCCACAGAAGTTCAAATAATTCAAACAGTGCTACAGCTCTAATAAAATCCAATAAAACATCCTTTTGAAAATACCAAAATGACTTCAAATTTATTTCTCTCCAATTTTCTACTGTAGGGAATCATGTTACCCTATTTTCCATATGTTTTATTTTTGGAGAAAAATAATTTGAATAAAATCCAAATAACTCCAAATTGAAAATAAGTTTCAAAGTGGCTTTGAATTCTTTGAAACCTCCAACTCATATTTCATATGTTTTGAAGAAGTCATTTTATCTTCTCTCGTGAAAATCATTGAGTTGCTTAAAGTTTCTGAATTTGAAAATAGTTCCAAATGAAAATTCAAATATTTTCAAATACCCTTTTCATTTAATTAAATGGAAGAAGTCATGTCATGTTCTCTCTAGGGTTTTGTATTTGAAAAGAATTTGAATTCACGGAGATCAAAATGCAAAATGAAAGTTTGGGAAAGTCGTTTTATTCCCTCTCATTTAACTTTCAAAAGGTTTCGAATTTCACTGAATTTCACACAATCAATCAAACAATCAATCAAATCTATCTATTTATTATAACATTCCAAAATTTAGAATTTTGGGATGTTACAACTTTGTTCTCATACATGGATCCCATCTCAGATTTCATGGCCTCAAGCCATTTTGCGGAATCTGGGCTCACCATCGCTTCTTCATAGTTCGTAGGTTCGCCATGGTCAAGTAACATGACTTCCAGAACAGGATTACCGTACCACTCTGGTGCAGATCTTACTCTGGTTGACCTACGAGGATCGGTACTAACTTGATCTGAAGTTTCATGATCAATATCATTAGCTTCCTCACTAATTGTTGTAGGTGTCACAGGAACCGGTTTCTGTGATGAACTACTATCCAATAAGGGAGCATGTACAGTTACCGCATCAAGTTCTACTTTCCTCCCACTCACTTCTTTCGAGAGAAACTCCTTCTCAAGAAAGGATCCTTTCTTAGCAACGAATGTTTTGCCTTCGGATCTGTGATAGAAGGTGTACCCAACAATTTCCTTTGGGTATCCTATGAAGACACATTTATCCAATTTGGGTTCAAGCTTATCAGGTTGAAGCTTTTTCACATAAGCATCGCAACCCCAAACTTTAAGAAATGACAACTTTGTTTCTTGCCAGTTCATAAGGCGTCGTCTCAACGGATTTTGATGGTTCCCTATTTAACGTGAATGCAGCCGTCTCTAAAGCATAACCCCAAAACGATAGCGGTAAATCAGTAAGAGACATCATAGATCGCACCATATCTAGTAAAGTACGATTACGACGTTCGGACACACCATTACGCTATGGTGTTCCGGGTGGCGTGAGTTGCGAAACTATTCCGCATTGTTTCAGATGAAGACCAAACTCATAACTCAAATATTCTCCTCCACGATCAGATTCTAGAAACTTTATTTTCTTGTTACGATGATTTTCCACTTCACTCTGAAATTATTTGAACTTTTCAAATGTTTCAGACTTATGTTTCATTAAGTAGATATACCCATATCTGCTCAAATCATCTGTGAAGGTGAGAAAATAACGATACCGGCCACGAGCCTCAATATTCATCGGACCACATACATCAGTATATATGATTTCCAACAAATCTGTTGCTCGCTCCATTGTTCCGGAGAACGGCGTTTTAGTCATCTTGCCCATGAGGCATGGTTCGCAAGTACCAAGTGATTCATAATCAAGTGATTCCAAAAGTCCATCAGTATGGAGTTTCTTCATGCGCTTTACACCAATATGACCCAAACGGCAGTGCCACAAATAAGTTGCACTATCATTATCAACTCTGCATCTTTTGGCTTCAACATTATGAATATGTGTATCACTACTATCGAGATTCAACAAAAATAGACCACTCTTCAAGGGTGCATGACCATAAAAGATATTACTCATATAAATAGAACAACCATTATTCTTAGATTTAAATGAATAACCGTTTCGCATCAAACAAGATCCAGATATAATGTTCATGCTCAACGCTGGCACCAAATAACAATTATTCAGGTCTAAAACTAATCCCGAAGGTAGATGGCGTGCCGACGGCGACCACATCGACTTTGGAACCATTTCCCATGCGCATCGTCACCTCGTCCTTAGCCAATCTTCGCTCAATCCGTAGTCCCTGTTTTGAGTTACAAATATTAGCAACCGAACCAGTATCAAATACCCAGGTGCTACTACGAGCTTTAGTAAGGTACACATCAATAACATGTATATCACATATACCTTTGTTCACCTTGCCATCCTTCTTATTCGCCAAATACTTGGGGCAGTTCCGCTTCCAGTGACCAGTCTGTTTGCAGTAGAAGCACTCAGTCTCAGGCTTAGGTCCAGACTTAGGTTTCTTCTCCTGAGCAGCAACTTGTTTGCTGTTCTTCTTGAAGTTCCCCTTCTTCTTCCCTTTACCCCTTTTCTTGAAGCTGGTGGTCTTGTTGACCATCAACACTTGATGCTCTTTCTTGATTTCTACCTCCGCAGCCTTTAGCATTGCGAAGAGCTCGAGAACTGTCTTATCCATCCCTTGCATATTATAGTTCATCACGAAGCTCTTGTAGCTTGGTGGCAGTGATTGAAGAATTCTGTCAATGACACTATCATCCGGAACATTAACTCCTAGTTGAATCAAGTGGTTATTATACCCAGACATTTTGACTATATGTTCACTGACAGAACTATTCTCCTCCATCTTGCAGCTGTAGAATTTATTGGAGACTTCATATCTCTCAATCCGGGCATTTTCTTGAAATATTAACTTCAACTCCTAGAACATCTCATATGCTCCATGCCGTTCAAAACGTTGTTGAAGTCCCGGTTCTAAGCCTTAAAGCGTGGCACACTGAACTATCGAGTAGTCATCAGCTTTGCTCTGCCAAATGTTCTTAACGTCATCAGTTGCATCTGCAGCAGGCCTGGCACCCAGCGGTGCTTCCAGGACGTAATTCATCTGTGCAGCAATGAGGATAATCCTCAAGTTACGGACCCAGTCCGGGTAAATGCTACCATCATCTTTCAACTTTGCTTTCTCAAGGAACGCATTAAAATTCAATGGAACAACAACACGGGCCATCTATCTACAACAACATAGACAAGCAAAATACTATCACGTACTAAGTTCATGATAAATTTAAGTTCAATTAATCATATTACTTAAGAACTCCCACTTAGATAGACATCTCTCTTATCATCTAAGTGATCACGTGATCCAAATCAACTAAACCATAACCGATCATCATGTGAAATGGAGTAGCTTTCAATGGTGAACATCACTATGTTGATCATATCTACTATATGATTCACGATCGACCTTTCGGCCTCAGTGTTCCGAGGCCATATCTGCATATGCTAGGCTCGTCAAGTTTAACCCGAGTATTTCTGCGTGTGCAAAACTGGCTTGCACCCGTTGTATGTGAACGTAGAGCTTATCACACCCGATCATCACGTGGTGTCTCGTGATAACCCACAAGTATAGGGGATCGCAACAATTTTCGAGGGTAGAGTATTCAACACAAATTTATTGATTCGACACAAGGGGAGCCAAAGAATATTCTCAAGTATTAGCAATTGAGTTGTCAATTCAACCACACCTGGATAACTTAGTATCTGCAGCAAAGTATTTAGTAGCAAAGTAATATGGTAGTAATGGTAACGGTGGCAAAAGTAACAGTGATAGTTTTGTAGTGATTGTAACAGTAGCAACGGAAAATTAAATAAGCGAAGAACAATATGTGAAAACCTCGTAGGCATTGGATCGGTGATTGAGAATTATGTCGGATGCGATTATTCATGCAACAGTTATAACATAGGGTGACACAGAACTAGCTCCAATTCATCAATGTAATGTAGGCATGTATTCCGAATATAGTCATATGTGCTGATGGAAAAGAACTTGCATGACATCTTTTGTCCTACCCTCCCGTGGCAGCGGGGTCCTAATGGAAACTAAGGGATATTAAGGCCTCCTTTTAATAGAGGACCAGACCAAAGCATTAACACATAGTGAATACATGAACTCCTCAAACTACGGTCATCATCGGGAGTGGTCCCGATTATTGTCACTTCGAGGTTGCCGGATCATAACACATAGTAGGTGACTATAGACTTGCAAGATAGGATCAAGAACTCACATATATTCATGAAAACATAATAGGTTCAGATCTGAAATCATGGCACTTGGGCCCTAGTGACAAGCATTAAGCATAGCGAAGTCATAGCAACATCAACCTCAGAACATAGTGGGTACTAGGGATCAAACCCTAACAAAACTAACTCGATTACATGATAAATCTCATCCAACCCATCACCGTCCAGCAAGCCTATGATGGAATTACTCACGCACGGCGGTGAGCATCATGAAATTGGTGATGGAGGATGGTTGATGATGACGATGGCGACGGATTCCCCTCTCCGGAGCGCCGAACGGACTCCAGATCAGCCCTCCCAAGAGAGATTAGGGCTTGGCGGTGGCTCTGTATCGTAAAACGCAATGAATCCTTCTCTCTGATTTTTTTCTCCATGAACGTTAATATATAGAGTTGGAGTTGAGGTCGGTGGAGCACTAGGGCCCCACGAGGCAGGGGGCGCGCCCAGGGGGTAAGCGCGCCCCCACCCTCGTGGACAGGGTGTGGGCCCCCTGGCCTTGATTCTTTCGCCAGTACTTTTTATTAGTTCCAAAAATAATCTCCGTTGATTTTCAGGTCATTCCGAGAACTTTTATTTCTGCACAAAAATAACACCATGGCAATTCTGCTGAAAACATCGTCAGTCCGGGTTAGTTCCATTCAAATCATGCAAGTTAGAGTCCAAAACAAGGGCGAAAGTGTTTGGAAAAGTAGATACGGCGGAGACGTATCAACTCCCCAAGCTTAAACCTTTGCTTGTCCTCAAGCAATTCAGTTGATATACTGAAAGTGATAAAGAAAAACATTTACAAACTCTGTTTGCTCTTGTTGTTGTAAATATGTAAAGCCAACATTCAAGTTTTCAGCAAAGATTATGAAATAACCATATTCACAATAACACTTAGGTCTCATGTTTACTCATGTCAATGGCATAATCAACTAGCGAGCAATAATAATAAATCTCGGATGACAACACTTTCTCAAAACAATCATGATATGATATAACAAGATGGTATCTCGCTAGCCCTTTCTGAGACCGCAAAACATAAATGCAGAGCACCTTTGAAGATCAAGGACTGACTAAACATTGTAATTCATGGTGAAAGAGATCCAGTCATAGTTATACTCCATATAAATTAATAGTAATGGATGCAAATGACAGCGGTGCTCTCCAGCTGATGCTTTTTAATAAGAGGGTGATGACTCAACATAAAAGTAAATAGATAGGCCCTTCGCAGAGGGAAGCAGGGATTTGTAGAGGTGCCAGAGCTCGATTTTTGAAATAAAGATAAATAATATTTTGAGCGGCATACTTTCATTGTCAACATAATAACCGAGAGATCTCGATATCTTCCATGCTACTCACATTATAGGCGGTTCCCAAATAGAATGGTAAAGTTTATACTCCCCATCCACCAACAAGCATAAATCCATGGCTTGCTCGAAACAACGAGTGCCTCCAACTAACAAGAGTCCCGGGGGAGTTTTGTTTGCAATTATTTCGATTTGATTTGCATAAAGCATGGGACTGGGCATCCCGGTGACCAGCCATTTTCTCGTGAGTGAGGAGCGGAGTCCACTCCTCTTGAGAATAACCCGCCTAGCATGGAAGATACAGACAACCCTAGTTGATACATGAGCTATTCGAGCATACAAAATAGAATTTCATTTGAAGGTTTAGAGTTTGGCGCATACAAATTTACTTGGAACGGCAGGTAGATACCGCATATATAGGAAGGTCTAGTGGACTCATATGGAATAACTTTGGGGTTTATGGGAGTGGATGCACAAGCAGTATTCATGCTTAGTACAAGTGAATGCTAGAAAAAGACTTGGAAGCGACCAACTAGAGAGCGACAACAGTCATGAACATGCATTAAAATTAATAAACATTGAGTGCAAGCATGAGTAGGATATAATCCACCATGAACATAAATATCGTGAAGGCTATGTTGATTTTGTTTCAACTACATGTGTGAACATGTGCCAAGTCAAGTCACTTGAATCATTCAAAGGAGGATACCACCTCATCATACCACATCACAACCATTTTAATAGCATGTTGGCACGCAAGGTAAACCATTATAAACAACTAGCAAATTAAGCATGGCACAAGCAACTATAATCTCTAATTGTCATTGCAAACATGTTTATTCATAATAGGCTGAATCAGGAACGATGAACTAATCATATTTACAAAAACAAGAGAGGTCGAGTTCATACCAGCTTTTCTCATCTCAATCGGTCCATCATATATCGTCATTATTGCCTTTCACTTGCACGACCGAACGATGTGTATAATAATAATAGTGCACATGCATTGGACTAAGCTGGAATCTGCAGGCACCTGACACACAGGAGAAGACAAGATAATATGGGCTCTTGGTTAAATCAACAATAATGCATATAAGAGCCACTTCAATGTTTTCATTTTGGTCTTCTCCTCTTGACCCCCAAAGAAAAATAAAATAAAACTATTTACACGGGAAAGCTCCCAACAGGCAAAAGAAGAACAAGAAATCTTTTTGGGTTTTCTTTTTAATTATCACTACACAAGCGTGGAAAGTAAACTAGCTAAAAGCTACAACTAATTCTTTTTGTTTTTCTTAAGGTTTATCAAACACACAAGAAGAAAGCGAGAAAAAGAGCATAAACTAGCATGGATAATACAGTGAAAAAGTATGAGCACCGACAACTAGCATGAGTGTGTGAATATGAATGTAATGTCGGTGAGAAATACATACTCCCCCAAGCTTAGGCTTTTGGCCTAAGTTGGTCTATGGCCATGGCTGGCCCGGTGGATATCCAAAGTTATAGTTGGGGTCGTACTGAGATGCAGCGGCTATTGCCTCATGAGCTGCTTCTTAGAGGCGGGCTATCTCCGTCCTCCTCTTATACTCGTTCTCCTCCTCCCTGGTTATAATAAATCTCCCTTTTGTCTGAAAGTCAAAGAAAGTAGGAGCAGGGAGAGCAACATGGAAAATGCGGCGCCTGTCAAACATTAGTCGGTAGTGGAGAGGTTGTTCATTCCTCTCAATAAACTGGTGGCGAACCATAGCCTCATATCCTAGATAAGTGGGATGCAATTCCATATCATTTTCTTGTATGGGTATCTCAAGAAAATTAGCCACACGGGTTGCATAAATTCCCCCCAAAAAGTCTTCACTTAAAGCATTATTATGCAACCTCCGTGCAACAATAGCCCCCAAGTTATATTGTTTATCTCCTAAAACAGCACTTCTGAGAACACTAAGATCAGGCACACACATGTGACATGCTTCATCCTTACTGTTTATGCACCTACCTATGAAGAGAGCAAAATAGTGTATAGCAGGAAAATGAATGCTCCCTATGGTAGCTTGTGTTACATCTCTAGACTCCCCCAGTGTAATACTAGCAAGAAAATCTCTAAACTCAGATTTGCGAGGTTCACTAATACTACCCCATTGTGGAAGTTTGCAAGCAGTACTAAAATCCTCTAAGTCCATAGTGTAAGATTGGCCATAGATATCAAATAGGACAATGTGAGAATTACGTGAAGATGAAAATTTGAACCTTCTCACAAAGGAATCAGTTAGGTGATAGTATTGATGGCACTTATCTTGCATGAAGCCCTCGAGTTCTGCATTACGCACATATGCGTCAAATTCCTCTTTAATTCCTGCTTGGACCATGAAATCTTCTGACGGCCATTCACAAGGCCGCACTTGAGCGTCCCTCGGTGGTTCATCGTCCGCATCGCGTATTGCGGGCCCGGGTCCTTGCTTCCTTGAAGAACCACCTTGATACATTTTCCTAAACATATTTCTTTCTCTGAAAAATTTCTGAAATTTTTAGTAACTCAAAATAAAAGTGAACCAAACTCAACAAAATTGATAACAACTACTCCCACAAGTGTATATCATGCATTAGAACTACTTGGGACCATATAAATTTGACATGCAAGATCAAGAATAGGGTCACCTAAGCAGCAAAAATTTGCAATGAATAAAGCACTAGAACAAAAACTAATTGGACCATTGGAGGAGTCACATACCGAAGAACAATCCCCCAAAGCAGTTTTGTGAGTGGAGCTTTGAGCAAGGAGATCAAAAATCGTAGCAAAATGACCAAGAACTCGTGCTTGAGCTGGTTGGTGATTTTTTGGGAGGAATAAGGAGTGTGTGGTGGCTGGAATAAGTGGAGGGGAGCCACCATGGGCCCACGAGGCAGGGGGCGGGCCCGGGGGGTGGGCGCGCCCTGGACCCTCGTGGCCAGGTGCTAGCTCCCCCTGATGTGTTCTCAGTGCCAGATATTCTTAAATATTCTAGAAAAAAATCATATTTCATTTTCGGGGCATTTGGAGAACTTTTATTTTCGGGGTATTTTTTATTGCACGGATAATTTAGGAAACAGACAGAAAATACTATTTTTGCTTTATTTAATCTAAATAACAGAAAGTAAAAGGAGGGTACAGAAGGTTGTGCTTTCTAACTTCATCCATCTCATGCTTATCAAAAGGAATCTACTAACAAGGTTGATCAAGCTTGTTAACAAACTCATTCCGAATAACATGGAACCGGTGAAATTTCGAATAACACTATGTTACCTCAACAGGGATATGCACATCACCAACAATAAGAATATCATATCTCTTTTTTACAGTAGGAAGAGGAAATTCAAAACCTCCAATAGTAATTGATGGAATTTTTCCAATAGAATTGATACTGTGGACTTGAGGTTGTTTCCTCGGAAAGTGTACCGTATGCTCATTACCATTAACATGAAAAGTGACATTGCCTTTATTGCAATCAATAACAGCCCCTTCAGTATTCAAAAAGGGTCTTCCAAGAATAATAGACATATTATCGTCCTCGGGAATATCAAGAATAACAAAGTCCGTTAAAATAGTAACGTTTGCAACTATAACAGGCACATCCTCACAAATACCGACAGGTATAGCAGTTGATTTATCGGCCATTTGCAAAGATATTTCAGTAGGTGTCAACTTATTCAAATCAAGTCTACGATATAAAGATAGAGGCATAACACTAACACCGGCTCCAAGATCACATAAAGCAGTTCTAACATAGTTTCTTTTAATGGAGCATGGTATAGTTGGTACTCCGGGATCTCCAAGTTTCTTAGGTATTCCACCCTTAAAGGTATAATTAGCAAGCATGGTGGAAATTTCAGCTTCCGGTATCTTTCTCTTATTAGTAACAATATCTTTCATATACTTAGCATAAGGATTCATTTTAAGCATATCAGTCAAACGCATACGCAAGAAGATAGGTCTAATCATTTCAGCAATGCGCTCAAAATCCTCATCATCCTTTTTCTTGGATGGTTTAGGAGGAAAAGGCATGGGTTTCTGAACCCATGGTTCTCTTTCTTTACCGTGCTTCCTAGCAACAAAGTCTCTCTTTCATAATGTTGATTCTTTGATTGTGGGTTATCAAGATCAATAGCAGGTTCAATTTCTACATCATTGTTATTGCTAGGTTGAGCATCAACAGGAACATCATCATTAACATTATCACTAGGTTCATGTTCATTAACAGATTGTGTTTCAGCATCAGAGATAGAAATATCATTGGGATTCTCAGGTGTGTCAACAATAGGTTCACTAGAAGCATGCAAAGTCCTATCATTTTTCTTTTTCTTCCTTTTCGAAGGACTAGGTGCATCAACATTAGTTCTCTGAGAATCTTGCTCAATTCTCTTAGGGTGGCCTTCAAGATACAAGGGTTCCTGAGTCACTTTACCTCCTCTAGTTGCAACTCTAACAGCAAAGTCATTATTCTTACTATTCAATTCATTGAGCAAATCATTCTGAGCTTTAAGTACCTGTTCTAGTTGAGTGGTAACCATAGAAGCATGTTTACTAATGAGTTTAAGTTCACCTTTAACTCTAGACATATAATCACCCAAGTGTTCAATCATATAAGCATTGCATTTCAGTTGTCTAACAAAATAAGCATTAAAATCTTCTTGCTTAACCATAAAGTTATCAAACTCATCCAAACATTGGCTAGCAAACTTAATAGGAGGGATTTCAGCTTTATCATATCTATAGAGAGAGTTTACCTTTACTACCTGTGTCGGGTTATCAAGACTGTGTGTTTCTTCAATAGGTGATGAATTAAGACCATGTATTTCTTCAACAGGAGGTAAATTCTTAACATCTTCAGATTTTATACCCTTTTCTTTCATAGATTTCTTTGCCTCTTGCATATCTTCAGGACTGAGAAATAGAATACCCCTTTTCTTCGGAGTTGGCTTAGGAGTTAGTTCAGGAAGTGTCCAATTATTTTCATTGGTCAACATATTATTCAATAGAATTTCAGCTTGATCAACCGTTCTTTCCCTGAAAACACAACCAACACAACTATCCAGGTGGTCTCTGGAAGCATCGGTTAGTCCATTATAAAAGATATCAAGTATTTCATTTTTCTTGAGAGGATGATCAGGTGGTCTCTGGAAGCATCGGTTTAATTCTATTGATCTTAAGATATTAAGTAATTGGAGAAGCCTCCCCCAAGCTTGTGGGAGACTCTCTTCTTCAATTTGCACAAAATTATATATTTCCCTTAAAGCAGCTTGTTTCTTATGAGCAGGGAAATATTTAGCAGAGAAGTAATAAATTATATCCTGGGGACTACGCACACAGCCAGGATCAATAGAATTAAACCATATCTTAGCATCACCCTTTAAGGAGAACGGAAATAATTTAAGGATATAATAGTAGCGAGTTTTCTCATCATTAGTGAACAGGGTGGCTATATCATTTAATTTAGTAAGATATGCCCCAACAGTTTCAGATTCATAGCCATAAAAGGATCAGATTCAACCAAAGCAATTATATCAGGATCAACAGAGAAATCATAATCCTTATCAGTAACAAAGATAGGTGAAGTAGCATAAGCAGGATCATATTTCATTCTAGCATTCAGAGATTTTCTTTCAGCTTAGCTAATAGTTTCTTAAGATCACTTCTATCATTGCAAGCAAGAAAGTCTCTAGCAGTTTCTTCATCCATAACATAACCCTCAGGCACATAGGCAATTCATATCTAGGGGGAGAATCTTCATCATCACTTTCATCAATATTATCAGTTTCAATAATTTCATTGTCTCTAGCCCTAGCAAGTTGTTCATCGAGAAAGTCACCTAGTTGCACAGTAGTATCAAGCATAGAAGTAGTTTCATCATAAGTATCATGCATAGCAGAAGTAGCATCATCAATAACATGCGACATATCAGAATTAATAGCAGAAGCAGGTTTAGGTGTCGCAAGCTTACTCAAAACAGAAGGTGAATCAAGTGCAGAGCTAGATGGCAGTTCCTTACCTTCCCTCGTAGTTGAGGGAAAAATCTTAGTTCTTTCGTCTTTCAAGTTCCTCATAGTGACCAGCAGATATAAATCCCAAGTGACTCAAAGAATAGAGCTATGCTCCCCGGAACGGCGCCAGAAAATAGTCTTGATAACCCACAAGTATAGGGGATTGCAACAGTTTTCGAGGGTAGAGTATTCAACCCAAATTTATTGATTCGACACAAGGGGAGCCAAAGAATACTCTCAAGTATTAGCAATTGAGTTGTCAATTCAACCACACCTGGATAACTTAGTATCTGCAGCAAAGTATTTAGTAGCAAAGTAATATGGAAGTAACGGTAACGGTGGCAAAAGTAACAGTGATAGTTTTGTAGTGATTGTAACAGTAGCAACTGAAAAATAAACAAGTGAAGAACAATATGTGAAAAGCTCGTAGGCATTGGATCGGTGATGGAGAATTATGCCGGATGCGATTATTCATGCAAGAGTTATAACATAGGGTGACAGAGAACTAGCTCCAATTCATCAATGTAATGTAGGCATGTATTCCGAATATAGTCATACGTGCTTATGGAAAAGAACTTGCATGACATCTTTTGTCCTACCCTCCCGTGGCAGCGGGGTCCTAATGGAAACTAAGGGATATTAAGGCCTCCTTTTAATAGAGTACCGGACACATAGTGAATACATGAACTCCTCAAACTACGGTCATCACCGGGTGTGGTCCCGATTATTGTCACTTCGGGGTTGCCGGATCATAACACATAGTAGGTGACTATAGACTTGCAAGATAGGATCAAGAACTCACATATATTCATGAAAACATAATAGGTTCAGATCTGAAATCATGGCACTCGGGCCCTAGTGACAAGCATTAAGCATAGCAAAGTCATAGCAACATCAATCTCAAAACATAGTGAATACTAGGGATCAAACCCTAACAAAACTAACTCGATTACATGATAAATCTCATCCAACCCATCATCGTCCAGCAAGCCTACGATGCAATTACTCATGCACGGCGGTGAGCATCATGAAATTGGTGATGGAGGATGGTTGATGATGATGATGGCGACAGATCCCCCTCTCCGGAGCCCCGAACGGACTCCAGATCAGCCCTCCCGAGAGAGATTAGGGCTTGGCGGCGGCTGCGTATCGTAAAACGCGATGAATCCTTCTCTCTGATTTTTTCTCCCCGAACGTGAATATATAGAGTTGGAGTTGAGGTCGGTGGAGCACCAGGGGGCCCACGAGGCAGGGGGGCGCGCCCATGGGGGGTAGGCGCGCCCCCACCCTCGTGGACAGGGTGTGGGCCCTTGGTCTTGATTCTTTCGCCAGTATTTTTTATTAATTCCAAAAATAATCTCCGTTGATTTTCAGGTCATTCCGAGAACTTTTATTTCTGCACAAAAATAACACCCTGGCAATTCTGCTAAAAACAGCGTCAGTCTGGGTTAGTTCCATTCAAATCATGCAAGTTAGAGTCCAAAACAAGGGCAAAAGTGTTTGGAAAAGTAGATACGACGGAGACGTATCATCTCGGCACAACGAACTTTGGCAACGGTGCATACTCCGGGAGAACACTTGTACCTTGATATTCAGTGAGAGATCATCTTATAATGCTACCGTCAAGCAAAGCAGAATAAGATGCATAAAGGATAAACATCACATGTGATAACCCACAAGTATAGGGGATCAATTGTAGCCTCTTTCGATAAGTAAGAGTGTCGAACCCAATGAGGAGCTAAAGGTAGAACAAATATTCCCTCAAGTTCTATCGACCACCGATACAACTCTACGCACGCTTAATGTTCGCTTTAACTAGAACAAGTGTGAAACTAGAAGTACTTTGTAGGTGTTTTTGGATAGGTTTGCAAGATAATAAAGAGAGCGTAAATAAAAAATATGGGCTGTTTAGATGAAGACACAACTAAGTTAGTTTTAGTAAAGAGCTTGTTGTCACGAGAAAGTTATTTGTCCCTAGGCAATCGATAACTAGACCGGTAATCATTATTGCAATTTTATTTGAGGGAGAGGCATAAGCTAACATACTTTCTCTACTTGGTTCAGATGCACTTATGATTGGAACTCTAGCAAGCATCCGCAACTACTAAAGATCATTAAGGTAAAACCCAACCATAGCATTAAAGCATCAAGTCCTCTTTATCCCATACGCAACAACCTACTTACTCGGGTATGTGCTTCTGTCACTCACGCCACCCACCATAAGAAAATCATGAACATATTGCAAACCCTACAACGGGGGTCCCTCACGCTTGCGCGACACGGAGATCACCATAGGACAACACCAATAATAAAACATACAACTCAAACCAATCTTGATCATCAAATAACCCATAGGACAAAACGAATCTACTCAAACATCATAGGATAGCCATACATCATTGGGAAATAATATATAGCGTTGAGCACCATGTTTAAGTAGAGATTACAGCGGGTAAGAGAGAGGTTACACCGCTGCATAGAGGGGGGGGGAGAGTTGGTGATGATGGCGGTGAAGTTGTTGGTGAAGATTGCGGTGATGATGATGGCCACGGCAGCGTTTCGGCGCCACCGGAAGAGAAGGGGAGAGGGGGCCCCTTCGTCTTCTTCTTCCTTGACCTCCTCCCTAGATGGGAGAAGGGTTTCCCCTCTGGTCCTTGGCCTCCATGGCATGGGAGGGGCGAGAGCCCCTCCGAGATTGGATATGTCTCTCTGTCTCTCTCTGTTTCTGCGTTCTGTCAGGCTGCCATTTCACCGTTTCGTATATATATGGAGATCCGTAACTCCGATTGGACTGAAATCTTCACCGTGATTTTTTCCTAAAAATTAGCTTTCTTGCGCCCGAAGAAGGGCATCAACCGCCTTACGGGGGGCCCACGAGGGTCAGGGCGCACCCAGAGGGGTGGGGCGCCACCCCTGCCTCATGCCTCCCTCGGGCACCGTCTCGCGTGGATTTTTCTTTCGGAATTCTCCAAATATTCCAAAAATATTCTCCGTCCGTTTTTATCCCGTTTGGATTCCGTTTGATATGGGGTTTCTACGAAACATAAAACATGCAACAAACAGGAATTGGCACTGGGCACTGGATCAGTATGTTAGTCCCAAAAATAATATAAATAGTTGCCAAAAGTGTATGGAAGTTGTAGAATATTGGCATGGAACAATCAAAAATTATAGATACGACGGAGACGTATCAACATGCAATCAATATAAGTGATATGATATGGCCATCATCATCTTGTGCCTTTGATCTCCATCTCCAAAGCACCGTCATGATCACCATCGTCACCGGCGCGACACCTTGATCTCCATCGTAGCATCGTTGTCGTCTTGCCAACTATTGCTTCTACGACTATCGCTACCGCTTAGTGATAAAGTAAAGCAATTACAGGGCGATTGCATTGCATACAATAAAGCGACAACCATATGGCTCCTGCCAGTTGCCGCTAACTCTGTTACAAAACATGTTCATCTCATACAATAAAATATAGCATCATGTCTTGACCATATCACATCACAACATGCCCTGCAAAAACAAGTTAGACGTCCTCTACTTTGTTGTTGCAAGTTTTACGTGGCTGCTACGGGCTGAGCAAGAACCGTTCTTACCTACGCATCAAAACCACAATAATAGTTCGTCAAGTTAGTGTTGTTTTAACCTTTTGAAGGACCGAGCGCAGTCACACTCGGTTCAACTAAAGTTGGAGGAACTGACACCCGCCAGCCACCTATGTGTAAAGCACGTCGGTAGAACCAGTCTCGCGCAAGCGTACGCGTAGTGTCGGTCCGGGCCGCTTCATCCAACAATACCGCCGAACCAAAGTATGACATGCTGGTAAGCAGTATGACTTGTATCGCCCACAACTCTCTTGTGTTCTACTCGTGCATATAACATCTACGCATAAACTTGGCTCGGAAGCCACTGTTGGGGAACGTAGTAATTTCAAATTTTCCTACACACACGCAAGATCATGGTGATGCATAGCAACGAGAGGGGAGAGTGTCTTCTACGTACCCTCGTAGACCGTAAGCGGAAGCGTTATGACAATACGGTTGATGTAGTCGTACGTCTTCACGATCCACCGATCCTCAGTACCGAACGTACGGCACCTCCGCGTTCAGCACACATTTAGCTCGGGGATGTCCCGCGAACTCACGATCCAGTAGAGCTTCCGGGAAGAGCTTCGTTAGCACGACGGCGTGGTGACGGTGTTGATGAAGTTACCGTTGCAGGGCTTCGTCTAAGCACCGCTACGATATGACCGAGGTGGATTATGGTGGAGGGGGCACCGCACACGGCTAAGAGATCAATGATCAATTGTTGTGTCTTGGAGTGCCCCCTGCCCCCGTATATAAAGGAGCTAGGGGGAGGCGGCCGGCCAAGGAGGAGGGCGCGCCAAGGGGGAGTCCTACTCCCACTGGGAGTAGGACTCCTTCTTTCCTAGTAGGAGTAGGAGAAGGGGGAAGGGAAGGAGAGAGGAGGAAGGAAAGGGGGCCGCCGCCCCCCTCCTTGTCCAATTCGGACCAGAGGGGGAGGGGGCACGCGGCCTGCCCTGGCCGCCCCTCCTCTTCTCCACTAAGGCCCAATAGGCCCATTACACTCCCCGGGGGGTTCCGGTAACCCCCCGGTACTCCGGTATATGTCCAAAACCTCCCGAAACACTTCTGATGTCCAAACATAGTCGTCCAATATATTGATCTTTACGTCTCGACCATTTGGAGACTCCTCGTCATGTCCGTGATCATATCCGGGACTCCGAACTACCTTCGGTACATCAAAACACAAAAACTCATAATACCGATCGTCACAGAACTTTAAGCGTGCGGACCCTACGGGTTCAAGAACTATGTAGACATGACCAAGACATGTCTCCGGTCAATAACCAATAGCGGAACCTGGATGCTCATATTGGTTCCTACATATTCTACGAAGATCTTTATCGGTCAAACCGCATAACAGCATACGTTGTTCCCTTTGTCATCGGTATGTTACTTGCCCGAGATTCGATCGTCGGTATCTCAATACCTAGCTCAATCTCGTTATCGGCAAGTCTCTTTACTCATTCCATAATGCATCATCCCGCAACGAACTCATTAGTCACATTGCTTGCAAGGCTTATAGTGATGTGCATTACCGAGAGGGCCTAGAGACACCTCTCCAACAATCGAAGTAACAAATCCTAATCTCGATCTATGCCAACTCTACGAACACCATCGGAGACACCTGTAGAGCACCTTTATAATCACCCAGTTACGTTGTGACGTTTGGTAGCACACAAAGTGTTCCTCCGGTATTCGGGAGTTGCATAATCTCGTAGTCATAGGAATGTGTATAAGTCATGGAGAAAGCAATAGCAGTAAACTAAACGATTAAGTGCTAAGCTAACGAAATGGGTCAAGTCAATCACATCATTCTCCTAATGATGTGACCCCGTTAATCAAATGACAACTCATGTCCATGGCTAGGAAACTCAACTGTCTTTAATCAATGAGCTAGTCAAGTAGAGGCATACTAGTGACACTATGTTTGTCTATGTATTCACACATGTATTATGTTTCCGGTTAATACAACTCTAGCTTGAATAATAAACATTTATCATGATATGAGGAAATAAATAATAACTTTATTATTGCCTCTAGGGCATATTTCCTTCACCCCCTCATCATTTCGTCCTCTAAGAAGACTGCATGTCTTATTTCTACAAACTTTGTATATCTATCTGGGCAGTAGAAACGAAAACCCTTTGATCTGTCTGGATAGCCAATGAAGTGGCAGCTCACTATTTTGGGATCTAACTTTGCAATGTTTGGATTAAACATTTTGGCCTCAGCAGGGCACCCCCACACCCTGAAGTGTTGTAGGGAGGGCACCCTTCCTGTCCATAGCTCATACGGTGTTTTGGGCACCGGCTTGCTTGGTACTCTATTGAGAATGTGAATGGCGGTTTCAAGCGCCTCCATCCATAATCCCAATGGCAAGTTGAAATAACTCATCATGCTGCGCACCATATCCATAAGTGTACGGTTGCGCCTTTCAGCTAGTCCATTCTTTTCTCCCAGAGTGGGATACATTAAAAGCACATGAGTTATCATATCTTTCTCTTGCCAGAATTTCTCCCACCATATGGGATTTTTGACATAATATTATGTCAGCTTTACCCCGTTACGCAGGTATTTTCCCAGACTTTTCCCGCCATGCAGGTTTTATCATAATCATCTTTTCCCGCCATGCGAGTAATTCCCTGTAAGGGAACATAAATGCCAGAATTGGCTCTTTTGACTGCATATTCAATCATCAAATTTAGGAATAAATCCGAATGCTCGTTGACACACATGCTTGATCCGGCGTTGGTCAAATTAAACACGCATGTTGCTTGTTTCATCTCAAATCATGTTGACTGAAAAATCTTCTTCATAGAGAGTGCATGAAAGACATTCATCAACCAAGACTCTCAATGATCTATCTCTTTTCTTTTGATGCCATTCTTTAGAGAGAACATATTCCCTCACGCTATGACCTTTTCTAGGTCATCTTTCGGGTCACAAGTACCCAGCCATTTGCTTTCACGAATGAAAGCATGGAAAACTTTTAGTCTGAGAAAACTTAGCCAATAATCAACAATAATGGGCATAAAAATAACCCTACGTTGTTCTGGTTAAAAGAAATGCACATTAAACTTTTGAAACTTTCTTTTATATTCTAAATCACCGTTGTGGCAGAATTAGAATAAACATCATCCTTCTACATTAATTCCATATCACCGTTGGGTGGAAATGGAAATAATGCATATAACTCATAAACAATGTGATGATAGTATTTCTATTAAACAACTTTGCTAAGAATTAATCATCATCATCAACTTTATTGTAGCGGGAACAAGAAATATACATTTCTCTAGTTCAAGAGCATTTCTTGATCTTTATCCGTTCTCTGAAAATTGATCACTTTGATACAAAATTTATCAGAGATTTAAACTTTGAACAAAAGACTCATAGAATTATAGCACTGCTATCATCAACGTTGGTCAGAAAATAACAATACCATATTTTAACTTTAAAACAAATATCTTTCTTTTGTCATAGCGGAAACTATCTGCATATTATTTCACCCACAGGGGAAAACATTTTTTTTGAGAACTTGTACAGTGGAGAGGCTCCCACTGTGTTTGTATTACTCAAAAAGCAAGGTACACTGTACAAGACATTTTTACAATCATCTCATCCACCACTTTGGGGGAGAGTGTGAACCGACCAAGTCCTGGGCTAACTAATGGGGTGGAAGGTTGTTTACAAAAGAGAGAATAAAATCTCTCAAGTCTACTCTAGTTCTGTGTTGGAGGAGGGTGAAGTCTTGCTTGAACCTATCAAGCCAGCCGTGGTATGTTGGAGGGATGCCTCTGAAGTGTTTGTTATTCCTCTCTTTCCATATGCTCCAAGCTGCTTGTAAGAATATTTCCATGAACAGGGGTTTGTTCCAATCGTTAGAGGCCTTACTTATCTAGTGCAACCTGGAGCCAGATTCTTCCCACGTGATCCCTAATTTGGACCAACAGTTTGTACTGAAAGGGCATTGGAAGATCATGTGTTCCACATCCTCTTCCACTTGTTGATTGCATAGAAGGCAGCTGAGGTCATCTCCGATGTTGTAGTGCCTTCTCTTGAGCATATTGCGAGTATTTAGTCGATCAAAGAGCAGCAACCATCCAAACATCTTGATTTTTAGCGTGACTTTGGACTTCCAGAGCCAGTGATAGGATTGGTGGGCCTTCACATCCTGAAAGTAGAATTTGTAATATCTATTGGCTTTGAAGTCTTTCGAACCCCAACAATATTCCCATGCATCATGTGTGTATGAATCTTCATGATTACCAATGTGTAGCACTTTTTGTTGCAGGTCTCGGACTTCTTCATGTGCTTGCACCGAAAGGGGAAGGAGAAACGTTTCATGGAGGGAGGTGGATCCCAAGAAATCTTTGACTGAGATGTCCTCATTTAATGCAAAGGAGAAGGCCCGCGGGTGTGATTCTTCCAGCACAGATTCCAACCATAGATCTTTCCACATAAGAACCGTGTCCCCAACATGTACAATTGCCTTGGAAATTCCTCGATATATTGGTGTGAGTTTCAGCACATCTCTCCACCAGAACGATCCGCATGGATCCGACGCGTGTGGGATCTTGTGCGTGTAGTATGTTGTCCATATCAACTCCACCCAAGGCAGGTCATGGTGGTTGTAAAATTTGTGTAGATATTTGAGGAGGAGGGCCTCGCTTTGGATATGGAGATTGATGATGCCGAGACCACCACTTTGTTTTGGTCGACAAACCATGTCCCAAGCCGCAAGTGAGTTGCATTTATCTCCTTGCTCCGTCTTTTTTGTCCAAAGGCACTTTCTTCTGAGTTTATCAAGCAGCTCTATAATCTTCGGTGGGAATTTGAGGGTGCAGAGAGCGAATATGGTGAGCGACGTGATCATCGTGTTGAGGAGCGCCAACTTTGCACCATATGACATCAATGCTAGAGTGCTGGTCATTCTTCTTTCCATCGTGTAGACTAGAGGCATAAGATCTTGGACCGTAGGCTTGGTTGTTCCAAGAGGCAATCCCAAGTAAGTGAAGGGCATAGAGCCTACCTTATAGCCGAAGATAGATGCGATGTCATTGTAGCAATCGGGTTCACAGTTGATTGGGATTAAGGTGGACTTGTGGAAATTTATCTTTAAACCAATGGAAGCAGCATAGTCTGAAAGAATGCCCTTGATTGTCCTAGCTTGTTCAGCGGAAGCTGGGAGTATAATAATAATGTCGTCGGCATATTGGATCACATGATAATCATGCTGGTTCGGTCTCTAAAACGGTAGCTGTATTTGGCCTTGTCGGAACGCGTCATTAATAGCAGCTTGAAGAAGGTCAGCTGCAAGAACGAAGATGAGGGGTGGATCACCTTGACGAACACCACATTTGCAGAGGAATTGTCGACCTGGAACACTATTAAGGAGGACTGAAGATTTTCCAGAGGAGAAGATGCATTTGATCCAATCCAGCCATTTGGCGTCAAACCCCATGTGCTCCATAATTTTAATCATGGCATCATGCTCGATTGTGTCAAATGCTTTAGCGAAGTCTAGTTTGAGCAAGACAATCTTCTGTTTTGAAGCTTGACATTGATGTATGTACTCGAATGCCCAGGCCAAACAATCTTGTATGGATCTACCTTTGATGAATCCATACTGATTTCGATGAACAATTTTAAGAATGAGCTTTTGGAGCCGGTTTGCGAGCAGTTTCGTGATGACCTTGAGGCAATAGTTGAGTAAAGTAATTGGTCAGAAATCGGAAACTGCCTCAGGTGATCGAACTTTGGGTATGAGTGTAATAAATCCATCATTAATGCTTTCAAGATTGAGGCCACCCTCATAGAATTGGTTGCAAAGTTCATAAAAGTCCTCTTTAATTAAGTGCCAGCATTTTTTCAGAAATAAACCAGTGAAGCCATCCGAACCAGGTGCTCGGTCAGCCGGCATTTCCTTGATGACAGCATCTATTTCATCCGTGGTGAAAGGGATTGTCAACTGATCCAGACCCTCAACCTTCTTGATGATGTTTTGCAAGTTAAATTTCATTTGAAACTCACCGGATTTTCCAAGTCTCTCTTTGAACGCTTGGTATATGATCGCCTCTTTGCTTGCATTATCATCAGCCAGTGTGCCATCAGGCAATTTCAGAGTTGGGATCGTGTTGCGTCTAAATCTTTCCGAGGCCATCGCCTTTAAAAACTTCGGGTCTTCATCACCCAATTTTACCCAGCGAATGGTGCATCGCTTTTGCCAATATTGTCTTTGGTAGTTCAATAGACGTAAAATGTGTTTCTTCAGAATTTTCCTGAAATTATGTTCTGGCATAGATAACATTCGGAGATTTTCTAGGGCATCAATGTTGGCCAGAGCAAGATTAGAGTTATCAATTGCCACCTTCATCTTAGAGATTCGTTTGCTCCAATTTTTTTAACTCATATCTGAGGGCTTTGAACTTTCTGCACAGAATAGTGGCCGCATTTGCATTGGCATTTTTTAAAGGTCTTGTCCATACAGCCTGAACCAATTCCATAAAACCTGGGTGCTCCACCCAGTAAGACTCAAATCAAAATATTTTGCTGCGAGGGATAGAAGTTTCAATTTTGACAACACATGGAATATGATCAGAGACTGGTTTCCCTAGTGGCATGACAAGTGTATTAGGGTAAGATGAAGTCCAGTTGTTAGATGTGAGGAACCAGTCTAATTGTTCCAAGAGTGGGTCAGTTTCCATATTGCTCCAGGTGTAAGCACGACCCTTGATTGGCAGTTCAATTAATTGCTGGGAGCGGATGAAGTCATTGAAAGTGATCATATCATTAGGATTACCTCCAAGTTTATTTCTGTTATCAGGGCTGCGAATATAGTTGAAATCACCTAGTAACAACCAATCTTCATTGGAGGGGATGTGCAGATTGTGAAGCCATTCAGTATAGATCACTCGTGGGTCACCCTAATATGAGCCATAAACGTTTACCTGGGTCCAATCTTGGGCAGATTGCGTGGAGCGAAATTTAATTACAAGAGCAAAGTCTTCCTGAATGAGCACAGTTCCTATGAAAATGGCACTGTTCCAAATGGTGGCAATGCCACCTGAGGCACCCTGGGAAGGGATGTACGCAAATTTATCAAATCTTCGAGGGCAGCAAGATTTCAAGAACAAATTATCAATGTGAGATTTTTTGTTTCTTACAGGCAAACTACTGCGCAACCACTGGAGGATATCGCATTCGATAAGGCCAAAAGCTTAGGTTCAGAGTTTAATCCTCTTACATTCCAGCACAAAATATTCCAATTTGCTAAAAGTGCCATGATAAAGTAAAATGAAGTAAAAGCAGCAAATGAAACAAAGCAGGCAAATAATTTAGGCGTTGGAGGGGTCGTCCTCAGGCTCAGCCAGCAGAGCTTCAGAGGTTATTTCTTCAGGCGAAATGGCACACTTGGTGGTCCCAATATGCTGCAGCACAGGAACTGGAGTTGGCGGAGGGATCATGTCGTTCTTGGAAGAATCAGGCACACCTTGTCTTGTTTGAGCAGCAGCATTAGGGATAATTCTGGGTTTGACTCGAGAAGTTTTAGCCCTGCTGTCAGAAACTGAATGTGTTTTGAAGTTGTCATACTTGTTGGAGCGGGTGCTGTGACGGACCTCAGTCACAGACTCCGGGGCTTTAACTTTGCCTCGCTTGCTTGTTGCTGTCCCAGAGCTCACAGCAGTTTTAGAAGAGCCAGTGGAACCACTTGTCGCAGAGCCAGAAGAGGTGTTCATAGTATCCACAGAAAGTGATGCTGCATCCTGAGCAGCTGTCTCATTCTCATCCAGGATTTTTGTGATGACCACCTGAGATTTAGGAGGGTTTGGAGCAACAACTAGGTCATATGTTGGTTGGATAGGACCTTCAGCACACGACAGAGCCCAAGTGCTACTGCCAGGGATCATGTCAGTGACCTGAGCTGAGTCTGCAGAGTGTTGGACAGTTCGTGTAGCAGACACAATTGAGAAGTGACCCTCTTGCTCAGTAATACTAACATTAAAGTGTACTGCACTATCACGGAAGCCAAAACCCGAGCTCCAGGGCCCATATGCAGCAATAATCGGCCTAATAGCAGCTATTAGATAGGTGTTCAGCCTCAGCATTGGAACACAGTCATTGAGCAGAAGAGAAGCATATGTGTTTTCAGGTGACAGCACAGCAAGTTGTAAACCAGCATTTGAAATGGACATTGCTATATCTATGGGTGTTACCTCCAGTGTGCTCGCAAGAGTGTGGTGAACAAGGGTGTTAGAGCTCGAGGCACCTGGCGCCGAAACATCTAGAGAGGAACCACTGCCAGAAATGAACTGATTGAAGATGTTCAGTGGCACCAAAGCAAAACCATCTGACATGGTTGCACTACAGTCAGAACTGCTAAAGATTAAGATGGAGTCATTCCAAGCCGCTGCTGGGCTATGCTGCAGATTGTTAGTTGGGTGAACACCATGGTAAACCTGCAGTCCCTCTCCTGCCATCCAAGCCTGAAAATTGAAAACTGTCGGAGGTGAGTGCGGAGGAGAAGGAGGCCAAACTCCCCACTGAGGTTGAAACTGAATATTTGCAGCATCCTCCTGTGCAGCAACGTCATTTGCAGCATTCTCATTCACATTAGCAGCAACATTTCGGGCGATCCAGTTATGGAGTTGCATCTGATATATCTGCTCAGCAGTGAGATTGTCACCATGGAGATGATGTGGAATACCATCATCAGGGGGTGGATCTTCTGTAGCTGGCGTGACATCTGGGATGTGCGCATTCCAATCACTGCATCTAAGCATTGTGACAGCAACCGTCCAACTTTGCCGCGCGCCTCCAAGCTGACGCATAACTAAGCTCTTAGGGACAAACTTGAGGTGGATAACTCTAACTTTTAGCAGAACAAAACGGCGGTCACCACGAGGATTATGCCATTCAACCAGCTGTCCAAACTTATCCACGGATTTATGCATGTAGTGTTGTGTCTGATAATCATATGGAAATCCAATGTAAAGCAACCAAATCTCCGGCCCAAATGAAGTAACCCGCATATTAAGAGCGGCATCATGGGGAACAAATGAAATCACTACATGTTCATCAAACTCATCCTCATCAATCTCAAACGTGGTGCCAACTACAACATCTCTCACAACCGTGTGCGCAAAACCAAAAATGCCAAACCCCAGAGGATGATCACCAGCTTCAGTAGGAAAGAACTCAGATTCGTGAAGCAAACCTTCAATGATGTGACGGAGAGCTGCCTTGCGATGGAAGGGGATGACTCTGTTGGCTTCGGCGATGGCGAGGAAATCATGGCGCAGAGGAGGAACGGGGCCAATCACCATGTCGTCCCGCACCCGGCGATCCGGCGGACCGAGCTCCACGGTCATCCCCGGCGGGAGGTAGGGGATGACATTGATGGGAAAGTTGGCCATGGCTGGAGCTCTCTGCAGAGGCGCAGTGGACGACTCAGAGGTCGAGGCGGAATGCGGAGCGGCGGCCCTTGGGGGCAACTTGGGGACCCAACGCCACCTTTTGCTCCACCGCCGAGTAGAGCAGGATGATGCCACGTGCCCCCCAGCGCCACAAATATTGCATCGAATGGTTGTAGTCTTCTGTTGCTTTGCAGTGTCAAGGTTGGTAGGTGCAATAAATGGCTCGGTCAAATCAGAGTCATGATTCCGCATCACTGTTGAATTGGCATGCGATTTATTCTTCCCAAAAGATAAGTCCTTCTCTTGTGGCAATGTATCAGCCAAATTGGGTGCAAATCGTTGACAGGGCAGGGGTGGATCATTTGTTCCCAAAGATATAGAATAGTCCTTATTAAAATTAGATCGATCATTTCCCAAAGGACACGGCAATGAAAGGCCCCGGGACAGCAAAATGAGAAATGGGCTGAAGAGCCACATATGTAACAAACTGGGTCCATTGTCTGGTTCCCGCCATGAGAATAATTGTTTTTGGAAGATTCTGGAATATCCACATGTTCACATGTACATGGTCTATCCCAGCAAGTGGAGCAATACATACCAGGGCAGGAGGCAGCAAGGTGTCCCGTGTCATTGCATGAAGCGCAGAGATTCAGACGCACATAAATATAATCCATATTTGGCACACTGGAAAGCTTCTAGCTGGTGGCAATATGTTGATCAGAGTAGCCAACACGTCGATAATCAATAATATGTCGAAGAATAAAATTCGGGATAGATTGCCAAGATTCCTCCCTAAACCGACACCCTTCAAATCTTGCGTTATGGGTCATTACTCTGTCATTATGAGTTGATGGAAGACTCCCAAAAGTAATATTCGCCATTAATGATGAGGCAATCAGCTCCGAAGATGGCTCCTTACCAATAGTGTTTGAATTTTGGTTAGCCAAAATAGCAGAATGGTCCTTGGCCAGAGAAAAGTTCGGAGATGAGGATTCCGGCCGGGCAGCCATTGCTGACGGTGGAAGAAAACCAAAATTTTGCAGTTCTGCCTTAGAGGAATCATCATGATGTTGTCCACCTTGCAAGAACGAAAGTTTGGATCTGATAGCAACCGGTGATCGAGAAGCCACCTCGGGACTATGAATATCGGAATGCTAGAAATTGTCCAAATGGCTTAATCGTATGGCCTCAGGGCGAAAGAGTTGAAAATGACATATGAAATCGGTAGGATCTTCCTTGAAGATGGTGCACGTTGAGACCAGATGGGAGACCACCGATGCAACATTGTAGTGCAATGGCTACCGATTCTTCCGAAAGAGAGAAGGAAGCCGAGGAGAAATAAATAACCAAGAAGAACTCCTTGGTCGATCCGGATGGAGAGAAATGAACAGGAGATCCAAAACGACGACGCACCTGAGCCGCAACCGCAAGGCCGGGCGAGAAATCCCAGTGTAGAAGGCCCTCCATGATCATCTAGGGCAGAGATCTCCATGGTTGGGTGGTGGAGGTGGTGGTGGGAGAGGAGAGCTCCATTGTTTTGTCAAAATTATCGTCATAGAAGTGTCATAAGTATGACAGAAAAAAATTTCATTCCACAGGGGAAAACATTGCTAAGAACATTTCTTCCAATTAAATTTTCCCGTGGGTTCCAATTTTAATTGGAGGATAGAACATTTACTTTGCAGCGGAAACTTTACAATATTCTATTCAAAAACAATTTTGTACTCTTTTACTCTATAAACAATTTAATCTTTTACTTTAGTTCTATTCACTTTAAAAAGATCACTTTTATTTTCAATAATAAAACATGATCATGTTATTAACAACGTTGGTCATAAAAATAACATAATCATTAATTACTTTAATATGCTCTTTAAATATAATTCTATCTAAACATTTATTTTCTTTGTAAAAGAGCACTATTAATTATTTACACAGCGGAAAAACATGAATAAAAATTCATGAACTTTTTACTCTTTACAGAAACTTTTATTTTACTTTTCAGAAACTTTTATATTTTCTGAAAAAGCAAAAATATCATAAACTTTTCTGGAAAATCAAAAGAAAGAAGAAAAAAAAATGCGGCAGTGCCCAGCGCGCGGGGCAGCAGGCCTCAGCCCATCGCGCGTGGTTGCGCCCGCGAGGAAGCGCCCGCCCGGGTGGCCACGGCCCAGCGCGGGTGAGGGTCGCCGCGGCCTGGTCCGACAAACCAGAGGCCCGCCTTCTTTCGGCCCAAAAGCCCAGTAGCCGCTCTAGGTTTCGATCTGTGGCCGTTCGATGTGATCCGACGACAACGCGTGCTCATCGCTCGGGCAAAATGACCCACTCAGCGAGACATGGGGGAACCCTAATCCATTCTCCTCCCGCGCGCCGCTCTTCTCTCGCTCCCGTACTGAGCCGTTGCGCTCGACGCCGGCCGCTTGGTCACCTCGCCGCGCTGCACCATGGCGCTCTTTTCCTTTTTCCCTTTCTCCAGTCCGTCGTGGCGCGCCTCTGCCTCTTCTTCTCTGCTCTGTGGCAGCGCAGCCACGGGTCCTGTGCTGGCCGGCCGCTGGCGACAGCGTCGAGCGGCCACTGCACCACGTCCGGCCGCCATCTCTTTCACCTTCCCCCTTCCCTTTCTCTTCTTTTTTGTTCTTTCGACACACACACACACAGAGATAGAGAGAGAGAGAGAGAGAGAGATCCGGCGGCGCCCCCGCTGACCCCTTTGCCGGTGTGCGTGAGCATCTCGAAGGTGAACGCGCCGCCGTCAAACGGCTCGGTGGTGGTGCCCTTTGCCCCGTGGGGTGGTTCTTCTTCCCGCATCCTCGGCATGCCGATGCGATTCGGGATCGAGAGGAACGGCGCGGCCATGTGCGGCGGCGCAACATTTCTTTGAGATTTCTTTGCCCTGTCTAGGGTTCTGGTGGGAAGGAGGGATCTTTCTTTCTCTGTTTGTTCTTTGTACCGAAAATCTTAGCCTAGCATGGCCTGATACCATTGATAGATTCTCTCGATCGGGGTAGGCTAGAGACTCCGGTAGACCTACCTTCTGGCTGGGCTTGCGAGCTCGAACCAACAGCCATGGTGATGTTGTGGTGGCCGTGATGGCAGTGCGACGGCGGCGGTGGTGTGCTTCCCGTGAGCACCGCGCTAACCCTAGATCGGTAGGGATTGTCGGTGGGGTTTGTCGCAGCGATTAACCTCGTGACTCGTGCCGCGGTACCCACCTCTGTTTGTATAGCGCGGGTCACAGGGGCCCACCAACCATATGAGGGTTGGGCGCCCCCGATCAAGGCGCAGATCTAAGGGCCCGGTGGGCCATTGGGCCCACACGGAAGTGATCAACCTAACAGATAATTGTACGGAGGCGATACACCAATCTCTCATCTCATATCCTTAACTATTTTTTCTACCCTCTCGCTTAGGGTTATTCACCTCTGGCGGCGGCGATCTAGTCATCGTCTAGAGTCTTTTACCGATCGATCGCCGGCTAACGCTGCCAATCCTCGTTGAAACCCGCCTGATCAGCGGGGAAACAAGGGGGCTAGGGTTCCGCACTGGTTTTCTTGTGCTGTTTCCTCGAGGTCGCCGCTGTAACCTAGATGGCGGGCCAGGAGGGGTCGTCGTCTTCGGCAGGCCTAGCGGAGAAAAACCTGGAGGAGATGTTGAAACACCTGGATCTGCAGGATGAGGAGCTTGATGATGTTGTGGTGGGAGAAGAAGAGGTGAAGAAGTACGTAGCAAATGCGAGATGGCTTGCGATTGGGAAGTTAAACACGACAAGGCAGTTCAGCGCATCGGCGATGTTTG
Source organism: Triticum aestivum (assembly GCF_018294505.1). Classification (NCBI taxonomy): domain Eukaryota; kingdom Viridiplantae; phylum Streptophyta; class Magnoliopsida; order Poales; family Poaceae; genus Triticum; species Triticum aestivum. The sequence continues at coordinate 100,641,368 of NC_057811.1, forward strand.
AGACGCTGAAGTCAGTCTGGAGGCTTGCTAATGTGCCAACTTATCGCGAGGCAGGTGAAAATCTCTTCATCTTTCAGTTGTTTTGCCTGGGTGATTGGAAGAAGGTGGTGCATGGAGGTCCATGGCTGTTTAGGGGGATGGGGATGCTTATCGAGGATTATGACGGCAAGCAGGAGCCGTCTTCTGTCGTCTTTGATGGTCTGTATGTTTGGGCCCAGATACACAACATCCCGGAGCTGTACCGGAAAGCAGAAGTAGTGGATCAACTAGCTCGCCGTATTGGTCGCGTGAAGGAGACACAACTCTCGCCTCGCCTCTTTTATGAAGGTGATTATGTCAGGGTTCGTGCGAGGATACAGGTGAATAAACCACTGACGAGGGTGACGCCCCTGAATGTTACTGGTGAGGGGAGGAAGTTTCTTCCGGTGAAGTATGAGAAGATTCCTTTCTTCTGCAAGGTGTGCGGTCTCATGGGTCACAATCATGAGGAATGCGGTGATGGCATTTGGGAGGAGAAGAACAAACAGTGGGGAAGCTGGATGCTAGCAACAAGAAGGGAGGCACCTCAGGAGCAGCCCAACTGGGATCGTGGGGCGTGGGGTGGCCGTGCGGCAGGACGAGGGCGGGGCAGGGCAAGACGTGCAGGTCCAGAGCGTCGCCAAAACTCGGCCCCCGGAAGAGATCATCGCAGGACGCAGGCCTGGATTCAGGGGCAGAGGAGGACGATGTGACCATCCCCCTCAAAACGGCTGCAGCAGAGAATGAGGTCAGAGATGAAGTGGGGGCTCGACGCAACCTGGATGCAGCGATGTCGGAGAATGCCAACGCATTGATGGTTCGGTCGGGCTTTACAGCAATATCACCTGAGGCTCAAAATTTGGCTCTGGCGGGCACCGTCCAGGGTGCAACCCCGCCGCTACCTCCGGCGTATGTCTCACCACGAGACATCAAGAAACAAAGGAAGGGCTGCTCTCCCTCAAAGAAGAGCAATGACAAGATGACGACATTGGCGGGCTCCGACCAGGGATTCCGCCAGGCCCAATGAAAATACTAAGTTGGAACTGTCGTGGGATAGGCGATCCCGCGACAGTTCGCGAACTCCGTGATCTCCTTGAGATCAGCTCGCCGTCTATCCTTTGTTTAGTAGAAACTCAGTTACAAAAGGCTCGTGTTGAGGGTCTTCGTTCTTCTTTAGGTTTTGATTTTAGTTTTGGTGTTGGTAGTACTGGTCGCAGTGGAGGCATTTGTATCTTCTGGAAAAACTCTCTTGATGTTGCAATAAAGAACTATTCAGAGTATCATGTGGACACCTGGGTTACTGAACCAGGCAGGGAACAATGGAGGTTGACGTGTTTTTATGGAGAAGCAACAAGAAGTTTGAGGTATAAAACATGGAACACAATGACGAGACTTAGGGGGGAGAGTACCCTCCCATGGATGTGCATCGGTGATTTCAATGAGATCTTGAGAGCTGATGAACAACATGGTCCTAATGAACGGGATAGTGCCCAGATCGAAGCATTCAGAGAAGCGGTGGATGTGTGTGGCCTTGCTGATCTTGGTTACCGGGGCCTAGATTGGACTTGGGAGAAAAAAAAAAAAAAAGTGGCTGGTGGTGATTACTGTAGAGTTCGTCTGGACCGAGCTTTAGTGACAGCTTGTTGGTCAGGATTATTCCCTTTCGCCACTGTTGAACACCTACGGCAGCCAAGTCCGACCACTGCCCAATATTGCTAGAAACTGATCTGGTGGATACAAGTGTAAGAGCACGACAAAAACAATTCCGTTATGAATGTATGTGGGAGCGGGACCCAAGATTTGGAGATGTGGTCACCGAAGCTTGGAATGCTACGGGCCGAGCGCCGACCATGGCTGATCTATCGCACAAACTGGCCTCGGTCGCTGGCTCTCTACAGTGCTGGGGTCGCACCACTTTTGGTGCTGTCCGGGCGGAACTGCGGGCTCTACGCACGCAGCTGCAGGGCTTGCGTGCTATGCCTAGCCGAGTCGCCCCGTCTGATGAAGAAAAAAGGTTGAATCCCGGATGACCGAGTTATGTCTGCGGGAGGAGATTATGTGGCGACAACGAGCTCGTATTCAATGGCTGACAGAAGGTGATAGTAATACCAAGTTCTTCCATCGCAAAGCTAGTGCAAGAAAGGTCCGAAATCGGATCACAGAACTTCAGCGGGCGGATGGTTCTGTAAGTAAAGATGAGCAGGAAATGGCTAGTATGGCCACGAGCTTTTATAGTAACTTGTATGCTTCCGAGAATACGGTTGGGATTGAGGAAGTCCTGTCTCATATACCAAGGAAAGTGGATGATGCCATGAACAATATTCTGACGGCTCGTTACACCAACGCAGAGGTCAAGGAGGCTCTTTTTCAAATGTTTCCTACAAAGACTCCAGGACCCGACGGCTTCCCTGCACATTTTTTTCAACATCATTGGGACCTATGTGGTGAGGAGGTAACCGGTATGGTGCTACGTGTTCTAAGTGGAGAGGATTCTCCGGAGGAGTTAAACAAAACGTTCATCGTCTTAATGCCCAAGATTGCAAGTCCAAAAAATTTAGGACAGTTTCGACCGATCAGCCTTTGTAACGTGATCTTCAAGATTGCATCAAAGGTACTGGCCAATCGGCTCAAACTCATTCTCCCCGATATCATCTCAGAAGAACAGTCGGCATTTGTACCTGTTCGTCTAATCACCGACAATTTTATCTCATCCTATGAGTGCCTACACTACATGAAAACAAGGAAGCTCAAGGGAAACAGGTTCTGTGCTCTGAAACTCGATGAAAGCCTATGATCGTCTAGAGTGGAACTACTTGGCGAAGGTTATGTTGAAATTGGGAATCAGCCCAAAGTTCACAGAGATTGTGATGCGGTGTGTCTCTTCTGTATCCTTTTCGGTTATATTCAATGGAGGGAAACAAGAAGACTTCACGCCATTGCGCGGTTTGAGACAGGGGGATCCCATATCTCCATATCTCTTCCTACTGGCGGCGGAGGGCCTTTCATGTTTGTTGAAATCGATGCTCCCAACGGAGAGGATACAAGGCATTACGGTGGCAGCAGGTGCACCGGAGGTAAACCATCTTCTCTTCGCAGATGATAGCCTTCTTTTCTTTAATGCTACACCGGAGATGGCAAAACGGGTGGATGACCTTCTGCAAAGGTATTGTGCTGCTTCGGGTCAACGTATAAACAAAGATAAATCCTCTGTTTTCTTTAGCAAGGGTTGTGCTGAATTTGTGAGACAGGAAATCAAGCAAGTTTTGGATGTCCCGAATGAGCAGCTCTCTGAGAAGTATCTTGGCCTCCCCTCGGATGTTGGTCGGGCTAAAGAGGGTGCTTTCAAGTATTTGAAAGACAGAATCTGGAAGCAAATTCAAGGTTGGATGGAGAAAACTTTGTCCGTTGGGGGAAAAGAGGTGCTTATTAAATCCGTTGCTCAAGCTATTCCTACCTACTCCATGGCCTGTTTCAAACTGCCAAGAGGATTATGCCAACACATTAATGGGTTGTTACGCAAGTTTTGGTGGGGCTCAAAAAAGGGAGAAAGAAAGACTGCCTGGGTCTCTTGGGAAGTCATGTCACAACCAAAGTTTATGGGAGGAATGGGTTTCCGCGATATCGAGCTCTTTAACCTGGCTTTACTAGCCAGCCAGGCCTGGCGCCTCCTACAGGAACCCACCTCTTTGAGTGCGCGGATCCTAAAGGCTGTTTACTACCCTTCTTCCACCATTCTTGATGCCGAAGTGGGCAATCATCCTTCACAAGTTTGGCGCTCCATAATTGAAGGCAGAGACACTTTGAAGCTTGGACTTGTGAAACGGATTGGTTCAGGAGAGGACACAAACATATGGAATGACAATTGGATTCCACGTGATTTTAAGCTTCGGCCGGTGTGCCCAAAGTTTTTGACTCCTCCCCACAAGATGTCGGACCTTATTGATCCAGTTAATATGACATGGGACCGAGATGTTCTTGATCAGCACCTCTACCCCATGGACGTTGAAGCAATTCTTAACATCCCGTTAAGCTCAAGAGTCCGTGATGATTTCTGGTCTTGGCATTATGAGAGAAGGGGTGTTTTCACAGTACGGTCTGCATATAGACTCTTGGCCTCCACAAAGCAACAGCGGACGGACTGGCTAGAGCACAATGATGGCCACTCGCGTTTCGAGTCTGATCGCCGATCTTGGACAAAGCTGTGGGGAGCTTCGGTCCCTTCCAAAGTTAGAATTTTTGCATGGAGATTGGCTAAATCTTCCATCCCTACGGGAGAAGTCCGCAAGACAAGGAGCATGGCTGAAACACCGGAGTGTACCCTATGCAAGGTGGCGGTGGATACGTGGCGTCACTCGCTTTTTGATTGCAAGATGGCTAGGTGCGTTTGGGCACTAGCTGATGAGGACCTCACAGAAACCATTGTCTCGAACCGGACGGACGACGCAAAGTTTTGGATGCTGTGGCTCGTTGATACTCTTCCCTCGATGGAGCTTGCGCGCGTCCTCGTGACGATGTGGGCAATTTGGTGGGCACGGCGTCGAGCTATCCACGATGAGCAGTTCCAAAGTCCGCTCAGTACGCATATGTTCATTGAGAAATTTTTGTCTGAGGTGGAGGCGATCCCCGACGGGAAAGAGCGACCCAGGGACCAAAATGCAAAATCCAAGGACCTGCATGCAACGCCCAGGGACGTGCATGTAACGTCCCGGGAGGAATCAGTGCAGCGCGACCGACCAGCTCGGACGACCTGGCTCCTGCCGGCGAAGCATGACGTGAAGATTAATGTTGACGGTGGCCTTTCCAAGGTTGGAGACCGTGGAGCTTCGGCGGTGATCTGCAGGGATAAGCATGGCATGTTTCTTGGTGCTTCCGCGGTTATTTTCGAGGGTTTGCTTGACCCAACTACACTCGAAGCTCAGGCGTGCAACGAGGCCCTTGCTCTTGCTGCGGACCTCCATGCTCAATCCGTGTGTGTTGCATCGGACTGCCTCGAGGTGATCACCTATATCCATACTGGTGCCCCATGTCGATACTTTGCTATCTTGGAGGAGATCAAGCACAGGATGCATTCGATCCAAGATTTACAGTTTGTGCACGAGAATAGAAAACATAATGAGGAAGCTCATGCCTTAGCTAAGGCGGCTGCTTCTCTCCCTCCCGGGCGCCATGTGTGGCTTACTACTCTGCCCGGTATCATCTGTACCCCTATGTGTTTGAACATTCAATAAAGGATACTTTTCTTGCTAAAAAAACAGATAATTGTATTGCTCTTATTTCTTTGTAACAATATGGAAAGAAAATTACAAACAAATATCAGTCAGTCAAGATAAACTTGTGGAGATAACTCTTCAAGTCATAAAGTAAAAGCTAACGACATCGTCATAAAATAGTCATATATGTGAAAAATCATAAGACATTAATATTTGTTTAAAAAACCAAGTATGATGCAATGGATTTATAACTTGTCACATATACGATCATCTTATGAGGTCATAGATGACATTTACTTCATGCTGTGAGAGTTCTGCACAAAAAAATATCAAATTATGACACAAGAAGAGCAGTTTCTACTATATTATGACACCATTAATCAATACTACGAACCTGATATAGCTGAGGGTGCGAGACCTGAGATCATCATTTGATTCAGATATATGCAGAAAGGGGAACGAAATGCATTTTCTCTAAGTAATTCTTAGAAGGTATGGTTGTTGTTTTCTTTAATTGCTAATATATGTATGTCTGATTCTGACCAACAATTAAAGGTTTAGAGCCTGATATAGTTTAGATTTTTCTGAGCTTATATTATTTAATAGTAAAATCTTTCTAAACACAAAGAGATAGCTCGACTATGCATGGGAGATCGATCACTAGCTAGATCTTTGTTGAGATAAAACTCTCCAAATGCAAGTTGCAAAGACTGATCTTGCAGGCATGGTTGCCCGGTGCCTTCATGACATCCGTGCATGTATTGGTGCAGGGATCATAGCTTCGCACGGCCTGTGCTCGGCCGCCAAAAAGAGAGCACTGGAAGAGCAGCCTTCCGCCGCCATGCGTCATTCTCAAAGGCATATGCAAATAGCTGTGCAGGTCTGTCGGGATTGTGTATGCCTTGGCCCATGTGCTATTACGAGAATCAGTCAAAAGCCATATGTTGATCAACCGGAGCTCTGACTGGACCATGCAGAGGACGCCATTGAGCTCAGCCACGCGGACGCCATTGGTGGTCTTCCTCCACAACTCATGTCCCGCTGCATTCTGCGGACCTTCAATCGTCTTCGTCCACTTCTCGTTCTCCAGGTCAAAGCAATGTTATCTTATCCCTAACCATGGCCAAGATGTGGAGGATTCCGTTCACGATGGTCGCGCAGCCCGGGTGGCACGCGGCCCTGGTTGGGCTCGGCCGCATCAGTCTCCATCCGACGGCGTCTCTCAGAGTAATGGTGGAACCTTTCGTCGCCGCGGACGAAGCACAACGCCTTGTACGCGCCAGACGGGACGGCCCGGCCGAAGCACATGACGAGCGATTTCGGTCTCGGGCGAGGGCACGGGCAGGTCACCAGCACCTCTCCGGTGGCAGGGTCGACCAGGCACGCGTCGGAATTGTCGTTCGTGATGCAGAGGAGGTCGTGGTGGGGGAGCTTGCTAGATCCAAGTCCATCCTTGACCTTGATCACACGCACAACGTTGCCGTCCATGTCGACCAGCCGCAGTTCGGTCCCTTTGCTAGGTTCTTCTCGGAAGGAGTAAACCGCGACGAGAGGCTCGGCGTGGCGGGACTTGTGCGCGGCGACGAAGTCCGGGCTGGAGATGAGGGCGCGCCACTCGTGGGAGACGCATCGGAACCGGCACGCCGAGTTCACCGGCACTCTGGTGAGGATGTCGAAGATGATCTCGTCTGGTAACGAGACGACGGCGCCGGCGGTCGATGGCATCTGTATGCCGCTGGCTGCGGAACTAGAGCTAGGACGGTGGCGTCGTTTGGGCGAGGGCGGAACGTCCGGTGACCGCTGAGGCGTCATCGTGCTGGTGGTCTCGTGGAGACGGCGCAGCAACGAGGAAGGCGTGTGGAGCTGCTGGCGGCGCAGCTTAGATGCGATTGAGGCATCGTGTGGATTTAGAATCCCTTCTCCAATCAACGATTTCGTTGAGTCGGCGGGCCTGTGAACGTGAAAAAACGCTACGGGAGAGGTCTTGCCTGAAGGCGTGCACATATAGGGCCGGCCGTTAGCTCAGGTCTTTTGCTCGTGCTTTGGTCGCTCTCTCCCCTTGGTTCCACGTACTGGTTTTGTTCCTTTTTTGTTGCTTCATCGTTTTTCTTCCGTTTTCTTTGTTTTTCATGGTTTTTTTAGGTTTTACCGATTTTTTCCTTACTTTTTTTCGTTTTTCTTTGTTCCCTTCTCAGTTTTTATTTTTTTGCTTTTATTTCTTTTGATGTCTAATTTTTACATACACATTCAAGATTTTTCATATAGATGTTTAACATTTTTCATGTATATGATTAATCTTTTTGTAAAACATATATGTTTTGATGTATACTTTTTTCAAAACATAGTACTCCCATTGAACGAAAACCACTATACTATTTTGTATCGGAGAGAGTACATTTTTAGTACACCTCAGAAACATTTGACATATACATGTTTAACATTTTTTTAAATATATGATTAATTTTTCAAAAAACATATATTTTTCAAAGTCTACTTTCCATACACATTTTACGTTATTAATTTATATCAGGAACATTTTTATATACACGTTTAATTTTTTTCAAGTACAAGATTAATATTTTTGAAAACTTATATTTTTTATGTCTACTTTTATCCATACACACTGTACATATTGTAAATACATCATGAACATTTTTTATAGAAACGATTAACAGCAAATACATGATTATTTTTTAAACATATTTATTTATGTCTAGTTTTCCCATAAACATTGTACGTTTTATGTAGACATTAGGAACATTTTTTATATACACATTTAATATTTTTGAAATACATGGTTAAATGTTATTTTTTGTATATTTGTTTTGACGTCTATTTTTTCCTACACAATGTAAAATTTTCATATAAATTAAAAAAAAAATCTATAAGCGTTTAACATTATTTTATAACCTTTAAATTTTGCATAAAGTGATTTTTATAATAGATATATTCAGAACATTTCAAAATATAAGGAAAGTAATTTTTTAACAAAAATGAACGAAAAAAAGTTTAAAAAACTAGAAAGAAAAAGAGTTGAAGACTTGTGGTCCACGCTGGGCCGGGCCAATCTGGCGGCTGCCTGAAGGGAAAAGTCCTATTGTCTCGCGTAAGTGGGACATAGGTGCCCCCTATAGGATGCATGTGTGCGTCAAACAGGGGAAGGTTCCTCGTCGCGCGTCGGCAGTATGTGAAAACTCAGAAGGACATTAATTGGGACCTTAGCTCTAGAACTCCCAGTTATTGTGGATCCGACCACGTTGGAGGCCATTTCATGTCGGGAAGGACTAGCTCTAGCGGTTGAACTTAATATCAAGCACATATTGATCGCTATTGATTGCAAGCATCTGGTGAAAGACATCAAATCTGGACCAGAGTGGTTTGCATGGCATCATTATCAATGAGATTCAAGCTTCTATATATATCCTTTTACCTCTTGCTATTTTATTTATGATAGTAGATCTTGAAATCTCGAGACACAAAGTCTTGCTAAGCTCATTCTAGGTCTTCCCGGAGGACGTGACATGTGGCTCCTTCATCCCCCAGACTTGAATTGCATTCCCATGAACATCCTCACTAATCAATAAAGTTGAGCGTGTTTAGACTACAAAATTTGTAGGAGGGAAAACACTAGCGTCCTATGCATTGTACAATTGTTTCACTCGAAATGGTAGAAATTTGAGTTACCCAAACAAGCATCCTTCCATTGTTTTCGCAAAAAAAGCATCCTTCCATTGAATATTGAACAATTTATTTATTATAATACATTATATAAGTTATAGTATAATAGTGTTTTATAATATTTGTGAAACTACATAAAATAATTGTTCTTTATTTCAAAAAATTAACAAGTCTTAAAATAAATGTCATTGGCATCATCATAAATATTCATATATGTGAAAATCATAAACCCTTCAGATAAAAAGAATCTTAAACCCTTAATTCTTTTTTAAGGAGACCAAGCATGATGCAATGTATTAATGAATTGTCACACAACAAATGGTTATGTTATGAGGTTATCTATGACATGCGGGTTTTACACAAAAGTTTCTGAATTACAACACAAACAAATAATTTCTGCTCTATTATGACACCAATAACTAGTAATCTGAACCTGATGCAGTTGAGAGTCCGAGACATGAGATCAGAACTTTGTAAGATATGGATAGGATAATTGTGGCCATCAAGAACACCATTTGATTTACCGATATATGCAAAAAGAAGGGGAACAAAATACAATTTCGCTATGTAAAAGTACATTTGATGCTGACCAGGAAAGGTTTAGAACTTGACATAGCTTAAAGTCTGAGCTCATTCTTTGATAGAATATTTTGAAATTACAAAGAGATAACTCTGTCTATGAAAGATCAGCCACTAGATCTTTTTTGAGATAAAACTTTCCAAGTGCAAATTGCAAAGACTGATCTTGCTGGCAAGGTTGCCTAGTGTTTTCATGACATCCATGCATCAGGGCCGGGCCGACAAAGTAAGGGGCCCTATGCCAAACTCTAAAACAAGGCCTAACGCACTAGAAAAACAGACGGTTTCCTCAGGGCCAAATGTTCGTCGGAACGAGACATTCCAACTCCCATTATTTGCGACCGAGGACAACAACAACATCATATTCGTAGAGATATTAAACAAGTATGGAAATTCATCGCAGAGCGGAGATCTACTCACCAAAGGGTCAAGTTAGAAGAGGGTCAATCTCCTATGCCTATGGAGATAGAGAGCCCTAGACAATCCCATTCGTGATCGACTTAATTGACTTCCAAAAAAGAGATTCCTACAGTTACACGCAAGAAGGGGGCAACCCCACAGATACTTTGCTTTGATCTGCTAAAGATACGAGCCCCCATCCTCTTCGAGGATCATCAACATAAGGGCCACGTTCGTGAGACCGGACACAAGAATAGTTGGGAAAGCAGATATCAGCTCACTTACCATATGATATTTCTAACGTCCATCAGTCGCCTACCAGAAGAACCGTGTGATAACCCACAAGTATAGGGGGTCAGTTGTAGCCTTTCTCGATAAATAAGAGTGTCGAACCCAACGAGGAGCTAAAGGTAGGATTTGTATTCTCTTCAAGTTCTATCGACCACCGAGACAACTCTACGTGCACTTAAAGTTCGCTTTACCTAGAACAAGTATGAAACTAGAAGTACTTTGTAGGTGTTGTAGGATAGGTTTGCAAGATAATAAAGAGCACGTAAATAAAAGATAGGGGCTGTTTAGATAAAGAAACAACTAAGTTAGTTTTAGTATAGAGTTTTTTGTCACAAGAAAGTTATTTGTCCCTAGGCAATCGATAACTAGACCGGTAATCATTATTGCAATTTTATATGAGGGAGAGGCATAAGCTAACATACTTTCTTTTCTTGGATCATATGCACTTATGATGGGAACTCTAGCAAACATCTGTAACTACTAAAGATCATTAAGGTAAAACCCAACCATAGTATTAAAGTATAAAGTCCTCTTTATTCCCATACACCATAACCCACTTATCCATGTTTGTATGTCTATCACTCACGCAACACAGACAATAAGCAAACCATGAACATATCACCAATAATAAAACATGCAACTCAAACCAATCACGATCATCAATGAACCCATAGGACAAAACAGATCTACTCAAACATCATAGGATAGCCATATATCATTGGAAAAATGATATATAGCATTGAGCACCATGTTTAAGTAGAGATTACAGCGGGGAGAAGAGGTGTTACACCGCTGCATAGAGGGGGAGAGAGTTGGTGATGACTGCGGTGAAATTGTTGGTGTAGATCACCGTCGCGATGATGGCCCCGGTGGCGTTCCGGTGCCACCGGGAGAGAGGGGGAGAGAGCCCCCTCCTTCTTCTTCTTCCTTGACCTTCCCCCTAGATGGGAGAAGGGTTTCCCCTCTGGTCCATGGCCTCCATGGCGGCGGAGGGGCGGGAGCCCCTCCGAGATTGGATCTCTCTCTCTTTGTTTCCTTCTGTTTCTACGCTCCCAGGTTCTGGCCTTTCACCGTTTCTTAAATTTCCAGAGATCCGTAACTCCGATTGGGCTGAAATTTTAACACAATTTTTATCCGGATATTAGCTTTCTTGTGGCGAAAGAAGGGCAGCAACCGCCTTACGGAGTGGCCACAAGGGCCCAGGGTGCGCCCCTCACCCTTGTGGGCCCCTCGGGCATCGTCTCGTGTTGATTCTTTTTCCCAAAAATCACATATATTCCAAAAAATCTCCGTAAGTTTTTATCACGTTTGGACTCCGTTTGATATGGATTTTTGCGAAACAAAAAACATGCAACAAACAGGAACTGGCATTGGGCACTGAATCAATATATTAGTCCCAAAAATAGTATAAAAGTGCCAAAAGTATATGAAAGTTGTAGAATATTGGCATGAAACAATAAAAAATTACAGATACGACAGAGACGTATCAGCGTCATATCTCCTTATCAAAGGAACAATGCACCCCTTTTGGCAAGATATAGCCCAATCATATACATGAGTAGACTAGAAAAGGCATGAGTCGGTAGGCATAAATTTATTACTCCCTTTGGGCGTAAATCTGACGAATCATGGCTCGGACCTAGAAGCAACAAGACTCATAAGCGGGTAAAAATCCCGGATGGGAACCAAGTCAGATAGCTGCATTCCCAAGTATGCAATGGGGAAGGAGGACAACTTGCAATTAAGGTTGTCCGCATTCTGCTGCTACTCATCAATAGGGTACCCTAACACCATAATCTAAGACCAGACATGGCTTCAAAGCAGGGGAAAGGAACTTTAGTTGATGATATCTCATGTTTCGACTCCTCAACCACGATCATGGCGTCGTCTGCATATTGGAGGTACGTAACACCGCCTCCAGCGATAATATGCCCAACCACACTGCAGATGTGGCCGACCATCCTAGCTTTATCCAAAATGGTAGCAAGGGCATCAACCGCGAGGTGGAAGAGGAGAGGGGAGATAGGGCCCCCCGCCTCACCCCACGCGAAGGTCGAAACTAGGGGCCAACCTGTCCATTAATATTAATCATGGTGCTACCACTCCTAGTCAACTGCATTATCCAGGAACACCGACGGTTATCGAGAGTTTCCTTTGCTCAAGAACTGCTAAGCGAAGGAAAGGCCCATCAAGGTGGTCATATGTCTTTTGAAGGTCCAACTTAAGGAATACACCTTTCTGGCACCGTACCTTAACCTCGTGAACAATTTCTTGAAGAGTTAGAAATTAGAATACCATCTTGAATGCGACGCCCATTGAAAAAGGCGGACTGGTAGGGGTGAGAGAGGCATTCCACCATCGGAGCAAATGGCATCGCACACACCTTAGATACACTCCGCTGTAGCTTTTGTCACCGAGCAAGATGGGAAAAAATTAGCTCAACAGTAAACGGAATGGATGGCCTTGGTGATACTGTGAGTATGAGGCATGCATGGTTAATGCAATGGTTGTCTTTTGTAGTAGAAGAATGAAGCCGGTGAATCGCGAGTGATAAGATGTTGCAGGTGCATCAGTACACAGAGCGACTACAAGAATCAGTTAACAATCGTTGCATGTTTCATTATAGATCAATCAAAACTTTATCCAGTGATGAACACACATGGATCAAGGTCCAACCACAGGGACACAGTATCCAAAAGCTTATAGTATTTGACACATTTCATACATAACATATTATTAGAAGTCCACGATTTTTCTGTAACAAACAAGTGAACTTCAGCAGATAATAAATTTTGTTTGTTTAATTACAACTGGCAATACAGGTCATGAGTCCTATAGATGCCCAAATCTACCAAATCTTGAATGCCAATGGGGACGAGCCACAGGGTGACGAACTTTTAAGATGCAGATGGTAGATAGAAGATTAATTCGACTAGAAACCATACCAGCTACTCCCTCCGTTCCAAATAATTTGAATTAAACCCACGACGAGTAATTTGGAACGGGAGTAGTTGCCAATACAGGTCATGAGTCCTATATACTTCTGGGTTCAACTAGGAAACCATACCGAATTCCCCCAAAACGTGGTCCAAATCAAATAGCAGTAAACCAAACACACATGCACAAGCAGAGAGTTAAGATTAATTCGACCGCGACTAGGAAACCATACCTAATCCCCCCAAAACGTGGTCCAAATCAAATAGCAGTAAACCAAACACACATGAACACAAGCAGAGAGTTGTACATTATTTTAGGCGTCGAATTTACCAGAGCCAGGTGAACACATACCATAGGTTCAACATAAGATGGATCACAGTGTCAATATAATAAACATGGACGGGTGAATAAGGCAGACGGGCACAACGAACGGAGAAACCAACTAACTTGGTTGTATACAAGCCTGCTTGTACTTGTATACATGGACAGACATGATGTTTGACGGCAAGGTTCATCATCGTTTATAATCCCCACGTCCTCCAGAATAACGGATGATCCCGTCAGCGCTGCTGGCAATGCGGAAGCGGCTGAAGTCAATCTTTTTCCACTCTTCCTCAATCTCTTCCCAAAATCTGTCCCTGTTGTCGTAGTAGTCCTCATCAACCTCGGCGTACCCCTTCTCGATCAGATCCTTGCGGACCTTGGCCTGAAACTTCTCAAACCTGTCCTCGGCCTTCTTGTACACCGGCAGCAATTCCTTGTCCAGCTCCTTGCTTTTCTGGATCATATCAGCTGGGTATATTGTGGAAGGAAGGTCATGGGTGATTGGGGGCAACCTCTCCTGGGCCAAGACCAGGCTTATGTCGTCTTTCAGCAGACGAATCTTGCCTGGGTCGGCCACGTCCTGGTACTCAGGCTTGGACTGCTCCAGGACCCTCTCCACCGCGGCGTCCAGTTCTGTAGGTTCCAGATTGGCGGCCTCGGGGAAGCTTAACAGCGTCTCCCTGACCACTGTCCGGTGCTTCGCAAATTCAGACTCCCAGTCATAATCATCATCATCGTCATCCTCATATTCAGACTCATAGTCATCCTCATCCTCATCCTCATCATAATAACCATCATACTCATCTTGATAATCATAATCGGCATCCTCATCATCATAAACATCCTGGTCCTCAGCCTGAGGCTCAGGAACAGGCTCCTCGATCTCTGCCTCAGCCTGAGGCTCAGAAACCGTTGCCTTAGAGATGTCCTGCTCCGCCACCATAGGGTCAGCGGCGGCCACGGACACAACATCAGCGTGTCTGGGGAGTTTTCCCGTGGCCAGAATCCCATCGATCTCCTTTTCCTTTTCCTGCTCTTCATCCTGATCCTGATCTGCCTCCTTCGCCTTCCTTCTCATAAAAGGATACTCGGTGGTGCATCGCTCCGGCGTGCCGAACCCGTCGATGGCTGACTTCTGCTGCGTGGGCTTGGAGGGACTCTCTTCGGCCGTGCACCGCCCGAGCAGGCGCTTGGTGGTGGAACCCTCGTTGCCGGCCATCGGCAGATTTGATCCTTGATGCAGAATTTAGGGGGTGTCGGTTCCAGGGACTTTTTTGTGTTGGGACTAGAAAAAGTTCCTAGTAAACCAAACAGGGTGGGACTTTTTGCTAAAAGTCCTTAAAAGCACCTCTTTGAGAGTCTTTTTTCCTAGGGACTAGAAAAAGTCCTAGGACTAGATAACCAAACGCGGATGCTAACCCTACCTCCGGTCGAACTAGGGATTGGGATCAGGATCGGATGGCCATGGCCCATTAGGTCGAGACACAGATTGCTTTGCGGCCAGGCTTCGGTTGGGCCTGACCCGGTCCGTGATGGATTTTGTTCTTTTTATTAGTAGATAAAAATGTTCTTTTTTAGGGAAAAAGAAGAATACCTTCTGGCCTGATAAAAAAATCCTGATGTTATTTTTTAGCACAGTGCAGACGTAAGCGCTCATATATACATGTATACACTCACTCATATGACCACACAGACGCACACCCTACCCCTACAAGCACCTTTGAGAGACCGAGTCGGCGTATCATATTGAGATTTTACGAAGTCACCGTAGGCGTCTGCAGTCGATGGCAACGTATCCTCCCACTGAACGCGTACCGTCGGAAATCCTGAAATAAATGACCCGTGGTGGGCTGGGGATACCATTGTCCTCCTTTGGTTCGCAAATTCTGATATTGTTATCATACTTCACATGAAAAAAAATATGCACACAATCATATATTATTAAAAAATTAGCAGCTAAACTGAAAAGTGCATCATTATTCACAAGGCAATGTATTATGTCAGGTTTTGAAGTTTCAAGAGGGGTTATATATGGATGGTTGGTGATGGCACACAAATTGATGTCTGGAGTGATAATTGGCTACCGACAAACTTAGTGAAGCTTCTCGGCTGCTTGTACAGGAGCTTGTGGTGTCTGCTGGATCGATGTGAAGCTTCGCCAGCGGTGGTTCCCGTGCTAGTGCGTTGTCTGTTCAGACCTTAGATCGGAGTCTTCTTGTCCGTATGATATCCCGCTCACCTCAAGGTCAAGGCAGCTTCGGGCGCGAAGCGGCCGCGGCCGCGGTGGGACTGCGTCTCGTATCGATGATGGATTCCATCGTTTGCTGGTCAAAGGACCTCTTTGTAATTTGTTTTACTGCTGAGGTGTTTTGTACTGCAGGTGTATCTTCTATATAAATCCAGGGACCTTTTCGCAAAAAAACAAACTTAGTGAAAAAATTATGAGATGAAGTTGTGCTCGCGTCTTGGGTGTGTATGAGATGAACTTTGACTCTCGCATCCTAATCTCACCTACTTGTCCTCCTATCATTGTTCTTCCTCACATCCTGAATTCTTGCGGAGATCATATGTCCCCTGTACCCCTCGACCTTAGGTTATGATCCAGACAGCGTCAGACGACGCCTTATAAGTTTTGTCGGATAGCCATATTTCTTATATTGATACTCTTAAATTCGTGCACCTTGATCATATAGCATAAATTCATCACAATCCAATAATAGAACAATGCAATAATGTAAAATAAATAGCTAGGTTAACTCCTACTCCATCATGTACGTGTCGTTTTTGCTTTGATACACGCCGCCGTCTTCTCTCCAAAAAATTAGGGATCCTCTGTTGGAAATATGCCCCAGAGGCCATAATAAAATGATTATTATCATATTTCCTGTTCATGATAAATGTTTATTATTCATGCTAGAATTGTATTGTTCGGAAACTTAAATACATGCGTGAATACATAAACTACACCGTGTCCTTAGTAAGCCTCTACTAAACTAGCTCGTTGATTAAAGATGGTTAAGGTTTCCTAACAATAGACATGAGTTGTCATTTGATAACAGGATCACATCATTAGGAGAATGATGTGATGGACAATACCCAACCGTAAGCTTAGCATATGGTCGTATCACTTTAGTTTTTGCTATAGCTTTCTTCATGTCAAGTATCTATTCCTAAGACCATGAGATCATGCAACTCATGGATACCAGAGGAATGCCTTGTGTGCTATCAAATGTCACTTCATAATTGGGTGATCATAAAGGTTCTCTACAGGTATCTCCGAAGGTGTCCGTTGGGTTGGCATGGACCAAGACTAGGATTTGTCACTCCATATGACGGAGAGATATCTCTGGCCCTCTCGGTAATACAACATCGTAAAGAGCTTGCAAGCAATGTGGCTAATGAGTTAGTCATGGGATCTTGTATTACGGAATGAGTAAAGAGACTTGCCGGTAACAAGATTGAATTAGGTATGGAGATACCGACGATCGAATCTCGGGCAAGTAACATATCACTAGACAAAGGGAATCGCATACGGGATTAACTGAATCCTTGACATCATGGTTCAACCGATAAAGATCTTCGTGGAATATGTAGGAACCAATATGTGCATCCAGGTCCCGCTATTGGTTATTAACCGGAGAGATGTCTCAGTCATGTCTACATGATTCTCGAACCCGTAGGTTCCGCACGCTTAACGTTCGATGACACTAAAGTAGTATTGGGATATGTGCATTGGTAACCGAATGTTGTTTGGAGTCCCGGATGAGATCTCGGACATCACGACGACCTCCGGAATGGTCCGGATGTAAAGATTTATACATGGGAAGTCCCGTTTTGGTCATCGGAAAAGTTTCGGGCATTATCGGTATTGTACCGGGAGTGCCGAAAGGGGTCCAGGGGTCCACCTGCCTCGGGGGCCCACATGGGCTTTAGGGGGTGTGGCTTCGCCTATACGGGCCAGGGGCACCAACCCCAAGAGGCCCATACGCCAAGAGGGGAGGAGGAGTGAAAGGATCGATATAGTTGACTAGAGGGGGGGGGGTGAATAGGCAACTAACAATTTTTAACTTTTCTTTACCAGTTTAAACTTTGCATCAAAGTAGGTTGTATAGATATGCAACTAGGTGAGCAACCTATATGATGCAACAACAACAAGCACACAAGCAAGCAAGGGATACAACACAATATAAGCTTGCACAAGTAAAGGTAAGAGATAACCTAAAGTGGAGCCGGTGGAGACGAGGATGTGTTACCGAAGTTCCTTCCCTTTGAGAGGAAGTACGTCTCCGTTGGAGTGGTGTGGAGGCACAATGCTCCCCAAGAATCCACTAGGGCCACCGTATTCTCCTCACGCCCTCACACAATGCGAGATGCCATGATTCCACTATTGGTGCCCTTGAAGGCGGCGATCGAATCTTTACAAACAAGGTTGGGGCTATCTCCACAACTCAATTGGAGGCTCCCAACGAAACCATGGAGCTTCACCACAATGGAATGTGGCTCCGAGGTGACCTCAACTGTCTAGGGTGCTCAAACACCCAAGAGTAACAAGATCCGCGAAGGATTAGTGGGTGGAAACAAATTTCTCTTGGTGGAAGTGTAGATCCGGACCTTCTCAACCAATCCCTAAAGAATCAACAAGTTTGATTGGCTAGGGAGAGAGATCGGGCGAAAATGAGCTTTGGAGCAACAATGGAGCTTGGGGGAAAAGAGGTAGGTCAACTTGGAGAAGAAGACCTCCTTTTATAGTGGGGGAACCAATCCAACCTTTACCCCCCTCTTCAGCCCGCACAGAGCGGTACTGCTGCTTAGTAGAGCGGTACTACCGCTGGTCGCAGCGGTACTACTGCGACCACCAGCGTTACTACCGCATAGACTGAGCATAGTAGAAGTAGAGGGAGAGAGGGGGGATGGGCGGCACTAGTAGCGGTATAGCCGTGGTACTACCGCTCATGGGTGGTACTACCGCTGCCACTGCCGCTACTACTGCCGCAAAACCCGACACAATAAAATGCATCCTCGAATCGAGGCGGTAGCGTTGCCGAACCAGGATAGTACTGCCGCCTATGCCCTGAAGCGGTACTACCGTTGAAGGTCAGCGGTACTGCCGCTTGAGGACCATAGGCGGTACTACCGTTCTAGCGGCGGTACTACCGCTTCATCCTCACAGTCTCCACTTCTGTAAAAACCGCAAGCTCCAAGGTGAGGAAAGGAGCTGGGGTGCAACAAAGACGTGTACGTGCTGATTCCACCCTAGCCTTTCCAAAGCGGATACCCTCTTGATAGTACGGCGTCTCCTACGACTCAAGTCCACCAAACTGAAATGAAGGAGACTACACGGTCTTCACGTAAAGCTCCGAGGGGAAAGAATCGTCTCATGTCAAAGAATGAATCTCTGAAATACTCAACGCACATGATTAGTCCGCAAAAGCATTGTCATCAATCGCCAAAACTACTCAGAGAGAGATATGCCCTAACAATCTCCCCTTTCTGGTGGATTGATGACAACACGGGATTTGCACAAGGAAATGACATGAGATAAAGCGAATCCCAAAACTACAAAATAAGACGGGCTCCCCTAGATGTGTGCACTTAATTAGAGGAGCCTTTGGATTGCAAAGTGCACACATTAGGATCAACACTCCCCCTATATTTTATAGTCTGACAACAATTGCATCAGAGATAATACATATATGAGCTAGGAGCAAGTGAGCAAAGTAGACATATGAGATAAGCATGAACTCACAAGCTACTAAAGTACTTGACATATAAGATAATAGTAAGATAGGGTAGCATATGTCTCACACCATATGATAGGGTAGCAGGACACACGAGCACAAACCAAACCAAAGCAAATAAGAGAGTTTGCGAGAGAGAGAGAAGAAAATGACAAGGAAAATAAGACACTCGCAACTCGACAATGATAAATCCCTAAACTCTCTCCCCCTTTGGCATCGAGACACCAAAAAGGGCAAAGAGTGCTGCTACGGCCACAGGTGATAGAAGAACTAAAGAACTCTAGCATCACATCCCCGCGAGATCGTCTGCTTCTCCGTTATCGGCAGGGGGCTGCTCAGTGTCTGAGTCTGTCCATGGGCAGTGCTATTGAACCTACTCCTCCTCATCTGTGATCTTGCCTTCAGAACCGTTGGCAACAGTTGAACCTAACTGACGCATGAGCTCCTTGTGACGGCTCCTGGCCTTCTTCTTAGACGCATGAGCCATGTACTGTCCATGAGTCTCCATACAGAAATGTTTCTTCATTTTGCACTTGAGCTTCTTTGCCCATGAGGGCTCCGCTCCAGAGGGCTCATAATCATCATCATCAGCAGCATCAGCCTCTGTCTCAGTGTCAGCAGCTCCAGATGGAATCCTAGACCTCAGAACCAATGTGCCCCAGCTCTCCTTCTTCCTTAGACGCTTGATCTCACGAGGGATCAACTCGCCAGTCTCCAGCACAACATTAGGATAGGTGTGCATCCAAGCCTTCTCAATAAGCGACATGAGAAAAGGCGCATAGATGGGGCACTTGCGCTCAGAGATAGCGGTGACAAGCTCAGACCACATGACATGAGAGATGTCCAAGGATTCTCCAATGTTTTCTTCCTTCTCATGCTGGCAGAAAAGAAGCATGTCCACGAGAAAGGAGTGAACCATATCCAAGTTCCCAATGCGAGGGAAGAGAGTCTCTCTGAAGATGCGATGAAGTATGTCCAGAAAGGCAGGCAGCTCATAGGTCTCCTTCTGAGTCTCGGGGTGAATCTTCAAAGTACAGATAGGCCAGAGATATTGCTTGTGAGTGGAAGTTGTATTGCGGTGAGGGCGAAAGCCAACTGGGTTCTCAAGTCCTTGATCTTCAATCCCAAGTAACTCCATGAATGCTTTCCATTTGACAGAGAGAACTTTGCCATTGGTCATCCAAGTCAGGGTTCTTTTCTCATCTATTCCAAGATGGACAGTGGCATAAAACTGAGGCACCAAATCTGCATCAAAGTCGTTGAACTGCATGATCCTAAGAATGTTCAGCCGAGTACACATCTATAGGGCTTCGCCAAAGTAGGCAGGATCCTTCTCCATATAGTCAGCGTCGATGGTACAAACATCAACATAGAGATTCTTCTTTGCTTTGATCACATCAAAGTAGATTGCCCACTGAAAACGGTTCCAGAAAGGACGGTTGACAAGATTGGGCTCTTGATCTTGCTCATAGGGATTGCGCCGATGCTTCTCCCAGAACTCCTTGGCCGCCATCTCAGTCACGGACTTGGGCTTTGATGTCTACTACGCAACTTTATTCTTGTAGACTCGTGTTGGGCCTCCAAGCGCAGAGTTTTGTAGGACAGTAGCAATTTTCCCTCAAGTGGATGACCTAAGGTTTATCAATCCGTGGGAGGTGTAGGATGAAGATGGTCTCTCGCAAACAACCCTGCAACCAAATACAAGAAATCTCTTGTGTCCCCAACACATCCAATACAACGGCAAATTGTATAGGTACACTAGTTCGGCGAAGAGATGGTGATAAAAGTGTAATATTGATGGTAGAAATATATTTTTATAATCTGAATAAATAAAAACAGCAAGGTAGCAAATAGTAAACGGGCACAAAAACGATATTGCAATGCTTGAAAATGAGGCCTAGGGTCTGTACTTTCGCTAGTGTAACCTTTAAACAATGCTAATATAATTGGATCATATAACCGTCCCTCAACGTGCAACGAAGAATCACTCCAAAGTTCCTATCTAGCGGAGAACATAAGACAAAATTGTTTGTAGGGTACGAAACCCCCTCAAAGCTATTCTTTCCGATCAATCTATCCTAGACTTCCTACTAAAATAACACGAAGCTATTCTTTCTGATCGATAAAACCAAGAGTTCGTACTAAAATAACACCAAAGCAAATTCAGATTCATAATATTCAATCCAACACAAAGAACTTCAAAGAGTGCCCCAATATTTCTACCGGAGAAACAAAGACAAGAACGTGCATCAACCCCTATGCATAGATTACCCCAATGTCACCTCGGGAATCCGCGAGTTGAGTGCCAAAACATATATCAAGTGAATCAATACGATACCCCATTGTCACCACGAGTATTCAATTTCAAGACATATATCAAGTGTTCTCAAATCCATAAAAGTATTCAATCCGATAACAACGAAATCTCAAAGGGAAAAACTCAATTCATCACAACAAGATAGAGAGGGGAAAACACCATATGATCCGACTATATTAACAAAGCCCGCGATACATCAAGATTGAGACATCTCAAGAACACGAGAGAGAGAGAGATTAAACACATAGCTATTGGTACAAACCCTCATCCCCGAGGGTGGACTACTCCCTCCTCATCGTGGTGGCCGCCGGGATGATGAAGATGGCCACCGGAGATGATTCCCCCCTCCGGCAGGGTGTCGGAAAGGGTCTAGATTGGTTTTCGGTGGCTACAGAGCCTTGCGGCGGCGGAACTTCTGATCTAGGTTAACCCCGAAGGGTTTCAGAATATTTGGGAATTTATAGGGCAAAGACGGGGTGCGGGAGGCCACCGAGGTGGGCCCAACCCACCTGGGCGTGCCTGGGCCCCCATGCGTGCCCTGATGGGTTGTGCCCCCCTCGGGGCACCCACAGGTGCTGCTCTGGCCCATCTAGGGTGTTCTGGTCCATAAAAAATCTCAAAAAAGTTTCGCGGTGTTTGGACTCCGTTTGATATTGATTTCCTGCGATGTAAAAAACAAGCAAAAAACAGCAACTGGCACTGGGTCAATAGGTTAGTCCAAAAAAATGATATAAAGTTGCTATAAATGATTGTAAAACATCCAAGAATGATAATAAAAAAGCATGAATACTTCATAAATTATAGATACGTTGGAGATGTATCAGGCTTCGGCTTGGGCTTCTGCGTAGTCCTCTTGGTAGGCTGCTGAGACGAAGTTGGCGGAGCACGCGAAGGAGGAACACTTGATGAAGCAACCACTGTCTTAGAGGCGCGATAGCGCTTTGAAGTAGAATGCCCGGGGTTGACACGACGGACATGTTGCTCATAAGGGCCATCACCTGGAACCAAACACACGGACACAAGAAACAACACAAAAGAACGAGCATAAGCCACCAGAGAAAGCAACACGGATCGATATTTGGTATGAGTATGGTGGAATTGGGCATCCAGCGAGTAGTACCGCGATCTGGAAGCGGTAGTACTGCCCCAGGCGGGGGAACGACGGTTCCCTACTACCGTGGCCAAATCCGGCACTATCGGGATGCCAAATTCAAACATAAGCCTACCAAATATCAATCCAAAACGGCTAGAGGCCTTCTCCATCCTACTCAAGCTTCGATTTGGCCAAAAATCAATGAATGCAAACCCTATTGCCCCTAAAGACTAGATCTGAAACCTAGAAGCAAAGAGAAAAGGATCGGGGGCAATACCAGCATCCATGGCTAGAGGAAGAGGTGGGGATCGGTCCCACCGGAGGAAAAGGTGAAAGACGGACCGGAGGAGGTGACCCACCGGCACCCTCCCGCGACAAGTTCGTCGCTGGCGAAACGAAGAGGACGAGTGGGTTGTGCGAATGGGTGTGGGGGAGAAAGAAACGCCCCCTGCCCCGACATATTCCCTAGTCCCGCCCCGCAGCGGTAGTACCGCTCGGGCTGGCGGTAGTACCGCTTATTGATCATAAGCGGTAGTACCGCGCGCCTCCAGCAGTAGTACCGCCCAGCCAAAACTTGAAGACAAGACATAAACAGGCTTAGCTCAAAAGCAACCAAAAAATGAAACGACAAGGAGAATGGGAAAACACAAATGCAGAACAACACCCACGGGAGGACAAGAAACACACAACTCTCAAAGAGAGGGCGGTGGCCGGGGCCACCTATGTTTGAGTCAAGTGGTATGGCACCGCGAAGATTTCAACCTTGGGCCCATGACCAAAACTCATCTTTGAAGCACAAGTACCATAAAAAATGGCTAATGTGAAAGACGTGATCAATTTATGCATAATGGGAGGAGGGAGAGTTCATTGAGAGGACAACACTCCTCCTATGTCCATGCCTACACCTAAACAAGACAACACGATGAGCATGGTGGGGTGTGCAAAGGTTCAAGACACATTGCTCGAATCAATGATATTTAGCTCATGCCTTAACTCGCGAAATCTTGCTTCATCCAAGGGCTTCGTGAAGATATCTGCAAGGTTATCATGAGTGTTGACATAGTTGAGCTCGATCTCCCCTCGCCTAATGTGATCCCGGATGAAATGATACTGAGTCTTAATATGCTTCGTCTTGAAGTGTTGCACCGGGTTGAGAGAAATCTTGATGGCACTTTCATTGTCACACCAAAGAGGCACTTTGTCACAAATGACACCGTGATCCTTTAAAGTTTGCCTCATCCATAGAAGTTGAGCACAACAACTACCGGCGGCCACATACTCCGCTTCGGTGGACGAGAGAGACACACAACTTCGCTTCTTAGAAGACTAACTCACCAAATTGCAACCAAGAAATTGGCACCCTCCGGAAGTTGACTTCCTATCCACTTTGTCTCCCGCCCAATCCGAGTCCTAAAAACCCACAAGGTTGAAGTTTGCTGCTCTTGGGTACCATAAGCCAAAGTTTGGGGTATGAGCCAAATGTCGAAAGATTCACTTGACCGCCACATAGTGTCTTTCCTTAGGTGCGGCTTGAAACTGTGCACAAATTCCCACACTCAACATGATATACGGTCTAGATGCACAAAGGTAAAGCAAGGAGCCAATCATGGAGTGATATACCTTTTGATCCACCGCTTTACCATTGGGATCTATGTCGAGTTGGCATTTGACGGGCATTGGAGTGGAAGCCGGCATGACATCACTTAGCTTGAATCACTTGAGCATGTCTTGAGTATATTTGGCTTGGTTGATGAAGGTTCCTTCTCTTCTTTGCTTGATTTCGAACCCGAGAAAGACTTCAACTCTCCCATCATGGACATCTTAAACTTCAAGGTCATGAGAGCGGCAAATTCCTCATTGAAAGCTTTGTTAGGGGAACCAAAGATAATATCATGAACATATAGTTGGCATACAAACAACTCCCCTTTGACCTTCTTAGTAAAAAGAGTGGGGTCGATTTTCCCAATTTCAAACCCACGATCTTGCAACAACTCAGTAAGGTGCTCATACCACGCACGTTGGGCTTGTTTAAGGCCATAGAGTGCCTTATCGAGTTGGTAAACATGATTGGGGAACTCGAGATCCTCAAACCCCGGGGGTTGTTTGACATACACCAACTCATTAATAGGACCATTAATAAAAACACTCTTCACATCCATTTGTTGCAACTTGAAGTTATGATGAGAAGCATAAGCAATCAACAAACAAATAGATTCAAGGCGAGCAACGGGAGCAAAGGTTTCACCGCAGTCGATACCCTCAACTTGGGAGTAGCCTTGTGCTACCAAACGAGACTTGTTGTGAATGATAATTCCATGAGCATCTTTGTCGATGTACAAAAAGAGGGGTGCGTTTTTGTACCCCTATACCTATGCACGGGCAGTCGGAGCCGCGCCCGCGGTCACACCAGGCAGAACAGGGGAGGTGAGCCAAGGTAAAACCGAAGCCCAAGACAATCAGAGCAACGCCAAGGCCAAGACCACAAAGAGTAGAGGGACGAAGCAGGTTCCCCCGGCAAGACCCTTGCCGGGGGAGACTCAGCAGCCCCTGCTATATCCTTGCCGGGATAGCTCGCCCCACACCAACAGAGCGAGCCACCCTTGGGCCCACGGTCCCCAACGCCATCATCCACGTGGGGCTAGGGCTCGGGAAGGCACCTCTGTGGTGGCATGCAGATCTTTGTGAAGACATATTCAAGATCAGATGAGGATTAGAAGACGACGATCCTCGGCAAGATCCTTGCCGAGGAAGGCCACCAGACCCCCGGCAAGGCCCTTGCCGGGGACGACAGCGCGCCACGGCAAGACCCTTGCCGGGCCACACGGCAAGACCCTTGCCGAGCCACCTGGCAAGGCCCTTGCCAAGAACGCCAGCAGGGCCACCTCCAGGCCCACGTCGACCAAGCTTCCACCGCCGATCACATGCAGCTGCCAGCCCAACCAGCTGGGCGGGCACCTGCGTGGCAACATGCAGCTCCCAGGCCAACTCATCGAGCACCTGCGTGGCGGCATGCAGATCTTCGTGAAGGCTCCACCACCGCGCCACCTCAGCTTCCTGCCTGCCTACATGGCACCGCACGCATCACTGGTCGAGGCGCGTGTAAAAGCGAGGAGGAGCGGCGACGGACGGGACGGGCCTCGCCCCCGTCCCCGATAAAGCAAGGGGACACCTAAGCTATGCATTAAATGCGTCTTGTCCTGTAATACGAGCGATAAGCTCAGGGCACTGTATGCCTTTCCACCTCCTGTGTGCCACTATGGCAGCCCCTTCCGACTATAAAAGGAGGCCCATGGCATACTGGAGAAGGATTCGGCTCTTTCGAACCACGCACTGACCACAGCTAGTTCGAGAGCTCGAGAACTCTCTGAAATACACCCACCAAAGCAGGACTAGGGTTTTACGCATCCTCGCGGCCTGAACCTAGGTAAACGATCCTTGTGCTGTCTACTAGCCCTGCTCTTCTCGCAACCCCGAGCCCCGGCAACCGTAGTAGGGATTCTTGTGATCCCATAGGTGTCGTTCCACACCGACATCTTTGGCGCGCCAGGTAGGGGGCGCAATTGTGAGAATCTGGTCTAGTAGTTAGCCTAGCAGTTCTTCGTCGCCATGGCTCCTAAGAAGATGACGGCCACGGCGATCGGCTTGTTGGGAGCCGAACGACCCGTGCCGATGCGGACGAGTAGTGGACCGGTCGCGGACAAGACCCGGGCCGCGGTCCGCAAGCACCAGCATCGCCCAGGCAGTCAGAGCCTGCCGAGCGGCGTCGTTCGCGCGCCAGACGACTGGCTGCACGCTGCCAGATCCAAAGACGGAGCCGGGGCCCCCGCAGGCGGCGCAGGGCGCTCCAGGGGTGTCGTTGTGCCACCTCCGGGCGGTGCAGCGACCTCCAAGACGCTCACACCAGCGACCACCGCGCGCTCTTCCCATGGTGTGCACGCCGAGCAGCGTCACCACGTTGGTGACCCTGGGCACCACCATGGGAAGAGCCCTGTGCTTCACCCGCAAGATGAAGGGGTCCAGCACGCTCGCCGAAGCGCTGGCGAAAATGGCACGCAGCCGCTGGGTCGTAACGGAGCTCCTTCTAACGTAGTTAGAAGTCGAAGCGCGCCGCGATCCACGCAGCTGTCGCCGCCGCCCACGCCAGCAGAAGCTTTGGCGCGCGCACAGCTGCTCCTCGACTTCCCTCCTGCTGCGGAGAAGCTCGACAAGTGGAGGGCCACCATCCGGAGCCTCGTCGCCGTCACAAACAAAGACGATCCGCGACCGGCGGGGCCCTCGGGTCGGCGCTCCACCGAGCCACCACATGCTGGCGCTGGGAGGATCGGGGGAGCTGCGGCCACGGTGCACTCTCCTCCTCCTCGCCAGCTGCCGCGGGCGTCGGCCCGTCGCGACGACGCTTGTGATAACATCTCCATAGCGTCGTCCGACCCGCGGACCCTCCGCGACCAGCGCCAGGTCCTTCGGGAGCGAGCTCACGAAGACGCTCGAACCACCGTCGAGCGCCGGCGCGAAATGCATCGCCAGTCGGACAAGCGGGTGGGACCCGCTATGGACCACCCGACACCGGGGGGCCCCGGCGGCCTACCTTACGAGGTGGGCTGCCCGACTTTTACCCGTGAGCTGCGGCAGTTCCAGTGGCCATCCCACCGCACGTTCAAGCCCGACGTCGGCGAGAAGTACACTGGTAAGACCCATCCGTCCGAGTTCCTCAGCATCTACACCATCGCGATGCAGGCTGCTGGGGCTTGTGACGACAAGGTGCTTGCCAACTATTTCCCGCTGGCGCTCAAGCCCAATGTGATGTCTTGATTGATGCACTTGCCGGTGGATTCCATTTCTTCTTGGTCGGATCTGTGCCATGAGTTCATTGGCGCCTTCACAGGAGGCCACCAAGCTCACGGCCAGGCCAGTGATCTGCATATCATTCCCCAGAAGGAAGGGGAGACCCTGTGCAAGTACATCCAGAGATTCAGCCGGGTGCAGTACAACATCCCGACGTTCATCCCGCCGCTGTGATTAGCGCGTTCCACCAGAACGTGCGCAATCGCAAGATGCGCGAGGAGCTGGCGATGACCAAGGTTAAGGATGTGGCCGAGCTCTACGTTCTGGCTGATAGGTGCGCTCGGGCTGAAGAGGGAAGGAAGTACCCCGGCAAAGACGCCGGCGTGGAAACCGACTCTACCGATGAAGACGCCGCCACCCCGACGAAGAAGAGCCGGCGTCGCAACAGGAAACGCAAAGGCAAGGCCGTGCTTGCCGTTGAGGGATCTGACGATACCGGTGCCGGCAAGAAGGTCAAGGCAGGCGCCCCCGGCAAGGAGATTTCCAGGTGCACCGCCTGCCGGGCCTTGGCGGCTACCGACAAGCCAGGAAGCTCCGGCAAGCAATACTGTAAGATCCACCGCACCAAGGGCCACGACCTCCAGAACTGCCGACAAGTCGAGCTGCTTGCTGAGAAGCAAAAGGCTGAGTATGAGAGGCGGGACAAGGAGAAGGACCAGGACGGTGCTGAGGGATCCGACAAGAAGCGTGGCGGCCAAGGAGGCCGCCCCGGCAAGGACAACCAGCAAGAGAGGCCCGCTCGGGGCCGCGACAAGAAACAAGAAGACGATGATCACGACGAGGACGACGAGTCTGGTGAGCAAGGGTTCCAGAAGGCTACGGAGGCCATGTGCGTCGATGGCGGCGCCTCGCTGCATACCTCTCACCGCCAGCTCAAGCAGTGGGTGCGTGAGATTACAGCAGCAGAGCCGTCGTTCGACGCTCAGAAGCCGCTGAAGTGGTCCAGCACGCCCCTCATCTTTGACGCCGAGGACCACCCTGACCGCACTGCCGCGGTCGGGTGTTTGCCATTGTTGGTCTCACCAACGATACGCAACCTCAGGGTGAACAAGATGTTGGTTGACGGCGGGGCCGGCCTGAACCTGATCTCGCCTGTCGTGATCAAAAGGTTGCAAATCCCTGATGGAGACCTCGAGGAAACGGGCACGTTTCAAGGGGTCAATCCGGGGAGGAGCCAGCCGAAGGGAAAGGTCACACTGCCCGTGACATTTGGAGGAGAGTTGAACTACAGGACGGAGAGGATCGTCTTCGACGTGGCCGAGATCCCCTTGCCCTACAACGGGATCCTCGGCCGCCCGGCACTAGCCAAGTTCATGGCGGCGTCACACTACGCCTACAACATGCTAAAGATGCCCGGGCCGTTGACCATCATCTCCGTCCCCTCCGACAAGAAGGACGCGCTGATCTGCGCCGACCAACTCTACCGGGAAGCAGTTGCAGCAGCTGCCGTCAAGGCACCTGCTCCTGCCGCTGAAGGCCCGGGAGGGAAGAAGGAGCCCGACAAGACCTCTCGCACCCACTCCGGCAAGCGCACCTCCTCGGAGTGTTGTGCTACCGTTGAGGACGTGCCAGAGAGCTCTACTGACAAGAGCAACAGATCCAGAGCCGAGCCGCCGCAGACCAAGAAGGTGCCCGTCGGGGAGGATGGCACGGGAGGGGCCTTCACCATAGGCTCCACCCTCGACAGCAAATAGGAAGGCGCGCTCGTCACCTTCCTGCGGGCGAAATGTCGACGTGTTTGCATGGCAAGCGCCCGACATCCCCGGTGTTCCCAGGGAGGTGATTGAGCACCACCTAGCTATCTGCCCCCACGCGCGGCCCGTCAAGCAGAAGGTCAGAAAGAAGGCTCTGGAGAGGCAGGAGTTCATGACAGAGGA
Organism: Triticum aestivum; assembly: GCF_018294505.1. NCBI lineage: Eukaryota > Viridiplantae > Streptophyta > Magnoliopsida > Poales > Poaceae > Triticum > Triticum aestivum. The sequence continues at coordinate 100,670,671 of NC_057811.1, forward strand.
GATCAGGAAGTTGGAAGCGGCAGGTTTGGTGAGAGGAGTGCTCCACCCGACGTGGTTGGCCAATCCGGTAGTGGTGCGCAAGGCGAATGGGAAGTGGAGGCTGTGTATTGATTACACAGATATTAATAAGGCTTGTCCTAAGGACCCCTTCACGTTGCCGCGCATCGACCAGATTGTTGACTCCACAGCCGGGTGTGATCTGTTATCATTCCTCGACGCCTACTCAGGCTACCACCAGATCTTCATGACAAGAGAGGATGAAGAGAAGACAACATTCATCACCCCATGTGGTACGTATTGCTTTTTACGGATGCCTTTCGGGTTGAAGAGTGCTGGCTCAACGTTCGCAAGAGCAGTCCAAATTGGTTTTGAACCTCAGCTCCATAGAAATATGGAGGCATACATGGATGACATAGTGGTCAAAACCAAGGACGGGCCAACTCTTGTGCAAGATCTGGAAGAGATATTTGCCAACCTGCGCAAGATCAACCTCAAGCTGAACCCTGAGAAGTGTGTCTTCGGCATTCCATCTGGCAAGCTTCTCGGGTTCTTTGTGTCGCAGCGCGGGATCGAGGCAAACCCAGACAAGATCAAGGCTATTGAGCAGATTGAGGCGCCCAAGCGGATCAAGGATGTGCGTCGGCTCACCGGCTGCGTTGCCGCCATGAGCCGATTCATCTCCAAGTCCGCCGAGCACGCCCTTCCTTTCTTCAAAATCTTGAAGAAGGCGGGCCCAATGGAGTGGACCCCAGAAGCCGAGGCAGCATTGCAGGATCTGAAGAAATACCTTTCCTCCATGCCAATACTGGTTGCGCCTAAACCACAAGAGACGTTGCTGCTATATCTGGAGGCTATGAATCAAGTGGTCAGCGCCGCACTGGTGGCACAGAGGGAGGTCGACGAGGAGGCACTGACGGCGGCAGAACCAACAGATGGCAAGCCAAAGATTCCCCCGGCAGGGCCTGGTGCCGGCGAGGCGCGGCCCCCGGCAGAGTCTGATGCCACCAAGGCAGTGCCCGCGTAGTCGAGTGAAGTGGTGCAGAAGAAGAAAATGATGCAGCACTCGGTTTACTTTGTCAGCTCCCTCTTGCAGGGGGCTAGGTCGAGGTATTCTGGTGTGCAAAAATTGCTCTTCGGCCTCCTTATGGCCTCGAGGAAGCTGCATCATTACTTCCAAGCCCACGAGATCACTGTTGTCACCCGCCTCCCGTTGCAACGGATACTGCATAACCCAGATGCAACCGGAAGGATTGTGGAATGGGCCTTGGAGCTATCAAGTTTCAGTTTGAAGTTTGAAAGTACCTCAACAATCCAGAGCAGAGTCTTGGCGGAGTTCATTGCAGAATGGACCTCAACGCCTGACGAAGAAATCCAGGAGACCACTCTCCCCGGCAAGGAAGCAGACCGCGACTGGATCATGTACTTTGATGGGGCTTTCTCGCTGCAAGGCGCCGGTGCCGGTGTGCTGCTCGTCGCGCCCACCGGAGAGCACCTCAAGTACGTGATCCAGATGCACTTCCCCAGGGAGATGTCCACCAACAACACTGCTGAGTACGAGGGATTGCTTGCCGGTCTCAGGATCGCGGCAGACCTTGGGGTTAAGAAGCTCATCGTCAGGGGTGACTCGCAGCTTGTTGTTAGGCAGGTCAACAAGGATTACCAGAGCCCATTGATGGAGGCCTACGTAGATGAGGTGAGGAAGCTGGAGGAGTGCTTTGACGGTATTCAAGCGGAGCACGTCCCCCGAATGGAGAACGACATCGCCGATTACCTGTCAAAGCGTGCTGCATTCAAGCTACCTGTGGAACCAGGTACCTTTTTGCTCCGGTTAACTCAACCATCCGTCGAGCCATCAGCGGGGCAGAACAAGCGGAGGAAGTCAGGTCCCGGCAAGTACTTTCCTACCGAGCCCCCTGGGGCTGCCGGCAAGGGTGCTGCCGCGGACGCTGAGCCTGCCCAAGAGCAACTGGCTCCGGCAGGGCGTCAAGCCCTGGCCGTAGAGACAGCCGCTCCCATGGCAGAAGAAATGCCTTTGGCCCTTGCCGTCGAGCCCCAGGCTCCGGCATGGGCGCAGCATACCGTCCAATTCCTCCAAACAGGGGAGCTTCCTGAGGAGCAGGAAGAAGCGGAAAAAGTAGCCCGTCGGTCCGCCCTGTACCAGTTCGTCGATGACGTCCTGTACAGGAGAAGGCCAAACGGTGTGAAATTGAAGTGCATCCCCCGGGAGGAAGGACTGGAGCTGTTGGCGGAGATACATGGAGGCATATGTGGCTCCCACATAGGGTCGAGGGCCCTTGCCGGGAAGGCGTTCCGGCAAGGTTTCTTCTGGCCCACCGCCCTCCAGGATGCGACGGCACTAGTAACCAAGTGTGAAGCGTGCCAGTTCCATTCAAAGAAGCTTCATCAACCAGCTCAAGCCCTTCAAACAATCCCTCTCTCCTGGCCATTCTCGGTCTGGGGGCTCGATATACTGGGCCCTTTCCCCCGCGCTGTCGGGGGCTTTGAGTACTTGTACGTTGCAATCGACAAGTTCACAAAGTGGCCGGAAGTGGAAGCAGTGAGAAAGGTGACTGCTCAGTCAGCCGTCAAGTTCTTCAAGGGACTGGTCTGCCGTTTTGGTGTGCCAAACAGAGTCATCACCGACAACGGCACGCAGTTCACAAGCCACACCTTCATGCAATACATTCAAGACCTCGGTAGCAAGGTCTGTTTTGCTTCCGTGGCACACCCATGAAGCAACGGCCAAGCGGAGAGGGCAAATGCTGAAGTGTTGCGAGGCCTGAGAACGAAGACCTTTGACAAGCTGCACAAGAGTGGAAGGCCCTTGATTGATGAGTTGCCGATGGTTCTTTGGTCGATCAGGACGACGCCAAATCGAGCCACCAGCCAGACACCTTTTTCCCTGGTCTACGGGGCAGAAGCAGTTCTCCCCACGGAACTCATATACGGGTCACCTCGAGTGCTTGCTTATGATGACCTTGAGCAAGAGCAGTTGCGCCAAGGTGACGCGATGCTCCTTGAGGAAGATCGTCTTCGGGCGGCTGTGAGAGCAGCCCGCTACCAGCAAGCCTTGCGCCGCTACCATAGTCGCAAGGTTCTTGCCCGAAGCTTTGAGGAAGGCGACCTTGTTCTTCGGCGCGTTCAGTCGGCCAAGAATACCAACAAGTTGACGCCGAAGTGGGAAGGCCCTTATCGGGTAATACGAGTCACCAGGCCCGACGCAGTCTGCCTGGAGACCGAAGATGCCGTCCCAGTGAGCAACTCCTGGAACATCGAGCATCTTCACAAGTTTTACCCATAAGGCGCGGCTTGCCGGGCCTCCCGGCAAGCCACCTTTTGTACAAGCTTTGCCGGCAAGGCATGTGACCCTTTGTACAAAGCCAGGCGCAGACCCTGAGCATAAATAAATGAAGCGTTGGCGCCCTAAGTTATAGCATGCATGCTAGGTCGAGTCTCTTCCTTGGTTAGGGTTGATAGTGCTCAGCAGCGACTAACCCCTAGCTTAGAGGTCGAGTGCGCGTCTATCTGTTTCTCTTCTATCTTATTTTGGTTCCCAGGGCGCATGAGCACTTCTGCCGAGCTACTTGGAAGAAAGGAAACGGACCGGCGTCCCGACCCCGGCAAACCGGAGTTGCCGGGGGCTGCAAGCACAAGGATCCAACCGCGGCAAGATGAGGTTGCCGGAGGCTGCCGATCCAGATAAGTCTTTTATCCTCTGTCGTGCATTTCGAAACCGAACTGGGGCATGTGAAACCTCGTTTTTATCTCTAGGCTGCCGTGCTCCCCTTTTTCCTATACCTAGGGATTATTTCCTGTGTCCGGATTTGGTTGTAGCCACGGTGGCAAGGAGGTAGAACGAGGAGCCTAAAGCCCACTTCATCCCTGCCTCTGCCACGTTTATCTTAAACAATAACAAGGATTCGCTCCTTGTCGCGGGAACGGTCGAGTAGAGTAGAGTGGGGGGACGGCAAGGCCTGCTGCCGGGCGAAAAACGTTTATCTTAAACAATAACAAGGATTCGCTCCTTGTCGCGGGATTTTACCCACGAACGAAAAACCCGGCAAGCATCCCTTTTTCATTAAAAACATCCCAACAGGTACAGTTCGTACGAAATGAAAAACATGAGCAAGGGGATTACAAGTTTTAAATTTAACAAAGGCCCGCAGGCTTACAGACTAAAAAAGAGATAAGGTGCCCGTAATCCCTTTATTGTCCCTCTCCTCAGGAGGCAGGTCAAGGAGGCGAAAGGGCGAAAGGGGCGCCTAGGCGAGCTACGAGCAGCAGAAAGCACCAAGAGAACACCTCGGTGGCCGCCCACGGGTGGGCCGGTGATGATGGTTCCGGGAAAGGAGCTGGAAGACGAGGCGGCATGACCGACAATACGCGATGAAGGCGTCGGTGCCCGCGTACTCTGAGTTGACGGCCTTGCCGCCCGCCCTCTTCCTCTTCCGCAGCCTCCCGACGCCAGCCGGCCAAGGAGACGGCCCCGAGAAGTTCAAGGAGCTGGCCCCGGCCCCGGCAAACCATTGCCGGAGGAGCGACCAGGTGCAGATGCTGCTGCTGCCGCACCCGCCCAGGCGCGGGGTGTCCGACGCCTAGTCGGACTCGTCCCCGTCATCTGCCCCGCTGTCCTCCTCATCACTTTCGCTCGAGGAAGAGCTTCCATTGTCGGAATCTCCATCAGAGGAGCTCTCCACACAGCACTTCAGGCGAGTTCCGAACTCTCCGAAGACCTTGACGGAGAGCAGGCCGTCCTCCAGTAATTTGAAGTAGAGGACGAGCCCCGCCGTCAGGCTGTGGATGCGAGCAAACGTCTTCCACCCACGACGGAGGTACATGACTCGAGGAGCCGGGAAGTCGACGTCGACCCGCGTGCCCCCATTCCCAAAACCCCTCATGTGCAATATGAGGGATTTGGGCCGGTCACGCTCCATCTCCCGGGCGAACGGGGCAGGAAGACGGAGACGACGACGCGGAGGCCGGCGCAGCCTGATGAAGAACTCGCGGGGCTGGTCTCCGACATGGCCTTCCATCGGGAAAGGCACCATTGGCGGGGGCGAAGCCGGCGCGCCGCCCCGTCCTCCTCTTCCCTGAGCACTACGACCTCTGCCCAGGCCTCGCCCACGGCCTCGCCCCCTCCCCCTTCCCCTCGCGGCCGGTTCCACCACCACGGGCTCAGGAGGAGGAGGGGCGCGCTGTCGAGCGACGACCCTCGCCGCCACTGTCGAGGGACCTGGGTTCCCTTTCCCCATGGAGAGTGAAAGGAGGAAGCAGAAGCAAGAAGATATAGATGACAGGAGAATGTGGGACGCCAACCCCCTTCCCCCTCTTTATAAAGGGGCGGGGTCAGGGCTCGGCCGCCCCGCTCTGCCAATCCAGCCACCGGAGGCGCAGGGAATCAGGACCGACCCGCTGCCCCCCGTGACGGCCCCGTTTCCCGCCTCCACCTCTTGCCACCCCAGGCGCATGAAGGACGCGTGGCGGACGTGCAGAACTGAGGGGACGGGTGAAGCGACATCTCCCCACCCCGTGATCGTGGGGAGTGGATGCCTTGAAGACCGCGCCCTGGCCCCGTTCAGTAAATGAGCCGCGCCTCCACGCCTCCCTCTTTTTACGGGGAAGGCGCGAGCCGCCTCTTTACTGCGATGTGACGCATGCGTGTGGAAACCGCCCCATGCATGCCGCCCACATCACGCACACCCCTCCACGCCGCGCCTCGCGCACGGGTCGTCGGAAGCGAAACGCGCGAAAAGTTTTACCGTGGTAAAAACCGCCCCGCCTGCCCGCGCACCGTTTTGGGCCTGACCCAACAACGTGTCGCGCTTATGTGTGGCCCAGGCCCGGGGGCTCCTGTCGGTGTACAAAAAGAGGGGTGCGTTTTTGTACCCCTATACCTGTGCACGGGCAGTCGGAGCCGCGCCCGTGGTCACACCAGGCAGAACAGGGGAGGTGAGCCAAGGTAAAACCGAAGCCCAAGACAATGAGAGCAACACCAAGGCCAAGACCACAAAGAGCAGAGGGACGAAGCAGGTTCCCGCGGCAAGACCTTTGCCGGGGAGACTCAGCAGCCCCGCCCAGACCCTTGCCGGGACAGGTCGCCCCACACCAACAGAGCGAGCCACCCTTGAGCCCACGGTCCCCAACGCCATCATCCACGTGGGGCCAGGGCTCGGGAAGGCACCTCTGTGGTGGCATGCAGATCTTTATGAAGACATATTCAAGATTAGATGAGGATTAGAAGACGACGATCCTCGGCAAGATCCTTGCCGAGGAAGGCCACCAGACCCCCGGCAAGGCCCTTGCCGGGGACGACAGTGCGCCATGGCAAGACCCTTGCCGGGCCACACGGCAAGGCCCTCGCCAAGAACGCCAGCAGGGCCACCGCCAGGCCCACGTCGACCAAGCTTCCACCGCCGATCACATGCAGCTGCCAGCCCAACCAGCTGGGCGGGCACCTGCGTGGCAACATGCAGCTCCCAGGCCAACTCATCGAGCGCCTGCGTGGCGGCATGCAGATCTTCGTGAAGGCTCCACCACCGCGCCACCTCAGCTGCCTGCCTGCCTACATGGCACCGCACGCATCACTGGCCGAGGCGCGTGTCAAAGCGAGGAGGAGCGGCAACGGACGGGACGGGCCTCGCCCCCGTCCCAGATAAAGCAAGGGGACACCTAAGATACACATTAAATGCGTCTTGTCCTATAATACGAGCGATAAGCTCAGGGCACTGTACGCCTTTCCACCTCCTGTGTGCCACCGTGGCAGCCCCTTCCGACTATAGAAGGAGGCCCATGGCATACTGGAGAAGGATTCGGCTCTTTCGAACCACGCACTGACCACAGCTAGTTCAAGAGCTCTAGAACTCTCTGAAATACACCCACCAAAGCAGGACTAGGGTTTTACGCTCCTCGCGGCCCGAACCTGGGTAAAGGATCCTTGTGCTGTCTACTAGCCCTGCTCTTCTCGCAACCCTGCGCCCCGGCAACCGTAGTAGGGATTCTTGTGATCCCATAGGTGTCGTTCCACACCGACAATCTTGCTTGTTCTTGAATATCCACTTGGTTCCAATGACATTATGGTTCCCCGTTGGCCTTGGCACCAATCTCCACACCTTGTTATGCTCGAAGTTGTTGAGTTCTTCATGCATGGCATTGAGCCAACCTGATCCTCAAGCGCCTCATAGACCTTTTGGGGTTCAACACAAGAGACAAACGCGTGATGTTCACAATAGTTTGATAATTGTCTACGAGTGCTTACCCCCTTTATTAAGCTTCCAAGCACATTCTTCATGAGATGATCTTTGGTAGTGAGCTTGGAGGCAATCTGGACGGCACGATGCTCCAATTCCTCCTCAAGAGAGAGTTGAGGAGCAGTAACTTGATCATCTTGGGCGTTGTCTTGAGCTTGCTCTTGATCTTGAACTTGCTCGGTGGAGAGAACCTGACCTTGGGTATCACTTGGTGGTTCACCACCATCTTGAGGTTGATCTTGTTCATTTGGTTGAGGTCCTTCTCTTTGTTCTTCGGAAGCGTGTGGGTCTTGGGTTGGTGATGGTTCCACATGAGTGGAACATTGTCCTTCTCCTTCGACCACAAGGGGTTCCTCAATGGGTAGGATATGACCAACACCCATTCTTCTTATGGCTTGGGGAGGAATTTCATCACCTACATCACAAGTACCACTTTGCTCCACTTGTGAGCCATTATTCTCATCAAACTCCATGTTACACATCTCCTTAATGAGTCCGGTGGACTTGTTGAGGACACGGTAAGCACGAGAGTTTGTAGCATAACCAACAAATATGCCCTCATCAGCTCTAGCCTCAAATTTAGACAAACGAACACATTTCTTGAGAATGAAACACTTACACCCGAACACCCGAAAGTACTTGCGGTTGGGCTTGTTGTCGGTGAGTATCTCATATGGAGTCTTGTTCTAGCCTTTGCGGAGATAGAGCCGATTGGATGCATGACAAGCGGTGTTGATGGCTTCGGCCCAAAAGTTGTATGGAGACTTGAACTCCGCCATCATGGTCCTTGCCGCATCCATCAACGTCCGGTTCTTCCTCTCTGCTACACTATTTTGTTGAGGGGTGTAAGGTGCGGAATATTGATGCTTGATCCCCTCATCACTAAGAAACTCATCCAAGGTGTAGTTCTTGAACTCGGTGCCATTGTCACTTCTTATCGTCAAGATCTTTGCATTGTGTTAACATTGAGCTTCATTTGCAAAGTCGATGACGGTTTGTTGGGTCTCACTCTTCCTCTTGAAGAATATACCCAAGTGTATCTTGAATAATCATCCACAATCACCAAGCGATACTTTCTACCCCCAAGACTATCATAGGATGGAGGCCCAAAGAGATCCAAATGAAGGAGCTCCAAGGGCCTCTTCAAGTAGATGATAGTCGTGGGAGGGTGAGCCTTCTCATGTAGCTTTCCTTCGATACAAACACTACAATCACGATCTTTTGCAAAACTAACATTTGTTAGTCCTCGGACATGGTCCCCCTTGAGAAGACTTTGCACAGATCTCATATAGACGTGGGCTAAACGGCGATGCCAAAGCCATCCCACGTCAACTTTAGCCATTAGGCAAGTCGCGGTTTTAGTGGGTTGCTCCAAAAAGTTAATCACATAAAGACCTTTCTCGACATGCCCAACAAAGGCTACTTTAAGAGTCTTGCTCCAGAAGAGGGCCACGATATCAATATCAAAGAAATTGGCAAAGCCCATGAGTGCAAGTTGACAAACAGAAAGTAAGTTGTATGCAAGGGACTCAACAAGCATGACTTTCTCAATCATGAGATCATGAGAAATGACAACCTTGCCAAGCCCCAATACCTTAGAAGATGAGGCGTCACCCCACTCAACATTGGTGGGTATAGATGAAATCTTGTGCACGTCCACCACCAGGTCCTTGCTTCCAGTCATATGATTTGTGGCTCCACTATCGAGCAACCATGATCCCCACTGGAAGCGAACACCTACAAGAGATCAATGCTTGGTTTTAGGTACCCATTTTGTAATGGGTCCTTTGATGTTAGTAGCAAGGGTCTTAGGAACCCAAATAGACCATTCAGTGTACTCAAAAGGAGAACCAACAAATTTGGCATAAACATGCCCATCACTAGCATGACATAACACATAAGAAGGGTTAAAGTCGCGGCTTTGTTGGAAGAGGTGGCATTGCCCTTATTGACACCACCACACTTAACATTGTTCTTATTTTCCTTAGGAGCACCCTCTCCCTCCTTCACAAAAGTTTGCTTGAGAGGAGGAGGTCGTTTGGCTTTGTCATTCTTCTTCTTGTTCTTGGACTTGGGTGTAAACCCAATTCCCTCCTTGTCCACAACTTCCTTTTGATTGCTCAAAAGGTCATTGAGGTTCTTCTCACCTTGTATGCAAGACACAAGGCCTTTCTCAAGTTTCTCCTTCAACTTTGCATTTTCCTCCACAAGATGCACATGCTCACAACACGGGTTAGTAGCATTTGCATTATCAATTAAAACTATATGAGGGAAAGTGGCTTTTTCCTTAGTTAGCTTCACTTGGAGTCGATCATGAGACTCTTTGAGGCTAGCATGAGCACCCTTCAAGGCCTTGTGAGCCTTGTCAAGTATATGAAACTCCTCCTTGAGTCTAGCAAGATCAACCCCAAGTTTGGCCTTCTCGGAACTGAGCACACGAGAGACAACAAGAGCATGATCAAGATATTTCTTTACTTTCGCATGATCATCGTTGTGTGACTCCTCAAGAGCCAAACGATGACCATGCTCTTCCTCAAGCGCATTACAGAGATCCGGTATCTCATCGGCATAGTGACGACTATGCCCCTCCATCTTAGAGATGGTGTCTTCGTGAGCCTCGATCATGTCATTGGTTTCACCAAGTTGTTCCAAGAGAGCAACAAAGTGCTTCTTGGATTTACCCTTGAGCTTACTCATAAATGACTCAAATTCATTTTCTTCCTCACTAGACCCCTCACTTTCATCAATGCAATCCGTCAAAGAGGGATTAGTAGTGATGGTTGTTTTGATGTTGGGGGTTACCTTGTTGGTGGCTTTGGCCATGAGGCACTTGGCGGTGATGTTCTCGTTGGGTGAGTCGAAGAGGGACACGCGGGGAGTTGTTGCAATGGCAACGGAGGTCATGGCAACCGTCTCACCGTCTTCATCATCGTCATCATCCTCATTGTACTCTTCTTGTGCCACCAACCCCTTGGGAGGAGTCTTCTTGGTGAAGTTGTTCTTGTTTGGGAAGGACTTGGCCTTATCTTTTCGGATGAGCTTGCTGAAGGAAATATGCCCTAGAGGCAATAATAAAGTTATTATTTATTTCCTTATTTCATGATAAATGTTTATTATTCATGCTAGAATTGTATTAACCGGAAACTTGATACATGTGCGAATACATAGACAAACAGAGTGTCACTAGTATGCCTCTACTTGACTAGCTCGTCGAATCTAAGATGGTTAAGTTTCCTAGCCATAGACATGAGTTGTCATTTGATTAACGGGATCACATCATTGGAGAATGATGTGATTGACTTGACCCATTCCGTTAGCTTAGCACTTGATCGTTTTAGTTTACTACTATTGCTTTCTTCATAACTTATACATGTTCCTATGACTATGAGATTATGCAACTCCCGATTACCGGAGGAACACTTTGTGTGCTACTGATACGTCTCCAATGTATCTATAATTTTTGATTGTTCCATGCTATTATATATTCTGTTTTGGATGTTTATGGGCTTATTTATACACTTTTATATTATTTTTGGGACTAACCTATTAACCGGAGGCCCAGCCCAAATTGCTGTTTTCTTGCCTATTTCAGTGTTTCAAAGAAAAGGAATATCAAACGGAATGAAACCTTCGGGAGAGTTATTTTTGGAACGGAAGCAATCCAGGAGACTTGGAGTAGACGTCAGGGAAGCTTCGAGGTGGCCACGAGGCAGGGAGGCGCGCCTGCCCCCTGGGCGCGCCCCCACCCTCGTGGGCCCCTCGTGGCTCCCCTGACCAACTTCTTTCGCCTATATATATCCATATACCCTAAAAACATTGGGGAGCAGAATAGATCGGGAGTTCCGCCGCCGCAAGCCTCTGTAGCCACCAAAAACCAATCGGGAGCCTGTTCCGGCACCCTGCCGGAGGGGGGATCCCTCACCGGTGGCCATCTTCATCATCCCGACGCTCTCCATGATGAGGGGGAGTAGTTCACCCTCGGGGCTGAGGGTATGTACCAGTAGCTATGTGTTTGATCTCTCTCTCTCTCTCTCTCTCTTGTTCTTGATTTGGCACGATCTTGATGTATCGCGAGCTTTGCTATTATAGTTGAATCCTATGATTTTTCTCCCCATATACTCTCTTGTAATGGATTGAGTTTTCCCTTTGAAGTTATCTTATCGGATTGAGTCTTTAAGGATTTGAGAACACTTGATGTATGTCTTGCATGTGCTTATCTGTGGTGACAATGGGATATCACGTGATATACTTGATGTATGTTTTGGTGATCAACTTGCGGGTTCCGTGACCTCGTGAACTTATGCATAGGGGTTGGCAAACGTTTTTGTCTTGACTCTCCGGTAGAAACTTTGGGGCACTCTTTGAAGTTCTTTTTGTTGGTTGAATAGATGAATCTGAGATTGTGTGATGCATATCGTATAATCATGCCCACGGATACTTGAGGTGACATTGGAGTATCTAGGTGGCATTAGGGTTTTGGTTGATTTGTGTCTTAAGGTGTTATTCTAGTACGAACTCTATGATAGATCGAACAGAAAGAATAGCTTCGTGTTATTTTACTACGGACTCTTGAATAGATCGATGAGAAAGAATAACTTTGAGGTGGTTTCGTACCCTACCATAATCTCTTCGTTTGTTCTCCTCTATTAGTGACTTTGGAGTGACTCTTTGTTTCATGTTGAGGGGTAGTTATATGATACAATTATGTTATTATTGTCGAGAGAACTTGCACTAGTGAAAGTATGAACCCTAGGCCTTGTTTCCTAGCATTGCAATACCGTTTGTGCTCACTTTTATCATTAGTTACCTTGCTGTTTTTATATTTTCAGATTACAAAAACCTACATCTACCATCCATATTGCACTTGTATCACCATCTCTTCGTCGAACTAGTGCACCTATACAATTTACCATTGTATTGGGTGTGTTTGGGACACAAGATACTCTTTGTTATTTGGTTGCAGGGTTGCTTGAGAGAGACCATCTTCATCCTACGCCTCCCACGGATTGATAAACCTTAGGTCATCCACTTGAGGGAAATTTGCTACTGTCCTACAAACCTCTGCACTTGGAGGCCCAACAACGTCTATAAGAAGAAGGTTGTGTAGTAGACATCAAGCAGTTTCTGGCGCCGTTGCTGGGGAGGTGAGTGCTTGAAGGTATATCTTTAGATCTTGCAGTCGAATCTTGTAGTTTCTTGTTTTATCACTAGTTTAGTTTATAAAAGAAAACTACAAAAAAAATGGAATTGAGGGTGCCTCATATGCTTCATCTTTTTAATGTCTTTCATGAAAATAAGGATTCCGATAATTGTGCCAAAGTGTTAGAAGAAGAATGCATTAGAATGTTTGGCACTAAATCTTTGAATGATGAGCATGATTGCAATGTTGTTAGTATGAATTCTTTGAATACCCATGATGCTAATGATATGCAAAGCCACAAGCTTGGGGATGCTATGTTTGATGAAGATGATATGTTCAGTCCCCCAAGTTTTGATGAGAATATTTATTATGATGAAAGCATGCCTCCTATTTATGATGATTATATGGATGAAAGTGGGTTTGGAAGAGTGTGAACTTTTGGAAGTAATGATCCCACTATTTTCGAGGGTGTTGAATCTTATAATTTTTATGAAAGTGGATTTGGAGAGGTCATGGCTTTATTTAGTGATGATTCCACTATTTTGGAAGAGGTTCCAATTGATTATGAGAACAAAGTTGCTATATATGATGATTATTGTGATGACATGTATTCTATAAAGAATAATGATAACCATGAAACTTGTCATCATGATTTTAGTTTTCAATTGGATTATGCCTCACATGATAGTTATTTTGTTGAGTTTGCTCCCACTATTATTCATTAGAAGAAATTTGCTTATGTGGAGAGTAATAAAATTTCTATGCTTGTAGATCATGAAAAGAATGCTTTAGGTGCTGGTTATATTGTTGAATTCATTCATGATGCTACTGAAAATTATTATGAGGGAGGAATATATGCTTGTAGGAATTGCAATAATATCAAGCTTCCTCTCTATGTGCTTAAAGTTTTGAAGTTATGCTTGTTTTGCCTTACTATGCTAGTTGATTATTGTTCCCATAAGTTGTTTGCTCACAAAATCCCTATGCATAGGAAGTGGGTTATACTTAAATGTGCTAGTCATATTCTTCATGATGCTCTCTTTGTGTTTCAATTCTTATCTTTTATGTGAGTAGCATTGAAATCATCATGCCTAGCTAGGGGCGTTAAACGTTAGCGCTTGTTGGGAGGCAACCCAATTTTATTTTAGTTCCTTGCTTTCTGGTTCTTTTTAGTAATAAATTAATCTATCTACCCTCTTGTTAGATGTGGTTTATGTTTTAATTAGTGTTTGTGCCAAGTAGAACCTTTGGGAAGAGTTGGGTGAAGTCTTTTTGATCTTGCTGTAAAAAACAGAAGCTTTAGCACTCACGAGATTAGCTACAAATTTTTACAGGAGAGCGCTATTTAGTTGATTCTTTTTGCATATGATTAATAGATAAATTCCTCACGTCCACCAATTTATTTCAGAATTTTTGGAGTTCCAGAAGTATACGTTTGATTCAGATTACTACAGACTGTTCTGTTTTTGACAGATTCTGTTTTCAATGTGTTGTTTGCCTATTTTGATGAAACTATGAGTAGTATCGGAGGGTATGAACCATAGAGAAGTTGGAATACAGTAGATATTACATCAATATAAATAAAGAATGAGTTCACAACAGTACCTAAGTGGTGGTTTTATTTTCTTATACTAACGGAGCTTATGAGTTTTCTGTTGAGTTTTGTGTTGTGAAGTTTTCAAGTTTTGGGTAAAGATTTGATGGACTATGGAATAAGGAGTGGCAATAGCCTAAGCTGGGGGATGCCCAAGGTACCCCAAGATAATATTCAAGGATAACCAAGAGCCTAAGCTTGGGGATGCCCCGGAAGGCATCCCCTCTTTCGTCTTCGTTCATCGGTAACTTTACTTGGAGCTATATTTTTATTCACCACATGATATGTGTTTTGCTTGGAGCGTCATTTTATTTTCTTTTGTTTTGCTTGCTGTTTGAATAAAATACCAATATCTGAAATTCTTAAATGTTAGAGAGTCTTCACATAGTTACATAATTATTCAACTACTCATTGATCTTCACTTATATCTTTTGGAGTAGTTTGTCATTTGCTCCAGTGCTTCACTTATATCTTTTAGAGCACGGTGGTGGTTGTATTTTATAGAAATTATTGATATCTCATGCTTCACTTATATTATTTTGACAGTCTTAAGCAACATGGTAATTTTCTTTAATTGTGAAATTAATCTTCCATATTGAGTTCATTGAATATCATGAGAAGTTTGATACTTGATAAATGTTTTGAGATATAAAGGCGGTAATATTAGAGTGTGCTAGTTGAGTAATTGTGAAATTGAGAAATACTTGTGTTAAAGTTGGCAAGTCCCGTAGCATGCACGTATGGTAAAAGTTGTGTGACAATTTTGACACATAGGGTGTTCTTTTATTGCTTTCCTTATGAGTGGCGGTCGGGGACGAGCGATGGTCTTTTCCTACCAATCTATCCCTCTAGGGGCATGCGTAGTAGTACTTTGCTTCGAGGGATAATAAACTTTTGCAATAAGTATATGAGTTCTTTATGACTAATGTGAGTCCATGGATTATACACACTCTCAACCTTCCACAATTTTCTAGCCTCTACGGTACCGTGCATTGCCCTTTCTCACCTTGAGAGTTGGTGCAAACTTCGCCGGTGCATCCAAACCCCATGATATGATACACTCTATCACACATAAACCTCCTTATATCTTCCTCAAAACAGCCACCATACCTACCTATCATGGCATCTCCATAGCCATTCCGAGATATATTGCAATGTAACTTTCCACCATTCCATTTATTATGACACGCTTCATCATTGTCATATTGCTTTGCATGATCATGTAGTTGCCATCGTATTTGTGGCAAAGCCACCATTCATAATTTTTCATACATGTCACTCTTGATTCATTGCATATCCCGGTACACCGCTGGAGGCATTCACATAGAGTCATATTTTGTTCTAAGTTTTGATTTGTAATTCTTGAGTTGTAAGTAATAAAAGTGTGATGATCATCATTATTAGAGCATTGTCCCATGTGAGGAAAAGATGATGGAGACTATGATTCCCCCACAAGTCGGGATGAGTTTCTGGAGTAAAAAAACGAAAAAAAGAGGCCAAAGAAAAAAAAGGGGAGAGAAGGCCCAAGAAAAAAAAGAAAAAAAGGAGAGAAAAAGAGAGAAGGGACAATGTTACTATCCTTTTTCCATACTTGTGCTTCAAAGTAGCACCATGATCTTCATGATAGAGAGTCTCCTATGTTGTCACTTTCATATACTAGTGGGAATATTTCATTATAGAACTTGGCTTGTATATTCCAATGATGGGCTTCCTCAAAATGCCCTAGGTCTTCGTGAGCAAGCAAGTTGGATGCACACCCAATTAGTTTCTTTTGTTGAGCATTCATATATTTATAGCTCTAGTGCATCCGTTGCATGGCAATCCCTACTCCCCTCATTGACATCAATTGATGGGCATCTCCATAGCCTATTGATTAGCCGCGTCAATGTGAGACTTTCTACCTTTTTGTCTTCTCTCATAACCCCCATCATTATACTTTATTCCACCCATAGTGCTATATCCATGGCTTGCGCTCATGTATTGCGTAAGGGTTGAAAAGGCTGAAGCACGTTAAAAAGTATGAACCAATTGCTCGTCTTGTCATCGGGGTTATGCATGATGAGAACGTTTGTGTGACGATGTTGAAACATGGCCTAACTATATGATTTTGTAGGGATAAGCTTTCTTTGGCTATGTTATTTTGATAAGACATAATTGCTTGGTTAGCATGTTTGAAGTATTATTGTTTTTATGTCAACATTAAAATTTTATCTTGAATCTTTCGGATCTAAATATTCATTCCACAATAAAAAGAATTACATTGAAAATTATGCTAAGAAGCATTCCACATAAAAAATTATGTTTTTATCATTTACCTACTCGAGGACAAGCAGGAATTAAGCTTGGGGATGCTTGATACGTCTCCAACGTATCTATAATTTTTGATTGTTCCATGCTATTATATATTCTGTTTTGGATGTTTATGGGCTTATTTATACACTCTTATATTATTTTTGGGACTAACCTATTAACCGGAGGCCCAGCCCAAATTGTTGTTTTCTTGCCTATTTCAGTGTTTGGAAGAAAAGGAATATCAAACGGAGTCCAAACGGAATGAAACCTTCGGGAGAGTTATTTTTGGAACGGAAGCAATCCAGGAGACTTGGAGTAGACGTCAGGGAAGCTTCGAGGTGGCCACGAGGCAGGGAGGCGCGCCTGCCCCCCTGGGCACGCCCCCACCCTCGTGGGCCCCTCATGGCTCCCCTGACCGACTTCTTTCACCTATATATATATATATCCATATACCCTAAAAACATCGGGGAGCAGAATAGACCGGGAGTTCCGCCGCCGCAAGCCTCTGTAGCCACCAAAAACCAATCGGGACCTTGTTCCGGCACCCTGCCGGAGGGGGGATCCCTCACCGGTGGCCATCTTCATCGTCCCGGTGCTCTCCATGACGAGGGGGGAGTAGTTCACCGTCGGGGCTGAGGGTATGTACCAGTAGCTATGTGTTTGATCTCTCTTTCTCGTGTTCTTGATTTGGCACGATCTTGATGTATCGCGAGCTTTGCTATTATAGTTGGATCCTATGATGTTTCTCCCCCTCTACTCTCTTGTAATGGATTGAGTTTTCCCTTTGAAGTTATCTTATCGGATTGAGTCTTTAAGGATTTGAGAACACTTGATGTATGTCTTGCATGTGCTTATCTGTGGTGACAATGGGATATCACGTGATCTACTTGATGTATGTTTTGGTGATCAACTTGCGGGTTCCGTGACCTCGTGAACTTATGCATAGGGGTTGGCACACGTTTTCGTCTTGACTCTCCGGTAGAAACTTTGGGGCACTCTTTGAAGTTCTTTGTGTTGGTTGAATAGATGAATCTGAGATTGTGTGGTGCATATCGTATAATCATGCCCACGGATACTTGAGGTGACATTGGAGTATCTAGGTGACATTAGGGTTTTTGTTGATTTGTGTCTTAAGGTGTTATTCTAGTACGGACTCTATGATAGATCGAACAGAAAGAATAGCTTCATGTTATTTTACTACGGACTCTTGAATAGATCGATCAGAAAGAATAACTTTGAGGTGGTTTCGTACCCTACCATAATCTCTTTGTTTGTTCTCCTCTATTAGTGAGTTTGGAGTGACTCTTTGTTGCATGTTGAGGGGTAGTTATATGATCCAATTATGTTATTATTGTTGAGAGAACTTGCACTAGTGAAAGTATGAACCCTAGGCCTTGTTTCCTAGCATTGCAATACCGTTTGTGCTCACTTTTATCATTAGTTACCTTATTGTTTTTTTATTTTCAGATTACAAAAACCTATATCTACCATTCATATTGCACTTGTATCACCATCTCTTCGCCGAACTAGTGCACCTATACAATTTACCATTGTATTGGGTGTGTTGGGGACACAAGATACTCTTTGTTATTTGGTTGCAGGGTTGCTTGAGAGAGACCATCTTCATCCTACGCCTCCCACGGATTGATAAACCTTAGGTCATCCACTTGAGGGAAATTTGCTACTGTCCTACAAACCTCTGCACTTGGAGGCCCAACAACGTCTACAAGAAGAAGGTTGTGTAGTAGACATCAGCTACCAAACGTCACAACGTAACTGGGTGATTATAAAGGTGCTCTACAGGTGTCTCCGATGGTACTTGTTGAGTTGGCATAGATCGATACTAGGATTTGTCACTCCGGTTGTCGGACAGGTATCTCTAGGCCCTCTCGGTAATGCACATCACTATAAGCCTTGCAAGCAATGCAACTAATGAGTTAGTTGCGGGATGATGCATTATGGAATGAGTAAAGAGACTTGCCGGTAACGAGATTGAACTAGGTATTGAGATACCGACGATCGAATCTCGGGCAAGTAACATACCGATGACAAAGGGAACAACGTATGTTGTTATGCGGTTTGACCGATAAAGATCTTCGTAGAATATGTAGGAGCCAATATGAGCATCCAGGTTCCGCTATTGGTTATTGAACGGAGATGAGTCTCGGTCATGTCTACATAGTTCTCAAACCCGTAGGGTCCGCACGCTTAAAGTTCGGTGACGATCGGTATTATGAGTTTATGTGTTTTGATGTACCGAAGGTATTTCAGAGTCACGTATGAGATCGGGGACATGCCGAGGAGTCTTGAAATGTTCGAGATGTAAAGATCGATATATTGGAAGGCTATATTCGGACATCGGAAAGGTTCTGATTGGTTCGGGTATTTATCGGCGTACCGGAGAGTTACGGGAATTCGCCGGGGAGTATATGGGCCTTATTGGGCTTTAGGCGAAAGAGAGAGAGGAGGCTGCGCGCCCCCCAAGGCCTAGTCCGAATTGGACTTGGGGGAGGGGCGGCGCCCCCTCCTTCCTTCTCTTCTCTTTTCCCTTTCCTTGTCTCCTATTCCTACTACATGGAAGGGGGGAATCCTACTCCCGGTGGGAGTAGGACTCCCCAGGGCGCGCCATAGTAGAGGGCCGGCCCTCCCCCTCCTCCACTTCTTTATATACGGGGGAGGGGGGCACCCCATGGACACACAAGTTGATCATTGATCCTCTCTTAGCCATGTGCGGTGCCCCCCTCCACCATAATCCACCTCGGTCATATCGTAGCGGTGCTTAGGCGAAGCCCTGCGTCGGTAGCTTCATCAACACCGTCACCACGCCGTCGTGCTGACGAAGCTCTTCCCCGAAGCTCTACTGGATCTTGAGTTCGCGGGACGTCACCGAGCTGAACATGTGCTGAACGCGGAGGTGCCGTACGTTCGGTACTGATGGTCGGTCGATCGTGAAGACGTACGACTACATCAACCGCGTTGTCATAACGCTTCCGCTTACGGTCTACGAGGGTACGTATACAACACTCTCCCCTCTCGTTGCTATACATCACCATGATCTTGCGTGTGCGTAGGAATTTTTTTGAAATTAGTACGTTCCCTAACAGTGGCATCCGAGCAAGGTTAATGTGTAGATGTTATATGCACGAGTAGAACACAAGTGAGTTGTGGGCGATACAAGTCATACTGCTTACCAACATGTCATACTTTGGTTCGGCGGTATTGTTGGATGAAGCAGCCCGGACCGACATTACGCGTACGCTTACGCGAGACTGGTTCTACCGACGTGCTTCGCACACAGGTGGCTGGCGGGTGTCAGTTTCTCCAACTTTAGTTGAATCGAGTGTGGCTACGCCCGGTCCTTGTGAAGGTTAAAACAACACTAACTTGACGAAATATCGTTGTGGTTTTGATGCGTAGGTAAGAACGGTTCTTGCTCAGCCCGTAGCAGCCACGTAAAACTTGCAACAACAAAGTAGAGGACGTCTAACTTGTTTTTGCAGGGCATGCCATGATGTGATATGGTCAAGACATGATGCTAAATTTTATTGTATGAGATGATCATGTTTTGTAACCGAGTTATCGGCAACTGGCAGGAGCCATATGGTTGTCGCTTTATTGTATGAAATGCA
Organism: Triticum aestivum; assembly: GCF_018294505.1. Classification (NCBI taxonomy): domain Eukaryota; kingdom Viridiplantae; phylum Streptophyta; class Magnoliopsida; order Poales; family Poaceae; genus Triticum; species Triticum aestivum. The sequence goes on from NC_057811.1 coordinate 100,690,573, forward strand.
ATCGCCATGTAATTGCTTTACTTTATCACTAAGCGGTAGAGATAGTCGTAGAAGCAATAGTTGGCGAGACGACAACGATGCTACGATGGAGATCAAGGTGTCGCACCGGTGACAATGGTGATCATGACGGTGCTTTGGAGATGGAGATCAAAGGCACAAGATGATGATGGCCATATCATATCACTTATATTGATTGCATGTGATGTTTATCTTTTATGCATCTTATTCTGCTTTGATTGACGGTAGCATTATAAGATGATCTCTCACTAAATTTAAAGGTACAAGTGTTCTCCATGAGTATGCACCGTTGCCAAAGTTCGTCGTGCCGAGACACCACGTGATGATCGGGTGTGATAAGCTCTACGTTCATATACAACGGGTGCAAGCCAGTTTTGCACACGCAGAAATACTCGGATTAAACTTGACGAGCCTAGCATATGCAGATATGGCCTTGGAACACTGAGACCGAAAGGTCGAGCGTGAATCATATAGTAGATATGATCAACATAGTGATGTTCAGCATTGAAAACTACTCCATCTCACATGATGATCGGACATGGTTTAGTTGATATGGATCACGTGATCACTTAGATGATTAGAGGGATGTCTATCTAAGTGGGAGTTCTTAAGTAATATGATTAATTGAACTTTAATTTATCATGAACTTAGTCCTGGTAGTATTAGCATATCTATGTTGTAGATCAATAGCTCGCGTTTAGCTCCCCCATTTTATTTTGATATGTTCCTAGAGAAAACTAAGTTGAAGATGTTAGTAGCATGATGCGGATTGGATCCGTGATTTGAGGATTATCCTCATTGCTACACAGAAGAATTATGTCCTTGATGCACCGTTAGGTGACAGACCGATTGTAGGAGCAAATGCAGACGTTATGAACGTTTGGCAAGCTCAATATGATGACTACTTGATAGTTTAGTGCACCATGCTTTACGGCTTAGAATCGGGGCTTCAAAAACGTTTTTGAAACACCACGGAGCATATGAGATGTTTCAAGAGTTGAAATTAGTATTTCAGACCCATGCCCATGTCGAAAGGTATGAGACCTTTGACAAGTACTTTGCCTACAAGATGGAGGAGAATAGCTCAGCTAGTGAGCATGTGCTTAGAATGTCTGAGTACTACAATCACTTGAATCATGTGGGAGTTAATCTTCCAGATAAGATAGTGATTGACAGAGTTCTCTAGTCACTATCACCAAGTTACTAGAACTTCGTGATGAACTATAATATGCAAGGGATAATGGAAACGATTCCCAAGATCTTCGTGATGCTGAAATCGACGAAGGTAGAAATCAAGAAAAGCATCAAGTGTTGATGGTTGACAAGACCACTAGTTTCAAGAAAAGGGCAAAGGGAAGAAGGGGAACTTCAAAAAGAATGGCAAGCAAGTTGCTGCTCCCGTGAAGAAGCCCAAAGCTAGACCCAAGCCTGAAACTGAGTGCTTCTACTTCAAAGGAAATGGTCACTGGAAGTGGAACTGCCCTAGATACTTGGCGGATAAGAAGGATGGCAAAGTGAACAAAGGTATATTGGATATACATGTTATTGATGTGTACTTCACTAGTGTTTATAGTAACCCCTCGGCATTTGATATTGGTTCAGTTGCTAAGAGTAGTAACTCGAAATGGGAGTTGCAGAAAGAACAGAAACTAGTTAAGGGCGAGGTGACGATGTGTGTTGGAAGTAGTTCCAAGATTGATATGATCATCATCGCACACTCCATATACTTTCGGGATTAGTGTTGAACCTAAATAAGTGTTATTTGGTGTTTGCGTTGAGGATGAATATGATTTGATCATGTTTATTGCAATATGGTTATTCATTTAAGTTAGAGAATAATTGTTGTTCTGTTTACATGAATAAAACCTTCTATGGTCATACACCCAATGAAAATGGTTTGTTGGATCTCGATCATAGTGATACACATATTCATAATATTGAAGCCAAAAGATGCAAAGTTAATAATGATAGTGCAACTTATTTGTGGCACTGCCGTTTAGGTCATATTGCTGTAAAGCGCATGAAGAAACTCCATGCTGATGGGATTTTGGAATCACTTGATTATGAATCACTTGATGCTTGCGAACCATGCCTTATGAGCAAGATGACTAAGACTACGTTCTCCGGAAAAATGGAGCGAGCAACAGATTTGTTGGCAATCATACATACTGATATATGCGGTCCGATGAGTGTTGAGGCTCGCGGCGGGTCTCGTTATTTCTGACCTTCTCAGATGATTTGAGCAGATATGGGTATATCTACTTGATGAAAAATAAGTCTGAAACATTTGAAAAGTTCATATAATTTCAGAGTGAAGTGGAAAATCATCGTAACAAGAAAATAAAGTTTCTACGATCTGATCGTGGAGGAGAATATTTGAGTTACGAGTTTGGTCTTCATTTGAAACAATGCGGAATAGTTTCACAACTCACGGCACCTGGAACACCATAGCGTAATGGTGTGTTCGAACATCGTAACCGTACTTTATTAGATATGGTGCAATCTATGATGTCTCTTACCGATTTACCACTATCGTTTTGGGGTTATGCATTAGAGACAACTGCATTCACGTTAAATAGGGCACCATCTAAATCCATTGAGATGACGCCATATGAACTGTGGTTTGGCAAGAAACCAAAGTTGTCGTTTCTTAATGTTTGGGGTTGCGATGCTTATGTGAAAAAGTTTGATCCTCACAAGCTCAAACCCAAATCGGAGAAATGTGTCTTCATAGGATACCCAAAGGAGACAGTTGGGTACACCTTCTATCACAGATCCGAAGGCAAGACATTCGTTGCTAAGAATGGATCCTTTCTAGAGAAGGAGTTTCTCTCGAAAGAAGTGAGTGGGAGGAAAGTAGAACTTGATGAGATAACTGTACCTGCTCCCTTATTGGAAAGTAGTTCATCACAGAAATCTGTTCCTGTGACTCCTACACCAATTAGTGAGGAAGCTAATGATGATGATCATGTAACTGCAGATCAAGTTACTACCGAACCTCGTAGGTCAACCAGTGTGAGATCCGCACCAGAGTGGTACGGTAATCCTGTTCTGGAGGTCATGTTACTTGACCATGACGAACCTACTAACTATGAGGAAGCGATGATGAGCCTAGATTCTGCGAAATGGCTTGAGGCCATGAAATCTGAGATGGAATCCATGTATGAGAACAAAGTGTGGACTTTGGTTGACTTGCCCGATGATCGGCAAGCAATAGAAAATAAATGGATCTTCAAGAGGAAGACAGACGCTGATAGTAGTGTTACTATCTACAAAGCTAGACTTGTCAAAAAAGGTTTTTGACAAAGTTCAAGGTGTTGACTACGATGAGATTTTCTGATTCGTAGCGATGCTTAAGTCTGTCCGAATCATGTTAGCAAATTACCACATTTTATGAAATCTGGCAAATGGATGTCAAAACTACATTCCTTAATGGATCTCTTAAAGAAGAGTTGTATATGATGCAACCAGTAGGTTTTGTCGATCCTAAAGGTGCTAACAAAGTGTGTAAAGCTCTAGCGGTCCATTTTTGGACTGGTGCAAGCATCTCGGAGTTGGAATATACGCTTTGATGAGTTGATCAAAGCATATAGTTTTATACAGACTTGCGGTGGAGCCTGTATTTACAAGAAAGTGAGTGGGAGCACTACATCATTTCTGATAAGTATATGTGAATGACATATTGTTGATCGGAAATAATGTAGAATTTTCTGGAAAGAATAAAGGAGTATTTGAAAGGAGTTTTTCAAATAAAGACCTCGGTGAACCTGCTTACATATTGAGCATCAAGAACTATAGAGATAGATCAAGACGCTTGATAAGTTTTTTCAATGAGTACATACCTTCACAAGATTTTGAAGTAGTTCAAAATGGAACAGTCAAAGAAAGAGTTCTTGCCTGTGTTACAAGGTGTGAAATTGAGTAAGACTCAAAGCCCGACCACGGCAGAAGATAGAAAGAGAATGAAAGTCATTCCCTATGCCTCAGCCATAGGTTCTATAAAGTATGCCATGCTGTGTACCAGATCTGTTGTATACCCTACACTGAGTTTAGCAAGGGAGTACAATAGTGATCTAGGAGTAGATCAGTGAACAACGGTCAAAATTAACCTTAGTGGAATAAGGATATGTTTCTCGATTATGGAGGTGACAAAAGGTTCATCGTAAAGGGTTACGCCGATGCAAGTTTTGATACTGATCCAGATGACTCTAAGTCTCAATCTGTATACATATTGAAAGTGGGAGCAATTAGCTAGAGTAGTTCCATGCAGAGCATTGTTGACATAGAAATTTGGAAAATACATACGGATCTAAATGTGGCAGACCCGTTGACTAAACTTCTCTCACAAGCAAAACATGATCACACCTTAGTACTCTTTGGGTGTTAATCACATAGGGATGTGAACTAGATTATTGACTCTAGTAAACCCTTTGGGTGTTGGTCACATGACAGTGTGAAACTATGGGTGTTAATCACATGGTGATGTGAACTATTGGTGTTAAATCACATGATGATGTGAACTAGATTATTGACTCTAGTGCAAGTGGGAGACTGAAGGAAATATGCCCTAGAGGCAATAATAAAGTTATTATTTAATTCCTTATTTCATGATAAATGTTTATTATTCATGCTAGTATTGTATCACCCGGAAACTTGATACATGTGTGAATACATAGACAAACAGAGTGTCACTAGTATGCTTCTACTTGACTAGCTCGTCGAATCAAAGATGGTTAAGTTTCCTAGCCATAGACATGAGTTGTCATTTGATTAACGGGATCACATCATTGGAGAATGATGTGATTGACTTGACCCATTCCGTTAGCTTAGCACTTGATCGTTTTAGTTTACTGCTATTGCTTTCTTCATAACTTATACATGTTCCTATGACTATGAGATTATGCAACTCCCGATTACCGGAGGAACACTTTGTGTTCTACCAAACGTCACAACGTAACTAGGTCATTATAAAGGTGCTCTATAGGTGTCTACAATGGTACTTGTTGAGTTGGCATAGATCGAGACTAGGATTTGTCACTCCGATTGTCGGAGAGGTATCTCTGGGCCCTCTCGGTAACGCACATCACTATAAGCCTTGCAAGCAATGCAACTAATGAGTTAGTTGCGGGATGATGCATTACGGAACGAGTAAAGAGACTTGCCGGTAACGAGATTGAACTAGGTATTGAGATATCGACGATCGAATCTCGGGCAAGTAACATACCGATGACAAAGAGAACAACATATGTTGTTATGCGGTTTGACCGATAAAGATCTTCTTAGAATATGTAGGAGCCAATATGATCATCCCGGTTCCGCTGTTGGTTATTGACCGGAGATGAGTCTTAGTCATGTCTACATAGTTCTCGAACCCGTAGGGTCCGCACGCTTAACGTTCGGTGACGATCGGTATTATGAGTTTATGTGTTTTGATGTACCGAAGGTAGTTTGGAGTCCCGGATGAGATCAGAGACATGACGAGGAGTCTCAAAATGTTCGAGATGTAAAGATCGCTATATTGGAAGGCTATATTCGGACATCGGAAAGGTTCTGAGTGGTTCGGGTATTTATCGGAGTACCGAAGAGTTACGAGAATTCGCCGGGGAGTATATGGGCCTTATTGGGCTTTAGGGGAAAGAGAGAGGGGAGGCTGCGCCCCCCAAGGCCTAGTCCGAATTGGACTAGGGGGAGGGGCGGCGCCCCCTCCTTCCTTCTCTTCTGTTTTCCCTTTCCTTCTCTCCTACTCCTACTACATGGAAGGGGGGGGGGGAATCCTACTCCCAGTGGGAGTAGGACTCCCCAGGTCATGCCATAGTAGAGGGCCGGTGTCAGGACCGGATTTTCGGGATATTAATTCTCCAGAAAATGGCCCTTATGCTCACCAGCCCCAGGATTACTGTTAGCTGATGAGGCACCAACTTGATACAAGAAATTCCAAGCAAGTACAAAATATGTAGTACAAGACCATTGTGGCCTAGGGGTACAACATTGGGTTTCTACTGGTTGATGGCGGAAGCGGTTTGTGGTTCATCTGCGTCTATGGGACTCCATTTCCCACAAGAACAGCTGACCAGGATAACTCCTATCTTCGCGAGGCTGCTATCACCTTTACATGGGTTCCGGGGCTGTCGTCGCAACGCTCTTCTTCACGCAAGAAAATCTGGCCAAGACAATAGCCAGGGACAAGCCAGTGAGTACGTTTGAATGTACTCGCAAACATTTAGAACACGGGTATAATATAACCAGGGGGTAATCATGCTCCGAAATATTCTATGATCACAATGTCTGTCACGAAAGATACGAAATCCATGATGTATGCATATGGGAAAAAAATATGGATGTGCAATATAGAAATAGAATGTAGTGATCGAGTGTCTGAAATGACTCCTCGAAGAGGGTGCAAATAAATTAACAATGCCGCAGTCGGGCGTCTGAGCGACACCACATAAAGGGCTTATATATATATAAAAGAAACAACAAGCATGCCACAGTCGGGCGTCTATGCGACACCACATAAAGGGCTTATATATAAAAGAAACAACAAGCATGCCACAGTCGGGCGTCTATGCGACACCACATAAAGGGCTTATATATAAAAGAAACAACAAGCATGCCACAGTCGGGCGTCTATGCGACACCACATAAAGGGCTTATATATAAAAGAAACAACAAGCATGCCACAGTCGGGCGTCTATGCGACACCACATAAAGGGCTTATATATATTTATCACAGTGGATATCCAGGAGGTAGAACCATCCCAGGGATACTCAATAATTCAAATAAAATAAATGGTTAGTCCACAATAATAATGATCATAATCCACATATGTCACAGTTCATAGTCAAGGTTCTGGTTTAACCGTTTTTCCCTCCGAAGACCGACACTAAGACCGACACTTGACCTATCCCAGACTGTAGTCCTTAACCATGGACACGGCTATTCGAATAGATGTATAATCTCTGCAGAGGGTGTACTCTTTACCCACGGGTAACGGATTTCTTTAGTCCATCGGGACTAATCCCGTCTATGGTCTTTTAATTGAGAACACGCCTGACCTACACACACCAGCTTAACTTACCGGTGTCTGGAATCACCCACGACACCTGTCAAGCGAAACTCTAAGTGGGGAGGCTACAACCTCGACGTAGCATGGGATCACAAAATTTATACCGCGCGCAAACTAGGGGAGCTACCCCTCCGGCTACAACCGAAACACCCATGCCCTCGGACCGGATGACTGGCTTTAATCCATGGCCATGGGACCCTCATCACGGCCTCTCTGTACGGTGTGTGCTAGAAAGGGGTTGACAACTTACTGAACCGTACCCTACCTAAGGCAGGGACAAGTGGTAGTACCAGGCAAGTATGGGGGTTACTGGACAAGACTCGATCTAAGGCCGACTCAGGAGGTTCAAGTGTTCCCTGCATGATTATCATAACAAGAATATTTCCATTAACAGGTAAACTTACCACTCGTCAAGCCTCACCATGCCATACCGGACATACTCGTCCCAACGAGGTACTAGGGACAAGCCCGTGTCTACCCAAGAGCACGACTTTCCCGGCTTCCTTCCGGTATGCAAGGGAAGCTCACGAGGATGAATACCATCACCAACATATCCATTTATCACAGCAAAGAAAACTCCACTATGCACTCATGCATATGATTTTTATCGCCACATAAAATAGCGTATGCTCTAAGTCAAGGCGATGTTGTAACCGTATCACAACATCCAAAATATTAAGCCAGGGTTCAGGATGCTTGCCTTCAAGTGTATGCATGTGGGGGTGCACTTTTTGAAGGTTGCCTTTATCTCCAAAATCCTATTTTGAAAAATATGCAAATAACACACATTTCAAAAACAGTACAAAAATTTGTCCCAAATATTTTTGAAATAAATCTTAAAATAAACTAGATGAAATTTGAGAGAGGTAGGAAAAAGAATCAACTCATTTGGAGTTTTATTTTAAAAGTTATAGCCAGTCAAAGATCAGTCAAAGTTCTGTTTTAATAAAATCAGAAAAAGGAAAACGCTTCGGGGGAGAATACGCTTTCGAAGCAGAGAAGACGTACTCGGGACTCTGTGCTTTCACTTAAACAGAGAGAACGGCCGCGCGGGTCACTGACAGTGGGTCCGAGGGGCCCACTGGTCAGGTTTGACCGTTCTTCCTCTCCCTCCTCTCTCTCAGCACGAACGGGGCGGGGCTCCGGCGATCGCCGTCGGCGAACGGCAGCTCCCCACGGGGTCCCGAGGGCAGGGATGGATCCGCCAGACTGAGGCGGTCCTCCCGGTGGGTGCTAGGCGGGTGGGGACGGAGAAGGTCACCGGCGGCGAGCTTCGCGGCGGACGGTGGTTCGGGAGCAGAGTGGGTTTTGGGCTCCGGTGGTCCTTGGTCGAAGCCGAGGCGCTAGGCAGCTCCGCACGACTATGGGGAAGCTCTTGGTGGCGTTGGATTGGCGGGGGAAGCTCCGGTTGCGACGAATGGCTCTGGATTGCGGCGGCGACCGAGCTGGCCGGAGACGAGGAAGAAGGACTCTCCCCGACGATTGCTGGCTAAGGGGAAACCATGGGGGTGGCCTGGGGTTGCCTGAGTGCTCGGAGGAGCACGGGGCCTCCTTTTATAGCGTGACGGGGCTGGCTCCGCGGCAGGGATAAGATCGACGACGAGTCGCCGTTGCTGTAGCTGCAGGGCACCGTGGCGGCGACGAGCGCGTGCCGACGGGCATGAGGATAAGCACGGGCTGTTCCCCGGGGCAGCTGGCGCGCGCGGGTGGCTTGGGCGGCGCCGTCCACGGCAGAGCCCGCTGCCGACGCTGGCGTGCCGCCAAGGGAGCTCTGCCGGCGATGCTGTAGGGCGCCAGTGCGGCTTGGAGGTTTGCGGCGAGGGGCGAGTGTATGGCGCGGCTCTGCAGGCGAGCTGGGGCCAGGGACGGGACGCGTCGAGGGTGGCAGTGCGGCGCGGCGACTCAGTGCGCGCGCGTGCAAAACGTGCGCTCTGGGCGCGCCCAGAGCACGCACAGCAGGTGTTCGACGAAATGCCAGTGCGCGCTATAGAGCTAGGGTGAGGCTGGAAGTCAACAGGCCAGGGTTAGGGACATCTGGGAGGTTAGTGGACATGCTGGATGGGTCAGGGGCTCAAGTCCACAATGCAAGCTAGGAGACATGCCAAAATTGTTCCTGTACACAGGGTGTTCGACAGAATGCCATGGTCAACTAGGAAACTCTTGGGGTGGCCACAATCTCCAGATCCTAGTCTCTTTAGGAGCTCAAGAAGGTGGTAAGGTTAGTTTGGCAAAAACAGAAAGTTGATAGTGCAAGTTTTTGAGAAAACCAGTTTTGGGCAGAAACTGAAGGCTATCATTGCATGCACCAAAAATATGCCAATGGGTCCAATCTCCTGGACTTAAGGGTTTGGTAGGGAGGACTATAAGTAGAAAAAAGCTCAAGGGCACTAGAGCAAAATAAAATGGAGTTGCAGTACAAATCACCAAATTGGACCAGAATGAAGATGAGGTTGATTCACTCAAATTTTTCAAAGAACATCACTGGGTTTTTGCATGAAGTTGAATTATATGCATCTCCTGGCATCCCCAAACACTTGGAAGAATTTTTAGAAAAATATTTAAATAGGTTGTAGTGCAAAAATACCTACTGGACCAGATTTGAAAAATTGATGTAGAGCTCAAAATCTCCAATAACCAAAAGATGTTTTTGCATAAAAGTGATGTGGGAACCTCACATGACATCCCCAAATTTTGGTGAAAATATTAGAAGCATTTATCAAATGGTTGCAGTGCAAAAAGGGGCTCCAAATTAATGAAAGTTCATTTAAAAGGAATAAGGCTCCTGAAAAATAATTATGCAAATAAATCCACTGATAAAGAATTGATTTTTATAAAGAGGGCATACAAGCCAATAATACATTTGGAGAGTTTCCACTAGAGGTAAAAACCCATAATATTAAAGAGAAGAGGGTTCTGAAATCAAAGGAGAAATCCAGAAAAATAAAATTTTTATTTCCTGGCACAATTTTAATTTATAAAACAAGGTCAAAATTTTGGGGTGTTACAGCAGGCCCTCCCCCTCCTGCACTCCTTTATATACGGGGGAGGGGGGCACCCCATGGACACACAAGTTGATCATTGATCTCTCTTAGCCATGTGCGGTGCCCCCTCCACCATAATCTACCTCGGTCATATCGTAGCGGTGCTTAGGCGAAGCCCTGCGTCGGTAGCTTCATCAACACCGTCACCACGCCGTCGTGCTGATGAAGCTCTTCCCCGAAGCTCTACTGGATCGTGAGTTCGTGGGACGTCACCGAGCTGAACGTGTGCTGAACGCGGAGGTGTCGTACGTTCGGTACTGAGGATCGGTCGATCGTGAAGACGTACGACTACATCTACCGCGTTGTCATAACGCTTCCGCTTATGGTCTATGAGGGTACGTAGACAATACTCTCCCCTCTTGTTGCTATACATCACCATGATCTTGCGTGTGCGTAGGATTTTTTTTGAAATTACTACGTTCCCCAACACTTGCCACCATTGTCTTTCCTCTTCTCGTATGGGCACTCCGCAACAAAATGGCTCACATTTCCACAATTATAGCATGTCCTCACACGTTGCTTTCCCTTGGCGCCACTTGAGTTGTTCTTGTTGAAGTTGGGCCTTGAGTTCTTCTTGCTCCAAAATTGCCTTGGAGCGTGAGCCATGTGTTCATGATAAGCATACTTTGTATCTTAAGGGTTACTCTCCTCTTCTTCCTCTTCATCCTCTTCTTCCACACTAGCCTTGGCCTTCAAGGAAAGTTTGGGCTTCTTTGCTCATTGAGAACGCAACACCGCATTGTCGGCGGTGTTGTCCAATATATTTATTGCCACAAACTCATCCAACACTTCACTTGAGGACAAGGTGTGGGAAGTCCGGCTTTTGACGGATGACGGAGGACATGGCCTTATGGTAAGGCATCATGTCCTTGAGAAACTTGCGCTTGATCCAATTGTCATCCATATCCTTGCTCCCATGATCTCGGAGTGAGACCGCGAGAGTGGTTAATCTCCGGTAAAGCTCATGGGGTTCTTCATCTTCATTCATTGCAAACTCATCGGCTTCATCTTGCACCACTTCATAGTTGGAGCATTGAATGCTTGCGCTTCCCTTGTAAATGGAAACAACATGTTGCCATGCTTCCTTGGCCATGGTGAAGGGTCGGAGATGCGCAATATCTTCGGATGGAATTGCATCTTGGATGATGAAGAGAGCAGACTCGTTGAATTGATTATCCGCGGCTTCTCTAGGGGTGAAGTTGTTTGGGTCATGCGGGTAGAAACCTTGCTCAACGATTCTCCAAAGATTAGTGTTACTATGATCTAAATAACGTTTAAAGCGATAGACCCAAGAGGCAAAATCCTCATTTTTCACAAACTTAGGAGGAGGACCAACATGATTCAAATGAGTGGAGGGAACCGGTCCTCCATAAGTAAGTGGAGGTTCAACATGGGCAAAGATGCCATTTCCACTTCTACCACTAGATAAAGGAACTTTGTCACTGGTAGCTTCCCCCTTGTCGGAGTTAGCATCCATCACATTGTTAGTGGGATCACCCACCTTCATTGGTGCGATGGATAATTTAAGGCCTTCTAAAAACTTGTTGAACATGCCATCAACCTCGGTCGTCATGGAGGTTTTCAATGTGTCCAAAGCCGCATTGAATTCCTCACGGGAGATTGAGGATCCCCCATCGGCCGTAGACGAGGATGGAATCACACCAGGGTGATCCTCCCCACCGTCTACGGTGTCAACCACACTCTTCGGACGGCAAAGTCCTTAATAAAGGGACGAGGCTCTGATACCAATTGAAAGGATCGATATAGTTGACTAAAGGGGGGGGGTGAATAGGCAACTAACAATTTTTAACTTTTCTTTACCAATTTAAACTTTGCATCAAAGTAGGTTGTCTAGATATGCAACTAGGTGAGCAACCTATATTATGCAACAACAACAAGCACACAAGCAAGCATGGGATACAACACAATATAAGCTTGCACAAGTAAAGGTAAGAGATAACCAAAAGTGGAGCCGGTGGAGACGAGGATGTGTTACCAAAGTTCCTTCCCTTTGAGAGGAAGTACGTCTCCATTAGAGCGGTGTGGAGGCACAGTGCTCCCCAAGAAGCCACTAGGGCCACCATATTCTCCTCATGCCCTCACACAATGCAAGATGCCGTGATTCCACTATTGGTGCCCTTGAAGGCGGCGACCGAACCTTTACAAACAAGGTTGGGGCTATCTCCACAACTCAATTGGAGGCTCCCGACGAAACTACGGAGCTTCACCACAATGGAATGTGGCTCCGAGGTGACCTCAACCGTCTAGGGTGCTCAAACACCCAAGAGTACCAAGATCCGCGAAGGATTAGTAGGGGAAAACAAATTTCTCTTGGGGGAAGTGTAGATCCGGGCCTTCTCAACCAATCCCTAAAGAATCAACAAGTTTGATTGGCTAGGGAGAGAGATCGGGCGAAAATGAGCTTTGGAGCAACAATGGAGCTTGGGGGAAAAGAGGTAGGTCAAATTGGAGAAGAAGACCTCCTTTTATAGTGGGGGAACCAATCCAACTGTTACCCCCTCTTCATCCCGCACATAGCGGTACTACTGCTCAGTAGAGCGGTACTACCGTTGGTCGCAGCGGTACTACCGCGACCACCAGCGGTACTACCGCATACACTGAGCGTAGTAGAAGTAGAGGGAGAACGAGAGGGAGAGAGGGGGATGGGCGGCACTACTAGCGGTGGTAGCCGCGGTACTACCGCTCATGGGCGGTACTACCGCTGGCAGTGCCGCTACTACTGCCGCAAAACCGACACAAGAAAATGCATCCTCGAATCAAGGCGGTAGCGTTGCCGAACCAGGATGGTACTGCCGCCTATGCCCTGAAGCGATACTACCGCTGAAGGTCAGCAGTATTGCCGCTTGAGGACCATAGGCGGTACTACCGCTCTAGCGGCGTTACTACCGCTTCCTCCTCACAGTCTCCACTTCTATAAAAACCGCAAGCTCCAAGGTGAGGAAAGGAGCTGGGAGTGCAACAAAGACGTGTACGTGCTGATTCCACCCTAGCCTTTCCAAAGCGGATCCCCTCTTGATAGTACGGTGTCTCCTATGACTCAAGTCCACCACACTGAAACGAAGGAGACTACACGGTCTTCACGTAAAGCTCCAAGGGGAAAGAATCGTCCCGTTTCAAAGAATGAATCTTTGAAATACTCAACGCACACGATTAGTCCGCAAAAGCATTGTCATCAATCACCAAAACTACTCAAAGCGAGATATGCCCTAACGAAGAGTCCTAAGGAGGGAAGGAGGTGCCTTGGGGAGGGAGGAAACCTCCCTAGGCCCACACCCCCTCCTTGGAGGAGGGGTTAGGGCTGCGCCCCAGTCCTCCCCCTTGCCTCCTATATATAGTGGGAGAGAGGGAGGGGATGAACGCACCAATTTACACGCCCCGGCAGCAGCCCTACCTCTCCCATAACTCCGTTTTCTCCTCAGATTGGTTCCGGTAGCGTTTGGCGAAGCCGTGCCGGCACTGCACCATTGCCATCTTGATGTAGGGTGGAACCCTAAGGGCCAATCTTTCACGATTTGGAGGGGGATTCTCGAAGAACACAATGAACACATGAGAGGAAACACTCAAATCAACGAGATCCAATCACACATGTGCTAAATCCACATACACAAAGGGGAAATGCAAGATCCAAAGTCAACAAGGGAGGATACACGGTAACTAGTTCATCCCAATCCGTGAGGAAAGAGGTCTTCAATCTACTAGGGCATCTTCCCTCAAGAGGGGTCTTGAATCCACTCGGGGGATCTTCTCCTAGGAGGTCTCGGTCTCCGAAGGAGTTGGGATCAGTGGATGAGCAAGGCTCAATTTGAATGTTGAGCTATCACAATGCTAACCCTAAAACGTGGGCGGAGTTGGAGTATAAATAGTCTAGGGGTAGGTAGAGTTACATGGGATTCGTCCCAACTCACACACGCATGAATTTTTGATTGTTCCATGCTATTATATTATCTGTTTTGGATGTTTAATGGGCTTTAATATGCTCTTTTATATTATTTTTGGGACTGACCTATTAACCGGAGGCCCAGTGCTATTTTCTGTTTTTTTGCCTATTTTAGAGTTTCGCAGAAAAAGAATACCAAACGGAGTCTAAACGGAATGAAATCTTCGCGATGATCTTTCTTGGACCGAAAGCAATCCAGAAGACTTGGAGTCGAAGTCTGGAACTCCATGAGGCGGCCAGGAGGCAGGAGGGCGCGCCCAGGGGGGTAGGCACGCCCCCACCCTCGTGGGCCCCTCGTAGCTCCACCGACTTACTTCTTTCGCCTATATATACTCTTATACCCTAGAAACATCAAAGAGATCCACGAAACCACTTTTCCACCGCCGCAACCTTCTGTACCCGTGAGATCCCATCTTGGGGCCTTTTCCGGCGATTTGCCGGAGGGGGAATCGATCACGGAGGGCTGCTACATCAACACCATAGCCTCTCCGATGAAGCGTGAGTAGTTTACCACAGACCTTCGGGTCCATAGTTATTAGCTAGATGGCTTCTTCTCTCTCTTTGATTCTCAATACAAAGTTCTCCTCGATGTTCTTGGAGATCTATTCGATGTAATACTCTTTTGCGGTGTGTTTGTCGAGATCCGATGAATTGTGGATTTATGAACAAGATTATCTATGAATATTATTTGGTTATTTTCTGAATTCTTATATGCATGATTTGATATATTTGCAAGTCTCTTTGAATTATTGGTTTAGTTTAGCCTACTAGATTGATCTTTCTTGCAATGGGAGAAGTGCTTAGCTTTGGGTTCAATCTTGCGGTGTCCTTTCCCAGTGATAGTAGGGGCAGCAAGGCACATATTGTATTGTTGCCATCGAGGATAAAAAGATGGGGTTTATATCATATTGCTTGAGTTTATCCCTCTACATCTTGTCATCTTGCTTAATGCGTTACTCTGTTCTTATAAACTTAATACTCTAGATACATGCTAGATAGCGGTCGATGTGTGGAGTAATAGTAGTAGATGTAGAATCGTTTCGATCTACTTGACACACACATGATGCCTATATTCATGATCATTGCCTTAGATATCTTCATAACTATGCGCTTTTCTATCAATTGCTCGGCAGTAATTTGTTCAGCCACCGTAATACATGCTATCTTGAGAGAAGCCACTAGTGAAACCTATGGCCCCCGGGTCTCTTTCTTATTATATTGCATCTCTTTTATTTACATCACATCTTGTTTACTATTTTGAAATCTTTACTTTCCAATCTATACAACAAAAATACCAAAAATATTTACTTTACTGTCTTTATTAGATCTCACTTTTGCGAGTGACCATGAAGGGATTGACAACCCCTTTATCGCGTTGGTTGCAATGTTCTTGATTGTTTGTGCGGGTACTAGGTGACTTGTGCGTTGTCTCCTACTGGATTGATACCTTGGTTCTCAAAACTGAGGGAAATACTTATGCTACTTTGCTGCATCACCCTTTCCTCTTCAAGGGAAAACCAACACATGCTCAAGAGGTAGCAAGAAGGATTTCTGGCGCCGTTGCCGGGGAGATCTACGCCAAGTCAAGACATACCAAGTACCCATCATAAACTCTTCTCCCTCGCATTACATTATTTGCCATTCAGCTCTCATTTTCCTCTCCCCCACTTCTAAAACGATTTTCGAAAACCGTTGCCTTTTCTTCGCCCTTCTTCCGTTCGAGCTTTTGTTTGCTTGTGTTACCATGTACCTTCTTTTTGCTTGCATCTTCGCTTGCTAATCTCTTTAAGAGATCCAATTATGATGAACCTATTGCTAGTGAGTTGAGTGCACTAGATTATCTTTATGAGGTTTTGTTTGAACTTGTTGAATCTGAAAATTGTGATGAAGTACTTTATGAAGCGATTCACGATAGATCTTTGAATAAAAAGCATGATTGCAATGATTTTATTATAAATTCCATTGATGTAAATTGTGCTAATAATATGCAAAACCCTAAGCTTGGGGATGCTAGTTTTGCTATGTCCTCTACTTGTTGCAATGATCATGATTGGGGTCATTCTTCTTACAATCTTGAAAATTTATTTAAGCCCCATGATGATTATGAGATTGATAATAATGTTTGCAATAATACTAAAAGTGGGTTTGGAAGAGTGTCAAATTTAGATCCCACATATTTGGATAATGTTCAATCTTATGAAGTTTTGGATAAAAGTGGGTCCGGAGAGGTCATGACTCTAGTGAATGATATTCCCACTATTTTGGAAGAGTGTCAACTTTGCATGTGGATCATGTAGAGAAAATTTTATGTGATAGCTATATTGTGGAATTTGAATATGATCCCACATGTAATTATTATGAGAGAGGAAAATATGGTTGTAGAAATTTTCATGTTACAAAATTATCTCTCGTTAGGTTGAGATTGCTATTGTTTCTTTCTTCTTACATGCATATGCTAGTTTTTGCTTGTCTTGATAATTTGTTTGCTTATAAAATGCCTATGCAAAGGAAGTATGTTTGAATTAGATGTGTTTGTCACGTGTTTTGTGATACTCTCTTTGTGCTTCAATTCTTGTCTTTCATGTGAGCATCATTGAAATCTCAATGCCTAGCTAGGGGCAGTAAATGATAGCGCTTGTTGAGGGAGTCCTGGATTAAGGGGTCCTCGGGCGTCCGGACTATGTAACATGGGCCGGACTAATGGGCTATGAAGATACAAGATAGAAGACTTCTTCCCGTGTCCGGGTGGGACTCTCCTTTGCGTGGATGGCAAGCTTGGTGTTCGGATATGAAGATTCCTTCCTTTGTAAACCGACTCTGTACAACCCTAGGCCCCTCCGGTGTCTATATAAACCGGAAGGTTTAGTCCATAGAGGCAAATCACAATCATACAGGCTAGACATCTAGGATTTAGCCATTACGATCTCGTGGTAGATCAACTCTTGTAATCCTCATATTCATCAAGATCAATCAAGCAGGAAGTAGGGTATTACCTCCATCAAGAGGGCCCGAACCTGGGTAAACATCATGTCCCCCGTCTCCTGTTACCGTCGACCCTAGACGCACAGTTCGGGAGCCCCTACCCGAGATCTGCCGGTTTTGACACCGACATTGGTGCTTTCATTGAGAGTTCCACTGTGGTGTCATCAGAAGGTTCGATGGCTCCATTAGTCACCTACAATAATGCTGCCCTGCGGGAGGTTTTTCTCCTCGGGCAGCTCTTCATATTCGGTGGCTTCGCACCGCGGGCCAACTCGCTTGGCCATCTAAAGCAGGTCAACAACTACGCCCCAGGTCACCAGATTAGTTTTGGAAATCTGGACTATGTCGCTGATATTCGAGGAGACTTGATCTTCCAAGGGTTCGCGACCCCAACCTCCACTCTGGTCTTAGATCTGGAGCGCATCGCCAGATCCGAAGACGGGATTACTGATCCCACCGGACTAACTGCGGCCACTAAGCCCACTACGAGAGAGTTGGAGGAAGTAGTGTCGCTGGCAACCGTCATGAAGCCGGACTCTTCTCCAGACACTGGCTCCGAACCCTCGGAGTCAGCATCGTGTGAGCTCGGCCAAGGAGTTTCCCTCCCGCCGTACTCCACGGACTCTTCCCCGGATGCTGGCTCCGAACCCTCGGAGTCAGCATTGTGTGAGCTCGGCCAAGGGATTTCCTCCCCACCGCACTCCACGAATTTTCTTCTCCCTAGCCAAACCTCGCCTCTAAGCGAGGCTCTGGACTTGGTGCGATCCCTCGTCATTACAGAGGAGCAATGTCCGAACTACGCCCAGCCCGGACTAGGGGCTGAGAGCGGAGAATTTTATGTCCCACCCACCACCCACTTCATAGCCACTGCCGAGGACTTAACTGACATGCTCGACTACGGCTCTGAAGACATCGACGGTATGGACGACGATGCCGGAGAGGAGCAGGCTGAGAACCCGCATTTACCGAACGCTGGACGGCCACCTCTTCGCATGACGTGTACATGGTGGACACACCCAAATAGGGTAGCGGCGATGATAAAGAAGATCCAGTCGAGGATAAACCTCCTGAGACACAGCCAAAGCACCGACGTCAGCGGCGCCGCTCTAAATCACGCCGTGGAAAAGACAGCAATACTGGCACAGGAGGCAACAACACTCCGGACGATGCCGAAGACAAAGAAGACCCCGTCGAGCCAACTTTCGAACAGGACGATCGGGAAGATGGGCAAGTTAGCCCTGACAAACAGGCCGTAAACAAAGACTCGGAGGACAGTGATTATCTCCCACTCTCCAAGGACGAGGTGAGCCTAAGTGACGAAGACTTTATCGTACTTGAGGAACCTCTCGAGCAGGAGTGCTTTAAGCACCGGCTAATTACCACTGCAAGAAGCCTGAAAAAGAAGCAGCAGCAGCTTCAAGCTGATCAAGATCTGCTCAACGATAGGTGTACTAATGTCCTGGCAGCCAAGGAATACGGCCTCGAGCGCCCAACCAAAAGTTACCCGAAGCATAAACTGCTACCCCAACTTGACGACGAGGCCCTCGAGCCCGCACCATCAGCACATACTGCGGCTGACTGACCACTTCGTGGCTGGGACAAAACGGCAACTCAAGCCGAACACCAGCCCATACTACCGCGCCGTAAAGGGAGAGATATAACAGCTCGGGGATATACATATGACCTGCGGCAAGACCTGGACAGTAGAGCAGGTCAGGCCAGATTGATCTACGCATCGCGGAGGCGTGCCCCGATGCGCGGCGACGGCTATCTAGCCGGACGTGACAAGCATAATCATGCCCAGGCCAAAAACCGCAGACGGACTCCATCCGAGCTACGTCGCGACTTGGCCCGATATAGAGGCACCGCACACCCCCTCTGCTTTATTGATGAAGTAATGGAGCATGAATTCCCAAAAGGGTTCAAACCTATGAATATCGAATCATATGATGGAACAACCGACCCCGCAGTATGGATTGAAGATTTCCTTCTCCATATCCACATGGCCCATGGCGATGATCTCCATGCCATCAAATACCTCCCGCTAAAACTCAAGGGACCAGCTCGGCACTAGTTGAATAGCCTGCCCAAAAGCTCCATTGGCAGCTGGGAAGACTTAGAAGACGCCTTCCGCGATAACTTCCAAGGTACATATGTTCGACCTCCGGATGCCGATGACCTAAGTCACATAGTTCAACAGCCCGAAGAGCGAGCAAGGAAGCTCTGGACTAGGTTCTTAATTAAAAAGAACCAAATCGTCGACTGTCCGGACGCCGAAGCCCTAGCGGCCTTTAAACATAGCGTCCGGGATGAGTGGCTGGCCCGTCACGTCGGCGAAGAAAAACCAAAATCTATGGCAGCTCTTACTGCACTGTTGACCCACTTTTGCGTGGGAGAAGACAACTGGCTGGCTCGACGAAACAATAGCACGAGCGATCCTAGCACCTCTAAGGTCAGGGATGGCAATGGCAAGCCTCGACGTAATAAAAACAAGCGTCGAAACAATAATGTAGGAACCCAAGACACGACGGTCAACGCCGGATTCAGTGGTTCCAAATCCGGTCAACGGAAGAAGCCATTCAAGGCAAACAAAGATGGCCCATCCAGTTTAGACAGCATACTGGATCGGCCCTGTCAAATTCATGGCAGCCCTGACAAACCCGCCAACCATAGCAACAGAAATTGTTGGGTTTTCAAACAAGCAGGCAAGCTGTGACGCCCCGAGACCGACACTCCAGATGCCTTCCTTGTTTGCGAGTCAGCTGTGTTATTTATTTTTTGTTGCATCTCATCTCATAGCATCATGCGCATTGCATTTGCATTTTTTCTTAAAGCTTGCATCATCGTTCATAGTTGTTGCGTTCCCCCTTGCCTTCATCGACCGATCCGAGTCCATCCGGGTTTTCGATTCCCTCTTGTCTGACCGTTTGACCCTCTCTGCACAATGCTCATACCCCCTCGCGCACGTCCGAAACTTCCCCGAACCCGAACCGGGCTATCATTACCGTTGGGTCCGGATCATCCCCAAACATCTATAAAACATCTCCATTTTCTTAATTGGACTTCCTAACCTATTTATTCTCGACCGTCCGATTAAAATTGGAGGGACTAGATCGCCCCTAATCTAACCCACATGCTATATATATATAGGTCCAAACCCTAGTCTAGGCAGTCCCATCCATCGAATCCCTCACCCGCCGCCGCCACTCTTAGTCTTGGGATCCTCCCAGATCCCCTCCTCACCAACCCACGCACAGCCAGCCACCTCCCCAGATCCACCAACCATCCACCCATCTGGAGCCGTCAGATTGACATCCAATGGCTCATGTGCCCCCAGTTCATCCGATCGAGCAGCCCCGATCCAGCCTCCCAGCACAGCCGCACTCGATCCACCTCGTGGAGCGATCCCGAGGCCTGAGTGTCAGGACCGAGAGGATCTATGAACTAGTATGGGAGAATTTTAGGTAGGAGATGAACTAATTCTCGCCAAATCGGAGATATATTGAAAGTATATGGAGCTCAAGTATTAGGGTTCTAGCCCATGATTCAGAATTGGGGAAAAGTGATGATCGATCCCAGCCACATCCCGGCTGTTATAGGTGAAAAGCTATAGCGACAGCTGGTAAAGTAAATACAACAGTGGATATCAGTCCCGCGCAGGGGATCCATCGTGGCCGTCCGTTAACTGAAACGGTATTGTCAGAAATGCTACACCTCGCTGCATCTTGTGCCTGACATTGCTCCCTCCTAAAGAGACGACGTGTCCTCACGACGCTTGTTGATTTGCACGCCATTCTTCAGTGATCGCTCTGAAAAAGGCTGGAAATGTGTACTTGATGAAATCAGCATCTTCCCATGTAGCCTCTTCTGGAGAAAGATTTTCCCATTGAATGAACCACTGAATGATAGGCAACACTACAAAAAATACACTTCTGTGATGATACGTCTTTGTCATAGTAGGTCACGTTTTCTGTCATGCATGTACATCCATGACAAATTTATGAAAGAATCAAGATAGTCATACCTGTGCTGTCGTAGAAGTGTTCCATGACATTACCAAAATTATGAACACGGAAGTGTCCACTTCCATGACGATAAATCGCGCGTCACAGAAGTGCTTTCGTCAAGGGTGACCGACACGTGGCATCCACCATAACGGAATGCCGTTAAGCTATCGGGTCCGGTTTTGGATCCGATAACCCGTTAACAGCCCCGACCAATGGGGATTTTCCACGTGTAAAGTCATCATTGGCTGGAGGAAACACGTGTCGTATCACCGTTGGGACAGATGCCATCCACTCATTGGACCCAAAGCGCCTATGATACGTCGACACATGGCATGGCCCAATAGAGGCCCATTCCTATGAAAAGGCCGGCCCGTTTGACTTGGTCAAAAGGTGGCGGGCTGGCCCACGGTAAGCCTGTTAATGGCATGTTCGCATATAGCCCATTTACAGCCCGCTAACCCAGGGCCCGTTTACGGCCTATCCGAATTAGGCCTAGTAGGGTCATCTGGGCCGTCCAATATAATTCCAGCCCATTTTAACTTCCGGCCCATGTATGGCCCATGACGTCTTTCGGCCCATATGAGGCCCTTAGTAACCCTCGACCCCTTAACGGCCCGTGGTAAAACTGGCCCGTAACGAACAGTGTATCACTTTATACCTATTAACGGCCCATTATTCTGTTGGGCCGTTTCCAGCCCATGTTATCTTTCGGCCTTCTCAGGGCCCATTTATTCTTGGGGTCATTTCCAGCATTCGGTTACTTACGACCCGTTACTGTCATTTTTTCCTTGTGGGCCAAATTCAGCCCGTGGTTACAGTCAGCCCGTTTGTGGCCCATTAATACGTTGGGCCGTTTTCATGTCAAAAAAACCTGTTGGGCTGTTTTCATAGAGTTATCAAATACGGCCTATTAACGGCCCGTTAGTGTCCATGAATAGTACAGCCCATGATTGGCGAAATGATGATACGCCCTGTAGAAGGCCCATGGATCCTACGGCCCGTAAAAGGCCCATGAATCATACTGCCCATAGAAGGCCCATGGATCCCACGGCCCGTATAGAAGGCCAATGGATCCTACAGCCCGTAGAAGGCCCATGGATCATACGGCCCGCAGGAGGCCCATGGTTACAACAGTCCGTGTGTTGCCATGATTATTTTGGCCTAGTTTCCAAAAATAGGTTATTGTGGCCACTAAAAAAACACAGAAAAAGAACTGCAGTTACTACAAGCAAACAACTAAACAAGACAATAAGGAAATAAATAAGCAATCAATTAACGCTAGCCTATTACCGCTATTGCACATATTACATCCACTGGGCATCAAAGTTCGCCACCAGTGCAAATATAGGGAACAAAGCAGCATATGACATACACTGGCCGTCAAAATTGGCCACCCGTGCAAATAAACGCGGCAGCAAAACAAGAGCATAACTGAAACAACTTCAGAAGAGTTCAAGAAACGTGGTATCCACCATGCTGGCAATAAGCTTAGCAAGCTTATTAGCTTTGTCTTGTTTGGCGCTAAAATCCTTCAACACTTGCTGTTGCACCAGAAAGTATGCATCTGGATGTTCCAGGGACTTCCGCAGTCCTTCCGCTTCTTGTCACAGCACAGCATATCGATGTCTTTCAGCTTGTAGTTTAGACTCAAGAAACCGAACTGATTCAGACAGTGAGTTTGAATAGCTTGTGCAAGCGGTAGTGGCCAGTAACTCGAACCCTAAACCAAGAAAAGACTTTGGGGTTGTCTCACTGTCATCGAGATAGTCTTCCTTAGCTGTTTTATCATCTTTGTTGGAGACCAACAAGGATGTGTCACTATCCTGAACCTTATTTGCATTACTTCCTTTACCATTGCTTAATAAGGCACTCTTCCCCAATATTCTGTCAGCATTCTAAAAGAAGAAACAAGCAGACACATAACAGGTTTAGCATGTACTAGTATATGAAACTCATTTTGGTGAACCAGTTCATTAGTACGGTGGACAGGATTAAACTACCAAGTCTTCTATTGCCAAGTACTAGTCCATAATAAAAGCATCAAACAAACATATATCTATGTCCTATGGTCACTGCATTGTCTTGCCAAATCAAAATAGAGACACGGTTCAAATCATATCAGTTCAAGACAAAGCAGCAGTGAAAGAATACAAAGCGTGGGAAACTACACGGCACAACAAGATTTCAGATGGGTACCACGGGTCTACATGTACAACAACACTATTTGCTCTGTTGTGATGCTAGTAATGTGCATGATATGAGAAGTCAACTGTATACACAATTGAAATTGAAATCAACAGAGCTATTGATAAGAGCAAGCCTGTTAAAGAAACATGCGTGAACATACCTGCTGTGCCATTGGAGCTTCGATTGGATCCTTCAATTTAAAAATAAGTTTGTATGAGTAAATACAGTGATACAAGGGCAAAGTAGTATGCACGATAGCAATCATAGTTAAAAAAGGCGCGCCTAAGCGAGCGCTTAAGCGCGCCTAGGCTCTGGGCGGGCCGGAGGCGCAGCTGCATGACATTCTTTGGCCGTCCATGACGGGAAAAACCGTGGTAGAAGCGAGGGCGAGGAAAATTTCAGGGAGTTCCTGGTTACGGTGGGAGGTCGGGGGCCGAGCGATGCGCGTTTCTCTCGTACACGTACGCGCGTGTGTGCGAGGCGTTGGCTCTAACTGAACCCGAGCGAGGCGTTGGGCTCTAACAGAACCCGAGCAATTGCACTGCAGGCTACGCGTTACTGAACCCGAGCGATCGATCGATGGCTGTTAACTGAACCCGATCGAGCGATTCCTTCGCTACTGCTGCTAACTGAAGCCGATCGATTGGATGAACAGTGAGCGTTGCGGGGGGGGGGGGGGGTGGATGAACAGTGAGCGGTGGCGTTGCCTCTGGATGAACAGGACCTCGTGGTGTGGAGGGCTGGATGAACAGTAGACGGTGGAGGGGTGCCCGTGGAGGGGTGGTTGAACAGGACCCCGTGGTGTGGAGGGCTGGATGAATAGTAGACGGTGGAGGGGTGCCCGTGGAGGGGTGGTTGAACAAGACCCCGTGGTGTGGAGGGCTGGATGAACAGTAGACGGTGGAGGGGTGCCCGTGGAGGGGTGGTTGAACAGTAGCCGGTGGAGTAGCGCGCGGTGGATGCTGGATGAACAGGAACCCGTGGAGGCTGGAGGAGGTCGATGGTAGCCCGTGGAGGCCGGAGGAGGTCGACGGTGGAGATGAACAATATCCCGCGGAGTCCCGTTTTGCGGTACACCACACCCCTCCCGATGAACAGGACCCCCGTTTCGACCGTAGGAGGTCCGTTTCGTCCGTTTTGCGGTACGCCACACCCCTCCCGATCAACAGGACCCCGTTTCGACCGTAGGATGTCTGTTTCCTCCGTTTTGCGGTACGCCACACCCCTCCCGATCAACAGGACCCCCGTTTCGACCGTAGGAGGTCCGTTTCCTCCGTTTTGCGGTACGCCACACCCCTCCCGATCAACAGGACCCCGTTCCGAACGTAGGAGGTCCGTTTCCTCCGTTGTGTCGTACACCAGGCCTCGTTTCCATCGCCTGTTCCGTCCAAGCCCTCTCGATGAACACGACCACGCATTCCATTCCGACCCAGCTGGATGGCTCCCACGCGTTCCATTGCCTCCCGATGAACACGACGCATTCTGTTGCCTCCCCATGAACACGACGCATTCCGTTGCCTCCCCATGAACACGACGACGATGCTGTTTCTCCGTTCCGACCCAGCCATGCACACGATCCCTGGCCGTACGTATGCGCGAGTAGGCGTTCGAGACCCCGCCCGTATGTACACATACGTGGCCGTATTTTCTTTCTTCCACCCTGGCCGCTGTACGTACGTGTACATGCTACGTGCGCGCCTCTACTACGACACGTACGCGCCTCTACTACGACACATGCGCGCCTCTACATCCACCAGTATATATGTACGTACACGTTCGCGACCAGAATGACAATGCTACGTACGCTTCGACCAGGTGGGTCCCGACTGTCAGGCACTTCCTTGCGTGCGAAGATGTAGCTGGTGGGTCCCAGCAGTCAGGGGAGCGAATCGTTTTCTTTGCCCGGACGCACTTCCTTGCGTGCGAAGATGTAGCTGGTGGGTCCCAGCAGTCAGGGGGAAACTTTTTTTCGCGAAATACTGTGGCCCGTCCGGTGGGTCCCAGCTGTCAGGTGGAGGAATAATTATTTTCCGCGTAATAAGGAGGCACTTCCTTGCTGCGGCCGTGGACCCAGCTGTCAGCCTCTCCACGTACAGTCCACGTCCGATGGAACTCGTTCCTTGAACACGTTGACCACGCCGCGCCGAGAGCACCAGGGCGGTGGATGACGGCGAGGCCTAGGAAGGGGATGACGGGGAGCCGGGGAAGATGCGGCAGTGGAAGCCCGCGCGGAGAGGAGTACGAGGGTTCACTGGTTCGGCTGCGGTGTGAGGCTGCCGTCGCCGCAGGGCTTGGGCAGCGGTGGGAATAGTAGGGGGCGGTGAGGCCTCCGCGGCAGCACAGCCGACCACGGGAGGCAGGAGCATGCGGCACGACCGGCGCTGCTTTGGGCGGCTGGAGCAAGAAGACCAGAGGTTGAAGAAGCACTACGGCCATTGGATGGACATCGTACGGTCACTGGAGCTAGAATCGTGCATATTGACTAAGTTGACAAAGCCCTCCGTCCCCGTCAACTTAGTAGGCCCACAAGTCAGCCTGCCACTATACTGGGTCCCAGCTAACAGGGGGAGTATTCATTTTTTTGTGCGTAATAAGGAGGCACTTCCTTGCGTGCAAAGATATAGCTGGTGGGTCCGAGCTGTCAGCGGCGGTAACGTTTTTTTCAGGAAATACAGAGGCCCTTTCGGTGGGTCCCTGATGTCAGGTGGAGGAATCATTATTTTGCGCGTAATAAGGAGGCATTTCCTTGCGTGAGGCCATGGACCCAGCTGTCGGCCTCTCCACGTACAGTCCACTTCAGATGCATGTCGGTCGTTGACCACGTTGACCAAGCCGTGCCGAGAGCACCAGGGCGGTGGACGACGGCGAGGCCTACGAAGGGAACGACACGGAGGCAGGGAAGACTCAGCAGTTGTTTCCCACGCGGAGGGGAGTACGACTGTACGAGGGTTTTCTGGTTCGTCTGCCATCGGCGGAGAATAACAGCAGGTGTGGGTGAGTAGAGGGATGGCTAGGCCAGCGATGGGAGTACGGTGGGGCGGTGAGGCCTGCGCGGCAGCAGAGCCGGCCGTGGGGAGGAGGTAGCAGGCAGTCCCGCCGGCGCTTGTTTGAGCGGCTGGAGCAGGAAGAGCAGAGATTGAAGAAGCACGACGGCCGTTGTATGGACATCCAACAGTCAGTGCTTGTGCGTCAACCTTTTTTAGGAAAGCCTCAAATCTGTGGAAAACAGGATACAGCCCGTCTGCCATTATTTCTAATAATTTACATCCCATTTGCTAATTATTAAGGTTTTTTTTTGGAGCACATATTCTTTTTGTTAGCATTACAGGCCATATTGTGGCCACGGTTAAAAAATTATACGAAATTTTGCATATTTCGGTGCGGTCCGAACTGTTTTTAATCCCAAAATTTTGACTCACATTCAAACTGATTTTAGAAATAAATGTATATCAATATAAAATCCAACAAATTCTCCACGCATAAAAATTAATGTAATTTAAAATCTCGAAATGAAAAAAAAGATATTTGAAACTAATTGCCGGTTTGATGTGTTTTAAAAATGTACAACCCATTTCTCATTACTGATGGGCCATTTTCTCGGCCAGCCGAATGAAAGCTCTCCTCGTCTTGAAAGATTTGCAGCCCAACAGGCCTGCCAAAGCGACTTACTTGGCAAATCACAAAAAAACTGGGCTGTGGCCGTGGACCCAGCTGTCAGCCTCTCCACGTACAGTACTCTTCCGATGGAATGTCGTTGACCACGTTGACCACGCTGCGCCGAGAGCACCAAGGCGGTGGACGACGGCGAGGCCTAGGAAGGGGACGACGCGGAGCCGGGGAAGACGCGGCAGTGGATGCCCACGCGGAGAGGAGTACGAGGGTTCACTGGTTCGGCTGCGGTGTGAGGCTGCCGTCGCCGCAGGGCCTGGCTAGCGGTGGGAGTAGTAGGGGGCGATGAGGCCTCAACGGCAGCACAGCCGGCCACTGGAGGCAGGAGCAGGCGGTCTCCCCGGCGCTGGTTTGGGCGGCTGGTGCAAGAAGAGCAGCGATTGAAGAAGCAGCAGGACCGTTCGATTCAAATCCAACGGTTACTGCTGCTAGAATCGTTTGTTGACTAAGTTGACAAGCCCTGCATACGCGTCAACTTAGTAGGCCCACAGGTCAGCCTCCCAACTGGTGCACCCCAGATGTCAGTGGGAGGAATCATTTTTTTCGCGTAATAAGGAGGCAGTTGATTGCGTGCGGCCAGGCCAGCGGAGGGAGTAGGGTGGGCCGGGGAAGCCTGCGCGGCATCACAGCGGGCCACAAGAGGAGGGAGCAGGCAGTCCCGCCGGCGCTAGTTTAGGCGGCTGGAGCAGGAAGATCAGAGATTGAAGAAGCACGTCGGCCGTTGGATGGACATCCAACAGTCACTGCTGCTAGAATCGTGTGTTCACTGACAAAGCCTTGCGTAAACAAGTCAGCCTCGAAATCTATGGCGTGTACAGCCCATTTGCTATTATTTTTATAATTTTTACTCATTTTCTAATTCATATGGAATTTATTGCAGCCCGTTTTCCATTTTTAGAATTGCTGGCCATTTTCTGGTCAGTACCAGGGGTCAAAAAATTAACTAAATATGTGGGAAATTTTGAAAATTCGCAAATTTTTGCTGGGGAACGAAATATTCTTAATCCAAAAATTAATAGCCATACTAAAACAAATTTAAAAATAAATTAGTACTATGTCATGTTAAATCCAATGAAATACGTATAAGATATCAGTGAAGAACAAAAACAAAAAAAGAAACTTATATCCCATTTGCTATAATTTTTTTGGAATTTTCAACCCCTTTTGATATTACTTTTAACAGACATTGACCATACTCTTAAGCCAGGCCGGAATGCATCCCTCCTCGTCTTGAAAGATTTGCAGCCCAGTAATTCGGAGAAAACAAATAGGCCTAGCTTGGGTATTCTTCAAAAAGAAATACTGGGCTACCTATTTTCCCAAAGAACTGGTGCATGAGCATTTAGCTTTATTTATTTATTTACTTATTTATGTTTAGGGGACCATGAGCATGTACCTGGGCCGGATTCATGTGAGAGCCTCCCTTCCAGTTAATTATGGGCTTCTCTATTGGGCCTTCATCAGTGGGCTGCATGTTATCAACAAGTGGAAAATGTGTTCCGTACGAAAAATAGTATGCGCTACGTACGGTACGGGGCACTAAAGGATCGAACCGTGCAACGACTTCCAAAACATTGTGTTTGTCGTTCTAACAACACATTTATTCAACCAACAGACGAAATATACTACTGATTGTACATTGAAAACAGCAGCAGCAGCAACCAGGGCTGGGGGTGCAACAGAAGCAGTAAGCAGGCCAGAAGAGTGAAGACGCAGCTCTCTCTTCCAAACCAAACATCAGCCATCATTACAAAAGGGCTACCAAAAAGAACAAGTGTATGCATCAAACTAAATAAAGATCCTACTACACCAAGTGTACGCATCTAACTAACTGGCTCAGTTAGACGTTACTATTTATTAAGCTGTGGAGATTGGCTGACGGCTTGAACCAGATGGGTGCCTGACGGGGGAAACTCCAGCCAGCAGGTCGAAGTCTGATACTTGCGACCCTCTCTCCTACTTTGGGCTGCAGAGCGTGGCGGCACATATCAGGGTATGGTGCATGCAGAGACGCATGGTACGCTGTGTACACACAGTTTTGCCTGATGAACGAAACCGCGCTGCCATCATGATCCTTGCCGTCGGTTATCTCCTGGTTAATCGGATAATTCAGTCCGACAAACAGAGAGCGTGTACCAAGGCTACTTACCAGCCTCCAGTCAAAAATTCCTGAAGGCCCAGAGAAGCTGGGATCCTGCTCAAAGACCTTGCAGTGACTGTGATTGTATTCCGCGAAACAACACGTCCGGTACGTGCGAACGATCATCAATCTTTCGCCGTCGTCTGATCGAGCCAGGAACCACCTGCAACTGCCATGCCGCTTTTCTTTGAAAGGTTCTGGGATTAGGAAGGGTAGGGACACCAGGCGGCCTACAACATCATATCAAGTTGGAGTCAAATAAAAAAGGGCTCTTGATTTAGTCAATCTTAAGAACAGCATGTTATGAGCATGAATATTTTTTCAGCAAATGTTGACAGTAATATAAGCAAGCCATCATGATATCATAGGAAAGTAACATACTGCTGTAACAGCCGTTTGTAGCGATGACTGGAGTAGGCCAGCAATACGTCCAGCCATAGAAGGAGTCGACAGCGTAAATGAAGCCCTTGTGTTCAATGGCATCAGAGAACCATGGAGGATGTATGATCCTGCGATGGACGTGCAGATTTATCCACTTACCGCAGTGACCTGTCAGATAGGCGAGACCGCGGTTGAAGAACGCAATTAGCCTGAAGTCTTTATAATTCGCAGATCTTGTGGGCACTTGGCAGATTACAACCTTGAGCAAATCAAACTTGGTATCATGTTGGCTACTGTAAGATTCTGAGTATTCTGGGCCGCGGTGCCGAAGCAGTGCAGTGTTAATCAAAGGAAGGGGGATCAATCGCCGGGTGTAGACCTTCACGAGCATCCAGCTGCCGCGACCGTCGACGAGCACCATCCAAGACGTGTTCATGCCGACCCGGTACATACCGTTAATGTAGTTGAGGCTGACGGGGACTGGATCGCAGTCAAGGGGGTTGATGCTCGCCACCCTACGACTGTTATGCTGCATGACACGCCGTTTCTGTAGATCAGGCGGCATCAACAAGCAAGAAGCTGGCTTAAAAAGCTCCGGCCTGAGGGCTTTGAGTAAACGATACAGCCCCGACGAGCACGCGGCGAGCGGCATGGTACTGAGATTGTCCACACGCGAAACAATGAGCTTGATTACCTCTATGGGGAGCGAATTCCAGCCACTCTTTCGGCGGATGCTGCTCGGTTCTGCCATTGTTAGTGCTTGGGTTTCGGACGAGGGGGGAGGCGCCATAGCGGGGATGGAAGATTGGACGAGATTATGTGCGGACAAAGATGGAGAAGCGAATATGTGCCGCAGGAAGTGGACAGGTGATGATGACTACAGCATGCCGCTTGACTTACGAGACACACACCAGCAGCGTAGGGTCATGTCGATGCCAGACAACTTGCTTGAGTGATCACAGTACTGGTACTCCCTAAAGTGCTATGCCCTAACTTGCTTGAGTAGAGTAGTAGAGTAGGACTCTGCTCTACTACTAGCACCGGAGGATTAGTATATTCTAATCTAAAATAGTTACAAACTTCAATGCCCGAGCGTGGAACGACTATGAACCGTGCTCAAAGACCGTGTCTACGTGGTGTTTGGACATGGGCGACAACCTCAACGCCAACGGTGCTGCTCCCGTTGCACCATATGTGTTTCTGTCCTTCCTGTTCGAAATCGTGGTAGAGTTCATGTTTCTACTCTATATCCTACTACTATGCTAGTCCACATGATTAGTTTCATTTCTGTTATAGCCGTCATGATTTATTTTGTGCTTATTCGGATTAAATCTCGTAGTAACTTGCTCATATATTCAACTGGCGCAACGTCCCCTACAGCCACTCCTGTTTCATGGACGGCCTGGTCGATGCCTCCAAGGAGCCCTTCGTCCACTGCTATGAGTGCCCGATGCCGTTTTGTGGCTCGCCGGCGGACATGGTGCATCACCTCACGGATGCGTGCAGCGGTCACTGCTGGCCCTTGGCGGAGAACATCAAGTACGAGACGTGCTACCCGTTCACCATGCCGGAGTCGCTGGAGGATCACCGCCGCCTGCTAGTCTCGGAGGAGGACGGCAGCGTCTTCCTCTTGATCGTGGGCAGGAGTAATCCCATGTGTAAAAACTAATGATATCTTGAGAATTTTATCGGAAAATAGTATGTCGACCATTTCATCGAAAAAATGATATGTCGAGAAAGATGATAGAGGTGAGGAGGAGTGGGGCGTGGTGGTGACTGGTGGTCGGACTGGGCGGAGGCATGGGGATGGACGGCGCCGGCAGCGGCCACCATGCCAGATTGTTCCAGAGACTTCCTTTTGTAATTGCTCAGCAATGAGGTTGTGGGAGATAAGGATGAACGAGGCAAGGCCTTATCTGTAAATGTGGAGAGAGGAGCGGGTATCTTTTGTAAATTTGTCATAGTTTGCTTTCTATCCGTCAGATATAGATCGGACAATCTATATTATAAGATGGCAGGCGCACCATCATCACCAACTCGGTTTTTTCTCTACTCCTACTCCTATAAAAGACTCAGTTGGTGATGATGGTGTGTCTGCCATCCGCCATTTCTGACCATTAGATCTGCATCTAACGGCTGTGATGTAAGTTGTGGACTTTTGCAACAATTCCCACTTCTCTGCTCCAGTTTACACAAAACCCCTTAGTATCTTGAAACCAACCACATTCCTCCCTTACTTCATCAAAACAGCCCAAAGAATATATTTGGAGTGAAACATAAGATTTTTTTAGTGATATGTATATCAAAAGTAAACTGTTTTCTTTCAAATTTGTGAATATGTATTATTCTACTTTGGATCTGTTGCAACGGACGGGCTCATAGTTATAAAGGTTTATCTCTTGCATTCTCCGCAACCAACACCTAGTGTACTGGTCCGGGCCGGATGCTCGCAGCCCGATGACCTGAGTTCGAATTCTGTCCTAAACTTTAGCTTTTTATATTTTTTTAATATATACTACTTCTTTTGCTACTGTACTGGCAGTGGAACCCACAGAGTACTTAGAATACAGGATTAAGGATGGATTTGTTTCTTTTTAACTTTCTGTACGAATCTGTAGCCAGCCTGCAAGTCATGTACACTGTACTGACAGTGGAACCCACAGAGTACTTAGAATACAAGATTAAGGATGCAATTAACTTTTTATAGAGGGAGAATCATACACGCAATTAACTCAAATGGATTGGACGTGACTCTATTATTCTCCAACTGCAACCGACAAATTTCCTCCCGCGGGCCAGAGTAGGTTTCTCGGTTTGCATGCGGGTTTAACGGAGGGGTTTGATGGAGGCGAGGAGGCGTGTTCAGCCGGGCGTGCAGTGGACGGCGCAGTACTATTCGATTTGACAACTACAACTAGTATATTATAAAAAACAAAGAAGAGTAGTAGAGATAGAGATAAGAATAGAGACTAGGGAGGAGCACCATCTACTGCTTCGTGGGCTACTCCTGCGCTCCATTCGGCGGCCGCAACGTCCCCTACAGCCACTCCCTCCTGCGCTCCATTCGGCGGGCGCTGTTGAAATTTGGGGAGCGCA
Organism: Triticum aestivum; assembly: GCF_018294505.1. NCBI lineage: Eukaryota > Viridiplantae > Streptophyta > Magnoliopsida > Poales > Poaceae > Triticum > Triticum aestivum. The sequence continues at coordinate 100,723,119 of NC_057811.1, forward strand.
CTCTCGCGACTGCTAGCAGCGACGACTTCACCGACGACGACTTCTTCCCCTTCCTCGGCAACCTCTTCCTCAACGACATGAGCGACAACCTCAACGCCAATGGTGCTGCTCCCGTTGCACCGTATGTGTTTCTGTCCTTCCTGTTCAAAATCGTGGTAGAATTCATGTTTCTACTCTATATCCTACTACTATGCTAGTCCACATGATTAGTTTCATCTCTGTTATAGCCGTCATGATTTATTTTGTGCTTATTCGGATTAAATCTCCTAGTAACTTGCTCATATATTCAACTGGCGCAACGTCCCCTACAGCCACTCCCGTTTCATGGACGGCCTGGTCGATGCCTCCAAGGAGCCGTTCGTCCACTACTATGAGTGCCCGATGCCGTTTTGTGGCTCGCCGGCGGACATGGTGCATCACCTCACGGATGTGTGCAGCGGTCACTGCTGGCCCTTGGCGGAGAACATCAAGTACGAGACGTGCAACCCGTTCACCATGTCGGAGTCGCTGGAGGATCACCACCGCCTGCTAGTGTCGGAGGAGGACGGCAGCGTCTTCCTCTTGATCGTGGGCACCGGCGAGGCCCGCGCAGGCCGCCGCCCCGTCCCTGTAATGTGCGTCAGGGGCGACGCCGCTGACGCTGACACTGACACGAGGCCGATGTACGGGTGCGTGGTCAGTGTTACTACCCCTCCGGGTCGCGTGGGCGGCGACACTGGCCTCATCGAACGGACTTGGACTCTGGGGAGGTGGGACTATCCCGCCAATGTGGACTTGAAAAACCCATGGCCTCCTTTACCCACCGACGCGGTGCACGGGGACTCCAAGGAGGTTCACCTGGACATACGCATTATCAAGTTAAATGTTGATCATTACTCTTCGCTCAATGTAATCCGCTGTGTAAGCATGTGGAGACTTCCATGCACGATCTTGCTCTATTGGAGTATCGCACATGAATAAAAGTGTATCCGTTTATGGTTTAGTCTAGAATCTTCCATGTATGAATTTTTACTACAGTACTGGTGAAAGACTTACGATGAACCATTTCTTACATCTCCTCTGCCCGCTTGCAAGTCATCCTGATTTAATCCCTCCGTCTAGGTGTATAAGGGCATGGTTAATATTACTTAATAGTATAGCCAACTGTTGACAATAAGAAAGTGCCATGTCATCTGTAGCCAACATGTATAACAATCGATACTCAAAAACTAATTCTTAAAGATCATTTCTTACAAAGCACAATAAGTGTTATTTCTTCACAAGTTTTGGATGCAGGTTGAACAGTTGAACACTTTTGTTTGCAAAAGATACCTTTTTATCTATTTCACCCGGATGTTTGTGAGCTCTAGAGATGAAATAATATCCGAAGAAACCTATCGATACCCGTTACACATGAGATGACCCCCACATCCTTTGTCAAAATAAACAACTCCCCGATCAATGCATTTCACTCTTCGGTGCAACGCACGGGCACCTTACTACTATAGATTAGTACGACCAAAAATTGAACTAACATTATATATAGTACGATAAATGCTGATGCATGTCACCTAAAATTATATCATTCAAAACTATGTTCAAATACGAATCCAACGATATAGTTTTTGTTGACATGCACTAACATTTTGTCAGTTAAATCTTCAGTCAAATTCAATGGGGGACTAATAAACCACGACCGATGTAGTACAAGTGTAGAGGGCGGCGCTGCACGGGAGTCTCACCTCTCACCCCGCTCGTGGCGCGGCAGTAAAGCCGTCATATCACAAAACCCAACCACTCCCAGTAATAAGTGGCCTGGTAAAATAAACGGACAAGCAACCATCACATCCCTCCGTCTTTTTTGCATTTCATCTCTCTGCATTTACTTTCTCCGGTTCATCTCGCACACTCGATCCCTAGCTACTACTCCTAGGGCCAGTTCTTTTGGCGGCTTCCCCAGCTTTTCCCACAAGACTAGTCACAGTGGAGAGTAACAATAAGGCGCCTCACTCATTTATTTGGGCTTCTAAACTACTACTCCGTCCTGGTTTATTCCTCACCATTGTAATTTGTGCTAAATTTTGACCAAAGATTTAACTGGTTTATTCCTCACCATTGTAATCCCTCCGTCTAGGTGTGTAAGTCATCTTACGAAAACCAAATAATCCCAAAACACTTAGGCGCGGTGCATTAACTTCTACCTCGTTTCTTGTTTCTTGACATATCAACCAATAAGAGATAAAGAGTGTGCATGCTTTTAATGACTTGAGATATCAAACACGACATGCAGTGGTTAGTTCATTGCATGCAATACTATTAATTAGCAAATAAACATTAACGTTTCTCGTTTTCTCCTCCTCCTTGGTCACGGTGCACAGCCTAAGATGACTTACTCACCTAGACGGATGGAGTAGTGCATGTGACATGCACTAACATTTCATTAGTTAAATTTATGATCAAAATTTGACACAGATTACAATGGGGACCAATAAACCAGGACGGAGGTAGTAGTTAGAGCATGGTTAATAGTATAGCCAGCTGCTGGCTATAAGCCAGTGCCATGTCATCTACAGCCCATCTTATAGCCAACATGTACAATAATAGATCAAAAGAGTGTACTACTTTTTTATTATGTGGCCCACTTCTCATTCTCACAAAGTGCCTAGGAGCACGTGCTAGAGCTGGCTCTTCACGAAGAGCCCGCTTACCTTCTCTCTCCTCTTCTCTTTCCTCCAACTAAGCAGAAATATACTAGTTTATTTCTTATAGCCCGCTGACTCAGCTCTATTGTACTTGCTCTTATGGGATTACTAATCTAGAAGCCTAAAAGAACTGGCCCCTGGTACTCCTACTAGTAGTAGTACTCAAGTTGGAATTCCAATTGCACGGCACAACTTGTTAGGCAAAAAATTCGATACAGGGTGTAGGAAGCGGTTTGGGAATTTGCATGCCTTTCCAACCAGTGAGATACTCCGTACAAAGTACGACAGAGAAATAACCACAGAGAAGGAAGCTAAAAGTAAACAATCAAACGAGCATTTTTGCATTTGTTTTGCATTGAATCGTTTCACAAGCTTGACTAGTGCTGTTTTTCTACTTTTACAAAAACCGCATCGTAATGTTAAAACGTGCATTTGCACGTACATAAGTAATAGTAGTACTCCCTCCGTCTAGGTGTATAAGTCTTCCCTCCTTCTTGGTCACGGTGCACAACCAAAGATGACTTATTGACCTGGACGGAGGGAGTAGCACAGTCTGCAAGCATATATCGAGAGAGACGTGTAGTGCGATAGTATATAGTAAAGTTTGTGCTATATGCACGTACTTGCAAAATGCGTACGAATACACAAGGTTTCCAAACTTTCCCTTTTACATACTTAATTAAGGACGCTAAAAATTCCTGAACGTTCGGGATTTATCATTTGCGTCCCAAAACTAATGAGATCGCCTTACGAAACAAAAATTATACTCCTCCTAAAAGCCACGACGCTCGCAGGAGCGCTTGCGGCGCGCCACGAGTGCCCTGGTGCGCGGCCGTTTCCCAGCGCGCCGACACAACGCCTCTTCCTCAGCCTCGCAACTCGCGAGGTGCTGATTGGCGGCTTGCCGGCGGGCGAGCGCGATCTCACCGGTGTGGTGATCCGGCGCCAACAGGTACTCCTCCTCGCTGGAAGCGTGCACCCGGTCCACGTACCGCCAAGCGTAGATGAGGCGCTTGGGCCCGACTGCACTCAGGGCGTCGGCACGGGCGTCCTCCGCCACCCTCACGGCCCTCGCACGAGCCTTCTGCCAAAGAGCCAATTGCCTGACTCTCTCGGACGCGACATAGGCCTCCCAGGCAGCTTGTTCCGCGGTGCGCTTCTCTTCCTCGGCCTTCTTCTCCGCCTCTATTTTGGCGTGCTCTGCTGGAGGCAAAGCCTCCCACAAGGCGACATCCATTTCTTTCCAAAGCTCCTCAAGGCTGGGGGGCTCGGCGGGCGGCGCGGCGTTCTCCTCGTAGTGGGGAGCCGACGCGTCCTCCGGCGCGCGTGCTGGCGAGATTGGGAACGCCGACGCGTCCACCTCGACGCGTCGCGGCGAGGAGCGGAACACCGACGCGTCCTCCTCGACTAGTGGCGGTGAGGAACGGAACGGCGACGCGTCGCGTCGCTGGCGAGGAGCGGAACACCGACGCGTCCTCCTCGACTAGTGGCGGCGAGGAACGGAACGGCGACGCGTCGCGTAGCGGCGAGGAGCGGAACACCGACGCGTCCTCCTCGACTAGTGGCGGCGAGGAACGGAACGGCGACGCGTGACCGTCCGCGCGGTGTAGCGAGGGGCTCCTAGGGCTTGGGAGGGGCGATGCCATGGTGGTCGACGTGAGAGGGAGGGGGAGGAGATAGCGATGAACGTGAACGTGAGGGGGAGGAGATAGCGATGTTGTGGGAGGCGCAGTATTTATAGCGAGCAATGGCACACCTACGTAAGATATGGACTGAGCTGCACTGACTTAACTGCAGGTCCAGTTGCGTCACTGACATGTGGGCCAGACCCCTGTTGGGCCCATATGTCAGTGACCCAATGCACCTGCAGTTAAGTAACAGCTACGTGGGCATATTTGTTGGAGTAAATTACGGGGGAGCGAAGGGGTGGAAATATTGCTGGTCACAACGGATTGGACGAGCGTGGGGGGAGGAGAGTCATGCATGCAGATTTTTTCACACGGGGTGGAGTGGTGGGACCGCCGGAGGGAGAAGGAGAGTTTGGCAGGCATATTGTTTCCACACATGGAGAGGAAAAGATTTGGAGACGAACGGGCTTCCTGCAGGTATGGGGAACGGTGCATAATAAGTCATCTTGCATGCCGGGCTAGGTATAGTCTCAAGTCATTAAAAACATACACGCCCCACACATGTTCATATTTCAAGGTGCACTAAATTATTGCATGCGATGATTAAGGCTGGCCATAATGGTGGTATCTTAGCTGGTATCATGCACACGGGAATAGCAAACATGCTGATGTGGCAAAGAATTAAAGAAGAGAGGGGGGTTAGAGTAACTAGTGTTCATGCATGCATTGGTAAACACATTTTTTCGTGAAGAACGACAACACTAGTTGAGTACTTTTGCAGACTTCAAAAACTATTCCACCGCCTCTACTATCTTGCTAAGAGTAGGTGAAATTTTTGAATCGAGCCCTTTAAACTAGAAGGGAGGTAGTGGTACAATAAGGCTAGTCATAGTGGGGAGTAACTTAGACTAGTAACATGCATATGTTACTAGTCTACTCCCTCCGTCCGGTGAAGAGTGTACATCTAGAAATTTTAGGACAAATTATGGAGTTGAATAAAAAATGCATTGGAAAGGTGCAAGCCACCATCTCTCTCCTCTTTAATTACCTAACTCCCAATGAGCTAAGTGCATGTAGAAATTAAGAAGATCATGTGTAGATTGCTATTGATCTTGATTACCGTGTGATGAGAGAGAAGTATTTTTTTCCCACTTTAAAGTGCATTGGGAAGATAAAAGTACATTCTTTTGTGGACAAATTTTGAAGCTAGATGTACACTCTTCACTGGACGGAGGGAGTATGTTACTACCTCTATAGTGCATAGTATCATAGGTGGTCTCATTTATTGCCATGCATGACACATAGTAGCAGCACATTTATTATGTTACGGTATCTACCTATGTTACTATAATCATCTCTCTCTTATACTCATTATAATCAGTATTGTAGATATTGATATTTTTAGTATAAATTTGGTTGTGGGATTTCATTGATGCCTGTCAAAGCATGGAGGAAGCGGAGCTTAGGGCTTGCATTGCCGGTCTCTACATAGGTATTTCTCTTCATAATCCTGTAATTTTAGAGACTGATTGCGCTTTTGTGGTAGCGTCTCTTGCATCGGGGGACTATGACAGGTCTGCTATGCGTGACCTGAAGATGAAAGCATTGAGCATCTCGAAGTTGATCAACAATCTTCAATTGTCAAAGATTAGCCGTTCGGCCAATAAGGTGGCACACTTAATCGCTAAGTATAGCTTTGACAATAGATTAGATGGTATTCTTGTAAATAACGTACCGCCCTGTGTGGTGAATATTGTATCGAATGAGTGTACTGGTGTGGCTGGTTAATTAATATAAGGTGGTGTTCAAAAAAAGTATAAATTTGGTCAAACACTTTGCAAACGGTTGACGGGAGTAAAAAGGACCAGAGGGAGTATCATGCATGCGGAGTAGGCAAAAAAATTGCTTGTCTAAAAAAAGGCAAAAAAATTGCTCATTTATAGCCGGTCGAAGTCTCAAAGGGCGCGACCGCGCGAGGGAGGCGAAGGTCGTGGGAGGCGCGACGTTTGACGGAATTAAGTGAAGTTACATCCACGCGCCGGCATGGCGTGCGAACAGGCAGAAGCTATACCGTCAGGCCTACGATATGGGTCTAGTAGACATGACATCTAGTGGGTCCCGCATAGTTCTCGAGAACTCTTTGGGGGCTTGCAGCCGTTTATCCACCGGGCAAGCCAGCAACCCCACGCCGTTCGCACGCCCTACTCGTCCCCGTCTTCTACCTTACAACAGTTCGCTCCCAGTCGTCCCGTCCTTTCACATTAGTTCGCTCCCAGTTTTTTTTGCGGGGTACAACAGTTCAACTTCTCCTAACCCTCCTCCAAAATCCATGGCCTCCCAAATCTCCATGGTCGCCGCTGAGTACCAGGTTAGAGCCATCACCGGCGATCAGTTCATCGTCATCTACACACGTGGATCCGAGACGGTGAAAGCATGGCTTGCTCGCTTCCTACGCATGTTCAACAGTTCAACGGATGAGTGGGTCGCTGGGCTAGATGTTGAGTACACCACAGTCCTGGGACGAGAGAAGGATCTAAAGGACGAAGAGAGGAAGAAGCCCGCCGTGATCCAGGTTTGCGTACATAACGTTTGCTTGGTCTACCACATATGCCATGCCGACGTTGAGTGCCAGGATTTTAAGAACTTCCTCAAGGACAAAAGAGTGAAATTCGTTACTGTAGGCTTTAAGAACGACAGGGATGTCCTGCGTCGGATAGGTCTCGTTGTAGGCCAGCCCTTCGATCTCCAGAAGGCAAGCCTGGTGTCCTCCTCTCAACCTTCAATGCTGACCCTGGCAGCAGCCATGATTGATCCTTCGTACGCTAAACTGAAGAAACCTCATCACGAGTTTCATCATGCATGGGAGTCGAAGACATTAGATGAAGATCACATCCTGTACGCAGCAATGGATGCCTACCTTTGTTTAAATATCTACAAGGGTTGGATGAAGAAGCAGAGCCCAGTGTCCGGTTCAAGCAAAGAAGCGTCGGCGAAGAGGAAGAGGAAGAGGGACGAGGACGAAGTCGAGGACGTGGACTCGGACTCCGAGTAGGTGGCAGTGCCGTCGCTCATGCTGGTTCTACTGCAGTGTCAAGCGGACTAGTTGCTTAGTTTATTTTCAAGGGTGTGTTGTGCTGAGGCCCCAGCAGAACTATGTTTATGTTCTTTCTCGTTATTTGAACTCTTTAGTACGTACAGTAGTACTAGTACTATGTCTTACTACTGTTCTTCTTGCAGTTGGTACTACTGCTCGTATCTTCGTGTTCCTACTGTACTTAATACGTTCGTACTAGTAGTATAATTTGGGTCAGTCGATTTGTGAAAGAAGTTCGACGGAGCGAAGGAAGAAGACGGCAGAAGAGGTGGAAGAAGCCCTTCTAGCCATCCATGTTGCATCAAACGGCTCACATGAGTCGACTGACCCAAATTGCTCCTTCAGATTGCAGGATCCACGTGGCATTCAAGGTCTCGAAGGTAGATTCCGCGTCCGCACCCGGTTTGCGGGCTCGACGCGCGCGCGACCGGCTTCCGCCGCGACAGCCACCATGCGCGCCTCCTCCGCGCGGGCGGAGACGACAATGACACGCTAGTTCCTCCTCGCCGGCGTGCTGGAGCACGCGCTCGTCCTCCTCTTCATACGCTGCGTGCATAGACGCGGCTCCACCAGCTGCTCGCGTGCTTGGCAGCGCGGCGGCATCGCGAGGAGGGACTGCAGACGACGTGAGCGGGCGAGCCTTCGGCTTCATGGCACAGGGATGGCGGCGACACGGCGGTGATGGGCGAGAAATTGTTGGCCGGAGCAGGCGGGCGCCGGCATGCGCAACGGCGGCGGCGGCATATTGATGAGTGCGCGTGTGGGAGCTTACTTTAGTTTTATATATAAGGTTGGTCAAACTTAAAAGAAAACCGTACTAGTACACGTAAACATTAGACTTAGGCAGCGCTTTTATTAGTTAGTACCACAGCCACGATACGGAATCCTGTGCAAGCGCGTGAACCGCGGCCGCGCGGTCGATCGAACGGTGCGTCACCGTGTCGCGCTCGAAGGACATCCACCGAACCTTTTTGTGTGTGTGAAAACAATCCTCAAATATTACTCAACTTTTTTTTCCTGTGAAAGTTCTTGACGCTGCAATATTTCCATATATTTGAATTTAGCTCCAGTTCGTGTTTATTTGGATTTGGACGTTTTAGGTGCGCCCTAGTTTTTTTAATACTGATTTTGTGTGTGTGACTGAGAGAGAACGTGTGTATGTGTCCATATGTGTGTTGTGGCGGAAGGGCAATGTGGAGACGGTGTGCGTGTGATACAGACATAGAGAGGTGTGAATGTGCAAATGATCATGCATGAGTGAGACATAGACAGATGCCGATACGTTGTGTATACATGAGAGAACGGTCTTCTAGTTTACTTGTGTGTGTGTGTGAGAGAGAGGAGAGACAGAGAGAGGAGCATCCGTAACACAACAACCATCTCTCTCGATTCGTCCGTCCCTCGCACGGTCGCATGCAACACATGCATCAACGCGCACATTTTGACACCCTCACCCGGCCCCTGCCCACCTCAAGGCCCGCACAATCTCTTCGTGAATACCCATTTCTCTCCTTAGGTTTGTTTTCTCTCAATATCTGAACACACACACACAACACACACAGAGAGACACACGCAGCACAACACACACACACACACACACTCCCCCGAGCACACAATTCATCCCCATCCAAGGTTATACGGCGACCACTCTCGCTTGTGCTTCTTTGCACCCCCAACATGCACAACACCTCAATCTTCAAAGGGGGCATCGAGCAGATCGAAGACGGCGACCACACCGCGCTAGAGAATGCGGGGTCATTTGGAAGCAGGGTGATGTGACGACGGCTGACTGACTCCTCCCCCCACCCTCTCTCTCTCTCTTGCACAAAATTACCAATCCCTCTCTCCCCCGCACAAAATTGTCAATCCCTCAACCCACGAGATCCTTCCCCTCTCGTCCATGTTTTTCCAGCTCTCTCATCAAACATGTTGTCTCTTCTCCTTCCACGTATACAGAATCCAGATGCACACGCATCTCATGTATATTACATGTATCCATCTTTCTCACAGACCTAACTTCTTCCTCTCTCTTTCTCTCTCTCTCTCTCTCTCTCTCTCTCTCTCTGTCTTGTTAGGTTTGTCTCCTACTCTCTTGTCCACATACATACAATCTTTCCCGCCCTATCTGCTGTTTTTGTTGCATCCTACAAAGTAATAACTATGAAATGCATTTAGATTCTCATTTGACTGGGATTATGTGAGTTTGAGCATGTTGTGAAGTACTATAGACCTTGTATACATCTTGGGATTCGACAATGATTGTAACTATTGAATTGTATAGACCATTACATTCGAAGTCAATAGCCAAATATATTTATTTCACAATTTCAACAAATGATTAGTTCACTACAAACTAAGAAAACAAATGTGTATTCCCTCCGTTTTTATTTAAGTCCGCGTATTAGCATTGGTCAAAGTCAAGTTTTGTAAACTCTCAGAAAGCTTATAACAAAAAATATTAACATATAAATAACAAATAAATACCATTAGATTTATTATTGAATGTACTTTCACATCATACATATTTCTTATGGTAAATGTTTATATTTTTCTATAAACTTGGTCAAACTTTAGGAAGTTTGACTTCGGTCAAACCTAATATGCAGAGTTTACTACTACTACTCGCTAGTTGCTTAGCCGAATCACTCAACACGCCACACGGGGAGTCCAGTGTCACAAAATTTTGAGGTCGGCGGGAAAATCTCCCGCGACCCTGATTCGAGCAGTGGGAAGTTACCATCATAGCCTTCGGAACAGGCCTACGGATGACGCTTGGTAGGGGGCTGTTTTCGTAACTTCAGGTTCACCCTACCCAGCCAACCCCACCCCGGCACCCAGAGTAGTACACCTGAATACTCCCCATTTTCTATCCCCACCGCAAAATAGACTTCTCCACGGCACCGCAGCCTTCGTGCTCCTCCCCTTTACATCGGCGCACTCGTCCACCGCAGCGCATCTGCCTCATCGACGACCTCGTACGCCGCACTGGAGCCGGTCCACCGTCGTCGTCGTACACGGAGCCTCTTCCCCGGCATCGTCTTCCACGGTCTCGGATCTGCTTCCCGGAAGCCGACGCCAAGCGCAGAAGTACCACCGTCGTGGACAATGAACTGACTCCCGTTGCCGACCATGACTCACAGAGGCCGCCGCGACCATCGTTCTCCTCCTCGATTGGTAATGTGTGTATTGAATCACTTAGCAGTACATGTGCAGTTCCAATTTTGTTCATACCTACCCTTCAAATTTCCTGGGTGCTATTGTTCCCGTAAAAGTAATTGGTTATAGCCTCCATTGTCCAACAGAATATCAGCTTGTAATTGTGCGTCGCTCCTGTATCGCGCTGTGCTTGGGTAGGTTTTTCATCTGCAACCAGTAGTGTGGCAAATGATGGAAAGGTTTTTAGAACTAGCAAGATGCCCATGCGTTGCACGCATCAAGATGCATTTGTATGAGTAGTTTATCTTGTGGGAGAAAAGGATGAACGAGGGAAGGCCTTATTTGCAAATCTGGAGAGGGGTATGGGTATCTTTTTGCAAAATTCCCATTTGTTTCCTTCCTATCTGTCAGACATAAATCGGACGGCCTATATTGCAAGAAAAAAAGTATAGAGAAAAAAAGTAGACAGTAAAGGAAGTAGAGATAAATATAAATATAAAATATAAAATAAATATCACAGTAGAGAAGAGAGTAGAGATAGCAGAGACGTCGGGAAAGGATCGCGCGCGCGCGGGAAAAAGCGGTCGGGCGTGCGCTAGTTTTGGCGCGCGGCGTCCGGCGCGCTTTATAAAATCCAACGCCCTCCCACCGCTCTGTGCCTTGCCACCGCTCTCTCCCCGCTCTGTGCCTCGCCACCGCTCTCTCCCCGCTCTTTTTCGCCTCGCCGCCGCCGCGCCACCATGCTGCCGCGTCGCCGGGAAACTTGGGGATACCGCGACGTCCGCGCGCGCCCCTCCGGCGGCTTCTCCGCCGAGATCCGGTTCTGTGGGATGCGCCTTGGCCTCGGCAATTTCGACACCGCCAACGAGGCCGCCCGCGCATACGACGCGGCGGTGTGGCGCCTCCGGTGGCCTCATAGAACATTGAACTTCCCCAACGTGCCGACGCGGGAGCGGGCGCAGGAGCTCGCGCCTCTGCCGCGGCTTAGCACCGACGAGGATCGTCGCAACAACCGGAGGCGGGAGCACCGTCTCGGCATCGCCGAGATGGACGAGGAAGCCATGGCGCTGTGGCGCCAACACTTCCCGCAGGACATCATCAAAGAGCGCGAGTTCTACGCGCAAAGGAGGGCGGAGAGGGATAAGAGGAGGGCGGAGCGAGCCGCCTATCGCGAGGACAAGCGTAGGCGAAAAGCGGACGCTCAATTCAACATGAGGCTAGGAGCAGCGTCGCCCTGGGAATCCGACGACGATCGGTATCTTCACGCCTACAGTCAGACGTCGGAGGAGGACATCACCGAGGAGGAGTCGGACGACGAGGAGTAGTTGAATTATCTTTTTTTATCTATCTATGCTGAGAACTATCCTCTACTCTCTAGTATCTACTTCTCGATCTCAGCACTGTAAACGCTTTTTTAAAGCGCCGCGCGTTGCGATTCTGTTGGAGATGCTCTAACATGGCAGACGAGTGCTTTAATGTTGCCCACAAGATGCGCGAGTATTACTAGTAGTATATTTTTCTTGCCATGTTGAGATTTTAAAACCACGAGTGCGAACATGCAGAGGAGCAATGAAGACCAAACACGGGATATTCGGGACATCTTCAAGGAGCGTGGCAAGTTAAAGAGGAGCTGCACCGAACCTGTAAAACGAGCTTTGGTAAGTAACACCCTTTCAATTACTTTCGTGTAGCCTCGTGTTCTTCGATGTGTATATGTTGTAGTTTCTGTTTCTCTTAAGCGTGGTGTTCTTCGATGTGTAATAAGAAGAGTCTTAATCGTCCTAATGCTTTCGTTTTTAGCTTGATGTAGGAAGTGGGTGTTCTCACCTTGTAGTCTGTTTTATTTTTTTTCCTTTTGAATTCACTTCTCCGAGTTCTGTTTATCTGGCTTCTACTAAATGGATCTAGGTTGCTCTGAGTATTGATCTAAAAAAGAAGTAACTTCATGTCAGGATGCAGTTCCTGCGAGGAGGGAAGTATGGTCAACCTCGAGATCATGTTTCCAAAATGAGGCTGGATTACACACAAGGTGCCAGTTCCCTAATGATGCTGGATTAGACACAAGGTGCAAATTCCCAGATGATGCTGGATTACACACAAGCCAGGTGGAGTCGTCAGCTGTTCGTGTCCTCGTGGCATTAGTAAAGGCTGAAAGAAAGCGTGCAGCAGCCCTTGAGAATGTAGCTGAGTTCCTGAAGAAGCGAAAAGAGCAATCAGATGCTCTCTTCACCCAAGCCAAAGAAGAGATGGAAGAAGCCAGAAATAAGCTAGCAGAGGCAGAGCAGGCTAGGCGTCTCCTGCTATCTAAAACTGTTGTCAATACAAAATTTCCTTCATAATAGCTAGGTTCAAATGTTTATCCAGTCAGCATGCCTGTTGTGATGTCCGTGCATCTACTGATGTGGCACAAAATGTTTTTTTCGGGTCATGTAATAACAGCAATTACTTTCCAAACAATAACAGACGAAGCATTGGACATGGTATAGTTCACGCGCAAGCCCGACATTCCAAGTTCAACTTCCACATCAAACTCATGTTCACAGATATCTGCACATTCATACATAATGTCCACAACCATGATTCACTTCAAAGCCAAAAAATGTGAGGAGAGTTATAAATAAAGAAAATCCTCTACTAGTTCCTGCTACCAGTGCGAGCACAACAAGTCAAGACCATGCGTAAATTAATTATATTTTAGTCATTTTTTGTGTTCTAAAATGCCTGCCGGCTCGCGGAAGGACGTGTTGCCGGCACACGCGCGGATTCAATGAAGGCAGGCGGGGCAGTCTTAAGCTGGTTGCACGCGGCGAGGAGGCGTGCTCAGCCGGGCCTGCAGCGAGTGCGGCCCTCTTGGCCGGCGCGCCGGTTCAATGCCTGCGCTATGAGAGGTCGCGTCCGTGTCAGAGCAATCACTCCCTCCAGTCCTTTTTTGTTTGGGTATAACAAAATCTCGTTTTCCATTCACATTTTACAAGTAAAATTCATGGACAAACTTTGACCCAAAGTACGATGGGGACTAGTAAACCAGAATGGAGGTAGTAGTTTTTTTAATCAAAGAAGGGTTTCCCCTTCCGATTTTCATTACTGAAAACCAGCATCTAAATCTAAACCATAGTATTTGCCCTAGAACTACCAGGTTCAACATCTCGCAACATAAACCCATACAACCTCCATCGCAAAAAAAACCATACAACCATACGCCAAGGAGGTACGTAGTACTATGAATTCCATTTTCGCTCCATACCAATCGTTCTAAAAACTACTTACTACTTATAACGCGCCATTGAAAATCGGAACTCTTAACCCCGCTAAAAAACGATATTTTAAACGTGGCTACTCGATCTGTGGCAACTGGCGAGCCACCGCGCTCCAAGTCGTTCACCTGTGGTCCCGACCATCAACTCCTACGGATCAAATTATCACGCGAGCTGACTATTCCTACAAAGGTGCTCCACCACGTACCCGGTACCCGCGAATGCAGCAATCGTGCACCTAGGGTTTTAGGGTTTATTTGTTAACGTCGCCTTTACGTAACACTCATGTGTGCGAGACAGCGAGAGGCCGACTGCGTGCGTGCGCCTCTTCTCTTCGTATATGTACTCCACCGTTTGTCTGGTGTCCAAAAAATTATAATAACTACTAGCAATGTGCCAATGCGTTGCCACACGATCAAAGTAGATTAATACATATTCACCGATTTGATAGAAAAAAAGTCTAGTTTTGAAATACGTATATCACTAAAAATATGTTATGTTTCACTCAAAATATATTCCTTTGGCGGTTTTGATGAGATAAGGGAGGAATGTTGTTGGTTTCAAGATTCGAGAAGTGGTATATGTCTAATTTCTACTCTTACTAGCAAGATGCCCGTGCGTTGCACGGAACATCAAGATCTTGTGGGAGAAAAGGATGAACGAGGGAAGGCCTTATCTGCAAATGTGGTGAAGAGTGCGGGTAAATTGCCATATTTTCCTTCCTATCCGTCAGATATAAATCGGACGACCTACATTGCAGGATGGCAGGCCCACCATCATCACCAACTCTATTTTTTATCCCTACTCTTATAAAAAGCATTGTCGGTGATGATCGTGTGCCTGCCATCCTGCAATATAGGCCGTCCGATCTATATCTGACGGATAGGAAGGAAACTATGGCAATTTTGCAAAAAGATACCCACACCCCTCTCCACATTTGCAAATAAGGCCTTCCCTCGTTCATCCTTTTCCCCCACAAGATAAACTACTCATACAAATGCATCTTGATGTTCCGTGCAACGCATGGGCATCTTGCTAGTTGTTGCAAAAAGCCCATGTGTGTGTGAGAGAGAGGGAGAGTGGAGGAGGACGGAGTGCATGTGTGACAAAGACACAAGGAGTGTGTGTGCGATAGGTATCAGCTTAAAATGAGGCGATAGTGTGTGTGTGCACGATCGAGAGGGCGTGTCTCAAGAAGGGAAGAAAAATCTACATAGATACAAGGAGCGGGAGAGAGACATGTATGCGATGGTGGAAGCACGAGTGTGCGGGTGTATAAACCTATCTAGAGGCTAGCTAGTCGATAAATGTTTGTGAGAGAAATACGAGTCGGGGTGCGAAAGCGAGAGTTTTGTGTGTGTGAGAGAGAGACGGTAGTCGGGAAGGGGAGTGGAAGCAGGAGTTGTGTGTGTGTGTCTGTGAGAGAGAGAGGAGACGGTAGTCGGGGTTGTCTGATCGGTAAACAAATGAATAATGTCAGTCTGGGATGGAGACGAAAAGGAGACCGCAACAAATGTTGTGTCTACAGGAGAGAGAGAGAGAGTAATTTTAGTGGTATGAGTCATATGTAGAGACATATAGGGTGTGTGAGAGAATCCCATAGAGAGAAAGACAAAGTGAAAGACGAGTGGAGACTGTGTGTGTGGCGGTGAAAAAGAAAGCTTAGGTACCGAGTGATACCAGAGAACAGTAGAGACGTGAGAGATAATGAAAACCGTGTAATGTATAATGATAGGGAGAGTGTGACACTTCTCAAGGGAGACGTCGAGAGACCATGTTTGCGAGGATAGGAGAAACATGAAGTGAGCGTGCGGGTGAGCTGGAGAAAAGAGAGTGATAGCTACCTGAAGGAGCATGCATGCGAGAGAGATGGGCGTGAAAGGAGTGAACAAAAAAGGGATTCAAATATTTGAATTCGAGATGATGATACATGTAATCCATACTCGAACCAAAATTGATCTATCAAACATGCATACTCATATGAATTCACGCACATCTATGTTATTTAATATGTAGATATTACTGATCCATACATTTTAGTAGAACATAATTTGGTTAAATTTTTTCGAATTCAACCTTAAGATTTCGAGATCGTTGTATTTGTAAATCATATTATACATATAAAGGAGCAGAATTCTTTGTTGTGCTTTTGAAAGTATATATAAAAAATGATGTATATAGAATGTAATTCCAATTGAAAATGGATCCCGCCCGAAAAAAATAGAATACAAACGGGATTCGAATTGAGTTGGCACGGTAAACGTGCACTCTGCAAAATTTGAACGAAGCGGGGAAAGTCGCAGTAACCGCCCGAAACCAAAATCTGCGAGATGGAAATCACTACTGCCTATCCCTGCCACGCAAAGCCTATCTGCTGGATTTCTATAGGTTTCGATAGGGGTAGGTTTGTAATTTCACCCAAACGTGACGTAACCGCCTCTCACCCGGATTCATACACGGTGGGCGCCAAAACACAGTGTGTCCTCGGCCGAAATCGACTCCCTCCCCGATTCATATTCATACACGGTGGGCGCCAAAAACAAACTCTCGTCGGCAAATATTCGGTGTATGCGAGATTACCGTCCTATCCCCAACCGACTAATGTTGCTGTGATGTAGTAGAAATTTGAAACGGGGGCTAAGTTTGTAAATTTCCTCGCATTTGAGACAAGCGCGCCCTGAATACATGGTTCCCCCCTTCCTCTCTACCTCCCTTTTCCCCATTCGTACTCCGTGGGCGCCAAAACACCCTCTCCACCCCACCCTCCTCCGTCCGCCGCCGTCCGCCACCCCATCCACCGCCGTCCTCCTCCACCATGCCGGAGCTGATACCCCGACGCCGCCGTCCATTACAAGAGATCGACCTCTCTCATCCACGGCTTCGGACCGGGATCCTTGCATCCCGTCCTCTCGCTTCATCCCCGCCGTCGTCCACCTTGCCGGCGCCGCTCCTACGACCGTCTCGTCCACCGCGCCCCGCCGCCACCGTCTACCCTCCTAGATCTGCTTCCACGCCGCCGACAGCCATCGCTACCGCAGCACCGTCAAATTCTCAGCAGATGCGTACACGGCGCCGCACCAGAGGCGGTACTCTTTCGTATCTGCTCAACTTATTTATCGCAGCAAGAAAATAGATCGCCACTGCTTTACTCTGATTTCTTGTCTTGGTTGCGAAGTTGCCTTTGTCCGGTTTGCACCTTCAGATCCGCCATGGCACGCTCAACACTATACTCCCAATGCTTATGGTTTTCCCCTTTTATATTCCACACTAGTTAAATCACAGTAGACTAAATTTCAAAATTGGGTCAGTCGATTTTTCAGAGCTCGCCGGAGTTCGCCGGTGCGATCGAAGGGGCTCGGGTGGTTGTGGGGCCTCGCCGAACGAAGAAAACTCGACGCGGGTGGGGGTTGGGGCGGGGGTGGGGGTGGGGTGGCGGAGGAACACAGGCGGTGGGGGCCGGTGGTCCGGCCGGCGGCCCGTGCGGTGTTCTGTATGGGAAGAATCAGAGACGAGGAAGAAGAAGGGTTAGGAGACGTAGGATCTTCATCCAACCGCCTGAAATGGTCGAGAGACAGCTGGGAGTTGCATTCTTAATGCGCTCTGGTTCATCATGTGTGGGCACTGCGCAACCAACATTTTATTATCCAAAATCTGCTTGCTCTTCTTTACCATGTTCCTCTTCCGTTCTTCTTTAATATGTACTCTCTCCGTTCCTAAATACAAGTCTTTGTATAGATTCCACCATGGACTACATATGGAGCAAAATGAGTGAATCTACACTCTAAAATGTATCTGGATACATCTGTATGTGATCCATAGTGGAAATCTCTACCAAGACTTATATTTTGGAACGGAGGGAGTATGATAGTAGTACAGTATGTTCCTTGTACTGAAGATGAGCAGGGACATTTGCAGTGTAGAGGTCTATACGGTCGGTTGTGATGGACACTTTGAGCCTCTTTGATTCGTAGGATCTTGTAAACATAGGAATAGGATTTGTAGTGGCCTGCCCACTTGAATCCTATAAGAATAGCAAGGAAATGCGGGGAGCTGTGTCGCCTTTGAGAGTTACACTGATATTAACAGTACCGCACCTTCACTTGAAGAGAGCTGGTATCCGAAGCCTTTCTAGCCGTACCGGCAATACTAGCACATATATTCCAGCAAGTTCCACTTTGCTGATTTTACTCTGATGCTTAAGGTTTTCCCGTTATATCTACACTATGATCTGTGTAGCTGCTTTGTGTCGCACTAGCAGCAGTCCACTCTTGAAGCTAAACACTGCAATGACTTACAAAATTGGCACCAAGGCATTGAGTGCCATTCTGGATGCAATGAAACTCATACGCTCCCCACCTGTTGATTCTTGTTCAGAATATGATCCTAATGACTATTCTAACCTCGAGGAGTCAAAGGCAGATGGCCTGTCCTGTTCACCCATCAAGGTGCCTGTTCTAATTTGGCAATGTTTTATTGATTGCGGGTATCTTGCATATGTTGTCTTGCATTTCTTCTACTTTGTTGCACCGCCATCTGCTTAGTTTACTCATCATATATGTCGAGATGCCATGCCCATCCATTATCAATACATATTCCATCTGTCATCATACCATGTTTTTCCACTCAAATGTTGTTCTTGTGCATCAGACATCAAAAAGGAAGAGGGTGATTGCCGAACCTGAAGGAGCACCAGCAAAGTCCTTGAAAAACGTGGTGGTGCCGGAGAAATCAGACAGCACCCCACTTATATTGGCTGTACAACCAGTGACACAAAACGTAGGACCGACTCCAGCAGACTGTACCCATACTTCACTGGCCACACCACTAGCCCCACCACACAGGACCTGCACTCCAGCAAAAGGTATACCGATTTCATTTGCCATAGCACCAGCTGTACCACAGAAAAATCCCACTCCAGCAAAAAGTACAGCAAGTCCACCGGCCGAAGACCTATCCCAACTGCAGAGACGGCCAATTCCTGCAGATTGGAACCCCATTCCATTTATTCCCAGTTTAAAAGACAATGCTTTCAATGTTGTTAGGGACTACGTGCATATATTCCCATCATGGGAAGATTATTGTGAAGACAAACACCATTTTCACATCTTCCTGTCCAACTTACGTGTAAGTGCTATTATTCATGGTTATTATTTTCCTGTTTTCTGCTGATTGAACACATCAATGATTTACATTACATTGTTGTAACTAGGCGAGGGTCAATCTGGATAGTCATGACGAGCAAAGCTTGCTTGTGCTTTTCAAGGAAGCATTGCAGCAGTATCGGTGTTACCTGAGGAAATCACACTTTGATGGCAAGTCTATAAACGAATTTCCGGTGAAGTCTCCTGTGCTAAATTTAGAAGACATTGAATGGAAAAACCTTGTTATGCACTGGTCTCGTTCCCAGGATGAGGTACTGTCTATGAAATCACATGACAATTTGAACTTCTACTTTTCCGCATGTGCCTTACGGATCTTTTTGCAGGAAATCTGCTCGAAGAAGAATTCCGGTTTGACAAGAACGACAGGATATCGCAAATATGCTGCCCGCTGCTTTGCTCTTGTTAGTACCTGTTGTCCTGTATCACTGTACTTGCATACATACCTGGTTCATTATGTGACAGCAGTATGCATGATAGCTTGCTTATCAATTGTTCGCTCCAAATTATCTGATCTGTATGAATGGTTACATTAGTGTAGAATATATCCAATGCCAATGTTTTTTTAGCTCTGCATTGTTCTTGTAAGTACATGCTGTCCTTTATCAGTGTACTTATAATGACAGGTAGTTGTTCATGTACCATCACTCTGCAGCTTATTTTCCTTTGCCCTCCATTTTCTACACATCAGATCTATATTTACTCTTACCATAAGGTTGGTACTGAAGAAGTTTAGCTGTGCATTGCTCTTGGCTGTACCTTTTGCCTGTATCGCTGCACTTACATTTATAGCTACTTGGTTATGTAGCATCACTCTTCATCTTATCTTAAATATTCTCCATTTTTTCGTATATTATCACATCTATATTTACTCTTAACAAAATGTAGAATAAAGGCAATGCTTTTGAAGAAGATTCTGTGGTAAACTTCTTGAATTGCCCCCCCCATCAGCATGGACAAGGCCTTTATAGAGCCTGTCTTCACCAATAATGTAAGTTTGTCCATCTCAAGCCTTCAAACTTTGTTGTATATATTTGGTTAGGCATGACTGCAACAGCTGTTTATTTTTGGTGTTTGCATCAAATTGCTTGTTTAAAGTTTATTATGTAGTTCATAAACAAAAGTTTGTCCTTTCTCAATTTAAGTTTTCAGTTGTACAACCAAGTTCCTTCTTCATACCATGTAAATTAAACTATACAGAGCAAGTGATCTTCTTTTGCACTGCATGTATGCTTCTGTTCTTCATCCGTAATCCAGTGGTGTGGTGAACCTACCCACTACAGCACAATGTCATATTCTGCAATGTCTTAACTATGAACAATGTCATATCATTCTACTATTATTTAAACCGTCTCTTTATTTGCCAATCTGAAATGGTATAAATTGACAGCACACTAACCATTGATACTTATGAGTTCTTGATCTGTAATCCAGTGGTGTCGTGAAGCTGCCAACTCCTTCACAATGTCATTTCCTGCCATGTCTTGACCTGAACAATACCATATTGTGTTAATGCAATTTTAAACTGTGTCACTTTATTCGTCAGTAAGAAATGTGATGAATTGTCAGCACTGATACTTTTATGTGCAAAACCTGTCATCTGTCTGCTTGTTTATCTTTCAGAGTGAGGAAGATATAAGTGTTGAACAAGCGCAGTCTCATCATCTTGCTCAGCTGCTTGCGCTGCAGCTCCCCAGCAGGGCTAACCTTTCTTGAACTCTATTGAAGTGCTGTCGGTTTTGTATATTATTTTGTCGGCGTGTTTATTTGCACTGGTGGCGATCTTTGATGCCCAGTGTATGTAATCTGCTGTCTGCTTGTGCTTTATTATCATAGTGGCGAACTTTGATGCCCAGTGGATGTAATATGCCGTAATTTCTTTATTGTATAGTCTAGGTTTTTTCTTATTCACGATGCTGCAGTTATTTTACTGTATATATATCCTGTCTTCGCAGTAAACCGGCCAAACCGTAAAATTACGGTACATAATCGGGCCGTCATGCAATCACGATGTAGGTTGGGCCTGAAACGTGCCGAACAGCTCACGGGCCGGCAGCAGCCCGAAATGAACCCCGGCCCATGATTGTGCGAATCAAATCACGGGCTTTTAACAGGCCAAAATTGTCTCGGTCCTTGTTTGGCCCAATCAGATATCGGCTGCGAGCAGGCCGGATGCAAACCGGGCCGTAGTTAGGCCCAACTATATGACGGGCTTTTAACAGGCCGAAATTAATATAGGGCCGAAATGTTAAACGGGCCCTTAACAGGCCAAAACTAATATCAGGCCGAATTACTAAGTGGGCCTTTAGCAAGTGGGCCCAAAAGCATAGTGTCCAGTTGACGGGCCGAATCTGATATGGGCCATAATTGAGCCCAAAGCCTCTTAAAGGGCCGGACCTGATCTGGGCCGTAATTTGGCCCAGAACGTGGTAGGCTTTTAACGGGCCGGATCTCATATGGGCCACTATTAGGCCCGGAGCGTGGCAGGCCATTAATGGACCGGATCAAATATGGGCCGGCATTTGGCCCAAAACATGGCAGCCAGTTAATGGGCCGGCCTACTAGGGTCCTCAAAATCTTGTGGGCCTACAGCTGGGCCGGCCCATTAATGTCGGCGAAATCTCGTGGGCCTTTAGCTGGGCCGGCCCATTATGATCCGCAAGAATCTTGTGGGCCTTTACCTGGGCCGGCCCATTATGGCACACAAAAATCTTGTGGGCCTTTACCTGGGCCGGCCCATTATGGCCCGCAAAATCTTGTGGGCCTTTAGCTGGGCCAGCCCATTATGGTCCGCAAAATCTCGTGGGCCTTTAGCTGGGCCGGCCCATTATGGTCCGCAAAATCTTGTGGGCCTTCAGTTGGGCCGGCCCATTTAAACTTGATGGGCCGGTCCACGTGTCAACATATCATAGGCGCGTCTCGCCCATTGGATGAGTGACACCTGTGCCAACGCGGACCTGACACGTGTCTCCTCCAGCCAATGATGATTTTACACGTGGAAAATCCCCATTGGTCGGGGCTGTTAACGGGTTATCGGATCCAAAACCCGACCCGATAGCTTAACGGCGTTCCGTTACGGTGGATGCCACGTGTCGGTCACCCTTGACGAAAGCACTTCTGTGACGCGCGATTTATCGTCATGGAAGTGGACACTTCCGTGATGATAATTTTGGTAATGTCATGGAACACTTCTACGACAGCACAGGTATGACTATCTTGATTCTGTCATAAATTTGTCATGGATGTACATGGATGACAAAAAACGCGACCTACTATGACAAACACGTATCATCACGGAAGTGTATTTTTTTGTAGTGAATATAGTACTTAAAAATAGAAAATGAGCTCATAGACCTTACCACATTCTTGGTTCGGGACCAATACAGAACAAGGCATTCCCAGTCATCGTCCAGTAAACGTGTCTCAGGACAACGTAAGGGAATTTGATGAGTTTCTTTGCCGGTGAAGTACGTTTGCTTTAGGTAATTACGATACTACCACTAAGAATTCTTGAAGATAGCAGAGGTATTAGCACAGGTTACCTCATCCTGAGTTTCCAAATCGGTCCTTCTCTATAGAGAAAAATGGGAAAATTTGCTATATTATAAGCATGATGGAGGTAAGATGTATGGGACAAAGCAAAGTAATTGCCATGAATAACATTACTTACACATAACTCCTGGACAAACACCTGCAATTGGCATTTTCCTTCATCTTCTGTATAATATTTCTAAGATGGGAAGATACACACATACGATTTGACAACATCAAATGCGATAGATGCTAAACTACGACTAGCCGGTTGTGCTTTCTCCACAGGAATAGGCGTACTAACTGGTGGAGTTGGGGTTCACCATGGTAGTACTGGCCCTTTGGGCACTGGAGCTGCCTTACTAACTGCTCTTATTTGGGAGCTCTGTGGTGGAGATGGTGATGTGTCAACAGGAACTGGGTTACTATTTACTGGGGTTGGGGTTAGATTGGGTGAAGCTGGTTCTCTGACCATCGCAGTAGGGGTACAATCTGCGAGAGTTTGGGTTATGTGTGGTAGGGCTGGTTCTTGTGCATGTACAACCGGGGTGCTATCTCCACCAAGAGGTAGCACTGTTTTATTTGAAGACCGTGTTTTTAGTTCGCTAGATGTTGGCATCACCCACTCCAATTCAAATGGCTGATAAACAGGAAACATAGTTGAATGTACATACATTGTATGAGAGACAGATGCAATAGATAGTGTGGAAAAAGAGGACATGAAATAGTTGACATGTATATTGTTTAACTAAAACAGATAGCATGACATAATTTCACATATACGATGTCTATCTAAACTGGATAGCATAGCATAAGATAATTCAAAGATTTGATGAATAACTAAAACACCGTGCCAAGTTAGAGCGTACACCTCGGTGGGGGAATAGGACTAGTCATCTGTCTCTGAATCCATCTCTGAGGAGCTACCGGGACCCAACAAGGGATCTGCTTTGATAGGTAGCACTGTCTGCTCCGAAGGCCTTGTTTTCACTCCAGATTTTTGAATCTCCCACCCAAATGACTGATTCACATGAAGAGTAGTTGAATGTACAAACATTGTCGAGAAATGGAAATGTAATGAAGAAAAGGATGGGCAAGATATCATTCAAATATATGATGCCTGGTTAAACAGGATGGAATTGCACATTTCACATATATTATGGCTGGCTAAAAGACATGAGACTGCATAATTCCCATATATGATATAGAAACTAAACAGGTGGTGACAGAACATGTCTAAACTAAGCAGGTGACATATATGATGTCAAAAGTAGGCACTACAAGGCAACATATGCATGATATGACTAACATCATCATGCCAAGGTAGAGCAAACTCCTTGGGGTGTAAATAGGAGTGGTCAGCGGCGTCTGAATCCGCCTCAGAACAGATATCTTCCTCTGGATTACAATCTGGAGAGGAGTGGGGAGGGTTTGTCATTGAACCCACCATGGAGCGATGTCTGCATGACATTGTATTGCCGCGCAAAACTCTTCTCTTTTTCTCTACATGTTCAGCATGACTGTGTACAATATCTGACATGCATACGAAAAACATATGGTGAGATTATGTAAGGAGAGCATGTAGAAATTTAGAGTGATGGTAACAACTAGTGGATGGATCCAAAAATAATGATAGCAGGCTGATGATTGCTCTAATTTAACAAAAAGACATATGATGATTGCTTTACTATTTGTTTCCCACCCAAGATGAACAACATAGGCATACCCTAGGTGAACCAGATATTAGACAGAGATACCATTCATTGCTTCCTCGATATGTGCCCCACAACTAATTTAGAACTCAAGTTTGAACATTAATTTGGACCTGACTTGTAGTCCAAGAGGTGAACATGACGATAAAGTAGCAGGTAATTTTAAGCAATGCATAACATAAGCAGAACCAAAAGCGTGCGACCTCTCTTATGGACCCATGTACTCCTCAGGTTCATCTGCTGAGTCGATGATGGTGATGCCATTGCGGTGGGTGCCGGCGGCAGGGAAGGAGATCTGAGGCGGCGAAAGACGGTCCGGAGTCGTGATGTCTGGTTTTGTGGATGTTTTTGTCGATGGAGCAGCTCAGGTGAGGCGGGAGCAGGACAAACCACACAAAGTTCCCTTCGACACCTACCTATAACTGAAGTAATTCTGTAAGGGCTCATTTTTCTTGCATGATTCTAAAAACGCAGGGATAGGAAAAACACCGGAATATGATAGGAATGCACATGGTAAACAGAGCATTTGTAAACACAGGATTTCTATCAACTTGGGTGTTTGGTTTACAGGAATTGGAAGAGCAGAGGAATGCAAAGAAACATGGCCAAAATAAAGTGAAACCATATGAAAGCGTGTACAGTTAGAACGTTATTCTGCCACTAATGCACTTGGTCTTGTTTTCATGCATAGGATTTTGAAAAGTAGGTCCAGGTGGATGTTTTGCTTCATTCCTTTCAACAAAATGCATGAATAATTGAAGAGTAGAGTGCCGTTGGAAAATTCCCTATTGCTATGTTTTTCCGTCGAACCAAAATAGCCCTAATGGATCGACATGAATGTATAGTAATCAGTGATGCAACAAGTGTACAACCTCTTTGCCGTAGCCGTGTCGACCTCAACATCATTGGGTTGGTCGCTGCAGCAGTTGAGGCAGAGGTGGCTGTCGGAGGTGTGGAGGAAGATCTGAGGAATCTGTAGACGGCATCCAGGGCACTGCTCTATTGTGATGGATCGTTCTGTCGTTGGAGCAGCACCGGTGAGCCGTAAGACGTCAAGGCTGAAGCAGCACAAGACAGACATCGTCAATCTCAAGTGGGATTCTAATAGCATCTCCAATAGATGATGTAAATTAGATGTAAAATTTACATCACCAAAAACCACCTGACTACAACAGATGAGGTAAAAACTGTTGACTCTGAACTTAACTGTCGAAACTGAAATTTACTGTGGAATCTGAATGTTACTGTCAAAACTGAACGCAATGGTAGCAGAGAGGCACTTGACATGTAGTTTAGGGAGGGCCTGCAGTTCATCTTCAACCTGCACCCCCTGAGCCGCCAGCCACCACCGGCCGAACCGCCGGCCCCAGCGTCGCCTCACCGCCCCAAAACAACTCCCCCCGCCGGTCCGCCGCCGCCCCGGCCAGCCCTATAGGCCCCCCGCCCCACCCTGAACCCTAAGATAGATAGTGGGGTACCTCTCCAGCGAGCCGCCGTCCCCGTTGCGGGTGGTTCTTCCTTAACTCCGGCGAGCCCCCCCCACCCCCTGAAAATCGACTGACCCAAAAGTCGATTCAGTCGACTGAAGTGTAGCTAAATCGGAGTAGAGCAGCAGCACGAGCGAGGGGGAGAGCAGCAGCAGCAGCGCAAGCGAGCAAGAGCCGGAGCAGCAGCAGCAGCGCGAGCGAGCGAGCGAGAGCCGGAGCAGCAGCTGCAGCAGATCCGGCTGGTATGGCCGCTGCCGCCGAAGGGGCCTCGCACTGGGGGAGAGCCGCCGTGGAGATGTCGCCCGCGGCGCCGGCTTCAAGGTAGCCGCTCCATGGGGGTGCGGGATGGAGCACCGTCGGCGCCGGAAGGTCGAGCTAAGGAGAAGGTGCGATGCGATGAGTGTACAACCTCTTTTGTGGCGCCGAGTAGGCCTCGGCTTCGTCCGAGGAGTCGGTGAGGATGTTGCGGTTCTGGTGGAGCAGGTTAAGGCGGCGCTGTGGGGATGGAGCAGCCGCGATAGACGAGGCGATCGTCGGAGCAGCTCCTTGGAGGTGGACGACGGGGCGGCTGAACCGGCGGGACAACGAGATGGACGACGGATCCTCATCCGGGGAGGTGGACGAGGGATGTCGAGCTGTTGCGGTGGACGACGTCGTCGGGGAAGAGGCTCCGGCTGGGCAGCGGTGAGGTGGCGGACGGAGGAGGGTGGGGTTCCGTGGCTGGAGCGGAGAGGTTATGGCGGCCTGGGATTTCGAATGGCAAAAAGGAGGCGATGGGAGGGGTGAACCATGACTTAGGAACGCGCTTGTCCAAAATGTAGGGTGTGTTACAAAAGTACCCCCACCAATTTGAACTAGCGGCCCTTTCGGCTCAGGGTTAGAAGGGGGATTTCGCGTGTCGGGATTTGGCAGCTGGAGGGAGTTTTTGTGCGCGTTTTAATTTCAGGATAGCAAGGCGTGGGTTGTGAAGGCGCCAGTTTTGGGAGCACGATATCTGAATTTTCGGGATATAACAAGGCACGGGTTGAATTTTAGGGACAAGCCTAACGTGTAATATTGTACTTGTACATACCAAATCAATTCGCACTTCCCTCAACCAAAAACAAAACGAAAAAAATAAAACTATTCACACCACACAAAGAGAGAGTCTTGCCCCGTTTTACTATAAAAATGTTATTCAAAGCTACTCCCTCCTTCCATCTATATAGGGCCTAATGCGTTTTTCGATGCTAACTTTGACCAAATATTAGAGCAATAATATATGACATGCAACTTACACAAAGCACACAGTTTAATTCGTCTGTGAAAGGTTCTTTCAATGATATAATTTTCACATTGTGCATGTCATGTACTATTAATCTTGTCAATAGTCAAAGGTGGTCTTAAAAAACGCATTACGCCCTATATAGATGGAAGGAGGGAGTATGAATCCATGTTATGTCCAATTAAATTTTTTCGCTTGCTGTATAATGCATGTAACCTACTCATACCAACATTTTAGTGCATTCAAAATGTCTATACTACCGCTGCAATTCGAACTGAATTTGAATTCGTTTCTCTATTTCAATAAGAATCTACAATCATGATTGTTGCCAACTTCAACCATCATTCGTGTATTACCTTAATAACACACCACATGATTACTATAGAGATAGAGATGAACTATGTGTACTACATGAACTCGAATTCTATTTTTTGAATACACTTGATGTTGATTCCAAATAATAGTACATTTGATGTACTAACTATATATTCATAATCTAAACCATGTTCCATACGTGTACACCGTGTTTATCACACATAGTATAGTGCCCCGCCCCTACATTATGACAAGTATTTAGACCTGAGCTGCAAAAGCCACACATTAGCCCAAATTATGATCAATGTTCTATATATTATACGTAGTACTAGCAAGATGCCCATGCGTTCCACAGAACATCATCATGATCAAGGGGAGGCCTAATTTGCAAATATGGAGAGGGGTGTGGGTATCTTTTTTCAAAATTGCCATAGTTTCCTTCCTATCCGTCAGATATAAATAGGACGGCCTATATTGCAGGATGGCAGGCACACCATCATCAACAACTCCGTTTTTCCATAAGAGTAGAGATAAAATATATTATATGTAGTATAACATGTTCATAACCACACCATGTGTATCACCGTTATATATATTCACACATGCGTCGGTTTAAAACACTATGATAAATTCTTCAAATATCCGAATTCGCTTTTTATAATGAAGTATGATCTCTATTCGTCTTTTACGCCCACACAATCCTCTTATCTTTGTAGCTAGCTAGCGCTAACTTTATCTCGTGCATGCACATGCCCGCATCCCTCTCACCCTCCCTTAGCATTCTCCAGCTCCATCGCGCAAATTCGTCTTTTCACTTTAGGTCGTTCACCCATGGTGTGTGTAGGCCCCCCAACTCCTTCTTTACATCACACGTCGATCGATATGCCTCTCTAGCCAGGTGTGCCTAGCACAAAACACAATCTTCCCCTCTTCTCTTATCACCGTCCATGCCTCACTCCCACCACTCTTTTCATCGATCTCGTACTCGCACACTCCTCCCCCTTGATATAGTATGACTCTCGCACCACCTCCTAGATGCATCCCTCTCTCTCTATCCTTCTCCCCGTGCCTCATTTGCTTATAACACACACATGCATGTATACCGATCGATCTCCCAACATATACCTAGGTCGACTTTAACTATTCCCCCCATCGATCGACGTACCTCACAAGTTATGTCTCTCCTTTCTCTGACAAAGGATGATTGATCTTCCTATGTAGTTATGTCTGCTTACCACAGCCATATCGCCCCCCCTCATCATTCGTGCATGCCTCCTGACCCGTCTCTCACACGCATGTGCACAGACAGGCAGCCATCCCCTCTCTTATTGATATTGCAGACGTGCCCTCCGGTTGTCTAGCAAGCCTATCCCACCATTTGTTAGAAGCAACTCCACTACCACCCCCTCCAACACTCTAGCTCTGTCTCTCTCCCAACCTCATTCCTCTCCTACACATATGCATGGATGCCGATTGATCTCCCTTAATACATGAGGTAGATCGATCTCCCTTAATACATGAGGTAGGCCTCTCTCCTCCTCCACACATATACCAGCCATTGTACCTCTATAGTTAATTAGGCCTCCCTCCCCCCACCACACACCGATAGTCGAGTGCTGTAGGTAGGTATCCATGCCACGGAGACAAACTGCACCTATCCCCTCTCACCTTCCAGTAGGCACACACAAATTCAATGGCACTCTTTATCGATCGCGCGCGCGCACACACACATCATCCCTCTCTTCGATTCTATGGACACCTCAAGCCGATGATACCTCCACTCTCTTCTCGTGGATCGCCCCCTCTATATATATGATATATCCATGACTCTATTGCACACACATTACATATGTTACATTTTTTGATTGACCCCAACCCCCCCCAAAAAAACTCTCACGAACCCACACACTATATCTCTCTACGTTTGTATCTCTCTCACACAACCCCACGTAGGTGGTGTACGTATACAAGAAGAGAATAGGTGCACTGTGCACGTACTCACGCTTCGTGCCCAGCCACACCTGCGCGGGTACAAGGTGGAGCTCATTTCTGTACAAAATGGAAGCCCACGTGCTAATTTGAACGCATGTAGCGGTTGTTTACCTACGGAGGTCGTGTACCACGCGTGCACGAAACAAAGTTCGACTTGATGCGTTGGCGCGTTATTTTTAAATAAATTTATATCGCTCAATGGCACGTACACAGAATATAAAACGATTTTTATGGAGAAAAAGGTAGTCCGCTCCACTATATACAATGGTGCCTGCCTGCCTGGTTTGTCTCTGTTCAAAGTATCTCACACAAGGCTGCGGTGGCCTCTCTCTCTCTCACCGTTGGTCACTGATCCGGCCGCATCCCGTCAGCCGGCGGAAAGGGAGGACGTGCATCGTTTCTCCGTTCGACGGCGCCGAGGCAGCACGTCCCGATCTGCGGTACACGCCGTTCTCTCTAACCAAGCTCCGGCGTGGTTGGGCCTACGCCACCTGCTCGCTGCCGCAGTATGGGCAGATTCCGCCCGCTGCCGCTCACCTAGTTACATCCCGACGACCTCTAGGTATCCCCTCCGGCCTTGCTCCACTGCCCATCTTCCCATGTCGCTGCATGTGGATCTTCCATAGTTCTTTGCCCAAAACGTAGCTCGTCCGGCGTACTTTCCATATTGCAATCTCGTCCTCACACCGTTTTAGACAAACACAACCGTGTTGTTATCTTCCCTTAGGACAAGGAATATGTTTCTTTTCTGTCGTCGCATGTGTCATCAACTGTTATTGGCCAGTAATTGTTTCCTTTCTACCTCTTTTTTGCAAACAGGGCTATCCATTTCACCTCGTTGCTATTGCGACCTTTTGGTGAAATGCACAAATCACTTTTTTCTTAAGAGTGTTTTGTGCAGTTCTACCAAAATGTCACATGGGCAACGTCTCTACATTTCAGTGGGACTGCACAAAGGGAGATTGGTTTTGCTCTATCTTCCTCATCCAACTCCGAGCCTAATCTTCTCCAACTAGTTAGTCTTAAGAGAGACTGCAAAGATGACCGGCTTCTATTTGTGTGTTTATTGTTTCATCAGCAGTCATCTATTACCGTAATCACACTTAATATCTTTGGAACAGGGACGCTCAGCTCTATTTTAGTGGAACTGCACAAAATGATCGGAATGTTGCATGCTCCAGACAGCTGCTTTTTTCCCAACATGCCTTGTTGATGTAGACAAAGCTGGGGGGACGTTGCTGCCAATGAAAGCATGGATCAATTTTAATTTAACACCTTCTCACAACTTTGTCTTCAGTTGTGATGTAAATATTAGCTCTGCTTAGCAAGGAAGTTAGTTTTTTATTGTTTCCGAAAGAGCATCGATGGCAAGACACACGAAACAAAAGCTGAAAGCTCACACCATTGTACAACTTCATGTCGCTGGAAAATTATTTGTATAGTACGACAATTATGTAAACAAATGCTGGAAGCTTGATAGCATTGCCAAAAGCCTCTTCGGCATCCGGGTCCATGTGCCATGCACAAAATTATACTCCTTCATTCCTAAATATTTGTCTTTTTACAAATTTCAAATGGGCATATTTTAGAGTGTAGATTCACTCATTTTGCTTTGTATGTGTACTCCCTCCATTCCTAAATATTTGTCTTTCTAGAGATTTCAACAAGTGACTACATACCGAGCAAAATGAGTGAATCTACACTCTAAAATATGTCTATATACATCCGTATGTAGTAGTCCATCTGAATCTCTAAAAAGACAAATATTTGAGTAGTCACTCGTTGAAATCTCTAGAAAGACAAATACTCCGGAGTATATTTAAGAACCGATGGGGTAGTGCACAGCCGCATGGGAGACTCAGACCGGTCGTTGCGCCGCATTAATAGTGAGTAATGAGCAGTCAAATCAGAAGCCCCACCTTTCCCACTGTAAGTTGCTCGGAAGAAGCAACCATCAATACACTCTTCTTTGAATCCGCTCATACTACTCCATCCGTCACTGTTTATAGAGTGCGCTTCAGAAAAAGAGAAAATCTCTGGGACCAAGGCGACTAGCGATCGGCCTAAAAAATAGCATTGGTAGTTATAGCACATCATCTATTACTAGAGGAAATAATGCGTACACACATGCATGCAGTGCTTCCACCCCAGGTGCACACATGCATGCACTTACTCCACTCCATAGTACTACATCAAGATAAAATTGCGGTTACCACGCCCTAATTAATTGAGCATTAAACCAAACGCGTCTAAAGTCTCTCTGGTGGTGGAAATGCATTGAGAGAAATGCATCATAATGAAGCGCGCCCTGTAAACTGTGATGGAGGGAGGAGTAGTATGAAGGTGCAAAACCAAGTATGGCCAGTCGGTCAACGCACCTCTCTTGGCATATCACTGACATGTGGGACGGTGTGTGAGCAAATCGATCTCAATTGACGAAAAAATGGCCAACCCGCCATTCCTTGAGAGAGATGAGGAGCGAGAACACCCAGACGGGCTCGCACGGAGGCCATGATATATTCGAGCATGGTTGATCGATATCATCATTACATGTTGGGCTGGTGTTTTCCGCCCTTCTCCGGAATAAATGTGTACTTTATCAGAGATTAAAAAAAATAAGAGTACAGAGGCTCCACCCTGCGGTTCTAGTAGTAGTACTACTCGTACTACTAAACCTTGCGCTTGGCTCTTCGCCTCTTCGTGAAGTCGAGCAATGATGGTACTCCGGATGTTTGGTACTACAGTGTATGCCTCTGGCAATCTGACACCGAATGAACTGATGCATGTCCACCGCCTGGGAGAGGGTACGTTGCATTAGTCAAAAGGCGTAAGTGAGCTTCACCTTGTCCTGCAAGCTTCTCCTCGTTCTGCGAGTTGACGGGACACACCAACAAGTAGTGCTAGTCCATACTCCCTTCTTTCTGGTTAATATGGCTTAATCTTTTTTGCGGGTAAATGAGAGAGCTTTATTCATATATAAGCATTCTTAGGACGATCAGCCAAGAAACTGGTCACTAGGAAGCGAGGTACCCCGCAAAAAAGAAGTAGGAAGCGAGGTGTTTCATCAAGCCAGCTCTCGGCCACAATCAAAGTGCAGCAAGCATGGTTCACACAAAGATGCACCGCAAGGTTTGCTAACCTGTTTACATGCTGAATAACAAAAAAAGAGGAAATATTACCGAGCGCTCCTATTTGTAACAGGATATGAGCCAGAATTAAGCAAGAATTGTGGCAAGTGTTCCATGCAATCAACTTCCATTATCACATGCGAGAACCCTCAAAGAGAACCAAATGTGTTGAAGATTGCTTTATCACATTTTAAAAATATAATAAGAGTGCAGCCGCTCCTCCATCCGGTTCCTAGTACTAGTATAGTACATACCTCTATAGACTATAGTAGTAGTACTAGTACTAGTAAACTTTGCGCTTGGATGTTCGCCTCTTCGGGAAGTGCAACAATAATAGTACTAGTATAGTGTATGCTTCTGGCAATCTGACACCGAATTAACTGTTGCACGTCCACCGCCTGAGCGAAGGAGAGCTTGCATTAGTCAAAAGTTTCTCCTTGTCCTGCGAGCCACCGCGCGCAAGCTTCTCCCGTCCTGCAAGCTTCTCCTTGTTCAGCAAGTTGACGGGACACAGCAAAGTAATGCTAGTCCATACTGCCTCCTCTCCGGTTAATATGGCTTAATTTCAAACAAGATAAATACATTGTCTGTCACTGTATATTTGTAAAAATACGGTCAGTGGACTTCATAATACGCTCATTGCGCTCAATATATACATTTTTCGATATTTATACGCTCACTAGCTCACCCTGGTTGAGTATGTGTGTGCATGCACGTGTAGGTTGAGCACTTGAGCGTGACCGTGTGTGTTCCGTCGTGTGCTCGAACATACATGCATTAGGGCGTCGCGCGCGTTTTTGCGTCTATGTGTATGTGTGACTATTGCATACACGTAGGGGGAGTACGTGTAGGGGCCACTAAAGGAGCAGTCAAATCACACAGTAAGTTAGTCGGAAGAAGCAACCATCATTTCACTCTTCAATGACACGTACGCAATATAAAATGGTTGATATGGAGAGAAAAAGAAAACCACTATATATACACTAGCAGGAGCCTAAGCTACAAGCCTGCTTGCTTGGGTTGCTCTCTTTACAAGCATAGAACGACGGTGGCCACACCGCTGGTCATATATCCGGCCTGATCCCGCAGCTGGGGGAAGGGAACAATGTTTTGCGTAGACGCGGTCGACAACGACGAGGGAGAAAATCCACAGTCGGTGCATCCCAATCGGGGGTCACGGCGGTATGGGCCGATGCCGCGTCCCAACCGCCCTTCTCGCTACAACCCGACGTTCCAGGTAGTCCATCTTCCTTTTGGAGCCGGCTTGCTCCACTGCCGCAGCTCCCCACGTAGCTCCATCTCCATGTCGATCTTTCTCGACTTCTGCCGGCTTCTACTTGTGATGAGTTTATGTCTCATGAACTAGTGCCAGTACTATTATTCTAATCACACTTCTGCAATATCTTTGCCATCAGGGATGCCCAGCTCGATTTTAGTGGAACTGCACAAAAGCATCGTATGATCCGAGGGTGCCAGCCGTCTTTCCTTCGACAGGTTCTACCTGGCCAGGAAATTAAACATGTTTAGGGTTTAGGGTTTAAGTCGTAGTGACCCCATCAGCATACACGCTCTCACAACTTTTGTCTTTAGTTGTGAAGTAAATATTGGCTATGATCTGTGAATCATTGAGATGCATCAGCATGCGTGTTAGTTTTCCTTTGTATTTGATGGAATGTTGTAACGGGGCAACCTTGGAGTAGGAATGAAAATGGAGTGGAAAGTTTCCATTTTTCCGGAGAAAAAATGGAAATGGAGAGAAACCAACATTTTGTTTCGTTGGATTGCGCCATTGAGCAAAACCAACGTTTAAATCACGTCTGTCGCGTTTGTGTCTCACCCTCCTCCACAGCTCGACCCCACACGGTCGCTCGGCATGCCACTCACTGCAAACCGAGTATACGATAACTTTCCCGCCTGGTTGTCGATGGATCGCGCCATGTACTAGTACTACTGGAAGAGATTGACAAGTTGGGGGAGGACAGCTAGCTGTAGCACGGACTCCCAAGAACTTTTTACATGCATGTTGTGGCCGGCTATTGCGACCTTTGAACGCGGAGCAGTCGCGTGCACCAGGAAGCGGCGCGGGCAACGCTCACTCGTCCGGCGCCAGTGAGAGGTCGCATCCGCTCTGGCTGGGCATGAATGTGGCACTGACCGTTTCGGGCGGGAAGCACGAGCGGGTGATAAAGAGGGTTCGGGTTGGTCAGGAGCGGCCGTGGCAGCGGCCCGGACGCCCGCAAACAAGAGATGTCGTACATTAATATTGCCGCGTATATAATTAATAACGTAAATAATGTGCGAGTTGGACAAATATGATTGGATATGGAGATGGAAATGGAATTTTACGTAAACACGGATATGCATGTCTATGTCTATGTGTGTGTGCGCGACGACTCTCGCGACCTGGAAGCGGGGGCGTGTTTTTGATTGAATTTTCTTTCTTGGTACGTTAAAAAATTGTCCGCTAGTTTTCGTTTCTTTTTTCTGGGAACGCGCGTATTCTATTTAAAACCACTGCTATGGAGAGATTGTTTTACTCCATTATAGACTCTTGTTTGATAGAGTTTCTCACGTCTCGCTCTCTCACCCTCTCCATATCAAAACAAGATGACAGTGTCCACACTATCTCTCTCCTCACCGGTGGTCACAGATCCGGCCGAATCCCGTCCGCTGCGGGAGGTGAGGAGGTGCAGCATTGACGTTGTCGCCGTCGACGATGGAGGAAGCCGATGCGCACCGTCCTCTCGGAGCCGGCGCTGGCGCGGACGAAGGTCCTCCGCGCCCTTGTTCATTGCCGTCGTGTGGGCAGATCCCACCCGCCCGCCTAAGCGACATCTCGCCCACCTGAGGTATAACTTCTTGTACTGGTCCAGCTCCCCAGGTCGCTGCATGCAGGTTTTCTTCTATGCGACTACTCCCCAGCTCCCCATGTATAGTAGATAGGGTTCATCGGCTGGTCCAACATCACCTACTATTATAGAGGAAATGCCACTCGAAAAGTTGTCCTGATTTATGCCTCGGTGGAGGTATACATGTTGTTTCGACAAAAAGTACATGGTGGTTGTGCGCTCATTGTCCATATGCTCCTATTGCTGCTGCTAATCTAATACTATCACTGGTTAAATGAAGAAATGCTTTTCTTCTCGGGTATCCTGGTTTAGTTCCCATCAAGATAATCATGATGCTTCTGTTTGTTGGTCTACTTTTCATAATTCTTATTGACAATTGAGATGTCGTTGTTACTCTTGCAAAACAAAGTAATAACACTATATCCCTTTTTTATATTTTTGGAAACAGCAATGCGTATCTACATACCCGGGCATGTCTTCCTCAATTTTAGTGGAAATGCACAAAATTGGATGGCCATTGTTGTTCCGCCTCACTGTCCTCTGCCACGTGGTTCTTCCTTCCTTGAGCTTGACTACTGAGAAGAAACATACCACAGTGAGGATTTGTTGAACTTCATAGGTGCCTCACCCAAACTTGATGCCAAATGGATGATGCATCACCACGATGACCTATCGATGCTCATGGTTGCGCCTCATGGTTGCATCGGCTGGTGAAGCTGATCGATTTTCAATGAAAAGCAAGCTGTCTTCCATCAGTGCTCTTTGCTTATTACCCACAAAGATGATATCCTTCGTCAGTTCACCTTGGTTGCGTTGGAGACGCAGTCGTCTTTCACGTTGGTGCAATTTTATCACACAATTGGCTATGAACCAAATGTTTCCTCGAAGAAGGATCGACGTTGGTACTAAGAGCATAAGTTTTGTATTGATTTCTAAGCCTTCTCACTTTGTCTCCAACTCCCCTGCAATTTTATTTGTCCAGCTATTAACTTTGATTAAAAAAATGGTGTGGACTAAAAACCCGGATGGACGTAGTAGCCCTCCATTTTTATTTACTTCGCATATTAGATTTGACCGAAGTCAAACTTTGTAAAGTTTGACCAAGTTTAGGCCGAACACAACAAACAATAATTATTAGAGAGGGCAAACTGTACATACTCTCAAACCTTTCCGATAATTGAAATTACAATTCTTTATTTGTACACACTCTCACACGTTTCTGATAATTTGGCGCAT
Organism: Triticum aestivum; assembly: GCF_018294505.1. Taxonomy (NCBI): domain Eukaryota; kingdom Viridiplantae; phylum Streptophyta; class Magnoliopsida; order Poales; family Poaceae; genus Triticum; species Triticum aestivum. The sequence continues at coordinate 100,759,605 of NC_057811.1, forward strand.
GTGTGGTTGTTCACTTAAGGGAGGGTAGTGTACCGCACGTGAAGGACAGGAAGTGCGACCAGGACGCGTGGATCGTTAGTTCATCGGAAGTACTCCCTCCGTTCCTAAATATTTGTCTTTCAAGTGGTTTGCAATGGACTACCACATACTCATGTATATAGACATTTTGTACAGTTTAGATTCACTCATTTTGCTCCGTATGTGGTCATTTGTTGAAATCTCTAGAAAGACAAATATTTAGGAACAGAGGGAGTTGTAGTTTTCTTCACTGGTACTTTAAATAAAGAGTTTCGTTTCGTACTTACACAATTTAAAACGATTGTTATGGAGAGAATAAGAAAACCACTCCACCATATATTAGTCATATACACGAGTACTATATGGACGCAGCTTCATTGACTTTAGTGCACCTGCCTTTGGGTTTATGACAGGTGGGCCCAAAATGTGGTTGGCCCACCTGTCATACAGCCAAAAGCAGGTGCAGTTAAGGCACCGGAGCTCAGTCCGTACTACAGTATATATATAAGCTGGAGCCTCACCGCTTGTTCGCTAGGGTTTGCACTCTCCACACTCTTGCCGCACTACATATATATACACGCTGGAGGCTCAGCGTTCCTTTGCTAGGGTTTGCTATATTCACTGTCTCTCATCCTCTTCACAAAATCTAAACAAGACTGTGTTGTGGCCTCTGTCTCTCTCAGCCCCCTCACAGCTAGCGAAGGAGGTGTCCGGATCCCGCCGCACTGGGAAGGGGAGGAGGTGCATCGTTCACTTTATCGCCTTCGCCGAGGTAGGCAATCCACTGCCGGCTGCGCTTTCTCTATCACCCAGTGCCTGTGCGGAGGGCCACCGACCCCTTCTTCCTCACTGCCGTACATAGTGTGGGCAGATCCAACCTCCCGCCGCACGCCTTGCCACATCCCGACGACCCTAAGGTATAAGTTTCTTTAAACCGTCATTGGTCTAGCTGCATGCTGATCTTTTTCGATTCTGTAGTCGAATCTAGGTCTTGGTTCAAAGAGGAAAGAAGGGTGCGGTGGGGTGGAGCATGAATCTAGGACGTGGTTCAATGAGGAAAGGAGGGAGGGAAAGTAGTATAGACTAGCTATCCAGCCGCTTTGTTGGTCGAAAAGGGAAAAAGGGGGTAACCCAGTACACACATCTGTAAGGAACCGAACTCTTTATTGAAAAGGGAAAGAAACTGGGGGGTCGGGTAGTTTGTGCAGGACTAGATTTGCTGCCCTCACATCGGAAAAAGTTTCAAAGAGAACAAATATGGGACCAACGCAGATATGCTGCTTGGCTACATACTCGGCATCACCCATTTATACGTGTGGACGCACATGGTGCTGGCATGCCCCATGTCCCATCCACATGATCGTGCAGTGTGTTTTGAGATGTTGTGCTACTTGTATTGGTACTGTTTTAAATAAATGTTGAATTGAAGCTATTGTATTTTAAGCAATGCCACTCTCAGAATTAACTACTGAACTATTTTAAGAGAATTTCTGTGTTAATATGAAAATGCAACCGTTTTAGAAATGCTACTATCCTATTTTAAGCAAGACCGGTGTATATTTTACTAGTTGAAATCGACCAACCAAGCGCTTCGCCCGAGACCATATGCTTTTATTTACAAGCGTCAGTTTTACAAGCGGTTTTGGTTGGAAAACGACGATCCAATCACGGCCTAAGATGATGAGTTGGTCGGAAGATCATATGGTTTCACGTCTAACCTACCCGACTTGTCGTATAGGCTATGAATGAAACTTAAGACGATGAACTTCTTAAGCACGGAAACAATAGAAGAGGTTGATCTTCCTAACAAGCAAATCATTGGCATTAGATCGACATGCAAAACAATACGAAGCATTATTCTCAGGAGGCACGGTGAACAGCTCGTGATGCCGCATGCCACAATATTCCAAGCTCAACTTTGCAATCAAACACAAGGCCTGGCATTACATAGACAATATTCAGAACAAACACTTAAAATATCTTACATAAGTCAACATTCATGTGACTATGCATCTCAGCAGAGTAAATATTTACTTCTGAACTGAAGACAGGAATAGGAAAAAACGATCGACGTTGCTCACAGCAAAGGGCGTCCCACTCAAAAATATCAAATGCATGTCTTCTGGCTAACATCAATGAGCAAAAATTGACAAGGTTTTCCAATTCCAATATATTAAACTAATGTCAACTTTGACAAGCTTTTCCCATTCAAAATATGTAATGCCTATGATTGTGGAACGGGCAGGGTTTGTCATCAGTTTGTCATCTGATAGTCCGGTGGCTCAAGGTGACGATGAATGATTAGAGAACCATTCGATGTATTGTGCATGATGAAGTATTATGGAGGACACGAACCATCTGAACATTTTGTGCAGTTCCACTAAAATCAAGTTGAGCATCCTTGTGGGTTTCGTATTTATATGCTGCCAGAAAACAAAGACACATCAGCACACACATGAATATTGGCCCTAGTGTCAACCCACCAATCGGTGGACTAACAAACTGAAAGTACGGTAAACAGATTACCATACCCAGATGCCCCATCATTGTTGCTTAGACTGACATTGACAAACTTGGAGTCCTGTCCTGGCTTCTTGGTACTTGTTTGGGCACTTGTTTGCCTAGTGTTCCTCCGAACCACAAGTAAAGCAGCCATCTCTCTTTTTGTCTTTCTTCTTACCCTTCTTAATGGCCGACGCTGGCAGCACCATTCAAACATATAGTCCGGTGGCTCAAGGTGACGATGAATGATTAGAGAACCATTCGATGTATTGCGCATGATGAAGTATTATGGAGGACACAAACCATCTGGACATTTTGTGCAATTCCACTAAAATCAAGCTGAGCATCCCTGTGGATATCGTATTTATATGCTACAAGAAAACAAAGACACAGCAGCACACACATGAATATTGGCCCCAGTGTCAACCCACCAATCGGTGAACTAACAAACTGAAAGTACGGTAAACAGATTACCATACCCGGATGCCCCATCATTGTTGCTTAGAATGACATTGACAGATTTGGAGTCCTGTCCTGGCTTCCTGTACTTGTTTGGGCACTTTTTGCCCTGTGCACTCCACGTGTTGTAGAGTTTACTGTGCTCTCTGCAGACTAGCCATGTCACCAGCGTCTACTAATACTCTGTAAAGCTTCTCGATTATTCCTTGTGTAATGTAGCGCAAACAGTGACTGCTTCTTTCTGCAAAGTGGTAAGACCAACTGGACCCACTAATGCAGCACTTTGCCTTAGACACATTGAATCCTTCTGAGCAGTTCAACTAAAATCAAAGTCGGAATAAAACCGAGCTTTAATTTTGATATCCCTGTAAGCAACAAAAGGTATAAGGGAAACAATTACTGAGAAATAATGGTTGATGACTTGTACTCCCAGAAGAAAAACATCTACTGATCTACCCTATCTTAATGGGAAACAAAGCAGGAGAGTAGCAATTCTCAATCAGTGTGATTCATTCATATTAACTCAGACATTATCTTAACAATGCCTTGTTTCAACATGTATAAAGAACGACAAAACAGAAAAGTATCATTCCTAAAATAATGCGACTGATTCATTTTAACAGAGACATTATCTTAACAATACCTTGGTTAAACATGTAGAAAGAACTACGAAGCAGGATAGTACCATTTGTAAAACACTGTAACTGATATATAATAACAAAGACATTATCTGAACAATACATTTCTTAAACATGTACTCCGGCCGATCCCCAACAGAAATAGTACTCCCGCCGATCCCTAACAAGTGTTGCAATTTTGAACTAAGATTCAGTAGTTAATTCTGAGGAAAGTCGGTACTGACCTTTCAAGACCAAGATTTGAAACAACTCGTGAGGAAGACCTGAGAGAGATCTCAACACATATATGGGAATCCGGTCTCATTTTGTGCAGTTCCACCAAAATTAAGCGAAGCAAAATGTCGCAATAGCAACAAGTTAAATAGATATCCCTGTTTTAACAGGGGCAAAAAAAAAAGAATCAATTACTGGCCAATAAAGGAGGATGAAACATGCGGCCACAAAAATGCTAATCCTGCCAATCCCTAACAAGTGTTGCAGTTTTGAAATAAGATTTAGTAGTTAATTCTGAGAGTGGCATTGCTTAATTTTACCAGCGGCATTAGATTAACAAAAAGCATAAACAGTTCCAGGGGAGAGTGGGCGCAACAACAACATGTTGTAACGACCAAACCTCGAAGGATTTGAGTCTCTGTGCTTACCGTGCTAATCCCTGGATCGAACTCGCTAGCACACACAGTATAGATGAATACCAGAATAGCAAGTGCATCATTTATTACAACGTATGATCCAGAATGTATAAAATAAAAAAAATCTGCATAGCACTTGGCTAGCTTTATTCAATCAAACACCGGAAAGTAGCAGAAAATAACGATGAGTCCCATCATAGCCCACTGGCGATGCTGAGTGCAGACTCGCGACCCTAACGGTACCTTACTCTTCGTCTGAATATCCTGCAACATGAGACGTTGCAGCCATATAGGTCAATACTTTGAATGTATTGGCAAGTTACACAGGAGTAATAATATAGCAGACCTACATGTATATGCATAGTACAACAAAGGAAGGCTTGGGGGTTTATTTTCTAGAAAGCTGATTTTGTCCTCATAACTACCTAATAGTCAAATTTTTATTTAGTTCCTTTATTACTAAAATTATATACACAAGGTTGAGTTGGCAAAATCAACTCCAACCTACCCTTTATTAAGTTGCCCAACAAATTTATTAAGTGTCACATCTGTCAAGATCATCCAACAACTGTGATGGCATAGTGGCTCAAATTTACCCATAACCGGGGGCACGACTAATCATGATTAGTTTTAATACTCTGCAGAGTTTAGTACGCTTTACCCACTGGACCCAATCCGAAGATTGAGACGAAGTCTTTCAGAAGAGGTTCCCTTAACCACCTGACGGCCACATCCCACCTGTACATGCTACATGTCGACACTGTCTGGGCCAGGGTTCCAACAACTGATCAACTAAGCCAGAGCCCATATAGCCAGTGGTCGCACATGGAAGCTACTAGTCTCTAAGTCTGTCTGATATTTTTTAACCTGGGCGGCATTCCACTTAGGGTGCACTCTCATGAGCGCATGGCCTTAGAAAAGGTGCAAGACCCCATGATGCCTTCCCTCAACACCAAGCAATACCACTTCCGCCCAGAGGTGAGTTAAATCCTGAGTTACTACTCAATTTGTTAAATATATAATCCTCACATAAGCTCAATGAATACTCGAACCAACCCCGTCTACAAAGCATAGCATAACTACAACTACCATGATCTGCAATGACGGGAGATAGCTCAACAATATAGCAAAAATATAATAATCCTATAGATGCATATATTCATAGTGTGATATAACTACATGCATAGAAAACAATAGGTAAAGGATGACCAACATGTAACTTGCCTTGGTTCTGGTTCAGAAAGTCACACTCCTGACAATAGCTCGCGTCGCACTCCGGACAATCTACACGTTTCACACAATTCAACAAATCAATCACCGAAACACAAATAGAACCAAAACAAAACCAACAGCAAGAAAACCAATTTAAAACTCAACAACAGAAGCTTAACAACACCTAAAATGCACTATGGTCACAATGCAAAAAGAATCACTCGATTCCGATAAACGGTTTGAGAGTTATGGCCTTCGGAAGATTTATTTCAAATTCAAACGAATTCAAATTTGAAAAGTGCAAACATGTGCAAAGTTGGTACTGTGATAATGTGCTGATTTTTGTGAGATCATAGGAAAAAGAATTACCTAAATTGGACATACGAATTAGGAGTTATAGCTAATGGAAGTTTTAGTTGCAAAACTGAAAAGGACAAAAACCAACAGAAAACTCCTGGCTGCTCATGCGTTTACTGTAGCGGTGGCCACGTGTCATCTCGTGATTGGCCTAGGCTGTGCTATGCGCGTGTGCTCACCAGAGAACAGGGGAACAACGGCGGCGATTCGGGCGTCGGCGGTGGCGCTCCTCCGCGACTCTCCGGCGATGGGGAAGTGACGGGAGGATGCGGAGGTGAGTGGCGAAGGCGGTGGTGGTGCTCAACGGCGGGGCGTCGTCGAACGGCGGTGGTGACGAAGTGAACTGCGGCGAGCTCCGGTGAGGTCGGTCGGCTTGTTCCTCTCCCTCTGCTGCGTCTCTGGCCACGAAAATTTGTCAAAAACGTGCGTCGTGGAGCGGCGAATCTGAGGGGACAAGAGATGCGTCGGCACTGGCTCTTACGGTGGCGAAAACCTCCGGCGAACGGCGGCGGACGACAGAGCTCCGGGACAAGATCCAATCGCCCCAACCAGCGCGTGCGGCAACGAAGAGGATCGGGACAGGAGCTGCGGGGTCTCCCCTAGGGGATTTGCTCGCGTACGGCAGGTCGGGCGCGCTCGAGGTGGACCAGGGGCGCGGGGCGAACCGGCTCGGCCTCGGCATGCGTGCGTGCGGTATCCGGCTCGGTGGAGGGGACGAACAGGGCGCGGGACCCACTGTTCAGCGGCTGGGCGAGCTGGCGGATCGGGTGCGGGTCGGGCACGGGCGGCGCGGGAGACTGGGCCGCGGGTAGTGCGGGGTTAGGTGGGCCGCGGGGTTGGCTGCTGGGCCGCGCAGTGCTCTGCGCTGCGCACTGTGCTGCGTTTTTTCTCTTTTTTTAACACAGCAGCAGAAAACAAAATAAATAAAATAAAATACACAATATAGATTCTAAATAAAAATACCTAGACACATAGTAAAAATAGCCCTACAGCTATAAACTATAGGAACACTAGTTCCAAAACTAATGAAATTTTGTAAAATAATTTTGATGCAATAAGCCACTCAAACAGCAATAAAACAGTCAAATAAAATATTTTGGAGATTAAGAAAAATAGTAGAACATATCTGATGAACTGGAAATAATATTCTGGACATGATGAACATTTTTAAAACAGGGGAGAAGTCACATTATCTCCACTCCAATAAATTGCCTTTGTTGCATAATGATTTGAATATTTCAGAAAAAAGCAAATAATGCAATAAAAATATGATATGCATATGAATGATCTAATAACATCCTAATTTAGGAAAATTGGGATGTTACAAACCTACCCCCCTTAAGATGAATCTCGCCCTCGAGATTCGGGCTGGCTAGCAAATAGGTGTGGGTGATCCTGCTTGAGATCTTCCTCTCATTCCCAGGTAGCTTCCTCGTCTGTGTGATGATCCCACTGAACCTTGCATAACTTGATTGTCTTGGTGCGAGTAACTCTCTCTGCTGTCTCCAGAATCTTAATAGGCTTCTCCTCATATGTCAAATCACTCTCCAACTGAATTGCCTCAAGTGGCACTATGTCCCTCAATGGAACATCCATCATCTCTGCATGGCACTTCTTCAACTGAGATACATGAAACACATTATGAACTCCTGACAAGGATTCTGGCAACTCCAGCTGATAAGCTACCTCTCCTCTATGCTCCAAGATCTCGTAAGGCCCCACAAAACATGGTGCTAACTTACCCTTAATTCCAAACCTCTTAAATCCATGAAGTGGTGAAACTCTAAGATATGCACGGTCTCCTACCTCATATGTCACCTCCTTACGTTTTGCATCAGCATAACTCTTCTGCCTGGACTGTGCTATCTTCAGCCTGTCACGAATCAACTTGACCTTCTCCTCAGCATCTCTAATCAAGTCTGGTCCAAAGAACTGACGTTCTCCAACCTCATCCCACATCAACGGTGTCCTGCACTTCCTGCCATACAATACCTCAAATGGTGCCATCTTTAGACTAGCCTGATAACTGTTATTATATGAGAACTCTGCATAAGGTAAATTATCATCCCAACTTGACCCATAGTCCAAAGCACAAGCTCTCAACATATCCTCCAAAATCTGATTTACCCTCTCTGTCTGCCCATCTGTCTGTGGATGGAAAGCTGTACTGAACTCCAGCTTGGTGCCCAAGGATTCATGCAACTGACGCCAAAATTTGGATGTGAACTGAGTACCTCTATCAGACACTACCTTCCTTGGACTCCATGCAGACAAAAAATTTTAGACATATAAATTTTTGCTAGCTGAGCACTGGTATAAGTAGTCTTTACTGGGATGAAGTGAGCAACTTTAGTCAAACGATCAACAACTACCCAAATAGAATCATAACCTGATCGAGTCCTGGGTAAACGTGTAATGAAGTCCATACCAATCTCATCCCACTTCCAATCAGTTATAGGCAATGGCTGTAACAAACCTGTTGGTCTCTGATGTTCCGCCTTAACTCTCTGGCACACATCACATGTTGCAATATATCCAGCAATTTCCCTCTTCAGGCTAGGCCACCAAAATCTTTCCCTCAAATCCAAATACATCTTAGTATTACCTGGGTGAATAGAATAAGGTGAATCATACGCCTCCTGAAGAATCAACTTCCTGATATCTGCATCTTGAGGTACACAAATACGCTTCTCAAACCATATGGCTCCATGTTCATCCTCATGGAAACCTTCTGCCTTACCTTTAACCATATTCTCTTTTATCTTAACAATCTCCTTATCATTCTTTTGAGCTTCTCTGATCCTGTCAAGCAAAGTAGGCTTTACCTCAAGTGTTGCTAAATATCCCTTAGGAACCATCTCCAACCTGAGATTCCTGAACTGCTCACATAACTCTGGTGGCATATCATCAATATTTATTGCATTAGCATGGCTCCTACGACTCAATGCATCAGCAACAACATTAGCCTTACCAGGATGATACTGCACATTCAAATCATAATCTTTAATAAGCTCCAACCATCTCCTCTACCTGAGGTTCAAATCCTTCTGAGTAAAAATATACTTCAAGCTCTTATGATTAGTAAATATATCACAATGATTACCAATAAGATATGGCCTCCAAGTTTTCAATGCATGCACAACTGAGGCTAACTCCAAATCATGTGTAGGATAATTATGCTCATGATTCTTAAGCTGACATGAAGCATATGAAACAACTTTACCTTCCTGCATGAAAACATTCCCAAGTACTTGACGAGAAGCATCACAATATACCTGGAAGTCCTTATGTATATCCGGCAGAGTTAAGACTGGTGCTGTAACCAAACACTGCTTCAACTCCTGAAAACTGGCTTCACATTCATCACTCCAAACAAATTTCTTCTCTTTCTTCAGCAATTCAGTCATAGGCTTTGCAATCTTAGAAAATTTCTCAATAAACCTCCTGTAGTAACCTGCGAGGCCCAAAAAGCTGCGAATCTCTCCAACTGTCGTGGGTGTCTCCCACTCTGTAACTGCAGCAACCTTAGATGGATCAACTGCAACTCCATTAACTGATACAACATGTCCAAGGAAAGCTACCTCATCCAGCCAAAACTCACATTTGCTGAACTTGGCATACAACTGATGTTCCCTCAGTTTCTCCAATACCAAACGCAGATGCACCTCATGCTCTTGCTTATTCTTGGAGAATACCAATATATCATCAATGAAAACAACCACAAATTTATCCAAGAACTCCATAAACACCTTGTTCATCATATTCATGAAGTATGCAGGAGCGTTAGTCAATCCAAATGACATAACAGTATATTCATACAACCCATACCTCGTAGTAAAAGCAGTCTTTGGAATATCTTGCTCACGAATCTTCAATTGATGATAACTAGAACGGAGATCAATCTTAGAAAACACAGTAGCTCCCTCCAACTGGTCAAACAGATCATTTATCATAGGCAAAGGATACTTATTCTTAATGGTTACCTCATTCAGAGAACGATAATCAACACACATCCTCAAGGTTCCATCCTTTTTCTCCACAAACAAAACTGGAGCTCCCCAAGGTGATGAACTTGGGCGAATAAATCCTTGTGCCTGCAATTCTCTTATCTGCTTCTTCAATTCCTCCAACTCTTGAGGAGGCATTCTATACGGTCTCTTTGCAATAGGTCCAGTGCCTGGCATTAAATCAATAAGAAACTCAATATCTCTATCTTGTGGCATACCTGGCAACTCCTCTGGAAACACATCTGGATAATCTCTCACAACTGGCACCTCTTCCAGGCTACCCCCCTTAAGAGAGTTCACCTGCACCTGATTACGCTTATACTTACACACATATTTGATCCTCTTCCCTCCTGGTGCACTGAGAGTGATAGACCGACTGGCACAATCAATACGACCTTTATATAACTGCAACCAATCCATACCCAAAATAATATCCAGACCTTGTGACTTCAATATAATCAAATCCGTAGGAAACTCATGCTTCCCAATAGACAAAGTCAACTGATGGCAACCAACACCTGCTATCATCTCAGCTCCTAGGGAACTCACTGTAATAGGCATACTAAGTGTTTGTGTTGGCAATCCATGTTTATCAACAAATACCCTCGAAATGAATGAATGCGATGCACCAGTATCAAAAAGAACAACTGCGAGTACTGAATTAATCAAGAACTTACCAATCACTGCATCAGGTTCATTGTAAACCTCCTCCACATTAACATGATTTACATGACCCTTTTGGAAGGGGTTTGGCTTGCTGGATCCTGAGTTCTTCGCCCCTGGGCAATCTGTGGCATGGTGCCCCATAGCCTTACACCTGAAGCACTGCACCTGACTCAAATCCCTTGGCGCACGTGTAACCTGGTGGTTCTGGTTATTGTTCCCTCCATTGCCATTACCATTACCATTACCATACCTCTGCCATTGCCATTGTTACTCTTGTGCCCATTATGATGATGGTGGCCATTATGGTTGTGGCCATTCCCTCCATGATGATTATCATGCCCATTACCTCCATTACCATGATATGAAGTGCGTGGCTTCTGCTGTGGTCCTGAATTATACCTGTTATTGTTGTTGTACTTCCTCTTGCAATTCTCTATGGCCTGTTGCTTTCCCTCCAGCACAATAGCCTTATCAATCAGGTCCTGACAATTCCTAAAAGTGGCCATTGTCAACTGAAGGCTCAACTCATCATTAAGGCCCTCCAAGAATTTCTCCTGCCTAGCTGTATCAGTGTTAACATCATTAGGAGCATAACATGCCTAACCCCGCGCGGCCTAGCAGCCAACCCCGCGGCCCACCTAACCCCGCACTGCCCGCGGCCCAGTCTCCCGCGCCGCGCGTGCCTGACCCGCACCCGATCCGCCAGCTCGCCCAGCCGCTTACCAGCGGGTCCCGCGCCCTGTTCGTCCCCTCCACCGAGCCAGATACCGCACACACGCACGCCGAGGCCGAGCCGGTTCGCCCCGCGCCCCTGGTCCACCTCGAGCGCGCCCGACCTGCCGTACGCGAGCAAAACCCCTAGGGAGACCCCGCAGCTCTTGTCCCGATCCTCTTCGTTGCCGCACGCGCTGGTTGGGGCGATTGGATCTCGTCCCGGAGCTCTGCCGTCCGCCGCCATTCGCCGGAGGTTTTCGCCACCGTAAGAGCCAGTGCCGCCGCATCTCTTGTCCCCTCAGATTCGCCGCTCCACGACGCACGTTTTTGACAAATTTTCATGGCCAGAGACGCAGCAGAGGGAGAGGAACAAGCCGGCCGACCTCACCGGAGCTTGCCTAAGTTCACTTCGTCACCACCGCCGTTCGACGACGCCCCGCCGCCGTTGAGCACCACCACCGCCTTCGCCACTCACCGCCGCATCCTCCCGTCACTTCCCCATTGCCGGAGAGTCGCCGGAGGAGCGCCACCGCCGACGCCTGAATCGCCGCCGCTGTTCCCCTGTTCTCTGGTGAGCACACGCGCACAGCACAGCCTAGGCCAATCACGAGACGCCACCGCTACAGTAAACGCATGAGCAGCCAGGAGTTTTCTGTTGGTTTTTGCCCTTTTCAGTTTTGCAACTAAAACTTCCATCAGCTATAACTCCTAATTCGTATCTCCAATTTAGGTAATTCTTTTTCCTATGATCTCACAAATATCAGCACATTATCACAGTACCAACTTTGCACATGTTTTCACTTTTCAAATTTGAATTCGTTTGAATTTGAAATAAATCTTCCGAAGGCCATAACTCTCAAACCGTTTATCGGAATCGAGTGATTCTTTTTGCATTGTGACCATAGTGCATTTTAGGTTCTGTTAAGCTTCTGTTGTTGAGTTTTAAAAATGGTTTTCTTGTTGTTGATTTTGTTTTGGTTCTATTTGTGTTTCGGTGATTGATTTGTTGAATTGTGTGAAACATGTAGATTGGCCAGAGTGCGACGCGAGCTATTGTTAGGAGTGCGACGTGAGCTATTGTCAGGAGTGTGACTTTATGAACCAGAACCAAGGCAAGTTACATGTTGATCATCCTTTACCTATTGTTTTCTATGCATGTAGTTATATCACACTATGAATATATGCATGTATAGGATTATTATATTTTTGCTATATTGTTGAGTTATCTCCCGTCATTGCAGATCGTGGTAGTTGTAGTTTTGCTATGCTTTGTAGACGGGTTTGGTTCGAGTATTCATTGAGCTTATGTGAGGATTATATATTTAACAAATTGAGTAGTAACTCAGGATTTAACTCACCTCTGGGCGGAAGTGGTATTGCTTGGTGTTGAGGGAAGGCATCATGGGGTCTTGCACCTTTTCTAAGGCCATGCGCTCATGAGAGTGCACCCTAAGTGGAATGCCGCCCAGGTTAAAAAAGATCAGACAGACTTAGTGACTAGTAGCTTCCATGTGCGGCCACTGGCTATATGGGCTCTGGCTTACTTGATCAGTTGTTGGAACCCTGGCCCAGACAGTGTCGACATGTAGCATATATAGGTGGGATGTGGCCGTCAGGTGGTTAAGGGAACCTCTTCTGAAAGACTTCGTCTCAATCTTCGGATTGGGTCCAGTGGGTAAAGCATACTAAACTCTGTAGAGTATTAAAACTAATCATGATTAGCCGTGCCCCCGGTTATGGGTAAATTTGAGCCACTATGCCATTATAGTTGTTGGATGATCTTGACAGATGTGACACTTAATAAATTTGTTGGGCAACTTAATAAAGGGTAGGTTGGAGTTGATTTTACCAACTCAACCTTGTGTATATAATTTTAGTAATAAAGGAACTAAATAAAAATTTGACTATTAGGTAGTTATGAGGACAAAATCAGCTTTCTGCAAAATAAACCCCCAAGCCTTCCTTTGTTGTACTATGCATATACATGTAGGTCTGCTATATTATTACTCCTGTGTAACTTGCCAATACATTCAAAGTATTGACCTATATGGCTGCAACGTCTCATGTTGCAGGATATTCAGACGAAGAGTAAGGTACCATTAGGGTCGCGAGTCTGCACTCAGTATCGCCAGTGGGCTATGATGGGACTCATCGTTATTTTCTACTGCTTTCCGGTGTTTGATTGAATAAAGCTAGCCAAGTGCTATGCAGATTGTTTTATTTTATACATTCTGGATCATATGTTGTAATAAATGATGCACTTGCTATTCTGGTATTCATCTATACTGTGTGTGCTAGCGAGTTCGATCCAGGGACTAGCACGGTAAGCACAGAGACTCAAATCCTTCGAGGTTTGGTCGTTACAACATGTTGTTGTTGCACCCACTCTCCCCTAGAACTGTTTATGCTTTTTGTTAATCTAATGCCACTGGTAAAATTAAGCAATGCCACTCTCAGAATTAACTACTGAATCTTATTTCAAAACTGCAACACTTGTTAGGGATTGGCGGGATTACCATTTTTGTGGCCGCATGTTTCATCCTCCTTTATTGGCCAGTAATTGATTCTTTTTGTGCCTCTGTTAAAACAGGGATATCTATTCAACTTGTTGCTATTGCGACATTTTGCTTCGCTTAATTTTGGTGGAACTGCACAAAATGAGACCGGATTTCCATATATGTGTTGAGATCTCTCTCAGGTCTTCCTCACGAGTTGTTTCAAATCTTGGTCTTGAAAGGTCAGTACCGACTTTCCTCAGAATTAACTACTGAATCTTAGTTCAAAATTGCAACACTTGTTAGGGATCGGTGGGAGTACCATTTCTGTTGGGGATCGGCCGGAGTACATGTTTAAGAAATGTATTGTTCAGATAATGTCTCTGTTATTATATATCAGTTACAGTGTTTTACAAATGGTACTATCCTGCTTTGTAGTTCTTTCTACATGTTTAACCAAGGTATTGTTAAGATAATGTCTCTGTTAAAATGAATCAGTCGCATTGTTTTAGGAATGATACTTTTCTGCTTTGTCGTTCTTTATACATGTTGAAACAAGGCATTGTTAAGATAATGTCTCAGTTAATATGAATGAATCACACTGATTGAGAATTGCTACTCTCCTGCTTTGTTTCCCATTAAGATAAGGTAGATCAGTAGATGTTTTTCTTCTGGGAGTACAAGTCATCAACCGTTATTTCTCAGTAATTGTTTCCCTTATACCTTTTGTTGCTTACAGGGATATCAAAATTAAAGCTCGGTTTTATTCCGACTTTGATTTTAGTTGAACTGCACAAAAGGAGCCAATGTGTCTAAGGCAAACTGCTGCATTAGTGGGTCCAGTTGGTCTTACCACTTTGCAGAAAGAAGCAGTCACTGTTTGCGCTACATTACACAAGGAATGATCGAGAAGCTTTACAGAGTATTAGTAGACGCTGGTGACATGACTAGTCTGCAGAGAGCATAGGAAACTCTACAACACGTGGAGTGCACTGGGCAAAAAGTGCCCAAACAAGTACAGGAAGCCAGGACAGGACTCCAAATCTGTCAATGTCATTCTAAGCAACAATGATGGGGCATCTGGGTATGGTAATCTGTTTACCGTACTTTCAGTTTGTTAGTCCACCGATTGGTGGGTTGACACTGGGGCCAATATTCATGTGTGTGCTGCTGTGTCTTTGTTTTCTTGCAGCATATAAATACGATATCCACAGGGATGCTCAGCTTGATTTTAGTGGAACTGCACAAAATGTCCAGATGGTTTGTGTCCTCCATAATACTTCATCATGCACAATACATCGAATGGTTCTCTAATCATTCGTCGTCACCTTGAGCCACCGGACTATATGTTTGAATGGTGCTGCCAGCGTCGGCCATTAAGAAGGGTAAGAAGAAAGACAAAAAGAGAGATGGCTGCTTTACTTGTGGTTCGGAGGAACACTGGGCAAACAAGTGCCCAAACAAGTACCAAGAAGCCAGGACAGGACTCCAAGTCTGTCAATGTCACTCTAAGCAACAATGATGGGGCATCTGGGTATGGTAATCTGTTTACCGTACTTTCAGTTTGTTAGTCCACCGATTGGTGGGTTGACACTGGGGCCAATATTCATGTGTGTGCTGATGTGTCTTTGTTTTCTGGCAGCATATAAATACGAAATCCACAGGGATGCTCAGCTTGATTTTAGTGGAACTGCACAAAATGTTCAGATGGTTCGTGTCCTCCATAATACTTCATCATGCACAATACATCGAATGGTTCTCTAATCATTCGTCGTCACCTTGAGCCACCGGACTATCAGATGACAAACTGATGACAAACCCTGCCCGTTCCACAATCATAGGCATTACATATTTTGAATGGGAAAAGCTTGTCAAAGTTGACATTAGTTTAATATATTGGAATTGGAAAACCTTGTCAATTTTTGCTCATTGATGTTAGCCAGAAGACATGCATTTGATATTTTTGAGTGGGACGCCCTTTGCTGTGAGCAACGTCGATCGTTTTTTCCTATTCCTGTCTTCAGTTCAGAAGTAAATATTTACTCTGCTGAGATGCATAGTCACATGAATGTTGACTTATGTAAGATATTTTAAGAGTTTGTTCTGAATATTGTCTATGTAATGCCAGGCCTTGTGTTTGATTGCAAAGTTGAGCTTGGAATGTTGTGGCATGCGGCATCACGAGCTGTTCACCGTGCCTCCTGAGAATAATGCTTCGTATTGTTTTGCATGTCGATCTAATGCCAGTGATTTGCTTGTTAGGAAGATCATCCTCTTCTGTTGTTTCCGTGCTTAAGAAGTTCATCGTCTTATGTTTCATTCATAGCCTATACGACAAGTCGGGTAGGTTAGACGTGAAACCATATGATCTTCCGACCAACTCATCATCTTAGGCCGTGATTGGATCGTCGTTTTCCAACCAAAACCGCTTGTAAAACTGACGCTTGTAAATAAAAGCAGATGGTCTCGGGCGAAGCGCTTGGTTGGTCGATTTCGACTAGTAAAATATACACCGGTCTCTCAAATTACACGCGTAACCCGCCGGTTTTACTTACAGACCTCGGGCCCTCGGTTTCATTACGCCTGTATTTTACGCGTTGTTTCCGATGACGAGTAAATTACACTTGTATCTTAATACAGGTGTGAAATAAACCAGAGCTCCCAAGCGCGGCCTTACCGTTTCATGCCGTCTCAGTCTCTCGAAGGTGCTCATAGGTGTCCGATGATCCTGGCTTCCTGAATGAGCAGCGGGCGCTGTATCAGACCATCCGTAGGGCCCGCGAGGCCCTCTCCGTCGTCCTTCGAGTTGTTGCGCTCGCCGTGGCGCCGAGCATTGTTAACATGGTCAATGAACATGAGGATTCAGGAGATGACTTTATTTTGACTGGATGACAGTAGGGACCCACTAGGGCCATAGCCGTACGTACGCAAGTGCCTCCTTATTATGTACAACTATATTTTTTTGCTTCCTCCTGGTTTCCTGACATCACGGTCCCACACCATTGTCAACCTATGTAGTCAATATAAACGAGAGAATTGCACAAGGTGCGGCCGACAGCTGGGACCAAGCAGCTCGAGCAGTATTTGTGTTTTTGAGGCGTGAGCACTGCAGAGTTTTTCTTGGCGATGTTTTCGTTGTTGTTCAGAGGAGAGCAGGGTATTAACTGGGCGGGCTGTGGCCCGTCTAGCCCAGGACAGATATCCAGCCCAGATATTAATTTTTTTCAAGATGAAAATGGCTAGCCCAGCTATACGTTTTTTTGAGGAATACCCAGGCAAGGTCAACTTGTTATTCTCCGCCCCGCTGGGCTGCAAATCTTTCCTAGGAGGGATGCATTAGGCTTAACAGGAAAATGGGCTTTAAAAATAATAAATGGGATGTAATTATAAAAACTGGGCAGTAACTATAAAAAATGCACCAAGCACGAAATTAGTTTATAAAATATTATTTATGGATTTTGAAAATCTTAATTTTTAATTGTTGCGCGCGCAATGTTTCGTTAGATTTTTACGTAATACAAATTTATATTTAATCTGACTAGAAATTTCGGGATAAAAATATTTCGGATCCCATCAAAATGTGGGAAATTTTATTGAATTCTGTCTTGAACGGTTGGTTGAAATTATTAATCGTTGTCCTAGCTAGAAAATGGGTTGTACTTTTAACAAACTGTAAATGGGCTGTAGTAAATTCCATTAGAATTCAAAAATGGGCTGTACATTCTTACAAATCGCAAATGGGCTATAAGTTCTCTGCCACACACTTGTGGGCCTACTAAGTTGACGCGTCCCCTAAAAAAAGATGTTGACGCGTATGCAAGGCTTTGTCAACTTATTATAGTCAACACACGGTTCTAGCAGCAGTGGCCGTTGGATATCCATTCAACGGATGCCAT
Organism: Triticum aestivum; assembly: GCF_018294505.1. NCBI lineage: Eukaryota > Viridiplantae > Streptophyta > Magnoliopsida > Poales > Poaceae > Triticum > Triticum aestivum. The sequence goes on from NC_057811.1 coordinate 100,777,198, forward strand.
GCTTCTTCTTCAATCTCGGATATTCTAGCTTCACCCGCCCAAAAAATGATTCCTCCCCCTGACATCTGGGGCGCACCGTTTCGGAAGCTGACCCGTGGGCCTACTAAGTTGACGCGTACCAAGGGCTTTGTCAACTTAGTCAATATGAACGATTCTAGCTGTAGTGACCGTACGATGTCCATCCAATGGCCGTAGTGCTTCTTCAACCTCTGGTCTTCATGCTCCAGCCGCCCAAAGCAGCGTCGATCGTGTCGCCTGCTCCTGTCTCCCGTGGCCGGCTGTGCTGCCGCGGAGGCCTCACAGCCCCCTACTACTCCCGCCGCTGGCCAGGCCATCCCTCCACTCACCCACACCCCCTGTTATTCTGCGGCGACGGTAGCCTCACACCACAGCCGAACCAGTGAACCCTCGTACTCCTCTCTGTGCGGGCTTCCACTTCCGCGTCTTCCCCGCCTCCGTGTCGTCCCCTTCCTAGGCCTCGCTGCTCATCGTTGTCCACCGCCCTGGTGCTCTCGGCGCGGCGTGGTGAAAGTGGTCAAGGAACGACTTCCATCGAAAGAGTACTGTACGTGGAGAGGCTGACAGCTAAGTCCACGGCAGCCGCAAGGAAGTGCCTCCTTATTAATAGTTATTTCTCCACCTGACAGCAGGGACCCACCATATGGGCCACCGTATTTGGCAAAAAAATGTTTCCCCCCTGACTGCTGGGACACACCGGACGGGCCACCATATTTCACGAAAAAAACGTTCCCCCCATTGTCAGCTCGGACCCACTGGAAGTGCCTCCTTATTACGCACAAAAAATAAATACTCCCCCTGCTAGTTGGGACCCACCTTGGTGGGAGGCTGACTTCTGGGCCTACTAAGTTGACGGGGACGGAGTGCTTTCTCAACTTAGTCAATATGAATGATTCTAGCTCTAGTGACCGTACGATGTCCATCCAACGGCTGTAGTGCTTCTTCAACCTCTGGTCTTCTTGCTCCAGCCGCCCAAAGCAGCGCTGGTCGTGCTACATGCTCCTGCCTCCCGTGGCCGGCTATGCTGTCGCGGAGGCCTCACGGCCCCCTACTATTCCCACCGCTGGCCAGGCCCTGCGGCGACGGCAGCCTCACACCGCAGCCGAACTAGTGAACCCTCGTACTCCTCTCCGCGTGGGCTTCCACTGCCGCGTTTCCCCCGGCTCCGCGTTGTCCCCTTCCTAGGCCTCGCCGTCGTCCACCGCCCTGGTGCTCTCGGCACGGCGTGGTCAACGTGGTCAAGGAACGACTTCCATCGGAAGAGTACAGTACGTGGAGAGGCTGACTGTTGGGTCCACGGCGGCCACAAGGAAGTGCCTCCTTATTACGTGCAAAATAATTATTCCTCCACCTGACAACAGGGACCCACCGGACAGGCCACCGTATTTCATGAAAAAAACATTTCCCCCTGACTGCTAGGACCCACCAGCTACATCTTCGCATGCAAGGAAGTGCGTCCGGGCAAAAAAACGATTTGCCCCCCTGACTGTTGGGACCCACCAGCTACATCTTCGCAGGCAAGGAAGTGCCTGACAGTCGGGACCCACCTGGTCGAAGCATACGCAGCGTTGTCATTCTGGTCGCGAACGTGTACGTACATACTGGTCGATGTAGAGGCGCGCACGTGTCGTAGTAGAGGCGCGCACGTAGCATGTAGACGTACGTACAGCGGCCAGTGTGCAAGAAAGAAAATACGGCCACGTACGTACATACGGGCAGGGTCTCGAACGCCTACTCGCGCATACGTAGGGCCAAGGCTCGTGTACATGGCTGGGTCAAAACGGAGAAACTGCGTCGTCGTCGTGTTCATGGGAAGCCAACCGGCTGGGTCGGAACGGAATGCGTCATCATGTTCATTGGGAGGGATTGGATGGAACAACCGATGGAAACGAGGCATGGCGTACCGCAGAACAGAGGAAACGGCCTTGTGTTCGACCGGCCACGGTCGAAACGGGATCCTGTTCATCGGGAGGGGTCTGGCGTACCGCAAAACGGAGGAAACGGACCTCCTACGGTCGAAGCGGGGGTCCTGTTGATCGGGAGGGGTGTGGCGTACCGCAAAATGGAGGAAACAGACTTGTGTTAGAGAGCTACGGTCGAAACGGGGGTCCTGTTCATCGGGAGGGGTGTGGCGCACCGCAAAACGGGACTCCACGAGATACTGTTCATCTCCACCGTCGACCCCCTCCAGCCTCCACGGGCTACTGTTCATCCACCGTCGACCTCCTCCAGCCTCCACCTGCGACTGTTCATCCACGGGCTCCTGTTCATCCAGCCTCCACCGCGCGCTACTCCACCGGCTACTATTCAACCAGCCCTCTCCACGGGCTCCTGTTCAACCACCCCTCCACGGGCTACTGTTCATCCAGCCCTCCACCGTCTACTGTTCATCCAGCCCTCCACGGGGTGGTCCTGTTCATCCAGCCCTCCACGGGGTCCTGTTCATCCAGCCCCAACCGGCTCGATCGATCGGGGTCCTGTTCATCCAGAGGCAACACCACGGGGTCCTGTTCATCCACCCCCACCGGGAACTGTTCATCCAAACCCCCCAGCAATGCTCAATATTCATCCAGAGGTAGCATCGATCGGCTTCAGTTAGCAGCAGTAGCGAAGCAATCGCTCGATCGGGTTCAGTTAACAGCCATCGATCGACCGCTCGGGTTCAGTAACGCGTAGCCTGCAGTGCAATCGCTCGGGTTTAGTTAGAGCCCAACACCTCGATCGGGTTCAGTTAGAGCCCAATGCCTCGCACCCACGCGCGTGCGTGTACGAGAGAAACGCGCATCGCTCGGCCCCGACCACCCACCAGAACACCCCGATATTTTCCTCGCCCTCGCTTCTACCACGGTTTTTTCCGTGATGGACGGCCCAAAGAATGTCATGCAGCTGTGTCTCCGGCCCGCCCAAGACGAAAAGCCCATTTTCTGTCATGATTTTTTGTCATAGAAGTAGGACCCCACCACATATATGATGATACCGTGTTTTGTCACAATTATCGTCATAGAAGTGTCATAAGTATGGCAGGAAAAAAATTCGTTCGGCCCAAAATGTCACGGATGTGTCTTTTTTTTTGTAGTGTAACATGCCATCTTCGATCTGACATGATTAACATGGGCATTTGATTAGATTCTAGAAAATGTAGCCTTCTTCACAAGAGGTTGGAGTGGATGAAAAGATCCCTAAGAAAACTAGTACAGATGAATCCAAAGGAGAAATGCTTATTGAATGTAACCATATGGATCAAGCAACCAATATGGGGGGTGGGCATGTATGTAGTGAAATCCTCCAAAAGAACCTTCAGAAATCGTAGTACATTGTCATTGTAAACATGGAAAAAGGTGTCACAAATTGAACTCCCTTATGGTTAGCATTTAGCAGGAAAGGAACATCACCTCGATATATAGCTTCTCCGGGCACGGAAAGCATCTCAGGGAACTGACAACTTGCTCCAGGTCGGGCCCAATAGATTATGGTGCCAAGACCTTCACTGTGCGCAGTTTCGGGGTCAAGCTTGTCGGAATCATTTTCTGAATGACAGACGAACAAACATCTTCAAAATTAGAAATTACGTTAATTTGCAGAGGGAGAGGTAGAAGGCGGCTGTTGTACCTGAACGGGTGTGGATCCAATAACAAGTTCGGAGTATTTGTCAGACGAGTAGCCCACCACTGTCAATTTCGGCACAGAAATGACATTGATTCTTGTTGGACCTTCTTGATCAACTACAAGTAATCTCTCAAGTGCAGGTGTGTCCTGGATGACAATACCGTGGTCCACCTTTTGTGATGTCTTCCTGCCGCACTAGCAACACACATAAATAGTCCGGAGAGTCATGGAGGTGATGTGGAAGGTACTCAACCCATTGATCGCCTGAAGACGAAGGTACTCGAGTGTGGTACAGCCACGGAGCAGGCGCTCCATGTCACCCTTTGAGAGGCAGACGGCGATGAGCTCGAGGTGCTTCAGTTATGGTAGAATAAGAGCGGGCGCGTCATTAAGGGGCGGGAAATGGCAGTTCCTGAACTTGGCAACATGCAGCATGGGCGCGAGGCGGAGTGCAGACGTTGGCAGCAACCACATATGCCCATCATCAAAAGTGAGCTCCTCGAGCTGATCTAGGGTGGGGGATCGAAACCAGTCGTCAAGCTTGGCTTGGTCCTTGCCGTTGGAACGGAACTTGCCCATTCTAAGGCCTTTGGTTGGGCCAAGGTGACTATCAAGGATCTTGGAGAACGCATCCAAGCTTTTGCGACAGCCATGGCAGAGCTCGTGGGTGTCGATGAGGTCAAGAGGGCGAGTTCCATAGGGGGCGCCACCGCCGAGAAAGGAGGGTTGTCCGTGCCCCATATTTGATTGGGAGGGGGGAGATGATGACTCTCAACATATCATCGGGGAGGTTGCTGATTAAGTCTAGGCCTACTCGAGTCGGTTGCGGTTCTAGCTCGCCCCGCCTCCGCTTGTTGGCAGCCCCATTCTCCACCTCCGGAGTCTCCTTGTCAGCGGTGCTTTCTGATAGAAAAGGGAGTACAGGGAATATTTAGTTAAAACAGGGCAATATAAAAGTGTATTGGTAAGTAGAAGTTATTAGGTAGGAATATAGTAAGAAAAGGGAATAACAATTGGTTGCTTAAATACTACACAATTCATTTGGCATTGATGCGTAAGTTAACATATGCAAATAGTTGAAAAGAAAACTTACTTCGAACAAAGTCTGGACGGATGATTTTGTCGGGGAAGTTAGCATATATCTCATGACAAGGCCCTTCTATGTGCAGTGCAATTTTAGTTCTAGCTTTCAGTACATAAAACTTTGCAATTTCATTCCAAAAGCCAGTGCCAAAATAGGAGTCACCACATTCATCAAGTCTTACAGTAGCAACGATTGTAAATCCATGGTTTGTGTGCAGTATGACATTCGTGGAGCCTTCATGTATGTAAAGAGAAAAATTGTGCACTACATAATCTGTTGAATAGCGAGGGATGCCCTGCAGAAAATGGTAGGATTGTTAAAGAACATATGGTAACATGCAAATATGGGCCCAAATTGAAAGAATTGTACAACAGTTGAAATCGAAGGACAAAAGTCTATAATTAAACAAATAGGGTAAACATGATGTCATGGAAATATGAGAGTAATCGAAAGAACAATACATCATTAATTTGCCTAATGTAGAAAGAAGAGGGGGAAAATCCCCTTTGACATATATGGTGCATGTGGCACCTTTTATCCAAATGTAGCAATATTTAGAATATGTTCAGGAAAGTAGGCCATGCCAACCGATTTAGGGTGAGATTGAACATACACAAGCGTTCTCAAGTTATCTGGTACGATGAGATGGAATCTCTGGCGGTGGTCGCCAAGTCCTGAAGTGTCGGCGCACTGTACATTCTATGAATGAAAGAAAACCCTCAAATCAGCTCGAATAAAAATGAATTCATGGCGATTTCCGCCGGGTGATTCAAGGAGGCAGATGAACTGGGATAAGAGATGAGATAATATCTCGTTAAATTAGTTACCTTGTCGTCCATGAGAAAGAACCCTCAGTACGGCAGATTCCCCAACCGAGCGGAGCTGGGTCGACCGCGAGCAGCGTCGAGAAAGTCGATGGCGATAGGCAGCGGCAAGCGGAAGTGGCGAAATGCGGTGGGCTTTGCCGGCAGCCTGGCGGCGGCAGCAGGCGGCGAGCTAAGTGTTTGCCGTCGCCATAGGCGGTGCCATGGCATAGATGCGGAGGAGCTTGTGCAGGTGTGAATGGGGAACGTACCGGAGGGGCCGAGGGGGTGGCGGGCGGGGTGAGGGTTTTTGTGACGTGGGGATGGTGAGGGTTTTCTTTTTCCTTTTTTGAATTGGGTGGTGAGGGTTTTCTGTCCCACAAAGAATTTTGGGGCCGACGGTTTGCTAGAGCGAACCGTGTGTGATTGACGTAGCAGGCAAAATGAAAGTCATTGCACACGGTTCCAATTTTGGGAACCGTGTGTGATTGACGTACTACCTCCGTCCTGGTTTATTGGTCTCCCGTTGTAATTTTTACCAAAATTTGGCGAAATATTTAACATACTCAGACATAGATAATAAGCGTACACGTACATAAGCATAGTTCAACCATAAGTACATAGTTCAACCTTCATTAAGCATACTCAAGCGTACATAGTTCAATCCATCCCACATCTCATCTCACATGCGGCTGACACGATCCTGAAGCTTCTCCAAGTACTCGGCGTACGCATCATGCACCACCCTGCGAGAATACTTCTGCTTGAAGGAGCCAACGGCCCGTCCTCTTGCATGCGCCAGAACACTTAGATAAGCGTCATGAATCTTGTGGTTGCAAAATGGGCATCCATAGCCGTCGTTCCAGGTCCTAATACCCCTGTTATGCATTCCCGCATAAATCTCCCTCAGGATTCGCCTCTTGTACCTCCTCTAGGCATCTCCATCCTCGCTCTCCACATCGTCAGACAACACCTATACAAATAGTAAAACAAATTTGGCATCAAATCACTGATTACCTGCCGTGAAGTAGGATTAGGAATTTATGGCTATTTATTTATACATATCCAGAGATTATGGTTCGTTTTTTAAGCACAGTCGTCTATGTACAGACCAATCTTGAAGAAAATAATGGCACAAACATATGTAGGTCATTCAAAATCAATTGTCAAGTCCCGGCTAGGAATTATTAGCATGAACACTAACCCTAGTCGGATTACTAGCAAAAATCATTTGCACAGATGAAACAACTAATCACTTATCACCTGTACCATTCAAACAATCAATACACTACACGGATCTAGCGAAACTTACTCAGATTTCATGGATTGGGAGAACATAACCACATGATTTCTATTCCGAAAGGGGGGAGGCAGGAGTAACAAGAGAAACCCTATGATCTATTTGACACATAAACGGGTATAGATGACTAACCAGCTATCCGTCGTCGTCGGAGTCGTCGCCGGAGTGCTCGTCGGAGTCGGTGTGGAACTCCGCCTCTGGCTGTGGAAGCTCGACGACGTCAGGGTGCAGCGATAACTCGCCGGCGGTGACGGCAACCTCGGTCTCCATCTCCACACCGTGCTCCGGTGTTTAGCAGCCCCGGTGTCTCCACTCCCTCCGATGGGGCACTTCGGCGGCATCCTCATACACTGACTGCTTTGAGGACTGAGAGCGGCCTCGAGGATGCAAGCGGAGAGAGAGGATTGTGTGTGCGTAGCGAGGATGGGGGGTGCGGCCGCTCGGGCGCACCATTAATATGGAGTATTGGGAGTTGTGGGAGAGAGGCGGGCGGCGGTCAAACCGATGCATCGCCTCCCGGTGAGCCTGCGCATCGGACTGCTGGCATGCCTACCAAAGTTTCACACAGCTACTCGCACGCCTCCCGATGACACTGCGCAGCGAGCACGCCTCCGTCAATTCACACACCTGCACGCACGCCTCCCCATCTGCCTGCGCGGCGGACTGCTCGCCTGCATCCCGTTGATGTCTACTACGCAACCTTCTTCTTGTAGACGTTGTTGGGCCTCCAAGTGCAGAGGTTTGTAGGACAGTAGCAAATTTCCCTCAAGTGGATGACCTAAGGTTTATCAATCCGTGGGAGGCGTAGGTTGAAGATGGTCCTTCTCCAACAACCCTGCAACCAAATAACAAAGAGTCTCTTGTGTCCCCAACACACCCAATACAATGGTAAATTGTATAGGTGCACTAGTTCGGCGAAGAGATGGTGATACAAGTGCAATATGGATGGTAGATATAGGTATTTGTAATCTGAAAATATAAAACAACAAGGTAACTAATGATAAAAGTGAGCACAAACGGTATTCCAATGCGTTGAAACAAGGCCTTGGGTTCATACTTTCACTAGTGCAAGTTCTCTCAACAATAATAACATAATTTGATCATATAACTATCCCTCAACATGCAACAAAGAGTCACTCCAAAGTCACTAATAGCGGAGAACAAACGAAGAGATTATCGTAGGGTATGAAACCACCTCAAAGTTATCCTTTCTGATCGATCTATTCAAGAGTCCGTAGTAAAATAACACGAAGCTATTCTTTCGGTTTGATCTATCATAGAGTTCGTACTAGAATAACACCTTAAGATACAAATCAATCAAAATCCTAATGTCACCTAGATACTCCAATGTCACCTCAAGTATCCGTGGGTATGACTATACGATATGCATCACACAATCTCAGATTCATCTATTCAACCAACACAAAGAACTTCAAAGAGTTCCCCAAAGTTTCTACTGGAGAGTCAAGACGAAAACGTGTGCCAACCCCTATGCATAGATTCCCAAGGTCACGGAACCCGCAAGTTGATCACCAAAACATACATCAAGTAAATCACGAGAATTTCCCATTGTCACCACAGATAAGCACATGCAAGACATACATCAAGTGTTCTCAAATCCTTAAAGACTCAATCCGATAAGATAACTTCAAAGGGAAAACTCAATCCATTACAAGAGAGTAGAGGGGGAGAAACATCATAAGATCCAACTATAATAGCAAAGCTCGTGGTACATCAAGATCGTGCCAAATCAAGAACAGGAGAGAGAGCGAGAGATCAAACACATAGCTACTGGTACATACCCTCAGCCCCGAGGGTGAACTACTCCCTCCTCGTCATGGAGAGCGCCGGGATGATGAAGATGGCCACCGGTGAGGGATCCCCCCTCCGGCAGGGTGTCGGAACAGGGTCCCGATTGGTTTTTGGTGGCTACAGAGGTTTGCGGCGGCGGAACTCCCGATCTATTGTGCTCCTTGATGTTTTTAGGGTATATGGACATATATAGGGGAAAGAAGTCGGTTAGGGGAGCCACGAGGGGCCCACGAGGGTGGGGTCGCGCCCAGGGGGTAGGGCGCGCCTCCCTGCCTCGTGGCTTCCTTGTTGCTTCCCTGACATATGCTCCAAGTCTCCTAGATTGCTTCCGTTCCAAAAATAACTCTCCCAAAGGTTTTGTTCCGTTTGGACTCCGTTTGATATTCCTTTTCTTCGAAACACTGAAATAGGCAAGAAAACAGCAATTTGGGCTGGGCCTCCGTTTAATAGGTTAGTCCCAAAAATAATATAAACGTGCATAATAAAGCCCATAAACATCCAAAACAGATAATATAATAGCATGAATACTTCATAAATTATAGATACGTTGGAGACGTATCAGCATCCCCAAGCTTAATTCCTGCTCGTCCTCGAGTAGGTAAATGATAAAAGAAATAATTTATGAAGTGTGAATGCTAGCAGGTGCACAAGTTTGATCAATGATAATTTCAATCACCTTTTCTAGCATCATTATATATCATAATAGTTGCTCATCTCATAAAGCTTCTCATGATCAAGTAACAAGCTATTCACATGTTAAAGTATAGATCATAAACTTTCTTGAAAACTAACAACCCGTGTTATTAGTCATCAAACAATTACAATTCATCTTATTTTCAGGAAGAGTCTATGTCAGAGCTTTGATTTAGCAAACTCCACATACTCAACTATCATTTAGTCTTTCATAATTGCTAACACTCACGCGATGTTTATGGGTTCAAAGTTTTAATCAGATGCAGAGAAAGATAAGGGCTTATAGATTCGCCTCCCAACCTTTTACCTCAAGGGTAATGTCAACAATAATAGCTCATGATGCCTTACATCCAATTGGATATATATATCAGAATCTTTCCAACACAATGTGCTTGCCAAAGGATAAAATGTAAAAAGGAAAGGTGAAGATCACCATGACTCTTGTATAAGGTAAAAGATAAGAATAAAAGATAGGCCCTTTGCAGAGGGAAGTAGAGGTTGCCATGCGCTTTTATAGTTGGATGCACAAAATCTTAATGCGAGGGAACGTCACTTTATATTGCCACTTGTGATAGGGACCTTTATTATGCAGTCCGTCGCTTTTATTGCTTCCATATCACAAGATCGTATAAAGCTTATTTTCTCCACACTAAAAGATCATACATATTTAGAGAGCAATTTTTATTGCATGCACCGATGACAACTTACTTGAAGGATCTTACTCAATCCATAGGTAGGTATGGTGGACTCTCATGGCAATACTGGTTTAAGGGATGTTTGGAAGCACAAGTAGTATCTCTACTTGGTGCAAAGAATTTGGCTAGCATGAGGGGGAAAGGCAAGCTCAACGTGTTGGGCGATCCATGACAATATATTTTATTTCGGATATAAGAAAACATAACCCATTACGTTGTCTTCCTTGTCCAACATCAACCTTTTAGCATGTCATATTTTAATGAGTGCTCACAATTACAAAAGATGTCCAAGATAGTATATTTATATGTGAAATCTCTCTTCCTTCAATATTCTTTCATGAATTGTTCAAGTGACCAATACAATGTTTGCTAACCTTCAATAAATTTACCACCTCTACTTCTTATATGTAAAGTCACTACTCCCCATGGGATAAGCATATGAAACATATATAATTTCAGATTTATGATATTCAATTCATTCAACCATTTACTCATAGGATATAAGTGAAGCACACGAGTAAATGACAAACTACTCCAAAAAGATATAAGTGAAGATTAATGAGTAGTTAAATAATTATGTAGCTATGTGAAGACTCTCTCCCATTTTAAGAATTTCAGATCTTGATACTTTGTTCAAACAGCAAGCAAAACAAAATGACATTCTAAGAATAGCAAACATCATGTGAAGAAGCAAAAACTTAGGAGCAACCGATACTAACCGATAGTTGTCGAAGAAGAAAGGTGGGATGCCAACCGGGGCATCCCCAAGCTTAGACGCTTGAGACTTCTTGAAATATTATCTTGGGATGCCTTTGGCATCCCCAAGCTTGAGCTTTTTTGTCTCCTTAATTCCTCTCATATCACGGTCTTCCTAAATCTCAAAGGCTTCATCCACACAAAACTCAACAAGGACTCGTGAGATAAGTTAGTATAAACCAATGCAAAAACCTTATCATACTCTACTGTAGCAAATCACTAAAATTATTATTCAACATTGCGTACTAAATGCCTCTGCATATTTAATAGTCCTATCCTCAAATAGAATCATTAAACAAGCAAACATATGCAAACAATGCAAACATAACAGCAATCTGCCTAAACAGGACAGTCTGTAAAGAATGCAGCAAGATCCATACTTCCCTAGATCCAAAAATTATGAAAGAAAATTACCACTGTATTAAATTTATCAGATATTATTATGCAAAAGGTTTCAACATTTTATCACATTCTGACTTTTCTAGGGAATTTTTGCAACAGAGGTAAACTTTCTGTTTTCAAACAGCAACATGTAGACTTGCAAAATAAGCATGGTAAAGGCTATCCTTGACATTTTTATTGAAAACAAAGATGCAAGACATTATTATAAATAACAGCAAGCAAATACTAACAAAATAAAATGACGCTCCAAGAAAAACACTATCATGTGGTGAATAAAAATATAGCTCCAAGTAAAGTTACCGATGAACAAAGACGAAAGAGGGGATGCCATCCGGGGCATCCCCAAGCTTAGGCTCTTGGTTGTTCTTGAATTTTACCTTGGGGTGACTTGGGCATCCCCAAGCTTAGGTTCTTGCCACTCCTTATTACATAGTCCATCGAATCTTTACCCAAAACTTGAAAAATTCACAACACAAAACTCAACAGAAAATCTCGTGAGCTCCGTTAGCGAAAGAAAAACCAACCACCACTTAAAGCTACTGTAATAAACTCATTATTTATTTATATTGGCGTTATATCTACTGTATTCCAACTTCTCTATGGTTCATACCCTCCTATACTACTCATAGATTCATCAAAATAAGCAAGCAACACAATGAACACATAATCTGTCAAAAAACAGAACAGGCTGTAGTAATCTGTATCAAACGCAAACTTCTGGAACTCAGAAACATCTGCAAAAATAGGACGAACTAGATAGTTTTATTATTGATCTACTGCAATTTGAATCAGTATTTTATCACTTTCTGGTGATTTTTAACAATTGTTTTCATGAGCAGAAAGTTTCTGTCTTTTTTAGCAAGATCAAATAATTATCATCCAAGAAGATCCTATAGGTCTTACTTGGCATAAACACTATTTAAAACATAAAACCACATCTAACCAGGGGCTAGATGATTTATTTGTTAGTAAACAGAACCAAAAAGCAAGAAACAAAAATAAAATTGGGTTTCCTCCCAACAAGCGCTAATGTTTAACGCCCCTAGCTAGGCATGATGATTTCAATGATGCTCACATAAAAGATAAGAATTGAAACATAAAGAGAGCATCATGAAGAATATGACTAGCACATTTAAGCCTAACCACTTCCTATGCATAGGGATTTTGTGAGCAAACAACTTATGGGAACAATAATCAACTAGCATAGGAAGGCAAAACAAGCATAACTTTGAAACTTTAAGCACATAGAGAAGAAACTTGATATTATTGCAATTCCTACAAGCATATGCTCCTCCCTCATAATAATTTTCAGTAGCATCATGAATGAATTCAACGATATAAACATCACATAAAGCATTCCTTTCATGATCTACTTGCATAGAAATTTTATTACTCTCCACATAAGCAAAATTCTTCTCATTCGGAATAGTGGAAGTATCATAAGAGACCCGAATACTATAGATTGTTTCCACATTAAAAGAGTAATGTTCAGAGAAAGGGTACTCATAATAATGACAAGTTTTATAAATATAATCATCACTACTTTTTATAGCATAAGTGTCATCACAATAATCATCATAAATAGGAGGCATGCTATCATCATAATAAATTTGCTCATCAAAACTTGGGAGGCTAAAAATATCATCTTCATTAAACATAGCATCCCCAAGCTTGGGACAAACATTAATTGCAGCAAATATATTCTCAAATATGTCATTCTCATCAAACATAGCATCCCCAAGCTTGGGCCTTTTCATATCATAAGCATAATCACTCTCATCATTAATAGTATGGATAGCACCAATAGTATAGCAATTATCATCATCACAATGAGTAATAGGAGCAACATCATTTGGGATGGATACCTTTCTACCTTTGCTTCTTCGTCTTTTCTTTTTCTTCTTCACATCATGTGTGGGTTTAACCCTCTTTTTTGAGCTCCTTATTAATGAGATGGGTTGAATAGAAGGCTCCTCCTCGTTACCTGATTTATCATAAGAAATAATAGGGGGATATTGGGAAGTCTCTTCCCTTTCATTAGTATTCTCTTCATCCTCTACTTGTTTTCTTTTCTTTATGTAATTGGCAATATAAGGATTTTCAATGCAATTCACCGCACAATACATAAAAATTTCTTCTAGATCAATATCAAGGAATTTCTCAAGGTTAAATTCTGGAATACCCTCAGTTGCACGTTTCATTTCTTCATAACCCAAAAGCAAACTAAGTTCATTATGATGTGCAAGGGAAATAAAATCATGACAATTTTTGGACACGATTCAATCATGAAACAATTTGCATCGGAGATTTAAATGACCATGTTCATTGCAAAGTTCAAAAGTACGGTGAAGATATTTTACATTTTCAGCACTAACATCTAGCCTTTCTTGTAACCATTTAGTTTCTAAATACTTATGCCTCTTGCAAAATCTATCTTCCCTATTTGGTGTGTACTTGCAAACTCTATGCACTCCACAAAAATCGACATGCTTATAAGAGACATTTTCATCGTGACTAGTGCAATCATCATTAGTACTATGGATATTCAAAGAGTTCATACTAAAAACATTGCAATCATGCTCATCATTCAAAGATATAGTGCCAAACATTTTATAGATTTCTCTCCTAGCACTTGAGCACAATTTTCCTTCCCATCATTTTCACGAAAGACATTAAAAAGATGAAGCATATGAGGCAACCTTAATTCCATTTTTCGTAGTTTTCTTTTATAGACTAAACTAGTGATAAATCAAGAAACTAAAAGATTCGATTGCAAGATCTAAAGATATACCTTCAAGCACTAACCTCCCCGGCAACGGCGCTAGAAAAGAGCTTGATGTCTACTACGCAACCTTCTTATTGTATACGTTATTGGGCCTCCAAGTGCAGAGGTTTGTAGGATAGTAGCAAATTTCCCTCAAGTGGATGACCTAAGACTTATCAATCCATGGGAGGCGTAGGTTGAAGATGGTCTCTCTCAAACAACCCTGCAACCAAATAACAAAGAGTCTCTTGTGTCCCCAACACACCCAATACAATGGTAAATTGTATAGGTGCACTAGTTCGGCGAAGAGATGGTGATAAAAGTGCAATATGGATGGTAGATATAGGTATTTGTAATCTGAAAATATAAAAACAGCAAGGTAACTAATGATAAAAGTGAGCACAAACGGTATTGCAATGCGTTGAAACAAGGCCTAGGGTTCATACTTTCACTAGTGCAAGTTCTCTCAACAATAATAACATAATTGGATCATATAACTATCCCTCAACATGCAATAAAGAGTCACTCCAAAGTCACTAATAGTGGAGAACAAACGAAGAGATTATTGTAGGGTATGAAACCACCTCAAAGTTATCCTTTCTGATCGATCTATTCAAGAGTCCGTAGTAAAATAACACGAAGCTATTCTTTCCGTTCGATCTATCATAGAGTTTGTACTAGAATAACACCTTAAGATACAAATCAACCAAAACCCTAATGTCACCGAGATACTCCAATGTCACCTCAAGTATCCGTGGGTATGATTATACGATATGCATCACACAATCTCAGATTCATCTATTCAACCAACACAAAGAACTTCGAAGAGTGCCCCAAAGTTTCTACTGGAGAGTCAAGACGAAAAAGTGTGCCAACCCCTATGCATAGATTCCCAAGGTCACGGAACCCGCAAGTTGATCACCAAAACATACATCAAGTAGATCACGTGAATATCCCATTGTCACCACAGATAAGCACATGCAAGACATACATCAAGTGTTCTCAAATCCTTAAAGACTCAATCCGATAAGATAACTTCAAAGGGAAAACTCAATCCATTACAAGAGAGTAAAGGGGGAGAAACATCATAAGATCCAACTATAATAGCAACGCTCGCGGTACATCAAGATCGTGCCAAATCAAGAACACGAGAGAGGGAGCATGAGATCAAACACATAGCTACTGGTACATACCCTCAGCCCCGAGGGTGAACTACTCCCTCCTCATCATGGAGAGCGCCGGGATGATGAAGATGGCCACCGGTGAGGGATCCCCCCTCCGGCAGGGTGTCAGAACAGGGTCCCGATTGGTTTTTGGTGGCTATAGAGGCTTGCGGCGGCGGAACTCCCGATCTATTGTGCTCCTCGATGTTTTTAGGGTATATGGACATATATAGGGGAAAGAAGTCGGTCAGGGGAGCCATCAGGGGCCCACGAGGGTGGGGGCGCGCCTTCCTGCCTCGTGGCTTCCTCGTTGCTTCCCTGACATATACTCCAAGTCTCCTAGATTGCTTCCGTTCCAAAAATAACTCTCCCAAAGGTTTTATTCCGTTTGGACTCCATTTGATATTCCTTTTCTTCGAAACACTGAAATAGGCAAGAAAATAGCAATTTGGGCTGGGCCTCCGGTTAATAGGTTAGTCCCAAAAATAATATAAAAGTGCATAATAAAGCCCATAAGCATCCAAAATAGATAATATAATAGCATGAATACTTCATAAATTATAGATACGTTGGAGACGTATCACCCGTGAACTCACGCCTACTCGCACGCCACACGGGTCGCGTGGCGGCATGTATATTGTTTTCTCTATTTGGATGATTAATGTTGCCGCTTTATTGCTTAACCGAAGCATGGCACGTATCCATTGTTGGTCTAACGCTCACGGTTCGAATAAATAATCCATTTGGGATATTGGTTCTCAATTATTAATAATCTCCCGTCTATAAATAGATAAAGATTACATCAAAACTGGTCTCAAATTTGACAAAAAAAGTACAATGCCACTTTGTATTTGTGTCCATATGACAACACGGTAAGTTTCTTGAACTTCAAATAAGTTTTGGATGTACTAGAATTTAAAAATCAAGATTCTCAATGTTTAAAATTTGTTGCACGGGGAGTAAACATGCACCCAGTGAGACACATGTGTTTTTGCAATCCATTTAGGTGCACTGTCACGTGTGCATGTAGCTCAAATTTAATTTTTGCACATTATACCCATAGAAAATCAATCAATCAATGTACTAAAATGTCTTAATGATCTCTGTGATTTTTTTGAAATTAAAACATCCCTCCTTTGGTAACATGTATGTTCACCGCGAGATAATTAATTTAACATGCATCGTAGTTGCGGTGGATTCGCGGTGTGTGTGTGTGTGGGTGTGTGCGTCTGGGGGTGGCGGGTGGCTCGTAGTACACTACGAGTTGTGAGCCACCGTGTGGGTTGGCCGTTTTGTTAGGCAGGCTGGTGCCACATCAGAGTCGTGAAATCGTTATTTAAAACATTACACAACCCTTTCGTACACAAATTTTTTGGCCACATGCAGTCGATGGTTGTCCTACACGACACTCGACACTCGCGTGTGACGCTTTCTGTGGGCCCGCGAGGTCGTCGTCCATCACTTTGACGAACAGCCGGCAGTGAGGTTAATTTGACCAGCAAAGTAGAATCTTTTTTGTTTGTTTTATGGTGGTATATAGTACGTGTCGAAGAGGTGGGAGGGGACTAGCATATATACTATACGTATGCGTCCGTGAGAAGTACACCTCACTCAGTGTCGGGACTTTTTGGTTACCGAGGCACGTGCCACATCAAAATTTTGAAATTGGTTATTCAAACATCACACAACACCTTTTTGGGCCACATGCATATATATCCTAGCTAGGACACTCACGTGTGACGCTTCCATCTGTGGGCCCACGAGGCCATCGTCGATGCATGCATGCATGCATCACTTTGACCTACATCGGGAGAGGTTAATTAATTTCTCCATCGATGAGGATTCGTTTGGGTTGTACATATATTATGGCAGGCGCATATAGTATGCGGTGAAGAGGGGGGGAGGGGACCATCATATGTAGTACGCTTGGTATGAACCTCGCTCTGTGTGGGTGCATGGTTTACGGTTTTTGAGGCATGCGGCACATCAAAGTTGTGCATTTTGGGTATTCAACATATATATGTTTGGCCCACATGCAAAGCGGTGGTGGTTGTCCTCTCGCACCCACTTAAGCGGTTCTCAGTGATATCGACGCTTTCCATCTGTGGGCCCGCTTGGTCCATCACTTCTTTTTGCCTGAAAACAAGAGAGGTTAATTTGACTTAGGAGGGGATTATTATTTTTGCTCTGGGATGACATGCATGATACACTTTTGAGCACACACACATGCATGTGTACGCATGAATCCCTCCCATCGAGTCAAAGTGGCTAGTACAACGACACCATCATGAACCGATCTCGCTCTGTGTGGGGAGCTAGTGTAAGATTTTTGACACACGCGCCAGATCAATGTTGTGTATTCAAACATGCATGCACGCATCACCTCCATACAGATGCATGTAGTGGTTGCCTTCGAACGATACACTCCCTCACGTGGTTATCGGTGACAAGCCTATATATTCGTGGGCCCGCGTGGACATCCATGATCACCTTGACCAACAACAAGATAGGTTACCATGGCGGATTCTTCATTTGGTTCGTGTTATCGTAGTATAGGTCATGGTGAGATTCAGACCTAATTAAGTTTGAGCGCGTATACTATGCACGCATGCATGCATATATGAATCCCCGTCGTTGGCTTGAAGTGTGGTGTAACATACATATGCATCGTCAACCTAACCCTCACACAGTGTGGGGATTTCTAGTTCGAAATCACGGTGCCACATTGATACATCTCCAACGTATCTATATTTTTTTATTGTTCCATGCTATTATATTATCTGTTTTGGATGTTTAATGGGCTTTATTATGCACTTTTATATTATTTTTGGGACTAACCTACTAACCCAAGGCCCAGTGCAAATTGTTGTTTTTTTGCCTATTTCAGTGTATCACAGAAAAGGAATATCAAACAGAATCCAAACGGAATGAAACCTTCGGGAGAGTGATTTTTGGAACAAACACAATCCAGGAGACTTGGAGTGGACGTCAAGCAATCAACAAGGAAGCCACGAGGCAGGGAGGCGCGCCTAGGGGGGTAGGCGCGCCCCCCACCCTCGTGGGCCCCTCGTGGCTCCCGTGACCGACTTCTTTCACCTATATATACTCATATACCCCGAAAACATCCAGGAGCACCACGAAACCCTACTTCCACCGCCGCAACCTTCTGTACCCTTGAGATCCCATCTTGGGGCCTTTTCCGGCGCTCCGCCGGAGGGGGAATCGATCACGGATGGCTTCTACATCAACACCATAGCCTCTCCGATGATGTGTGAGTAGTTTACCACAGACCTTCGGGTCCATAGTTATTAGCTAGATGGCATCTTCTCTCTCTTTGGATCTCAATACAAAGTTCTCCTTGATTCTCTTGGAGGTCTATTCGATATTATTCTTTTTACGGTGTGTTTGTCGAGATCCGATGAATTGTGGGTTTATGATCAAGGTTATCTATGAACAATATTTGAATCTCCTCTGAATTCTTTTATGTATGATTTGTTATCTTTGCAAGTCTCTTCGACTTATCAGTTTGGTTTGGCCTACTAGATTGATCTTTCTTGCAATGGGAGAAGTGCTTAGCTTTGGGTTCAATCTTGCGGTGTCCTTTCCCAGTGGCAGCAGGGGCAGCAAGGCACGTATTGTATTGTTGCCATCGAGGATAAAAAGATGGGGTTTATATCATATTGCTTGAGTTTATCCCTCTACATCATGTCATCTTGCCTAATGTGTTACTCTGTTCTTATGAACTTAATACTCTAGATGCATGTTGGATAGCGGTCGATGTGTGGAGTAATAGTAGTAGATGCGGAATCGTTTCGGTCTACTTGTCACGGACGTGATGCCTATATACATGATCATGCCTAGATATTCTCATAACTATGCGCTTTTCTATCAATTGCTCGACAGTAATTCGTTGACCCACCGTAATACTTATGCTATCTTGAGAGAAGCCACTAGTGAAACCTATGGCCCCCGGGTCTATTTTCCATCATATAAGTTTCCAATCTATTTTACTTTGCAATCTTTACTTTCAATCTATATCATAAAAATACCAAAAATATTTATCTTATTATCTCTACCAGATCTCACTTTTGCATGTGGCCGTGAAGGGATTGACAACCCCTTTATCGCGTTGGTTGCAAGGTTCGTATTTGTTTGTGTAGGTACAAGCCGACTTGCGTGTAGTCTCCTACTGGATTGATACCTTGGTTCTCAAAAACTAAGGGAAATACTACTTTGCTGCATCACCCTTTCCTCTTCAAGGGAAAACCAACGCAGTGCTCAAGAGGTAGTACACATCAAAGTTGTTCCATTGTTACTCAAAAACACACCTGTCCATACATATGTTTGGGCCACACGCATGCAGTGGTTGTCTTCAGGGACTAGCTACTTGTGTGATTATTGGCGAGCGAGCCCATCTCCGGGGTCGCATGGATGGCCATCACTTTGACCAACAACAAGAGAGAGGTTGTACGACCAAGGTGGATTATTCTTGGTCCGTTTTACGATCCATCTTGGTGAGATATATGCCTCTCTGGCCCGCCGACTGAAAGTGTGTGTGTGGGGGGGGGGCTGCTACATCGCACTTTGCTAGGTGAACCTCGGTTGGGGGGGGGCATGCATTCATAGCTTAATTAGGATTCCATTCATGGCGACACGAGGGGGGTGGGGGCTGCTAGCTACTTCGCACTTTGCTAGGTGATCCTCGGTTGGGGGGGGGGGAGGGGGCATGCTGATAGCTTAGGATTCCCTTCGTGCCGACACGAGGGGGGCTGCTAGCTACTTCGCACTTTGCTAGTTGAATCCCGGTTGGGGGGGGCATGTGCATTCATAGCTTAGGATTCCCTTCGTGCCGACACGAGCGAGGGGTGCCTGCTAGCTACTTCGCACTTTGCTAGGGTGAACCTCTGTTGGGCGGGGGGAGGGCATGCATTCATAGCTTAGAAGTCCCTTCGTGCCGACACGAGGGAGGGGGTCTGCTAGCTACTTCGCACTTTGCTAGGTGAACCTTGGTTGGGGGGGCATGTGCATTCATAGCTTAGGATTCCCTTTGTGCTGACACGAGGGAGGGGTGGCTGCTAGCTACTTCACACTTTGCTAGGGTGAACCTCGGTTCGGGGGGTGATACGTCTCCAACGTATCTATAATTTTTTATTGTTCCATGCTATTATATTATCTGTTTTGGATGTTTAATGGGCTTTAATATGCTCTTCTATATTATTTTTGGGACCAACCTATTAACCGGAGGCCCAGTGCCAGTTGCTATTTTTTTTGCCTATTTCAGTGTTTCGCAGAAAAGGAATATCAAACGGAATCCAAATGGAACGAAACCTTCGCGCGGATCTTTCTTGGAACAAACGCAATCCAGGAGACTTGGAGTGGAAGTCAGAGATGCAACGAGGCGGTCACGAGGTAGGAGGGCGCGCCCAGGGGGTAGGCGCGCCCCCACCCTTGTGGGCCCCTCGTAGCTCCACCGACCTACTTCTTTCGCCTATATATACTCTTATACCCTGAAAACATCTAGGGGAGTCACGAAACCACTTTTCCACTGCCGCAACCTTCTGTACCCGTGAGATCCCATCTTGGGGCCTTTTCCGGCGATCTGCCGGAGGGGGATTCGATCACGGAGGGCTTCCACATCAACACCATAGCCTCTCTGATGAAGTGTGAGTAGTTTACCACAAACCTTCGGGTCCATAGTTATTAGCTATATGGCTTCTTCTCTCTCTTTGGTTCCCAATACAAAGTTCTCCTCGATGTTCTTGGAGATCTATTCGATATAATACTTTTTGCGGTGTGTTTGTCGAGATCCGATGAATTGTGGGTTTATGATCAAGATTATCTATGAACAATATTTGATTCTTCTCTGAATTCTTATATGCATGATTTGATATCTTTGCACGTCTCTTCGAATTATCGGTTTAGTTTGGCTTACTAGATTGATCTTTCTTGCAATGGGAGAAGTGCTTAGCTTTGGGTTCAATCTTGTGGTGCTCGATCCCAGTGACAGAAAGGGAACCGACACATATTTTATTGTTGCCATCGAGGATAAAAAGATGGGGTTTATATCATATTGCTTGAGTTTCTCCCTCTACATCATGTCATCTAGCTTAATGCGTTACTCTTTTCTTATGAACTTAATAATCTAGATGCATGCTGGATAGCGGTCGATGTGTGGAGTAATAGTAGTAGATGCAGAATCATTTCGATCTACTTGACACGGCCGTCATGCCTATGTTTAGGATCATGCCTAGATATTCTCATAACTATGCACTTTTCTGTCAATTGCTCGGCAGTAATTTGTTCACCCACCGTAATATATGCTATCTTGAGAGAAGCCACTAGTGAAACCTATGGCCCCCGGGTCTACTTTACATCATATAAGTTTCCGATCTATAATTTTAGTTTACTATTTATTTTGCAATCTTTACTTTTCAATCTATACAACAAAAATACCAAAAATATTTATCTTATTATCTTTTATCAGATCTCACTTTTGCAAGTGGCCGTGAAGGGATTGACAACCCCTTTATCACGTTGGTTGCAAGGTTCTTGATTGTTTGTGCAGGTACTAGGCAATTTGCGTGTAGTCTCCTACTGGATTGATACCTTGGTTCTCAAAAACTGAGGGAAATACTTACGCTACTTTGCTGCATCACCCTTTCCTCTTCAAGGGAAAACCAACGCATGCTCAAGAGTTAGCAAGAAGGATTTCTGGCGCCGTTGCCGGGGAGATCTACGCTCAAGTCAAGACATACCAAGTACCCATCACAAACGCTTCTCCCTCGCATTACATTATTTGCCATTTGCCTCTCGTTTTCCTCTCCCCCACTTCACCCTTGCCGTTTTATTCGCCCTTTTTCGTTTGCCTCTTTTTGCTTGCTTCTTGTGTGTCCGTGTGTTAGATCATTTGTTTCGCCTTCATGGCTGGCCCTCTCCCTCTTCCTTTGTCTCCCGATTTTGAAGTTCTTCACTTCAAACAAAGACAAGAAGAAATCTTAAAAGATGCTTGGTATAGGATGAATGAATCCTATCGAAATTGCACTATAAAGGGATATTTCAAGATTTTACTTCGTAACTTTTATGTTGGGCTAACCATGTCCCATAGACAACTCTTGGATTTTGCCGCTAAAGGGAGTTTTATTGAAATTGATCCCAGTATTGCGTATGAGATTATAGAGGGAATAGTAGGATTACTACCCCCACATAAGGGACTTCATCATACTCAAGAAGGAACCCAAGTTTTTGAGAAAATATGCGAGGTTACTTAAATTTTGCAAAAATCTCTTGAACCTCTTAAAAATGTTAGTGGGAACCTCCACCACATGAATATGTTGATCACTCTTTGCAATAAGCGGTTGGATGCTCTAGATCTAAAGATCTCTGAGTATGAAGGGAAATGTAAGGAACCTCCCGGATCCGAGCATAACCCAATTAATAAGATAAATACCAAAGGTGACAATACCTAGATATATTCTT
The DNA here is from genome assembly GCF_018294505.1 of Triticum aestivum. NCBI lineage: Eukaryota > Viridiplantae > Streptophyta > Magnoliopsida > Poales > Poaceae > Triticum > Triticum aestivum. The sequence continues at coordinate 100,799,770 of NC_057811.1, forward strand.
GTTTTTATGCCTAGCTAGGGGCGTTAAACGAAAGCGCTTGATGGGAGGCAACCCAATTTTATTTTTGTTCCTGTTTAGTAATAAATAATTCATCTAGCCTCTGTTTAGATGTGGTTTTATGTTTTAATTAGTGTTTGTGCCAAGTAGAACCTTTGGGAAGACTTGGGTGAAGTCTTTGCGATCTTGCTGTAAAAAACAGAAACTTTAGCGCTCACGAGATTAGCTGCCATTTTTTACTGGAGAGTGATTTTAGGTTGATTCTTTTTGAAGATGATTAATGAATAAATTATTCACGTTTGCCAATTTATTTCAGAATTTTTGGAGTTCCAGAAGTATACGTTTGATACAAATTACTACAGACTGTTCTGTTTTTGACAGATTCTGTTGTTCATGTGTTGTTTGCTTATTTTGATTAATCCATGGCTAGTATCGGGGGGTATGAACCATATAGAAGTTGGAATACAGTAGGTCTAACACCAATATAAATAAAGAATGGAACGAGTTCATTACAGTACCTTAAAGTGGTGGTTTGTTTTCTTACACTAACGGAGCTCATGGGATTTTCTGTTTAAGTTTTGTGTTGTGAAGTTTTCAAGTTTTTGGGTAAACATTTGATGGATTTTGGAATAAGGAGTGGCAAGAGCCTAACGTCGGGGATGCCCAAGGCACCCCAAGGTAAAATTCAAGGACAACCAAAAGCCTAAGCTTGGGGATGCCCCGGAAGGCATCCCCTCTTTCGTCTTCGTCTATCGGTAACTTTAGTTGAGGCTATATTTTTATTCACCACATGATATGTGTTTTGCTTGGAGCGTCTTGTATGATTTGAGTATTTGCTTTTTAGTTTACCACAATCATCATTGCTGTACACACCTTTTGGGAGAGACACACATGAATCAGAATTTATTAGAATACTCTATGTGCTTCACTTATATCTTTTGAGCTAGATAATTTTGCTCTAGTGCTTCACTTATATCTTTTAGAGCACGGTGGTGGTTTTATTTTATAGAAATTATTAATCTCTCATGCTTCACTTATATTATTTTGAGAGTCTTTTAGAACAGCATGGTAATTTGCTTTGGCTATAAAATTAGTCCTAATATGATAGGCATTCAAGATGGGTATAATAAAAACTTCCATATAGAGTGCATTGAATACTATGAGAAGTTTGATACTTGATGATTGTTTTGAGATATGAAGATGGTAATATTAGAGTCATGCTAGTTGAGTAATTGTGAATTTGAGAAATACTTGTGTTGAAGTTTGCAAGTCCCGTAGCATGCACGTATGGTAACCGTTGTGTAACAAATTTGAAGCATGAGGTGTTTCTTTGATTGTCCTCCTTATGAGTGGCGGTCGGGGACGAGCGGTCGTCTTTTCCTACCAATCTATCCCCTAGGATCATGCGCGTAGTGCTTGGTTTTGATGAATTCTAGATTTCTGCAATAAGTATGTGAGTTCTTTATGACTAATGTTGAGTCCATGGATTATACGCACTCTCACCCTTCCATCATTGCTAGCCTCTTCGGTACCGTGCATTGCCCTTTCTCACCTCGAGAGTTGGTGCAAACTTCGCTGGTGCATCCAAACCCCGTGATATGATACGCTCTATCACACATAAGCCTCCTTATATCTTCCTCAAAACAGCCACCATACCTACCTATTATGGCATTTCCATAGCCATCCCGAGATATATTGCCATGCAACTTTCCATCATTCTGTTTATTATGACATGCTTCATCATTGTCATATTGCCTTGCATGATCATGTAGTTGACATCGTATTTGTGGCAAGGCCACCATGCATAATTTTATATACATGTCACTCTTGATTCATTGCCCATCCCGGTACACCGCCGGAGGCATTCATATAGTCATATTTTGTTCTAGTATCAAGTTGTAATCCTTGAGTTGTAAATAAATAGAAGTGTGATGATCATCATTAGAGCATTGTCCCGTGTGAGGAAAAAAAAGGAGAAAGGCCAAATAAAAAAAATAAAAAAAGAGAAAGGCCAAATAAAAAAAGAGAAGGCCCAAAAAAATGAGAGAAAAAGAGAGAAGGGACAATGTTACTATCCTTTTTCCACACTTGTGCTTCAAAGTGGCACCATGATCTTCATGAAGAGAGTCTCCTATTTTGTCACTTTCATATACTAGTGGGAATTTTTCATTATAGAACTTGGCTTGTATATTCCAATAATGGGCTTCCTCAAATGCCCTAGGTCTTCGTGAGCAAGCAAGTTGGATGCACACCCACTTAGTTTCTTTTGTTGAGCTTTCATACATTTATAGCTCTAGTGCACCCGTTGCATGGAAATCCCTACTCCTCGCATTGACATCAATTGATGGGCATCTCCATAGCCCGTTGATTAGCCGTGTCGATGTGATACTTTCTCCTTTTTTTTGTCTTCTCCACACAACCTCCATCATCATATTCTATTCCACCCATCGTGTTATGTCCATGGGTCGCGCTCATTTATTGCGTGAAAGTTGAAAAAGTTTAAGAATACTGAAGTATGAAACAATTGCTTGGCTTGTCATCGGGGTTGTGCATGATGACAGCACTTTGTGTGAAGAAAATGAAGCATGGCCAAACTATATGATTTTGTAGGGATGAGCTTTCTTTGGCTATGATATTTTGAGAATACATAATTGCTTAGTTAGTATGCTTGAAGTATTATTATTTTTATGTCATTATTAAACTTTTGTCTTGAATCTTTCGGATCTGAACATTCATGCCACAATAAAGAAAATTACATTGAAAATTATGTTAGGTAGCATTCCACATCAAAAATTCTGTTTTAATCATTTACCTACTCGAGGATGAGTAGGAATTGAGCTTGGAGATGCTGATACGTCTCCAACGTATCTATAATTTTTTATTGTTCCATGCTATTATATTATCTGTTTTGGATGTTTAATGGGCTTTAATATGCTCTTCTATATTATTTTTGGGACCAACCTATTAACCGGAGGCCCAGTGCCAGTTGCTGTTTTTTTTGCCTATTTCAGTGTTTCGCAGAAAAGGAATATCAAACGGAATCCAAATGGAACGAAACCTTCGTGCGGATCTTTCTTGGAACAAACGCAATCCAGGAGACTTGGAGTGGAAGTCAGAGATGCAACGAGGCGGTCACGAGGTAGTAGGGCGCGCCCAGGGGGTAGGCGCGCCCCCACCCTTGTGGGCCCCTCGTAGCTCCACCGACCTACTTCTTTCGCCTATATATACTCTTATACCCTGAAAACATCTAGGGGAGTCACGAAACCACTTTTCCACTGCCGCAACCTTCTGTACCCGTGAGATCCCATCTTGGGGCCTTTTCCGGCGATCTGCCGGAGGGGGATTCGATCACGGAGGGCTTCCACATCAACACCATAGCCTCTCTGATGAAGTGTGAGTAGTTTACCACAAACCTTCGGGTCCATAGTTATTAGCTATATGGCTTCTTCTCTCTCTTTGGTTCCCAATACAAAGTTCTCCTCGATGTTCTTGGAGATCTATTCGATATAATACTTTTTGCGGTGTGTTTGTCGAGATCCGATGAATTGTGGGTTTATGATCAAGATTATCTATGAACAATATTTGATTCTTCTCTGAATTCTTATATGCATGATTTGATATCTTTGCACGTCTCTTCGAATTATCGGTTTAGTTTGGCTTACTAGATTGATCTTTCTTGCAATGGGAGAAGTGCTTAGCTTTGGGTTCAATCTTGTGGTGCTCGATCCCAGTGACAGAAAGGGAACCGACACATATTTTATTGTTGCCATCGAGGATAAAAAGATGGGGTTTATATCATATTGCTTGAGTTTCTCCCTCTACATCATGTCATCTAGCTTAATGCGTTACTCTTTTCTTATGAACTTAATAATCTAGATGCATGCTGGATAGCGGTCGATGTGTGGAGTAATAGTAGTAGATGCAGAATCATTTCGATCTACTTGACACGGCCGTCATGCCTATGTTTAGGATCATGCCTAGATATTCTCATAACTATGCACTTTTCTGTCAATTGCTCGGCAGTAATTTGTTCACCCACCGTAATATATGCTATCTTGAGAGAAGCCACTAGTGAAACCTATGGCCCCCGGGTCTACTTTACATCATATAAGTTTCCGATCTATAATTCTAGTTTACTATTTATTTTGCAATCTTTACTTTTCAATCTATACAACAAAAATACCAAAAATATTTATCTTATTATCTTTTATCAGATCTCAATTTTGCAAGTGGCCGTGAAGGGATTGACAACCCCTTTATCGCGTTGGTTGCAAGGTTATTGATTGTTTGTGCAAGTACTAGGCGATTTGCGTGTAGTCTCCTACTGGATTGATACCTTGGTTCTCAAAAACTGAGGGAAATACTTATGATACTTTGCTGCATCACCCTTTCCTCTTCAAGGGAAAACCAACGCATGCTCAAGAGGTAGCAGGGGGGAGGGCATGCATTCATAGCTTAGCTAGGATTCCCTTCATGCCAACACGAGGGAGGGGGGCTGCTAGCTATTTCGCACTTTGCTAGGTGAACCTCGATTGGGGGGCATGCATTCATAGCTTAGGAATCCCTTCGTGCCGACACGAGGGAAGGGGGCTGCTAGCTCTACTTCACACTTTGCTAGGTGAACCTCGGTTGGGGGGCATGCATTCATAGCTTAGGATTCCCTTCGTGCCGACATGAGGGAGGGGGTTGTTAGCTACTTCGCACTTTGCTACGGTGAACCTCTGTTGGGGGGCGCATGCATTCATAGATTAGGATTCCCTTCGTGCCGACACGAGGGAGGAGGGGGGCTACTAGCTACTTCGCACTTTGATAGGTGAACCTCGGTTGAGGGGGAGGGGGCATGCATTCATAGCTTAGGATTCCCTTTGTGCTGACACGAGGGGGGTGGGGGCAAGCAATATCGTGCGCTTTGCGAGAGAGGTGCCACATCGAAGTTGCATTTGGTATTTGAAAATCAAACCACCCTTTTGATACATAAATTTGGTCCACATTCAAGTGTGTTCGTGTTCTGACCCTCTCCCGCGTCATTTTTCGCCAAATTTATGAACAGTAGACAAATCGGATGACGCAACAGACACAGTTTACTCAAACTAACCGTGTGCCCCGCCGGTGCACCTGTCATGCACACATCCGCACAGTACATTGGGCTCCACGAGGCTCCCCCCTCTCAAAAATATCTGCCCGCCTTGAGGGTTTTTCTGTTTCATAACACACGGCTGTTATCTCCAGACCGTATGCGATGTTTGTTGTTCCCAATCCCGCCTGCATCTCTAGAAAATAACTGCCCGCCTCGAGGGTTTTTCTGTTTCATGACACAAGGTTGTTATCTCCGGACCGTGTGCGATGCACTATCATCAAAATTTTCAATAGCCCGGCATTTCACTCCCGCGTAGTAAAATTTCAGTACCCGCGTCATTTCCTCAAACACCCCGCGACCCCCCCCCCTCCACACACACACACACCAAAACCTCCTCGGGCGTGCACACACACACACACACTCCCTCGCTCAAAACCCTAGCAAAGTCCCCGCCGCCGTCACCGCCGCCGCCGCAAGGCCTCCATTCTCATCATTTGCTGGTTTGCCCGTGCAGCTTACCCACCGATCTCCATACCCAGGCCGCCCTGAGTTTCTTAGATGACGCCTGCCAAACGCCCCCTTTTCCACAGACCCCCATCCCCATCCCCATCGCCCACTCCAGAGCGCCGCAGCCTAAGCCCGGCTACGCTTCTCGTGGAGCTCGAGGAGAGACTGGGCCAAAAGAGGTGTATAGCGGTCTCTTCGCCCAATGTCGCCGAGGAAGCTGATGGCCATTACTGGAGGCAGGCACTCAAGCAGTGGGCTAGAGTATGCGGGCATGTCTCGTCCGCCGGCTATGACATCAAGGTCATCGACAGCGACGCCCTGAGGCGGGCTGTGTCACAGGTTAAGTGGCCCAACCCCAACCCCTCGGGTTCAACCGCCGTCGATCTCATCCATGGCCCCGCCGCTAATCTCCTCTGGCTCGTTGTCAACAATTTGCCATTATACATCGCCATTGAGCCCCTTTTGTCATTTCTTAAGGACACGTTCTGCGATGCTAGCTTGGGATCCACAGCTTCCAAGTCAGACCTCATCGACGGCGACCACGAGGAGGGCACCCTCTCCGGCTCTTCCAAGGGGAAAGAGCCCATCTGCTCTTCCAAGGAGAAAGCGCCCATCTGCGACATCAGGGAGGGCACCCTACAGCCATGCTCTTCCAAGGGGAAGGAGCCCATCTGCGACAACATGGAGCGCATCCAGGGTCCGTGCTCTTCCCATGGGAATGAGCCCATCCGTGACAAGTGAGGAAACCCATGATTTGTTTTGCCATGCCTCTTCACAGGGGGAAACCCATGATTTGTTTTGTCGAGTCCCGTTTGTAGTGTAGTGAGAATATATCCAGTTTTAATTGCTATATCTGGTTGTTTGCAGTATGCCATATTTATTTCAGTTGTTCACAATGTGATGCTCTATATGTGCAATTATTTACTATGTAGTACATTTGATTAATCTAGTTTTAAACATACCAATAGGAATGCATATATTTCCTTGCTGTTAAGCCTGTTATAGCTAGAATATGCCTCTTTTAAAGTTTTTTGATTGTTCAGTTGTTTGTAGTTAGCATATGTTATGTTTCAAATGCTATCTTTGGTTGTTCGTTGTATGCCTTGTTTATTCTAGTTATTCACAACGTGATGTTCTATATGTGCAAGTATGAACTGTGCAGTTCAATTTCATCAGTACCAGTTTCAACAATACCACTATGAATGACTACATTTGGTTGCTGCATCCTGTAGTTAACATGCTTTTCCATTTTTATTTAACCATAACCAGTGTACTTAGACCGGCACAATACCAGTTTGAATGACCATGTTTGCTTGTTGTTAAATGTTTGGCCTGTTGCAGTTAGCACACCTTTCCGCTTGTTTTGCTTTACTAGCGTGCTTAAACCTGCACACTAAAGCTATCTTTTGGAGATTATTTTGTCTGCCATGTGTAATTTTGGTTGATGTTTAGCCTGTTGTGCTTAACATGCTTCTTGATGTACCTACATAGAACAATTTTGGGAACGACTGCTGTTTTCCATTGAGGTTAGTTTCATCCCATGGCTTATATCCACTCACTGTTCAGGATATCGGTAGCTGGTACCATATAGGCCGGCGGCTGATAAGGGACTAATCGGTGAATCAGACTTTTAACTAAATATATCTGCAACCCATTTTTCCTTAGGTTAACTAGGGCCATATGTAATATATTTGAGGCTACATAGCAACATTCATTGTACTTAATGTCTAAATATGCAATCCTAGGCTACATAGCAACAAGGAAGAGTGTGACATTAATGTTCTAATGATATCTAGATATACGTAGAAGAGCAGCAGCAGCAACAACAACAGCAACAACACATCCCTGTTTGGATACTCAAATTAGCTAGAAGTTAGAGTTAGTTTCTAGCTCGTTACTAACCCTGACTAACTCCATCCAAAGAGTTGTTTGGATGGCAGGGTTAGACTGACAATAAATGCACTAGGAGAACTAGCTCCAATTAGCACCTCTTGGATTGGATACTAGTTTTTTGGGTGGGTTATAGATGCAACTAGCTCAAACTAGCCCTCATGTTTAGATATACTTTAGGGCTATTTGAGCCCGAACTAGCTCAAACTAACTGTAACCCGTGGATACAGCAGCAGACAATTTGTAAGAATGAACTAAACTCTTCTGGCCCATAATATAAGATGTTAATTCATCTAATATGTGAGTATATTGGATGTTATTAGATACTCCCTCCATTCCTAAATATTTGTCTTTTTAGAGATTTCAAATGGACTACCACATACGGATGTATATATACATATTATAAAAGAGTGTTGTACTACATCATTGTGCAATTGCTGTTTAGCTTCTAATATTAACTTGGTGCTTTTAGGTACATATCCGCGTTTTGACCCTTTCTGCGTATGGGGCAATGAGATATCGATGAACCAGCATCAAGTGAGGAAGCTGATAAAGATTGTTAGTAAAATGGGTCCAAAGATGGCAATTAAACTATTTGTTTGCACTTTATCCAAGACAACAGCGAACTGCAGGATGGTAGGTAAGAACTCTGCAGCCTTCTTTTTACTGCCCATAATGAGTTGTGTTAGATGACAATGTCTGAATCTTTTTCCTTTGCAGTGGTCGCCAAAGTAGTTTACTCAAGATTACCTCTCAAACTACATGATTGGTGGGCATGCAAAGGTTAAAGTATTTCTACCAGAACATGATGATTATCTAGATGTTTTCACGAAGACCGTGAAGGATGGGCAGTCGGCCATCACAAGGGGTTGGACTAGAGTCGTGCCTGCCTTCTGCATGGAGGAGGGCGCAATATGGGCATTCCGCTTCACCTTGCTTAGCAACCAGAATATATTTTGCCTCTTTCTTTACCGTCTTTAATAGTACAAGTATACAACTGTGGTTCATCATTCGTTATTTGGTTCTTACGTATTTCTTGAACATATGTACCTATGAATCGAATAATGCATTGGTTGTTTGAACCTGATGGATATGAATAAAGTTGTAGCATACATTAAAATTCAAATCCAAATCCGGTACAATTTGGAAAAGCAGCAATTAAATTATCGTGAAATTATGTTGTCCAGGTTGTTACGGCACACACGGTTGGTAAAACACAAACGTTTGCGATATGCACCATAATCGGAGACGGTTCACAGAGAGGAAACGTGTGCAAGCATGCACACAGTTGCCGTTTGCAAAGCGTGTCTGATGTCAGACAATATCACAAACTGTCGGCGTCCTGGGAACGGGGGTCCCCAGACTTGCCTGCCTGCGGCCCACGGCGTGGCTCTGCGAGCGGGCCCGTACAGCCCATCTTCACCAACAAGCACTCAAGACCCTCGCGAGGGGCCAAGCCTCGCGAGGCGGACGGCGCAAGACCCCTTCGGGAGCGGCCTCAACAGGTTTGCTCACGAGGGGCGGAGAGATCAAGGCAAGGCAAACCTTGCGAGGTTCTCGTGATGTGAGCCATGACGATAGAGACTAGGCGGGCGCCAGCATGCAGTGTCCTTGTTTTCTCTTTGGTGCTAAGGAGGCAAGCGCAGGCGCGGAGTACCGAGGCGTCAAGCAAAGGTTTCCATATCAGTGCAACGAGACCAAGACCAGTAGGATGGCAAGACGGAGGTCACCATGGAGCCCAAGGCGGCGCCACCACCAGAGCCTTTTGCATGCGGAGACTGCTTTTGTCAGGATAAGCTGTACTAGCTGTTCCCTTTCAAATTGGCCGTTGTTGGCTCCCTTCCCGCTCAATATTTGGGGAGAGGACTAGGGCCTATATAAATAGGACTAGCCACCACCATAGGAGAGGACTCATTCGGAGGCATCTCATCCCACCTTGAGTAATCCTCACCCACTCAAGTTCACCGGGCACAAGAACACCTCGCCTCAGGAGGCTGTTCTTCCCCTTGTACTGTTCATCCTCAGCCCAAGAAGCAACCCACCACCATCACACTTGAGTAGGGTATTACACCACAACGGTGGCCCGAACTAGTATAAATCTTGTGTCCCTTGTGTTGCGAGTTCGTCGAGTTAGCCCTAGAGATCTTAGCGAAGCTAGGACGTGGATCGGTAGGGGGAGATCTTCGTGCGCACCCCAGTGTTCGAACCTTGAGGGTTTTGCCGGAACCCGAAATCTGACATTTGGCGCGCCAAGTAGGGGTGCGCCGGAGCTCTTCTTCCACTAGTCGATCCGCTCGTTGATCCTTCGGCGCTCCGCGGCTCTGATGTCCGGCGACCCAATAGCCAATACCGACCGCTGGGCGGCCTGGCCGGCCCGGGCGGCGCCGTTAGCCCATGAAGACCTCAACCCCGCGCCTCAGGCGGCACGCGCACCGCCAAACACCGTGGGGCGTGGGCGGCGCGGTCACTCACCCTCTACTCTTACTCCACGACAAGTGCGAGCGGCCACGAGGGCCTCAAGCCACGCTGCCACCACGGCGCCGCACACCAGGCGGGAGCAGGCGAACATGAGGGCCGCACTCACCGTGGCTCGAGAGCTGCTGCGATGCTGGTTAATGGAGGGCGGTCGGGATGCTTTGCTAGAGCGCGTCGCCGAGCTCTTGGATGCCGCGGCTTCAGGAGCGCCACCCTTCTGTTCTCTGCTCACGCCACAAGCTGCGGCCGGGTCGCATGGCGGACCACGCCGCGCTCGCGTGCCCACAGGCGCACCACCAGGCTTCATCGACACCGGCGCAACCAACGGAGTTGCACGCCCGCTCGCGCCCGCGCCACCTCCACTGGGCACGGGCACGAGCGCTCCCACCTACGGTCCGGGTGGGATGCAACCCTACCATCCTCGAGGCGGCGTGCTAGGTCGGGCGACATGGAGTGTGGGGCACTACGGCGAGGTCTTCGAGGCGGCGACCTCGGAGGCCTACGTGCCCCACATGGTGGACCAGGAGTACATGCAGGAAGACGACCCTGGCTCGTTCCTCGAGCCAGGCTAGGAGGAGGAGGCACTAGAAGCCAGCACCTTTCAGGAGCCCTCCGGAAGGCTCAACAACCGCGCCGGCGACAACAGCTACAGGGTACCACTAATTCCTCAGGAGCAGGCTCACGCTAACCATGCTGCGCAGGAGGATCAAGTCGCAGCAGCAGATGGCGGTCCCAGCCTGTCGGCCTCCCTCCCGCCAGGGGGGCCACGCTGGAGACTGCAGGAAGGAAGCCGGTACGAAGGCCCGCCCCAGCACCACGTGGAGCAAGGCTTCCCCCAGAGGTAGGCCCTTTGCCGGGGAGGTGCTCCAGAGCCTACCCCCGGCGGAGGACCCGTGGGCGCCGAGGGTGCCGCTGGCGTCCCCTTTGCCCCTTTGGGGTCGTCCTGGTTTCCGGTCACCCCCAACGGTGGCCGAGGGAGGCGCAAGGCGGGGCCCTCGTCTGGCGATATGAAGTAAGGCTCACGCTTGTGAAGGTCTCCGCCCGTGACACTCTCACGTAATTACGAGTGGGGTTGTACACGCCCCGGAGTCTCAGGAGTGCCGCCCTCGGGCCTCGGGGGCTCCCTCCCACGTCCTAGTGGCTGCAATTAGCTCTGCGCTGGTGAGAAGGCTCGAAGACAAGAAGACTAGACTAGGAACCGGACGCGGCCATTTGCTTTGGATCCCTTTTCTGTAGCCTTGCCTTCTGGATTTGTATTTAAGTTGAAGTTGAATTTTCGTTGATACGTGCGGGGGTGCCTTTTCTCGTTCGAGCAATTTCTTGCTATCTGGTTCTTGTCTTATTCCGAAGCTCATGCTTGCTGCCTCCCCCTCACGGGCCCCTCGCGGGCCCCTCGCGAGCGGGGCTGGGCGCAGCATACGCGCCGCGAGCGTCGATACCACGATCGGCACCTGATTCTCACGAGGCCCTCTCGGGCGAACCAGCTGGCTCTTCAGGAGTTCCTCGGGAGCTCACGACCTCACGATCCAGTTCGGGGCTTTACCCCGGCTAAGGTAAGCCGCGACAGCAAACTTGCCACCAGACTCATGGATTCACAAAGGTGCACACTTAGCTTGACATAAAAGAATAAAGGCCGCGGTTTGTTTACACGAGGGGCTCCCCCTCTCAAAATTCTCTTACAACCTCTAGGGCACGATCAAGCCTCTGCGTGCAGGACAAACAACTAGGAAACGCGGGGATCAGTCGGACATGTCGTTCGCCGCATCGCCGTCAGACGCACCGCTGGCATCGCTGCCACCGTCGCGAGCATCAACATCGCCTCCTCCGGCGCTGTCAACACCATCATCGACCACGTCGCCTTCGTCCGCCGCGACCACCACCGCGTCGTCGTCAGAAGAGAAGGCCCTGACCAGCGCGTGCACGTTATCCTCCACCCACCGTGCCAGTTCGCCCCGGATGGCCCCCGGGACTGGAGCAATGGTGGCGACAAAGTCGAAGTCCTGGTAGGTGTTCCAAAGATGGCTGAAGACACAGGAGAATGCGCGCCCCAGCAGGCTGCGGCTCCTCTCTTCGAGAAGCAGGTGAGCTCGCTCAGAGCGGTTCTCCAGGCGCGTCACCATGTCGGCGAAGAAGCGGAGGTGGCTGGCGTAGTCATTCACGTGGGGGTGAGGGGCGTTCTCATCATAGATGTGGCCCAAGGCAGTATTGGCCCTGTTCCGAAGATCCTGAAGCATGGGAGCATGCACACGCTCCAGCGTCCGCCGCAGAAGCACTTCCACCCTGTTCTGCCGTGCAACGGACTCGGCGTCAGCAACCCGCTTCCCAAGAGAAAACAGCTCGGCGCGGGCGGAGGCCAGTTCCGCTTGCGTCGTGACTAGGGCGGTTGCCGTGGCCTCCTCGTGCCTCTCCACCTCAGCTAGCCTGGGCCTAAGGGCAGCGGCCCTACTTGCAGCCTCCGTCTCTGCAAGCCTCAACTTCAGGTCACGCCTACCCTCAAGACCCGCATGAACCTCGGCCACACGGCGATCGACCTCCTCCTGGGCCTTGGCCTCGCATGCACCAACAGCGTCTTCCGCTTGGGCAACTTGATGCTCCCTCATCTCCATCGCTCAAGCTCGAGGCTACGCTCCACGGCTTCCAGTGCCAACGCCTCCTTGCACCTCTGGATCTCTTCTTCTGCAGCGGGCGTCCCCCTCAACAATGCAAGGGCGGCTCTGCGTGCCTCCACTTGCCGCTCCAAGGAGGCGCTCCAGGCTTGGAGCTCCCACGCGCGCTTCTCCACGGCCTCGTGGCGGCGGTTAGCTTTGTTGGGGCTCGTTGCAGAAATTAAAAAATTTCTACGCATCACCAAGATCAATCTATGGAGTTACTAGCAACGAGAGGGGAGTGCATCTTCATACCTTTGAAGATCGCGAGTCGGAAGCGTTGCAAGAATGCGGATGTGGGAGTCGTACTCGTAGCGATTCAGATCGCGGTAGATTCCGATCCTAGTGCCGAACAACGGCACCTCCGCGTTCATCACACGTGCAGCCCGGTGACGTCTCCCGCACCTTGATCCAGCAAGGAGGAGGGAGAGGTTGAGGAAGAGGGCTCCAACAGTAGCACGACGGCGTGGTGGTGATGGAGTGGCAGTTCTCCGGCAGGGCTTTGCCAAGCTCACGCGGAGGAGGAGAGGTGTTGGGGAGGGGAGGGGCTGCGCCTTGGATGTGGTCCTGCAGCCCTCCCTCCACCCCTCTATTTATAGGGAGAAGGGGGAAGGGGGCCGACCCCTCTAGATGAGATCTAGAGGGGGGTGGCGGCCAAGGGGGAGGGGGCTTGCCCCCCAAGCAAGGGGGGCGCCCCCTTTAGGGTTCCCCCAAACCCTAGGCGCATGTGCCCTAGGGGGGATGGCGCCCAGCCCACTTAGGGGCTGGTTCCCTTCCACCTACAGCCCATAAGGCCCTCGGGGGCAGGTGGACCCTCCCAGTGGACCCCCGGAACCCCTTCGGTGGCCCCGGTACAATACCGGCATACCCCCGAACACTTCCGGTGACCGTATCATGACTTCCCATATATAAATCTTCACCACTGGACCATTCCGGAACTCCTCGTAACGTCTGGGATCTCATCCGGGACTCCGAACAACATTCGGTAATCACTTAGAAATCTTCCTTATAACCCTAGCGTCATCGAACCTTAAGTGTGTAGACCCTACGGGTTCGGGAATCATGCAGACATGACCAAGACCGCTCTCTAGCCAATAACCAACAGCGGGATCTGGATACCCATGTTGGCTCCCACATGTTCCATGATGATCTCATCGGATGAACCACGATGTCGAGGATTCAAGCAATCCTGTATACAATTCCCTTTGTCAATCGGTACTTTACTTGCCCGAGATTCGATTGTCGGTATCCCAATACCTCGTTCAATCCCGTTACCGGCAAGTCACTTTACTCGTTCCGTAATGCATGATACCGTGACTAACTACTTAGTCACATATTGAGCTCATTATGATGGTGCATTACCGAGTGGGCCCAGAGATACCTCTCCGTCATACGGAGTGACAAATCCCAGTCTCGATCCGTGCCAACCCAACAGACACTTTCGGAGATACCTGTAGTGCACCTTTATAGCCACCCAGTTACGTTGTGACGTTTGGTACACCCAAAGCATTCCTACGGTATCCGGGAGTTGCACGATATCATGGTCTAAGGAAATGATACTTGACATGAGAAGAGCTTTAGCAAACGAACTACACGATCTAGTGCTATGCTAGGATTGGGTATTGTCCATCACATCATTCTCCTAATGATGTGATCCCGTTATCAATGACATCCAATGTCCATGGTCAGGAAACCGTCACCATCTATTGATCAACGAGCTAGTCAACTAGAGGCTCACCAAGGATATGTTATGGTCTATGTGTTCACACATGTATTACGATTTCCGGATAACACAATTATAGCATGAACAATAGACAATTATCATGAACAAGGAAATATAATAATGACCATTTTATTATTGCTTCTAGGGCATATTTCCAACAGTCTCCCACTTGCACTAGAGTCAATAATCTAGTTACATTGTGATGAATCGTACACCCATAGAGTTCTGGTGTTGATCATGTTTCGCCCGTGGAAGAGGTTTAGTCAATGGATCCGCGACATTCAAATCCGTATGCACTTTACAAATATCTATGTCTCCATTTTGAACATTTTCACGAATGGAGTTGAAGCGACACTTGATGTGCCTGGTCTTCTTGTGAAACCTGGGCTCCTTGGCAAGGGCAATAGCTCCAGTGTTGTCACAGAAGAGAGTCATCGGCCCCGATGCATTGGGAATAACTCCTAGGTCGGCAATGAACTCCTTCATCCAGATTGCTTCATGTGCTGCCTCCGAGGCTGCCATGTACTCCGCTTCACATGTAGATCCCGCCATGACGCTTTGCTTGCAGCTGCACCAGCTGACTGCCCCACCATTCAAAATATACACGTATCCGGTTTGTGACTTAGAGTCATCCAGATCTGTGTCGAAGCTAGCATCCACGTAACCCTTTACGACGAGCTCTTCGTCACCTCCATAGACGAGAAACATATCCTTAGTCCTTTTCAGGTACTTCAGGATGTTCTTGACCGCTGTCCAGTGTTCCATGCCGGGATTACTTTGGTACCTTCCTACCAAACTTACGGCAAGGTTTACATCAGGTCTGGTACACAGCATGGCATACATAATAGACCCTATGGCCGAGGCATAGGGGATGACACTCATCTTTTCTCTATCTTCTGCCGTGGTCGGGCATTGAGCCGTGCTCAATCTCACACCTTGCAATACAGGCAAGAACCCCTTCTTGGACTGATCCATATTGAACTTCTTCAATATCTTGTCAAGGTATGTTCTTTGTGAAAGACCTATGAGGCGTCTCGATCTATCTCTATAGATCTTGATGCCTAATATGTAAGCAGCTTCTGCAAGGTCCTTCATTGAAAAACACTTATTCAAGTAGGCCTTTATGCTCTCCAAGAATTCTATATCATTTCTCATCAATAGTATGTCATCAACATATAATATGAGAAATGCTACGGAGCTCCCACTCACTTTCTTGTAAACACAGGCTTCTCCATAACTCTGTGTAAACCCAAACACTTTGATCATCTCATCAAAGCGAATGTTCCAACTCCGAGATGCCTGCACCAGCCCATAGATTGAGCGCTGGAGCTTGCATACCTTGTCAGCATTCTTAGGATCGACAAAACCTTCCGGCTGCATCATATACAATTTTTCCTTAAGGAAGCCGTTAAGGAATGCCGTTTTGACGTCCATTTTCCATATCTCATAATCATAGAATGCGGCAATTGCTAACATGATTCAGACGGATTTCAGCTTCGCTACGGGTGAGAAGGTCTCATCGTAGTCAACTCCTTGAACTTGTCGATAACTCTTAGCGACAAGTCGAGCTTTATAGATGGTAACATTTCCATCCGCGTCCGTCTTCTTCTTAAAGATCCATTTATTTTCTATCGCTCGCCGATCATCGGGCAAGTCTGTCAAAGTCCATACTTTGTTTTCATACATGGATCCTATCTCGGATTGCATGGCTTCAAGCCATTTGTTGGAATCTGGGCCCACCATTGCTTCTTCATAGTTCGAAGGTTCACCGTTGTCCAACAACATGATTTCCATGACAGGGTTGCCGTACCACTCTGGTGCGGAACGTGTCCTTGTGGACCTACGAAGTTCAGTGGTAACTTGATCATGATCGTCATCATTAACTTCCTCTCTAGTCGGTGCAGGCACCACAGAAACATTTTCTTGTGCTGTGCTACTTTCTGGTTCGAGAGGGGTCATCTCATCAAGTTCCACTTTCCTCCCAGTTACTTCTTTCGAGAGAAACTCTTTCTCCGGAAAGGACCCGTTCTTAGCAACCAAGATCTTGCCTTCGGATCTGAGGTAGAAGGTATACCCAATGGTTTCCTTAGGGTATCCTATGAAGACGCATTTTTCCGACTTGGGTTCGAGCTTTTCAGGTTGAAGTTTCTTGACATAAGCATCGCATCCCCAAACTTTAAGAAACGACAGCTTAGGTTTCTTTCCAAACCATAATTCATACGGGTTGTCTCAACGGATTTCGACGGAGCCCTATTTAAAGTGAATGCGGCAGTCTCTAAAGCATAACCCCAAAATGATAGCGGTAGATCGGTAAGAGACATCATAGATCGCACCATATCCAATAGAGTGCAATTACAACGTTCGGACACACCATTATGCTGAGGTGTTCTAGGCGGCGTGAGTTGTGAAACAATTCCACATTTCCTGAAGTGTGTGCCAAATTCGTGAATCAAATATTCCCCTCCACGATCTGATCGTAAGAACTTTATTTTCCTGTCACGTTGATTCTCAACCTCACTCTGAAATTCCTTGAACTTTTCAAAGGTCTCAGACTTGTGTTTCATTAAGTAGACATACCCATATCTACTTAAGTCATCAGTGAGGGTGAGAACATAATGATAGCCACCGCGAGCCTCAACGCTCATTGGACCGCACACATCAGTATGTATGATTTCCAATAAGTTGGTTGCTCGCTCCATTGTTCCGGAGAACGGAGTCTTGGTCATTTTTCCCATGAGACATGGTTCGCACGTGTCAAATGATTCATAATCAAGAGACTCCAAAAGTCCATCTGCATGGAGTTTCTTCATGCGTTTGACACCAATGTGACCAAGGCGGCAGTGCCACAAGTATGTGGGACTATCATTATCACCCTTACATTTCTTGGCATTCACACTATGAATATGTGTAACATCACGTTCGAGATTCATTAAGAATAAACCATTGACCAGCGGGGCATGACCATAAAACATATCTCTCATATAAATAGAACAACCATTATTCTCGGATTTAAATGAGTAGCCATCTCGCATCAAACGAGATCCAGATACAATGTTCATGCTCAAAGCTGGCACTGAATAACAATTATTGAGGTTTGAAACTAATCCTGTAGGTAAATGTAGAGGTAGCGTGCCGACGGCGATCACATCGACCTTGGAACCATTCCCGACGCGCATCGTCACCTCATCCTTTGCCAGTCTTCGCTTATTCCACAGCTCCTGTTTTGAGTTACAAATATGAGCAACCGCACCGGTATCAAATACCCAGGAGCTACTATGAGTACTGGTAAGGTACACATCAATAACATGTATATCACATATACCTTTGGTGTTGCCGGCCTTCTTGTCTACTAAGTACTTGGGGCAGTTCCGCTTCCAGTGACCATTTCCCTTGCAATAAAAGCACTCAGTCTCAGGCTTGGGTCCATTCTTTGTCTTCTTCCCGGCAACTTGCTTACAGGGCACGGCAACTCCCTTGCCGTCTTTCTTGAAGCTCTTTTTACCCTTGCCTTTCTTGAACTTAGTGGTCTTATTCACCATCAACACTTGATGTTCCTTTTTGATCTCCACCTCCGCTGATTTCAGCATCGAATATACCTCAGGAATGGTTTTCTCCACCTCCTGCATATTGAAGTTCATCACAGAACTCTTGTAGCTAGGTGGAAGCTACTGAAGGATTCTGTCAACGACCACCTCATCTGGGAGATTAACTCCCAGCTGAGACAAGCGGTTGTGCAACCCAGACATTCTGATTATGTGCTCGCTGACAGAACTATTCTCCTCCATCGTACAACTGTAGAACTTGTCGGAGACTTCATATCTCTCGACCCGGGCATGAGCTTGGAAAACCATTTTCAGCTCTTGGAACATCTCATATGCTCCGTGCTGCTCGAAATGCTTTTGGAGCCCCGGTTCTAAGTTGTAAAGCATGCCGCACTGAAACAGGGAGTAATCATCAACACGTGTTTGCCAGGCGTTCATAACGTCTTGGTTTGCTGGGACGGGTGCTTCACCTAGCAGTGCTTCAAGGACATATGCTTTCTTGGCAGCTATGAGGATGATCCTCAAGTTCCGGACCCAGTCCGTATAGTTGCTACCATCGTCTTTCAGCTTGGTTTTCTCTAGGAACGCATAGAAGTTGAGGTTGACATTAGCGTGGGCCATTTGATCTACAAGACATATTGTAAAGATTTTTAGACTAAGTTCATGATAATTAAGTTCATCTAATCAAATTATTAATGAACTCCCACTCAGACAGACATCCCTCTAGTCATCTAAGTGATACATGATCCGAGTCAACTAGGTCGTGTCCGATCATCACGTGAGACGGACTAGTCATCATCGGTGAACATCTTCATGTTGATCGTATCTTCTATACGACTCATGTTCGACCTTTCGGTCTTCCGTGTTCCGTGGCCATGTCTGTACATGCTAGGCTCGTCAAGTCAACCTAAGTGTATTGCGTGTGTAAATCTGGCTTACACCCGTTGTATGCGAATGTTAGGACCTATCACACCCGATCATCACATGGTTCTTCGGAACAACAGACTTTAGCAACGGTGCACAGTTAGGGGGAACACAATTCTTGAAATTTTAGTGAGAGATCATCTTATTTAGGCTACCGTCATTAAGCAAATAAGATGTAAAACATGATAAACATCACATGCAATCAAATAGTGACATGATATGGCCAATATCATTTTTGCTCCTTTTGATCTCCATCTTCGGGGCGCCATGATCATCATCGTCACCGGCATGACACCATGATCTCCATCATCGTGTCTTCATGAAGTTGTCTCGCCAACTATTACTTCTACTACTACGGCTAACGGTTAGCAATAAAGTAAATTAATTACATGACGTTTCAGTTGACACGCAGGTCATAAATAAATTAAGACAACTCCTATGGCTCCTGCCGGTTGTCATACTCATCGACATGCAAGTCGTGATTCCTATTACAAGAACATGATCAATCTCATACATCACATATATCATTCATCACATTCTTCTGGCCATATCACATCACATGACACATGCTGCAAAAACAAGTTAGACGTCCTCTAATTGTTGTTGCAAAGTTTTTACGTGGCTGCTATAGGTTTCTAGCAAGAACGTTTCTTACCTACGCCAAAACCACAACGTGATATGCCAATTTCTATTTACCCTTCATAAGGACCCTTTTCATCGAATCTGATCCAACTAAAGTGGGAGAGACAGACACCCGCTAGCCACCTTATGCAACTAGTGCATGTCAGTCGGTGGAACCTGTCTCACGTAAGCGTACGTGTAAGGTCTGTCCGGGCCGCTTCATCCCACGATGCCGCCGAATCAAGATAAGACTAGTAACGGCAAGTAAATTGACAAAATCGACGCCCACAACAACTTGTGTTCTACTCGTGCATAGAAACTACGCATAGACCTAGCTCATAATGCCACTGTTGGGGATCGTTGCAGAAATTAAAAAATTTCTACGCATCACCAAGATCAATCTATGGAGTTTACTAGCAACGAGAGGGGAGTGCATCTTCATACCTTTGAAGATCGCGGGTCGGAAGCGTTGCAAGAACGCGGATGAGGGAGTCGTACTCGTAGCGATTCAGATCGCGGTAGATTCCGATCCTAGTGCCAAACAACGGCACCTCCGCGTTCATCACACGTGCAGCCCGGTGATGTCTCCCGCACCTTGATCTAGCAAGGAGGAGGGAGAGGTTGAGGAAGAGGGCTCCAACAGCAGCACGACGGCGTGGTGGTGATGGAGTGACAGTTCTCCGGCAGGGCTTCGCCAAGCTCACGCGGAGGAGGAGAGGTGTTGGGGAGGGGAGGGGCTGCGCCTTGGATGTGGTCCTGCAGCCCTCCCTCCACCCCTCTATTTATAGGGAGAAGGGGGAAGGGGCCGGCCCCTCTAGATGAGATCTAGAGGGGGCGGCGCCCAAGGGGGAGGGGGCTTGCCCCCCAAGCAAGGGGGCCGCCCCCTTTAGGGTTCCCCCAAACCCTAGGCGCATGGGCCCTAGGGGGATGGCGCCCAGCCCACTTAGGGGCTGGTTCGCTTCCACCTACAGCCCATAAGGCCCTCCGGGGCAGGTGGACCCTCCCGGTGGACCCCCGGAACCCCTTCGGTGGCCCCGGTACAATATCGGCATACCCCCGAACACTTCCAGTGACCGTATGATGACTTCCCATATATAAATCTTCACCTCCTGACCATTCCGGAACTCCTCGTGACATCCGGGATCTCATCCGGGACTCCGAACAACATTCGGTAATCACATACAAATCTTCCTTATAACCCTAGCGTCATCGAACCTTAAGTGTGTAGACCCTACAGGTTCGGGAATCATGCAGACATGACCAAGACCGCTCTCTAGCCAATAACCAACAGCGGGATCTGGATACCCATGTTGGCTCCCACATGTTCCATGATGATCTCATCAGATGAACCATGATGTCGAGGATTCAAGCAATCCCGTATACAATTCCCTTTGTCAATCGGTACGTTACATGCCCAAGATTCGATCGTCGGTATCCCATTACCTCATTCAATCCCCTTACTGGCAAGTCACTTTACTCATTCCGTAATGCATGATCCCATGAATAACTACTTAGTCACATATTGAGCTCATTATGATGATGCATTACCGAGTGGGCCCAGAGATACCTCTCCGTCATATGGAGTGACAAATCCCAGTCTCGATCCGTGCCAACCCAACAGACACTTTCGGAGATACCTGTAGCGCACCTTTATAGCCACCCAGTTACGTTGTGACGTTCGGTACACCCAAAGCATTCCTACGGTATCCGGGAGTTGCACGATCTCATGGTCTAAGGAAATGATACTTAACATGAGAAGAGCTTTAGCAAACGAACTACACGATCTAGTGCTATGCTTAGGATTGGGTCTTGTCCATCACATCATTCTCCTAATGATGTGATCCCATTATCAATGACATCCAATGTCCATGGTCAGGAAACCGTAACCATCTATTGATCAACGAGCTAGTCAACTAGAGGCTCACCAGGCACATGTTATGGTCTATGTGTTCACACATGTATTACGATTTCCAGATAACACAATTATAGCATGAACAATAGACAATTATCATGAGCAAGGAAATATAATAATAACCATTTTATTATTGCCTCTAGGGCATATTTCCAACAAGCTTCTCGGGCCTCTTCCAGAGCTCGGGAGCAGGCTTCACGAGAGGTTGCGAGAGAAGCTTCAGCCTTCGCGTTATCGAGCTCGCGCTGGTGACGCCCGAGGTTGATAGCCACCTTCAGCTTATGCCGCTCTTCCGCCAACCGAAGACCCTCGGCCTCGAGGCGCGCATCGACACCTGCGAGTTCTTCACCAAGCCGGTTCATCGCGCCCATCGCCTCCTGGAAGAGCTCATGACGAACAACGCTCCGTTCGTGCTCGAACTCAAGCGCACGACCCATCTCGTCCTCCACCATGGGGGCTGCAGGCGGGGCCCGAAGCGGCACGCCCCCTCCCAGCAGGGGCTGGGGGCTGGCGCATGCCCGGAGGCCAGCCAGGCCTCGCAAGGGGCCCGGACGAGTCGGGGCCCGCTGCTTGAGTAACGGCCTGAGACCAAAGCCATCCAGCCGCCGTCCATGATCAGAGGAGGAGCCCTCGGCACGCTTGCTGAGCTCCAGGCAAGGCCGTGAAGGAGGGACGACGGGGGCGTAAGCTCAAGGCACCATGGAGGCGAGCGCGCCCTCGCAACCAACCCCGCACCAAAGGCGGCGTGCAGGCTCGGGGCACTCAAGGTCAGCAGGGGAGACGAGGAGAGAGGGGACTGCTTCTCGGGAGAGTCTGCGGGACCCTGAAGAACCAATTTCAGGGAGGAAAGCATCACTCAAGAAGGCACAAAGATACAGTACTTACTCGTCAATGGCGATGTACTTCCTCCGCTTCAGCGGCCCGAAGATGCCACCGCTGCCGCTCAGGGACTTCTTCCTCTTCCGGAGCTCTTCGAAGTCCACGCAGAGCCGACCAAAGCGTTGGACGTGGCGGCCAACACGAGGTGCAGCAGGAGAAGCGCTTGAAGGGACAGCCTCAGGGGTGCCAAGCTGAGGAGAGTCGTCGGGCGCCATCTCGCAGCGACCTGCCGAGGTCTCAGGAGCTTCGGCCTTAGGTGTCGCGCGCTGCGTCGCCCCTGCAGCTGCCGCCCCAGGACAAGAATCACGGACTCCCGAGGACGACGCCTCGGGAGCCCCAGGCGGCATCAGCACCTCGGTGCTAGGTCCACCGGCCTCGGACGGTGCTCGCCTCCCTGCATCCACGCTCGAGGTGAGCTCGGCGCCAGCAACGAAGAGGGGAACCACGTTGACGGGGTTCTCGCGGGGCCCCACTAGGCTGTCTGGGCGCAGCCCCCACTCATCAAAGGAAGGCATGTGCTCCATGAATTCCTCCTTGTTCGAGGAACGGTACAACAGACAACTCTTCCCAGGCATGTCGTCCGGCAACGGAATGCCCGCCAGGACCCCAAGCACCGTCTGCCGCGTCTCAAGTGGGAGCCTGGACTCCTGAAGCCTCATATGGTCCTTGCTGTTGAGCAAGGCCCACATCGGCCGAGAATGACGCTGAAGCGGAGCGACTCAGCATCGGACAAACTCCTTCACCACCATAGGCGCAGTCACGCCACGGTCTTTCAGCCTCTTCAGCCTGAGCCAGACGGGGACGAGGCAGGGGCTTGCAAGCTTCTCGTGGCCCCAACCAAAGTTGGGGACGGCAGGCGCCGACGAAGGATGGAGCAGAGGGCTGAGCACTCCGATATCAACAAATACCCACTGTGTCCAAAACCCGCACGTAGATGGAGGAAGCTCGAAGTCGATCCCCGCGCCTACCGTCGCAGCCACGCCCTGGAATCTCAGGCATCCCGAGCTCTGCCAGGGTCGATCAGATGCAACGAGAAGAAGTGGCGAAGAAGGGCCACGGAAGGGGCAATGCCCACCATGGCCTCACACACAAAGGCAAAGACGGAAGGAAGGGTCGCTGATTGGGGATCAAGATGCAGCATGTGGATCTGATAGTGTTCAACACTGCATTGAAGAAGGCAGAGAAAGGAGGGACCAGGCCGGCCCAAAGGGTGTCGATGAAGAACGGGACCTCGGTGGCTGCCCGGTCAATGCGAGCACGAGACGCAGGCCAAGCCACCGTCTCTCCCCACTCATTGAAACTGGAGGCGAGCATGGGACGCACCTTGCCCATGGCCTCATCGTTGAGCACCAGCGATCGGCCAACTGCGGGCTCGACGGCCGGAGGCGCACTGGCCAAAGACAGAGGTTTCTTCCCCTTATCGGCTTGTTTCGGTGCCATGGCGATGGAGTGAGCAGAGCTCAGGTCAGATTGGAAAGGGGAGCGGAGCCCTGGGGAAGCAGAGGAATTGGGGGAGTATGGCGCAGGCGATGGAAGAATAACTGTGTAGGTTGCGGTGGCCGCATAGCCACGCGAATTCCAAGCCGACATGGGGAAGCGGAGACGCCCACGTCCAATCAACCGCCACGTGTCGACCAAGGCCGCAGGCTATTGGGGCCCGTGGCACTCTGCACTTGACCTTTGGCTTTGCCTCGAAGCCAAGCCCGAGGGCTACTGTCGGCGTCCTGGGAACGGGGGTCCCTAGACTTGCCTGCCTGCGGCCCACGGCATGGCTCTGCGAGCGGGCCCGTACAGTCCATCTTCACCAACAAGCACTCAAGACCCTCGCGAGGGGACAAGCCTCGCGAGGCGGACGACACAAGACCCCTTCGGGAGCGGCCTCACCAGGTTGGCTCATGAGGAGCAGAGAGATCAAGGCAAGGCAAACCTCGCAAGGTTCTCGTGATGTGAGCCATGACGATCAAGACCAGGCGGGCGCCAGCGCGTGCAGTGTCCTTGTTTCCTCTTTGGTGCTAAGGAGGCAAGCGCAGGCGCGGAGTACCGAGGCGTCAAGCAAAGATTTCCATATAAGTGCAATGAGACCAAGACCAGCAGGATGGCAAGACGAAGGTCACCATGGAGCCCAAGGCGACGTCACCACCAGAGCCTTTTGCAGGCGGAGACTGCTTTTGTCAGGATAAGCTGTACTAGCTGTCCCCATTCAAATTGACCGTTGTTGGCTCCCTTCCCGCTCAATATTTGGGGAGAGGGCCAGGTCCTATATAAATAGGACTAGCCACCACCGTAGGAGAGGACTCATTCGGAGGCATCTCATCCCACCTTGAGTAATCCTCACCCACTCAAGTTCACCGAGCACAAGAACACCTCGCCTCAGGAGGCTGTTCTTCCCCTTGTACTATTCATCCTCAGCCCAAGAGGCAATCCACCACCATCACACTGGAGTAGGGTATTACACCACAATGGTGGCCCGAACCAGTATAAATCTTGTGTCCCTTATGTTGCGAGTTCGTCGAGTTAGCCCTAGAGATCTTAGCAAAGCTAGGACGTGGATCGGTAGGGGGAGGTCTTCGTGCGCACCCAGTGTTCGAACCTTGAGGGTTTAGTCAGAACCCGAAATCCGACACAAACGGTGCGGGCAAACTAAACGTTTGTGTTAGTTGCCTTATCGTACATGATTTGCAAGCATGAACTGTTTCTGATGAAGTATGCATCATAAACGTTGCACCACAGAATAGCGTGTGCGATAGTTGTCGTGTACGACGATGTTACGACGGTCCAACGTTTCATAATCCTGTCCGACACTCGTACGATGATTACCTAATCTTCTTAACGGTGAACCGTTTGTGATGGGCCACGCATCATACACGTTCTATAATAGTGAACCGTTTGTGATGAGCCGCGCATCATAAACGTAGCACCACAGAATACCGACTGCGATGGCAATGCGAGCAGAAACGAGTAGGAGTACTGTAGGGGCCCTATCCCCGACGGTTTCTGGGTCATGTGGGAAGGACCCCCTATCTCCCACACTCACTTGGCGATGGTTCCAAATGCCGTCGCAGAAAGGGGTTAAAAACCGTTTGTTTAGGACCGACTCGCACCAGTGATGCATTCTATTCGAACAGAGCTGTTCTGATACGAGGTCTTCTTATCACGTTCCTCGGTGTAGAATGTGTATCCATTTATGTCATATGCTTGGTACGTCAACACCGTAGGTGATGGCTTTTGTGCCAACCACGTAGCAATGTCATCGATGGATCCTTGTGCCAAACGATTCTTCAGCCATTCGGCGTACTTCTTAGTGTGCTCCTTCATCTCCACTTCTGATGAAGGCACCATTGGTAAGAAGCTTTGGCTTATCTCCGCCAAGTGTTCTTCGGCATAAGCGATGAGAACTGGGCTGTTAAGCAGTACCGTCAAATGGGATTTCTCTGCCAATTCTCCGGGTGCAGCCATTTGCGTGCCAGCAAGGACTGGCTTAACATTCAACCTTCCCTCGTGGCGAGAGAGGGGTAAACCTATAGGTCTTTGTTTCATGTATTCGGTGCAAAAATCAACCACCTCCTCCGCGGTATAACCTTGTAGGATGCTTGCCTCTGGATGGTTTCGGTTCCAACAAAGGCGCTTCAGTATTCCCGTGAACCGCTGGAAGGGATACATGTTGCGAAGAAACACATGACCACAATAATTTATCTCGTCGACAAGGTGCACAGTGAGATGGACCATGACATCAAAGAAAGATGGTGGGAAAAACATCTCTAGGTTGGAAAATATTCTTGCAATATCATCTTGCATATGATCCAACTCTTCAGGATTTACAACTTTCTGCCATAGTTGGTTGAAGAAATCACAGAGGTCAATGAGTGTGTTTCTTATATCTTTGTCCATCAGATTCCTGATGGCCACCGGGAGGATTTGTGTCAACATTACGTGGCAATCATGTGACTTCATGTGTCCCAACTTGATTTTACCTGAGCTCACATCCATGAGACTTCTGATGTTTGCGCAGTAGGAAGAGGGTGTCTTAACTGACAACAAATAGGTGAAGAACTGTGTTGCTTCTTTTGTACTGAAATTGTAACTCTGGCGAGCTTTGATGAATTTGTCATCATCTTCTGCTTCACTCTTGTGTTGTGATTGATCAGCAAGCATATCGAGCCGTGAACCGTCACCATCCTTTATTTAACCTTTAATCTTGAGTAGAGTACCAAGGATGCTTTCACCTACGTTCTTCTCTACGTGCATGACATCGATGCAGTGACGTACACGTAGAATCTCCCAGTAAGGTAATTTCCAGAACACCGATTTCTTCTTAAACACTTGATCCTTGGGTGTTAGTTTCACCGTCAAAGGGTGGTTCTTGCCAAGCACAATATTAATGTTTTTAGCCATGTTGTGGACCACCTCCCCTTCATAGGGTCTTGGGCCCGCACTTGCCTCTGCCGTATCATCAAATTCAGCTTTCATCTTTCGGTATGGGTGATTTTTCCATAAGAACGTACGATGACGCAAATACACTGTTTTGCGCGAGTTGGGAAGTCTTCTGCTAGCTGTCCTATCCATGCATGTGACACACCCTACATCTCCCCTTTGTTTTCTGCCCCGATGTGTTGCCTAATGCCGGCATATCTCGAATGGTGTGCACCAGCATCGCATTTAGATCGAAAATCTCCTTTCTGTAAGCATCATAACATTTTACAGCAGGCGCATCTATCCACACTGTCAGCAGTTCTTCTACCAGTAGCTGAAAGTAAATGTCGATGTCATTTCCAGGTTGCTTTGGGCCTTGGATAATCATTGACATCATAATGTATTTTTTCTTCATACACAACCAAGGAGCTAGGTTATATATGCACAGAAGCACCAGCCATGTGCTGTGATTGGTGCTCATATCGCCAAAAGGATTCATCCCGTCAGTACACTCCCCGAGCCTTATACTTCTAGGATCCTTGGCAAAATTTTCAAACTTTTTGTCGATTAATTCCCACTGAGCACCATCTTTCGAGTGCCTCATCAACCTATCCGTAATTCGCTCATCATGATGCCACCGCAACCTCTTTGCCTCTCTAGGGTTTGCAAACAAACGCCTCAACCTTGGAATTAAAGGCAAGTACCAAACAGCCTTGAACGGGATTCCTGTCTTGATCTCGTCGTCCAATTTGTACTTTTCCTTTGCTCTCCTGCGCTTGTATCGTGCATGCTTGCATGTGGGACATGCACGGAAATCTTTGTACTCACCACGGTACAATATACAATCATTCACACAAGTGTGTATCTTCTGTACTTCAAGTTCCAATGGGCAAACAATTTTCTTCGCTTCATACGTGTGCTTCTGGGGAGCACATTATCTTCTGGAAGAATATCTTTGAAAAGACTTAAGATCTTTGTGAAGCCCTTGTTTGATAGACCGTTTGCTGCTTTAAATCTAAGAAGCGCTAGGGTGGCACTCAACCTGGAATATTTCTTTTTGCAACCTGGATACAATTCTTTCTTGGAGTCCGCATCAATGGTTGCCAGATCCTTGTACCCAATCATATCCTTTTCTGGGCCCTCGAAATCTGCAATCATAGCAGCAAAATCTGGCATATCAAGATCGTCGTCATATGCGATGACGTCTTGGTTTTCCAGTGGGCGTTTCGGCTTTCCGGTGTTCCATTGGTAGCTTGACGCCTCTGCCCCTATGTTAGATTCAACATCCATGTGACACTGATCGGGGTTTGGCATCTCGCTGCCCTAGAGACTAAGTGCATCTGGACATCCACAAGTTCATGTGACTCTGTATTAGCACAATCAATACATGGACATGTACAGGATGTAATCCGCATCACCAATTCTCCTCTTTGTACTTTCAGCCAAATTCATGAACTCTGTCACGCCACTGATAAAATCTGCGGTTTTCAGATTCTTCATCCATCGAGATCGTTCCATCTGCAGCACACGAATCTATTATATATAAAAAGTAATATAAGAGCTAACCAGAAAAAAGGAAATAAACTAGAAAATTTCACAAAAATTAGAAACATCCTATCGTTAATTTAACACGGCATAAAATTACAGCCCTTTGATCTTCCCAATACCCTTTGGACATAAAACTTGATAAAATTTACCCACCAATGCCAATACGTAGTCTATACTAATCCTATTTGTGAAAAAAAAAATCTAGACTAACCCTCAACTCACCTCACGTCAAAGAGAAAAAAACTCAGCTCACCTTCCGTGTAAAAGGAAACCTAAACTCACCTGTACGCGCAGCCGCCTCCTGGCCTATCAAGCCAATCGCATCTCCCCCCTTACGATCCTGCACTCGCCGCCCTTAGTGTCCACAATCTTCCTCCCCAAGCTCAGCCAAATCTGGGATACTCGCCATCGCCCAGCACGACTCCCTAGCCATATTACTCATGTGTTAATCGATATACATGGATTTCAACACATCAAGGATTCAAGGGTTGGACAATGCACAACATGCATGGGCCGGCAACGCGATCATCATGTCCGGGCGTGTCCGGGAAGATTCCGTATTGACATCAGGGTATTTGTTTCCTTCTTTTTTCTATGAACTACTAATTTCATGGCCAATGTGTTGATGCATAATAAATAAATCTTATAGTTCGACTTCAGATTTCATTCTATATGTACTACTCATATCGCTTTGATGTGTTCTGAAAGCATCTTGCTACATATTTCATATGGATCACAACTCTGAACTTAGTGACTAATCTGCTGATGCAGAGTTTTGTAATGTTCATTCAGTTTTGTCCCTCTTGCACACACCTTATCC
This sequence comes from Triticum aestivum, assembly GCF_018294505.1. Taxonomy (NCBI): domain Eukaryota; kingdom Viridiplantae; phylum Streptophyta; class Magnoliopsida; order Poales; family Poaceae; genus Triticum; species Triticum aestivum. The sequence goes on from NC_057811.1 coordinate 100,828,740, forward strand.
TCGCCATCGTGCAGTCCACTGATGTGTTTGCTCTTCCTCCCAGAGTTGTCGTTGCTGTTCAGATTGATCCAATGTTCAAGACCACACCTTCAGTCCACAGAGTTATAGTCTTCCAGATCACATCATAATCCATCGTGTACGTCCCCAGCCCCGCCTTCTCTGTCATCACTAATCAGTCTATGTTCTTCCTAAAGAATTATATGGACTCCCTGCATATGGATACGCATGACATCAATGAAGTAAAGGCGGGAAACGATGAGTGTTCAGTGATGGAGCGGAGAAGAATAAGATGCGTGTATCTGACCAAAGTACAGACCATCCATCCTACAATGGCTGCACGCTGCTGGAGATGGGCACGGTTTAAATTCATTGTGAGTGTCCAGCCTCGCCTTCTCTGTCATCACTCATTAGTTTGTGTTCTTCCTGAAGAATTATATGGGCTCCCTGCATATGGAGACACATGACATCAATGAAGTAAAGGCAGGAAAAGATGAATGTTTAGTGATGGAGCGGAGAAGAATAAGATGCGTGTATCTGACCAAAGTACAGACCATCCATCCTAAAATGGTTGCACGTTGCTGGAGATGGGCAGGGTTTAAATTCATCGTGAGTGTTTCTTTCATCAGGAAGACAGGAACTGCGAGTGTGGGAATTATTTTCGAAGATAATGTTCAAAATGTTCTGCTTGCTGCACGCAAGATGTTACAATCTTGCAACGGTGCACAGGAAGTAGAAGCCATGGCATGCCAAGATGGCCTTAGATTAGTAGCGACCTGGGCACACCATACTTTTGTTCTTCAATCAAGCTGTTGTGTAGTGGGGTGTCAGCTATTCAAAGCACGGATAGGAACCTGTCAAGACAAGTCCATCTACAAAATCAAAGTTGTAGGAACGGTAATCCCCTTGGTGGATAAAAGAAAATATACGTGAGACAGAGACACAGAGACACAGAGCAGAATTCAGTGGTTCACGAATTAGCAAACTACATTAGAGTTAGAGGTTCTGGTGATATGTCCTGATTTTGCATGGACAGGAGCCTATAGAAAGTGTTGTGACAAATGGTTGTAATTGTTTCCTAATTCAGCAAAGCTATATATTTGTTCCGTAAATTAAGTTCCGTTAAAGCTCTCTGTTTACCTAAAAAAATAGATTCACCAAATAGTAATACATTGTCGTGATCAACATGGTGGTTTAGTGCGCGCTGGGTGTTCTTCCAATAAGAGAAATGACTTGCAGGTAGGAAGAATGATCACACGATCTCTACTTTCTAATATGCACAGTTCACTATCTCTTCTGTTCATTGCCTAGAGTTATCGGCAGGACATGATCTCAAAGAATCAATTGGCAGGTTTGTGTACTTTACTGTGGCAGAAACATATTTGATTGTTGCTGAAACTTCTTCGCAGAACCATCCATTGTTTCGGCGAGAAATTCTAGAAGCTGCAAATATAAGGTTATTCATATGCCATATTTATCAAATAGTATTCCAAAGGGTAGAAAACTGAAGTGATATATAACTTATCATGTAAATGATGTTATGCTAGACTCTCTTATATGTATGATTTGGTTTTCTTATCGCCTCTTTATCAGATTAGGTTGTAGTATTTCACACAAGTGCAGATATACATAAAGCTCCGGATGTGGCTGCAGTAGTGATCTGTCCATTATGTATTAGTTTTTTATTGTACGTCGAATGTTTTCACAAGGCTACACAATTTTCATCCTTTGGTTCGCTTTCTTAGATATATAGCGCATTTCTTTTCCGGTAAAAAAAATCCTTTTCGGATATATAGCGCATTTATCTGATCTGATAATTGGTATGGATTGTACAACTATTTACGCGGCTAAAGGATATGCATTGCATCCCCATGGCAGGATATAAGTTACTCCCTCCGTAAACTAATATAAGAGCGTTTAGAATACTAGAGTAGTGATCTAAATGCTCTTATATTAGTTTACAGAGGGAGTACATATTTAGTTAACTGCATGTTTTCTACGGTACTCAGTTTAAAGAATTCGTTTGTCTAATTCAGTTATTAGCATGGGTATGAGACACACTCATATATAGTGAGGATAACAGAATATATCACTTGAACATTTAGTTTTATATTTTCCCCACCAAACCCCACGATCATGTCACTCTTTGGGCGTTGTTGTCGCTGCTGATTGTCGGCGTCAAATTCATATCTGATTATCATAGTGGAAAGCATATATAAGTTGTTCGAGATATTCGTACATGACTCCAACTATATCTCTTATACGAGATATAATGTACTACTCCCTCCGTTCCAAAATATAAGTCTTTCTAGAGATTCCAATAGATGACTACATACGGAGCAAAACGAGTGAATCTACACTCTAAAATATGTCTACATACATCTGTATGTTGTAGTCCATTTAAAATATCTAAAAAGACTTATATTTCGGAACGGAGGGAGTAATTTGAAGGGAGGCAATTTATGCATGCATGCTACAAATGCTCCTAATCTGATTTTTTTACACTTTACTCCTAATCAGTTCTATGCCACCTAGATTAAATTCTATATCTGTCCTGAAATCTCTGAAATTATGTACGTTCAGATGTAGAAAGTACTATATCCTATGGCTTAGTACTTTTTTATGGGGAGGTGGAGCACAATACGAATGTGTGTGCTCACATAAACATCTAACCATCAGGTTGTCTTGGTCAGCAACTGAGATAATAGTTCTTGGCACACAAACATGCATCTTCATGACTTCATCATAAGATGGAAGAACTAATCTAGAATGCATCGACTAAGCTTGGCCGAGCTAATTAACTTTAGCTTTGATCAGGCACTAATGGCACGATTCCACATTTACGATACTAAGAGAACTTATCTGCAATCTGATTGTTGTGCCATAGGTTCATTGCTTCCCTGTACTGCCAATCTTGCGAATATTCTGATTTCGATACAGATAACAAATCTAGATTCAGTTTTGAATTTCGAAAATCGGCAATTGTAAGTACTTTTTCAAGTCAGATTTGGTATAGGGTTTGAAAGCTTTCTATTCCATATGAATAGAGCCGAGCAGTCTATAGATTCTGAACATGGTGTAGTGTCAATGGATCTCTCTCTCTCTCTCTCTCTCTCTCTCTATATATATATATATATATATATATATATATATATATATATATATATTTGTGTTGCTATCATCTAATACTACATAATCAGTTTATCCCTGCGGTTACTATTTATTCTTTCATAAGTTAGTACAGCTATATTTGTCTTGAAATTTCCCTTTTAGTTTAATCTACAAAAACATAATAAATCTCTTTAAAAGAATTCTCAGTGTATTTAATCCATTCACTCTAAATCAGTTTCCCATTACTCTAATAAAAATAAATTGAAAAAATTAAAAGAAAATTAAGCAACTTCAATTTAGATAACATATGAGTTAGTTTATTCTCAAGAAAAATGTCTCTTAATGATTGCGAAATAATTATATCCTATATAAGACTAAAACATGAAATAACTTGATGTGCACTCAAAATATAACTACCACTCATAAAAATCATTACATATTGCTAGAGTTTTATCTTAAACAGAAAACAAATGCAAGCAAGAATTTAAAATATAATTAAAATTGTACATAATTATATTAATTACATCTTTTCATAAAAATATAATTAAATTTTGTCATCTTCAACAATATAATCAGAGATTCATAGTAATAGGTATTAAAATTTCACCTTTAGAAAATAACAATGTCTAAAATATGTATTATACAACAAAGAGTGTAATTAGGAGTAAAAACATGTCTATATAAAATTGAATTAAATATTTATAATATTTTTAGCACATTAAAGATGATGCCTTCGCAAAATAAAAAATTGGTAAACGGAATAATTATATCATCTAGCCTTTGTAAGTAATAGACTTTTCCTAAAGCATGATATATGCAATTTCTTTGACGACAATGTTCACTCATATATACAAAAATGTTAAATAACTTTATAGCATTATAAATTTCTATTAAAAATATAAACCTATAAGGATGTGACCAAGTTTTCTTTACGCAATGCAAATAATATGTGCCATTTTTCAACTGTCTAAAGTTCTAGCCCGCGCATCGAGCGGGCCACTTTGCTAATGGTAATTAAAAACAAAGCAACAACATTAATACATGGATTAACTGCTACCCAAAGATGCGTGCATAAATAACAAGGTTTTCTTTTAATAATTACCGAGGGCGCTCCATGTTGTTATCCAGACGTGCAATGAAAAAAATTAATGGCCAGTCAATTTACACGCAGAGTATTAGTATAACACTACACTTAGGAATTAAATACCTTAATTAAGTCACTCACGAAAAGAATACCTTAATTAATTAGTCGCGCGGCGACCTCCACCCAGCAGACAGACAAGCGCGATGCGGCGGCATGCCAAGACAGCTGGGTCGAGGAGCAAAGCTTAGTGCGGCTGCCGCCTGAAGTTCGGCCTCCACTATCCCGCCATCGACCGCGATGGATGTGCTCGAATCACGCCACTGCCGACCTCGATGGTTAAGCTCCTCCTATCTCTCGCCGCAGACCGAGGATTGACCTCCTATGACGCCGCCACCGCCCACCGACCGAGGATTGACCTCTTCTCCGGTAGCCGCTGCCTAGGCCGCCGCCGCCATCTCTATATGCAGAGCGGCTGGGTTTTTTTACGGATATCCGCGGAGCGGCTGTTTACACGGTATCTCACTGTAACTCAATTATATAGACAGGGTAGTACATCACATACGGTTATGTAACGACAACCGTGTCTAACCTACGTTGTCTTCTCACATGGTTTGGTGCGGAAATCGTGTGTGATGTTGTAATACCTAAGACAAACGACATGTACAAATAGTGTGCCGTATACAACATATATATAGTGCCATTAGTAGTTCCCGACCGTTAGCTTATCTCCATAGTTTCCCCATTTCCCCCAAATCCCTACATAGCCTCCAAATTCCCTCGCGTGGCGCTGACATTGGGGAATGCGGACGAGTGGTGCTGATGGTTTCGGTGCGGCTGCTCCTGCTCGTATCGCCGCCACGACGGCGGTCGCCGCCGAGCACTTGCCTAAGGTCATCAGAAGGCAGGTGTACTACGGATCCGAATCGTCCTGTCAGGTTCCAATCTATCCCGATCTTTTTTAGCATGTCCAAAGTATAGATCCTTGCTGAATCCGTCCTGAATGACCCCCCACCCCAGGAAAGCGATCTGTCGCCGGATCCGGAGCTTGACTCCAGACTCCCGCAACACGAGTTTGACTCCGAGTTTTGCGCCACCGAGAAGTACCAAAAGCTGAGTTGTGTGCACGGGCACACTCCCGCTCGACGTGTATGCACGGAGGGATTCGACATTGGCAGGCGGTTTCTCAGTTGCCCCTTAGAGGTTAGTGCTAATTAAGTTCATCATTTTACTTCAGTTAATGCCACCGCTCATCCAGAATACTATTTAACATTGGCAGGGATATGAGGCTTGTGCCTTTGTTAACTGGTTGGATGAAGAATGGCATGGCAGGGCTCGGAGTGTTATCACCAAGCTCGCAGAAGATAACGTAAAGCTGTAGAAGAAACTAGCTGATCTGGAATGTACAATGAATGCGATGAAGCAAGAAAGAATCAATCACAGGCAACAGATGAAAGCACAAGACAAGAAGGAACTAGCATGTGTAGTTGTGGTTGTCGCATTAGCCATGTTCTATGCGCTGTTTGCAATGATGATTAGGGGTTTTGTTTGACAGTATTGCTAAAGCACATCTAGATGTGCTCTAAGTAATGCACATCTTGGTCCTATGCCATTGATGTTACGCGAAGATTCGTGCAGATATCTTTCTTTGTCTTTTTTCTTTTCCTTTCTAGTTTGATAATTACTGGCTTTATCAATAAGAAGAGCTCAATGTATTGCTTGCCAACTGTCCTACTCCGTTCGTACCGATACCGGTGCATAATCCCAAAACTCGTTCCTTGTTTTTGTCCAGAAAAAGGAAACCAGCCAAATAGCCAATAGGAGTCTTGCGCAACCCCGGGAATTTGGAGCGACTCGGTACAAATAATTGCGGTTGATTATATCAGCTATTAGATAATACGTGAACCCCCGCTTCAATTGGCAGTTCCTCTTCTCTGCATACCCCGCTTAAGTGTCCACCATCTTCATCGTCCCCAGCAGGCCGCCCTACACACTGGCACACACTCTGCAGCCATGTCGAGCGACAGCGAGGACGACAGTTCGGCCAGCAGTCTGGCGCCCGATGATAGGTCAACATCGGAATCATTCCGCTCGTCTTCCATGCGTCCGGCGTCGAGGCCAGACCTCGATTATAGCCGGTTCATGGAAGGGACGCCACCTCCGGAGTCGTCAGACGACAACCAGACGGACGAGGAGCCATCCGAGGATGAAGAAGAGGACAACAATGATGATGAGGAGGAATGGTCGAATGAGGAGGAGGAGGAGGACGACAACAATGACGATGACGACGGCGGCGGCGATGAAAAGCCAACGGTCAGCGGCAAGGAGCGTCCTCGCCAAGACGATGTCGCGGGGCCATCCAACAAGAACAACAAGAAGCAGAAGGACTAAATTAAGCAGACTATATATATCTATGTTTATCCTGTCAATCTCATCGCAAACGGTTAGTAATATGTATTCGACAGAGATCTTCTATATTATCGCCAACATGTTGGCTTGTTGAACTGTGTGCCCTGACGAGCACACAATTCACAAAAAAGACCGTATGGGCTGTCTATAATGACCGCATACAATTCTGATTAACGACCTGTTTGTTAGGTATCACACACATCTTGTTACGCCGAATCATTTGTGTTCACCTCACTTATCACAAACGGTTCATCAGAGTGAACTGTATGCCGTATATCGCACACACCTTGATCTGGCTGCCCGTTTCTGTTGTTCTGTCTCATCACAAATAGTTCGTACAGATCAACCGCATGCCCCTCATCGCACACGCAACTAAAATCTAAACCGTGTTTGATGTATCATTCATCACAAATGTTTTGCACCTTTTTTATGGTTTTTGTACATCACCGTTTGTGATTAATGCATCGCACACATGTAGTGTCACGTTAGCAGCATCCTGCAGTAGTGTAGACCCCATCATTTTATCGTTAGTAGCAACGATACATACATGTCGGTTCCCCTTCTGTCACTGGGATCAAGCACCGTAAGAGCGAACCAACTACAAAGCACCTCTTCCCATTGCAAGATAAATAGATCAAGTTGGCCAAACAAAACCCAAATATCGGAGATGAAATACGAGGCTATATGCAATCATGCATAAAAGAGATCAAAGTAACTCAAATACTTTCATGGATATAAAAAGATAGATCTGGTCATTAACTCAAAGTTCATCGATCCCAACAAACACACCGCAGAAAGAGTTACATCATATGGATCTCCAAGAGACCCTTGTATTGAGAATCAAGAGAGAGAGAGAGAGAGAGAGAGGAAGCCATCTAGCTACTAACTATGGACCCGAAGGTCTACAAAGAACTACTCATGCATCATCGGAGAGGCACCAATGGAGGTGGTGAACCCCATCCGAGATGGTGTCTAGATTGGATCTGGTGGTTCTGGACTCTGCGGTGGCTGGATCAATATTTCGTCGACTACCCTAGGGTTTTGGGAATATTGGCGTATTTATAGTGCAATGAGGCGGTCCGAGGGGCACCTGAGGTGGGCACAACCCAGCAGGGCGTGCTAGGGCCTCCTGGCGCGCCTTGGTGGGTTGTGCTCTCCTCGGAGCACCCCCCAGGCATAGCTAGGGCCCATTATGTTCCTTCTGGTCCAAAAAAGCTCCTAAAGTTTCGTTGCATTTGGACTCCGTTTGATATTGTTTTCCTGCGATGTAAAAAACATGTAGAAAACAGCAACTGGCACGTGGCACTATGTCAATAGGTTCGTACCAAAAAAGATATAAAATGACTATAAATGATTATAAAACATCCAAGATTGATAATATAATAGCATGGAACAAGCAAAAATTATAGATACATTGGAGACGTATCAGGTGGCTAATATATTTCCATACTAGATGTGTTATTCTCAAGATGAGTGTTTATTCACTTGTCATTGCACAAGAGTAAGGCAAAGGTATTAGGGATTCCCAGTCCCGAAATGAAAAATGAATTTACTTTATGTTGTCAAATAATAAATTCCTTGGAAAGTGTTGGTATGGAAGGCACCCGTGGATACGGTTAGCCATGGAAAGTGAAAGTATGGTGGAAAAGGGAATAAACTTTATTTTCTGTTTGGGAACCGCCTATGATATATCTAGCATGGAAAGTATTGGGAACTACTCGATCATTTTCATTGACCGGAAAAGCATGCCACCCAAAATGTTTTATCTCTATCTTTTTCGCTTTGAGCTCTGGCACCTCTACAAATCCCTACTTCCCTCCGGGAAGGGCCTTTCTATCTACTTTATGCAATTTTTATTTTTACTTGAGTCCCCATCTTCTCTTATAAATCACCAACTAAGGGGCACTATGATCGTACTTGAGCATTGGGTGTAGCTAATATGCGAGTGTGTTTCATGAATGGATCATTGATTGATCATAATTGGCTAGGGATAACTTGCTTTAGTGTTGATATTCTGAAAGACATGGTTGCTATTTGATATGATTGAGTATTAAAGTCCTCATGTCAAAACTAGACTATTGCTTTGAACCAGATAAAAGCCCAAATGTCCATGCTACAAAAAGAAAGAACATGGGATAAACATGTTAGGCAACATTCCACATCAAAAATTCTATTTTTATCATTTACCTACTCGAGGACGAGCAGGAATTAAGCTTGGGGATGCTGATACGTCTCCAAAGTATCTATAATTTTTTATTGTTCCATGCTGCTATATTATCATTCTTGGATGTTTTACAATCATTTTATAATCAATTTATATCATTTTCGGGACTAACCTATTGACATAGTGCCAAGTGCCAGTTGTTTTCTGTTTGTTTTTTACATCGTAGGAAATCAATATCAAACGGAGTCCCAGTGTAGCGAAAAATTTTGTGGATTTTTTTGGACCAGAAGACATCCCGTGTGCCAGAGAAGCACCTGCGGGGTGCCCCGAGGGGGGGGGGACAACCCACCAGGGCACGCCTAGGGGCCCAGGTGCGCCAAGGTGGGTTTTGCCCACCTTGGTGGCTTCCCGCACTGCCTCTTCACTTAATAAATGCCCAAATATTCTAAAAACCCTAGGGGAGTCGACAAATTTTTTTCCAGCCGTCGCCAGTTTCAGAACCGCAAGATCCAATCTAGAGCCCTTCTCCGGCACTCCGCCGGAGGGGACGAATCATCACCGGCGGCCATCTCCATCATCCCGGCGGCCACCATGATGAGGAGGGAGTAGTCTTCCCTCGGGGCTGAGGGTATGTACCAGTATCTATGTGTTGTATCTCTCTCTCTCTCTCTCTCTCTCTCTCTCTCTCTCTCTCGTGTTCTTGAGAAGGAACTATCTTGATGTAACGCGGGCTTTGTTGACATAGATGAATCATATGGAGTTTTCCCCCTCTCTATCTTCTTGATAAATTGAGTTTTCCCTTTGAGGTTTTCTTATCGGATTGAGTCTTCAAGGATTTGAGAGCACTTAATATGTGTTTTGCATGAGGATATCTGTAGTGACATCGGGATATCTGATTGAGTTACTTGATGTATATTATTGTGATTGATGCGGCTTGAAGCTACGTCGGTATTTCCCCAAAGAGGCACTACAAAAAAAGACACTTCCGTGATGATATGTGTTTGTCACAGTAGGTCGCGTTTTTTGTCATGCATGTACATCCATGACAAATTTATGATAGAATCAAGATAGTCATACCTATGCTGTCGTAGAAGTGTTCCATGACATTACCAAAATTATCATCACGGATGTGTCCACTTCCATGACGATAAATCGCGCGTCACAGAAGTGCTTTCGTCAAGGGTGACCGACACGTGGCATCCACCGTAACGGAACGCCGTTAAGCTATCGGGTCCGGTTTTGGATCCGATAACCTGTTAACAGCCCCGACCAATGGGGATTTTCCACGTGTAAAATCATTATTGGCTGGAGGAAACACGTGTTGGCTCACCATTGGGACAGATGTCATCCACTCATTGGACCCAAAGCGCCTATGATACGTCGACACGTGGCACGGCCCAACAGAGGCCCATATAGGTTAAAAAGGCCGGCCCAGTCAAAGGCCCATAGTACTTACTCAGGTACTGGTGGGTCAGCCAGATAACGGCCTGCTTAATAAAGGCCCATTTACGGCCCGAAGCCAGATCTGGCCCGTTAATTCTTCGCCGAATATTTGGGCCCATTTACGGCCCGAAGCCAGATCTGGCTCGTTAATTGTTCACCGAATATTTGGGCCCAATTATAGCCTAGTGACTTTCGGCCTGTTAGAGGCCCGATGTAGACATGGGCCCATTTCAGCCCGGTGTGACTTTCGGCCTGGGAATGGCCCGTGCTGCCCATGGGCCATATATGGTCCGACAGGACGTCGGGCCCACTAACGGCCCGTGATAAAGGTGGCAACAGTAAAGCCCAATGTCACTTTGGGCCTGTTAAAGGCCTGTCGCAAAATTCGGCCCGTTGATGTCTGTACTAAGCTTTCGGCCTCTTAAAGGCCCATGATATCAGTGGGCCAACTAAGGCCCGAGATATGTTTTAGCCTGGTAACTGCCCGTGATATAACTGGGCCCAAAAAGGCCCGTTTTACATTTCAGCTTGCTGAAGGCCCGTCGACGACTAGTGAAAATTGAGGCCCAATATGCATTTCGGCCTGCTAAAGGCCCATGGTTTCATCTGGGCCGTAACAGGCCAGTACAATATTCAGCCTGTTAATGGCCCAACGCTACCTGGGCCAAACTAAGCATTGGGTCCACAAAAGGCCCAACTAAAATATAGGCCGGTGTAAGTTGTGGGCCTCGCGCAAAGTGTGAAGGCCCCAATCATTCGGGCCCAAGAATGATGCAGCCCGGCCCAATTGTGGCCCGCTAAACACCAGACCCGTTAGAGGCGAATGTTTTGGCCGGTCGACTACATCTGATTTTTCTTTCAGATAGCGAATGATGGCAGTAACTAGTAGGAATTAAGAACAAACCTACTCTATACAATAAATAAATTACGACATAGTAACTAAGAATAAACCTACACTATACAATAAAGGATTTATGGTATATTACATCCACTAGGCATCGAAGTTCGCCACCAGTGATCATAAAGCGCAACGAAGAAGCAGATTACAAAAACTGGGCACCATTGCAGCGTAACAAAATAATACTGAACCGAGACCACTTCCAAGACAATTCAAGAAAGGTTAGCCTTGCGCGGGAACTACTGCGCAAGCTGCTGAGCAAGGCTATGAGACCGGCCTAGCATGTCGGTCATAGCTTCCAGGTGTAGCTGTTTAGCGATGAGGTTCTCATTGGTGTTCTCTGCAATCTTTCTTAGAGATAGGACTTCAAGTCAAAGTTGAGTTGCAGAATGCCTTTCTGCTAGAACTTAGGACTGAAGAAGTCGAACTGATTCAGACAACGAATTCTGTGAGCTTGTCTGACTGCTAGTCTCAAGTAACTTGAACACTGCATCAAGACAAGACTTTGGGGTTGTCTCGCTATCTTCAAGATGTTTTGCCTTCTTTGCTGCAATATATGTTGTGTTTGTCGCACAGCCTTCAGCAGACTTGTGCATGCCATCAAGCATATCACTCTGAAACAAAGCAGAGAGATGACATGTTTTGCACGTGTATAAACAAATGTGATAACTGTGCTGTCAATTCCATCCAATTTCAAATTAGAAAATAAAGAGTAAGTTCAAAATATCAATAGCATAATTTGTCATTGTTCATAATGCGGGGAGTTGTAGGGGAACGTAGAAGAAATTCAAAATTTTCTACGCATCACCAAGATCAATCTATGGAGTAATCTAGCAACGAGGGGAAGGGGAGTGCATCTACATACCCTTGTAGATCGCGAGCGGAAGCGTTCAAGAGAACGGGGTTGATGGAGTCGTACTCGTCGTGATCCAAATCACCGATGATCCTAGCGCCGAACAGACGGCACCTCCGCGTTCAACACACGTACGGAGCAGCGACGTCTCCTCCTTGATCCAGCAAGGGGGGAGGAGAGGTTGATGGAGATCCAGCAGCACGACGGCGTGGTGGTGGAAGTAGCGGGATTCCAACAGCGCTTCGCCAAGCGCTGCGGGAGGAGGGAGATGTGCCACGGGAGGGAGAGGGAGGCGCCAGGGCTTAGGTATTGCTGCCCTCCCTCCCCAAACTATATATAGGGCCAAGGGAGAGGGGGGCGCAGCCTTGGCCCTTCCTCCAAGGAAGGGTGCGGCCAGGGAGGAGTCCATCCTCCCCAAGGCACCTCGGAGGTGCCTTCCCCCTTTAGGACTCTCCCTTTCCCTTATCTCTTGGCACCTGGGCCTCTTGGGGCGGGTGCCCTTGGCCCATATAGGCCAAGGCGCACACCCCTACAGCCCATGTGGCCCCCCGGGGCTGGTGGACCCCCTTGGTGGACCCCCGGACCCCTTTCGGCACTCCCGGTACAATACCGATAATGCGCGAAACTTTTTCGGCGACCAAAATAAGACTCCCACTAGTAGAAAAAGAGGCTTCCATACGCCCCCATTAGTCCCCAAAATAATCGAACCACGACTAAAGGGGTCTTTAGTCGCGGTTTGGGAGGAGGCCCGCGACCAACTATCTGGGCCCAGCGCGCGCTGGCGGACGGGAGGGGCTTTAGTCCCGGTTGGCCTGGCCAACCGGGACTAAAGGTCCTCAGGCTGGCCCGAAGGCCTTTAGTCGCGGTTGGCCAGGCCAACCGGGACTAAAGGTTAGACCTTTAGTCCCGGTTGGTCTGGCCAACCGCGACTAATGGCCCGAACCTTTAGTCGCGGTTGGCCAGACCAACCGGGACTAAAGGAGGCCTCATTTTCAAACTCTACCCCCCCCCCCCCGTGGATCGCCTTTTCAGTTTTAGAAAAAACAAAAGAAAATGATGGAAATGTCAAAAAAATAAAATAAAATAAGTTTCCCATGTGATATGTGGTCTAGTTGTTGGGAAAATTAACAAATATGAATTTCGACTTTATTTGCAAAATCTCTCTGGAAATTCTTAAAATGGGCATAACTTTTGCATACGAACTCGGATGAAAAAGTTTTTTATATGAAAAATCATCTACTCGAAAAGTTACATCCGAATTTAACCGGGGGAACCCCGTTAAACATTTTTAGAATCCTCAAAACCTAACAGAAAAAAAGATACGGGGCTTTTAAGATCTGGAGAGGCAAAAAAATTCAAAAAATTTCAAATTGTGGTCAAACTGTGGTCAAACAATGGTCAAAATAATTATTCTAGAATATTAGTGTTACTAAATAATTATTTCATTTTTTTAAATTTTGGTCAAATCTGGTCAAACTGTGGTCAAACAATGGTCAAACTAATTATTCCAGAAATATTAGTGTTACTAAATAATTATTGTTTTTTAAAACAATAGTTTCAAACTCAAACAGTGAAATGTGTCACTTCATGCTCAAGCTAAATTCCTGAGGGTTAATAGAATTGACATCCTACTATTGTCAGGAAAACAACAAGTGCAGACTTGGAAACGAGGGAGAATAGAACCCGGAAGTTAAGCGTGCTCAGGATGGAGTAGTGAGAGGATGGGTGACCGTCCGGGAAGTTAGATGATTTGGAATGATGAGGGGTGATTAGAGATTAGAGGATAAATTGAGCAGTGATGAGGGGTGGCAGTGATGAGGGGTGGTGATTAGAGATTAGAGGTTAAAATAATTCAGAAATTTGAAAATAAAAAAATAAAAAAAATTCGCAAAAAAACCAGGTTTAAACCTGCGGAGGAGGCCTTTAGTCCCGGTCAGCCACGAGAACCGGGACTAAAGGACGGGCCTTTAGTCCCGGTCAGCCACAAGAACCGGGACTAAAGCCTTTAGTCGCGGTTCGTAAGAGGCGCGACTAAAGGGGGGTCTTTAGTCGCGCATATTTAGTCCCGGTTGCACAGCCGGGACTAAAGGCCTTTGCGAACCGGGACTAAAGGCCTTTTTTCTACCAGTGTCCCCATATATAAATCTTTACCTCCGGACCATTCCGGAACTCCTCGTGACGTCCGGGATCTCATCCGGGACTCCGAACAACTTTCGGGTTACCGCATACTAATATCTCTACAACCCTAGCGTCACCGAACCTTAAGTGTGTAGACCCTACGGGTTCGGGAACCATGCAGACATGACCGAGACGTTCTCCGGCCAATAACCAACAGTGGGATGTGGATACCCATGTAGGCTCCCACATGTTCCACGATGATCTCATCGGATGAACCACGATGTCGGGGATTCAATCAATCCCGTATACAATTCCCTTTGTCAAGCGGCATAGTACTTTCCCGAGATTCGATCGTCGGTATCCCGATACCTTGTTCAATCTCGTTACCAGCAAGTCTCTTTACTCGTTCCGTAACACATCATCCCGTGATCAACTCCTTGGTCACATTGTGCACATTATGATGATGTCCTACCGAGTGGGCCCAGAGATACCTCTCCGTTTACACAGAGTGACAAATCCCAGTCTCGATTCGTGCCAACCCAACAGACACTTTCGGAGATACTTGTAGTGCACCTTTATAGCCACCCAGTTACGTTGTGACGTTTGGTACACCCAAAGCATTCCTACGGTATCCGGGAGTTGCACAATCTCATGGTCTAAGGAAATGATACTTGACATTAGAAAAGCTCCTAGCAAACGAACTACACGATCTTGTGCTAGGCTTAGGATTGGGTCTAGTCCATCACATCATTCTCCTAATGATGTGATCCCGTTATCAACGACATCCAATGTCCATGGTCAGGAAACCGTAACCATCTATTGATCAACGAGCTAGTCAACTAGAGGCTTACTAGGGACATGGTGTTGTCTATGTATCCACACATGTATTTGAGTTTCCTATCAATACAATTCTAGCATGGATAATAAATGTTATCATGAATAAGGAAATATAATAATAACCAATTTATTATTGCCTCTAGGGCATATTTCCAACAGGAGCTTCACCACACTACTGGATTACCATGTCAACATAACAAGCATAGATGAAGGGCAAAGAAAATCATTGTATCTATTTTGGTTAATGTGCATGGCATGTTGTTCATATCATCCGCCACATCAGTAAGATAAAACAGGAGATGACAAGGTGCAAACGTGGGCTGCTTCACCACACACTGGATTATAGATCCACAAAAACGAGCATACATATAGGGAGTATTGAGTAATGTGCATGGTATGAATAAGGAATTTGGTTTTACAAGTAAAACTTAGAACTTACGGTTCTTGCGAACATGAATTTTGGTAGAAACAGCAAACTAAACAGCAATAAACGATAGGGAGTATGAGAAAATTAAACAGCAGTTGAGGATAAAGGCTTTAGAAGGACTGACTTACATTAACAGTTAACACCGGCTTTATAATGCCCTTCTCCATGTCAAGGGAAGGATAACTCAAGAATTTCAGCACATAATCTTCTTCATAAGCATTGCCTGTACTCTACATTTTGTAGAGACAAATTATAGATATGATAATACTGGAAGGGATAGAGGATAATGAAGATAGGATGCAGATTGATGCTACATAATCAACTACCAATCCCTGGAAGTACAAGCATTACAGGACAAAATGTACTGACAAGAGCAATGGGCTACACTTCTGCACTGGCATTGTTTGTGTATTCTACTTTTTGGTAAGATTAAATATAGATCTGATCTTTTTTAGTAAATGGTGGGCGAGGGAGATAAGATGTAGAATGCTACACAATGAACCAATCACTCTTCCCATAATACAAGAGTGTTTTGAACACTGGTGTACTATACAAAACGTTCTTATATTATGGAATGGAGGGAGTAGCTGTTAATGTAAGTACAGTCATAGACGACGTTCAGTCCTTACAAGAGGACTGCAGAGCTAAACCTCTTCAAAAGCATTGGGTTGATTCTAAATTTATGTAATAGTCCATACGGATCTTATAATGTCCACCAAATGGATGATAACGAGGCTAACATGTGCAGTGATGCTACATAATCAAACAGCTATGAAAGTAAGTATGGTCATACAGGGCAAGAGGTACTCACAAGAGCAATGTAGTGTGCAGTATAGTTGCAAGATTCTGTGGTCCCTTGAGAACGAATGTTCTCCTGCTAACAGTTTTCGTACAAGTGAGACGTTAAGGCAAATGCAGAAATGTAGTTCAAATTGTGATGTGATATCATAGATAGTACCTTACGCTGCAGCCGAGACCAATGTGTAACAAGATTATTCCAGTCACCGTCGGATAAATGTAGCACCGGAGACTTTACAGAAATTTCGTTTAGAGGCTTGCCATCGAAGTGCGCTTGCCTCAGGTAGGAACGATACTTCATCCACAAGTGCTTGAAAAGCGCAACCAACCCTTGCTCGTCTTCACAATCCAGTTTGGTCCTCGCCTATTTAAAAGAATGAAATCTTGTGTCTTCTGTCAGCAGAAACATATGCAGTAATGACCATGAATAACATTAGTACATTACTTACGCGTAAGTTGCGGAGGAAGACTGGAAATTGTTCTGTGTCTGCGGTATAATCTTTCCATGAAGGAAAGATGCGCACAAAGTTCCTGACAACAATATAAGCTTTGTCTTCTAAACTGGGAAGAAATGGAACAGGGGTCCTATTTGCTGCAATTGGGGCTCTCTCTGGTGCGAAAAGGGATTTGGCAACTGGATTTGGTGTACTCTTTGCTGGAATGGGGGTTTTGCGTCGTAGAGTTGGTTCTATGTCAACTGGCATAATCATAATGTTTGCTGCAGTTGGGGTCTGCTGAGTTGGGGCATCAGAAATGACGAGTGTAGTAGGGCTAGAGTCTGCTAGAGTTGGGGTGTTTTGTGGGTCAGGTGATATTGCAACTACACCTAATGGGCTATTTGATTTATCAGGTGCCACTACCTTTTCCAAATACTTTGCTTGCGCTCCTCGACGATCAGCAATCGCCCTCTTCCTTTTGAACGTCTGATACACAAGAATATCATTTGAATGGATAAATATGGTATGATGACAGATGGAATATGTACTGAAAATGGATAGGCAGGCCGTATTCACATACACGATGTGTAAACTAAGCTAATGGCAGTTCAACAAAGTAGAAGCAATGCAAAGCATCAGTTGCAAGATATGTGCGACAAATATAACCTTGGAAAGTTAGAACAAGCACCTTGATGGGTGAATAAGATAGGGCATCTTCCTTTGACTCCTCCACTAGGGAGCTACATTGACTTAGGTCTCCCTCTAGCTCAGAATCACTGTTAGGATCATATTCTGAGCATGAACCTGTAGGTGGAGAGCATTTGCATTGCATTGCATCCAGACTTGATTTCAGTCCCTTAATGCCAAGTTTGACAGCCATGGCATTGTTCTGGTTTATTCTTTTCATGCGCGCAAGCTCATAATCATTATGATGTTGTTTAGAATCTGAGATTCATGAAAACGTAAAAAGTAGTCAGATTATCTATGGAATTCATTGCGGATTCAACTCGAAGAGTGTCTCCCTATAAACCCCTGCATATGCAAAGTTCACCTCCCAACCGTGCTGACCAGACCACACACAGAAATACAAACCCCTTATGTCTCTATAACAGGCAGACACACATTTCAAAACTGAAGTAGGAACATTAGAATTATATGAAATTCGTATTTGAACAAATAACTAAGGAATTATGAGTGGCATAATGTTTAGCTTCAAGGGTCGAGTGTTGGTAGTGCGACATAAAGCAAGTAGGCAGATTGTATTCCCTGTAAAAGATCGAAGCCTATGTAAAAGCTGGAAATGACACTTTCTTTCTATACAATGCAGTGTTCGTTGCCCACACATGATGGAAGAGATCACATAGAGAAATACTATTCACTCATGTCTACGGTTGCAGTATTTAGAAACAGGGTGGTCCACCCTAAAAGAATATTGACAACAAATATGACAAGGCAAGCATAGATGTAGTGAATCAATCATTTACTTGTGAGCTCACTAGGACAAGCATGCAGAATTGTAACTGCAGTAAGAGACCGTCCAAAATCTAAATCAAGAAGTTTGTCTAGCACTTATTGTTTGCAACTAATAAATGTGAATAATTGGATATTATATCGAATGAGTAAGAAAGACAAGTAAAATTTTCAACAAACCTGGCTTGCAGTAGTAATCTGGGTCAATGTCACTACGACCAACAATCCAAAATGACTAGTATTTGTTCCTAGGGCCAGAATTTTGAAAACCCTGTGAACTTTACAGGTACTAAAGATTACTGAAATACATCTGAACCATTAAGTGTAGGTAGCACTGAGCACACAACAAACCCTAATGACAGTCCTGCCTAATGAGTAATGAATCAATTAGAAAATGGGTGAGGAGGAGTGGCTGCTGAGTGTTGAGGACTTATCTCAGGATAAATCGGGTTGGCTTAGTGGGTGCTGCACGCCTGAGCCCTGAACGGACTGGGAAGGTAGGCACGGCGGCGCGCCCGGGCAACGGTGACGCTGTTGGGCGAGCGGCTCCTGACCACCTGTTAGTCCGGCGTCTCCTCCTAGAGTCATGCCGTCCGGGGACGGCAAGTCGCCGGCGAGGCAGGCGGCTGGGGGCGAGTAGATATCGGAAGCGCGCAGCAGAACAGAGGGGAATCGGGGCCTTGGACGACCCAAAATCCCAGGGTGGGCCGGCCCACCATGGGCACCCTGTAGAAATACACACCCGAGCGGCGAACATGCATTTTCGAAACTAATTTAGGAACATTTAGCTGACCAATTAAACGAAACTGTTTTAATAATATCAGATTCGTATTTGAACAACTAAGCTTGTTTAGCTTGATGGGTCGAGCAGTGCTATTATGACACGAAGCACGTATTCTGATCGTATAGTGATCATAAAAGGGGGAAACTGGAGAAATGATATTTAGCAGCCATTGTTTGCTTCGAACTAAGAACTAAATTCTAAGAGCTGAAAAGAAAGTAGAGTAACCAAGTTAAGATCTATTTTCTAGTTGAGATCAAAAAGTTGAGGAGATATGAAGTACCACCTCTCTTGCGGTGCAGTGTAGGCATCGCGGGTGCGATGGCTGTCGATGGCGTTGAAGCAGATCTACAACGGTAGACGGGTGCATCGGGGGATAAGTCCCGTTGCGGTGGAAGAAAAGGTCGTGTGAGCGGCCCCGGCAAAGAGGATGACGGCGCCGATGAAGCGAGAGGACGTGATGCAAGGCTCTTGGTCCGTCGCCGTGGATGAGAAACATCCATCTCTAGCAGTGGACGACGCGGTCTTGGTAGGCGCTCCGGCATGGTGGAGGACGGTGGCGATGGATGTGGTGGAGGACAGCGGCGATGGATGTGGTGGAGGACGGCGGCGATGGATGGGGTGGCGGACGGAGGCTGGTGTGGGGATGGTGTTCTAGCGCGGACGGTGTATGAATGGGAAAATGGAGGGAGAGGTATGGGGGACCATGTTTTTGGGACGCACCTGTCTGAAATATGGGAAAGTTACGAACTTAGCCCCCGTTTAAAATTTGGACGTGTCGTTGGTTGGGGATACGACGGTAATCTCGCATCTCGCCAATATTTGCCCAGAGCAATTTCGGGCGAGGAGAGGGTGGTTGGCGCCCATGGTTGGCGCCCACGGTGTATGAACAGGGCTGATAGGTAGGGCGGTTGTGTCACGTCTGAGTGAAGTTACAAGCCTGCCCCTATTGAAAATATTTGCCTACATCGATTTCGACCGAGTCTAGTTTGTTTTGCCGCCCACCGTGTATGAATGGGGAAATGGAGGGAGAAACAGAGGTCTTTCAGACGGGCTTGAATCAAATGTGTTTTGCCGCCCATGTTTGGCGCCCACCGTGTCCGAATGGGCTCAGAGGCGGTCGTGTCACGTCTTATTGAAGTTACTATCCTACCCCTATTTAAAGCAGTGGAAATCAGGCCGATGGATTGTCCGTGTAATGGGTAGACAGTAATTTCCATCTCCCAAACACTTGGCTTCGGGCAGCCGATGTGGGAGTTGACATTTTGCCGCTTCTTTCGAATTTTGGGACAATAAGCATCCACGTTTACCCTGGCAACTAAATTTGAATCCATTTTGTATTCCTATACGAATCTTTATAAATCATTCTATCACTACTGGAATCAGGGATTTTGCCGTCTGCCAGTTCTTTGCCGTCTGCTTGCGGACGGCAAAGAAGGTCTTTGCCATCAGCTACCAAACAACAGACGGCAAAGAACAGGCAGACGACAAAGAAGGTCTTTGCCATCTGTCATTTCTTTGCCGTCTGCTGGCAGATGGCAAAGAATCTTTGCCATCTGCCAGCGGACGGCAAAGAGGTGCCAGCAGACGGCAAAGATTCTTTGCCATCTGCTGGTGGACGGCAAAGAGGGTGGCTATCTTTTTTCGGGTAAAAAGAAAACCGTTGCCCCCACCTCCTCTATCTCTATCCCCTCTCTCCGCCCCTGCCCCACAGCCGAGCGCCGCCTGACCCCGCCTCCCTCGACCCCGTGCCGCTGCGCCACCTTGCCTCCGCCCGCCGGTGCGCGCCGCCACCTCACCAGAACCTAGGAGCCCCGCCGCCTCGCGCCGCGTTGTGCGCCGCCACCTCCCCACAAGCTCGCGGCCCCGCCACGGAAGCCTCGTCGCTCGTCGCCCCAACCTCGAGATCCGCTGCCGCCATGGGAGCCGAGCACCGAGCTCCTCTGCGCCCCGCCCGCGTCCCCGCGTCGCCGCCGCCGCCCCACGCCGCCTCGCGCCCGGATCCGGCCTCGGGAGGTCCGGCCACTCCGGATCCGGCCTCCCCCTCGCCGCACGGGCCTCCTCCTCGCCGGAGTGACGCCCCTCGCCGGAGCAGCGCCGGCCAAGCCCATCGGCCACCAGGGTCATGCTGCAGCCCATACACGAGATCTCCGGCGCCGTGCAGCTACCAGGGCCGAGCATAGAGAGAGAGACGCCCCCACCCCACCCCCGAGCCCTTCAACTTGCCTCCCGCCTTGACGGCTGCAGGCCCGCACGTACGCCCATGGTACCAACCCTCTACTCCTCTCCCTATACACTCCTCTCATATGCATCTACCTCTGATCCATGTATGTCGCGGCGACAACAGTGAGGAATCCATGTCGCGGCGGCCATGGCTGGGCCAGTTCTGCCTACATGCGCGTGTGCTGTGTGTGCTTGTGTATCCTTGCTTTGTATATTTTTTACTGTTCTTTCAATGTTCAGTTATTTCATCTTTAGAATTTGGAGAAACACCAAATATTTATGTAGCTAAATTTCATCCTTTTGCCATTGCCAAGTAGATACCAGTGCTAATGGAAGAACAACCACAAATATTTGCAGTTGGTAAACAAAATGTTCTACTTTCTTTGCATGAGGCAAAGCATGCAGCTGCACGCAACTAGCAGCAACATCTCCTTAATATTTTTGTTATTTCTGTATAGTTCTCTCCAGACTATTGATTTAATTTCTACTACGCAAAGAGCAATTCTTTTTTTAGACATGGCATATGCAGTTCGCATAATGATTCTTATGTGCTTGGCTCATATGCAGCATGATCATTCAGTACAGAAATGTGAATGTTCTTTATTAGGCTTTAGTTGCATTTTTGTGCTCATTAGCAGTTGTGACTGACAATGGTGAATGTGATAATTAATCTTCCCTTGAGTGGTGGGTAAGAGTGGTATTATTTTCTTAACCATTCACCAATAAAAAATATATATAACGTTGCCCCTGAAACCAAGTTGCTACTATCCAAGTTTAATACGGATGTATCACCTTGTTTATGTCTGTTCCTATTGATAAACTGCATGTAAGTTATTTTAGTAACCTACTTTCTCACATTAGAAATAGATTCAGACAAGCTGTTAATTTGTAAACTTCTTTACTTTGTTGCATATAAAAGGTCCATCATTTGTTTTGGAGGGTGGTAATTTTCTACACCTAAGTCCACATCATCTATTTTTATCTCATGCGGAAACACTGCACCTTTTGTGCCCTCTCTCGAACATAATTGACTGAAGCTTTGGTATAGCGTTTTACTTACAGTATTTCTACTTTCCTTGTTTGCTTACAAGCTGTTTTTTCTTTTTGACTCTGATGAATCCCCCAGGCCATTTTTAAGAACCCGTTCAGGAGGGGTGACAACCTCCTTGTAAGTCCTCGCTACTTTTTATCTTCCATGCTTCTTTCAAACTTTTTATGCACCAAAGATGCTGGATGCCATAAAGTAGGAAAAGTAAGATGCAGATGGGTCTTTGAAAAAAAATCATAGGAAAACATTGTTTCTGGGCACCGCTAAATTTTAAAAATAAAAAACTGAATTTTGTGGCTTAACTTTAAAAATGAAAACTGAATTTTGTGGCTGTTTGATGTGCTTGGATATATGTGTGATCTGGTGGACAAAATAACCAGGTGTTTGCGCCCTGTTGTGTAAACACCCTAAAATTCCACTAGTTGACCTACTTGGCTAACACAAATCTTAAATACTTGAACTGAGAAAAAAAAGCTTCAGCTAAATCAGAGGCCAAGTTTCTACTGTATTTGGCGCAAAGTCGTTGGTTTGTTGATCATTTCCTATTTATTACTCCTTGTAGGTTATGTGCGACTGCTACACACCACAAGGTGTTCCAATCCCCACCAACAAGAGGCACAATGCTGCCAAGATCTTCAACACCTCGAAGGTTGCAGCTGAGGAGAGATGGTACGAATACCTCCGTCGATATTTCAAGTTTTTTGTTGTTGCAGTGTTTCATATAAAAGTTGTAGTAGCGCTCTTGTGTCTTAACACACATACACACGTGAGAACATAATAAGTTGTACAATATAGATTAGCACCGATTAGGCCTATCTCTGAACCCAAACAGGTATGGAATTGAGCAGGAGTACACTCTCCTCCAGAAGGATGTGAACTGGCCCCTTGGCTGGCCCGTTGGTGGCTACCCTGGTCCTCAGGCAAGAAAACTCTCAGCATGCTCTCCAGCTTTCCGTGTGTTAAACTTACATAAAAACTGAACATTGCATTTCACCAAGTGAAATGCTACATTTCTACTCCTAACCCATTCTCTCTTTCTTAGTGTTTTTGTTATGCAGGTTGGAAGAAAAGAAGAAGATCCAGAGAAGATCTTAGTAATAAGATAGTTTTTAGGAAAATAGATATTTACTTTTAGGTCATTTCTTGTAATTTCAGATATGGAGTGCTTGTCTATAGTTTTTGTTTTGACTTTGTGAAACTTGCTACCTATGGATGAAACCGTGTAATATTGATGAAACTATGTATATGTATGGATGAAACTTGCTACTATGTGTTCATGACTATTGGTCATATATATATATATATATATATATATATATATATCTGTGTGTGTGTGTGTGTGTTTGATTTTCTGTGAAAATGAATTGATATAAGAAAAAACAGAATTAAATGGGGCAATATAGGCTCTTTGCCATCAACTGGCAGACGGCAAAGAGGCAGTCTTTGCCGTCTGCCAGCAGATGGCAAAGAGCCAGTCATTGCCGTCTGCCAGCAGATGGCAAAGAGCCATGACCTTTGCCGTCCGCTGCTGATGGCAAAGGCCCCTTTGCCGTCCGCTTCAAAATGCAGACGGCAAAGAAGCTCTTTACTGTAGCCTACTTTGCCGGAGCCTTTTGCCGTCCGCGGCGGACGGCAAAGGCCTTTGCCGTCCGCCATCCTTGCCTTTGCCGTCTGCCGTGGCAGACGGCAAAGTAGCTGATTCCTGTAGTGTATGTGTTTTTATATATCTTCAAAAGGACGACAAAGATGTATTCCACTGTCATATATGAATATGGTTTACAAATGCTGATACTCAAATTCAGAAGCTAGAATCCAGTTTAAGGTGAATTCAAATATTTGGAACACTTCATGTCCAACTCAAATGTCACACGCAACATAATGTGTACTCCCATTTAGATATGTACACAAGCGATGTATCAAGATTCAAATACCGAGTGAATCAACCAAGAATGTACAGAACTAACAGACATATAAACACTTATAGAGTATATGGATCAATAATATCAACTAACATACATAACCCAGGCCACTGTACTTTTCTTTGCTACAACAGCATCCTTTTTTAGCCAAGCTACTACAGCATCTTGGCCCTTTCCGATGCGAGCCACTTATGGTCCATCTATACTACTATTATTGATGAATGCACATTCAGCCCGATTGGCATATTTGTAGGTCTGGCACGGCAATCAAAATGAAATGTCTCCGAGTCTTATCAATTAATACAGACTTGTGCTCAAATAAAATTGCAAACCAAAAAACAAAAAACAAAAACAATTATTACATGCTCTCTAAAATAAATGGTTTGATTGATTACATGAACAAACAACGCAAAGGTTATTCAACGATGGAAAGAACATTTCACCTATGATTTACCAAGTGGGAATTTAATTTCCTTTTTTCCTTCAGGACCTTAACAATGTGGTCAGTCTAAGCTTGCTTCGTTTTGAAATCCACCAAATATTTAATGGTTGTCTTGAGTACTTCTACTAATTGTGCTGTTTGCTTCCTCAACATGTCAACTTCATCTCTAAGTGCAGAAGCAGAATCTCTTTCTACCACTAGTTTAGCCTCTAGAGCATCAGCAGTTGGCAATTCATAATGCACGATTGGGCCGGTGCCACTGCTGTGGGATGATACAACGTCCATGGGGACCTCACTCTTTGATCTTGGGCTAACCTGTTTTGCCATTAAAGTTCCGATTGGATTCAGAAAAGTTGAAGTTAGCAAAACATCTCAACTGGGAGTTATAAAAGCAAACCAGTTAAACAAACAAGGAATTAAAGAGTTTCAATTCGATGCTGAAAAGTAGTTATTAACACCATTGTAACCCGTTGTTGCAGCAGCAAAGCAGTTAAACAAACAAGTAGCTATTTAAGTTCAGGCAAACAGGTAATTCTTAACAGTAAGTATCAAACACATAGATAGGTGCAGTCTATAATAGGATTAACAGGCTGTGGCATTATGTAATCAGTAGCAAACTAAATTAAGCCAAGCAATGTAATTGAACAATTTTGCAATAAGTGACTAACTAAAATTCCGAGAAGTAGGTAACTGAACTTACGCTAGTTCTTTGTACAGGCACACTGCAACTTCTTTTTCGCTTACAAGGTTGTACGAAGGAGTCCATGGCATCAATTGCTTGGATACGCAGTCCCAATACTTCTTTCTTCCCACACTGCATTGGTAAGTTGAATGGTTAATCTGGTAAGATGGTGCATCCTTGATATGTTATATGAGGACGTGTAGTCAGACTAGTTGTAGCCACACACATCACACTGGCTTTTACTGTATATTTCATGCGATTACTTTTGGCATATTGAGGTCTAAGCAATCTACAATAGGATGAAAAGACTGGCATCCTTCACATTATTGGCGAACTCAGTTCATAGAAACAAGCAATTCAACCATTTTGTGGGTAAACCAAAAGCGCCACTGGAATATTTTTCACTACCCCTATCATACACGCAAAAAGGGGCGACGCCACAATAGGGGCTGGTATGGGCGGCCGCCTCGGGTGGCTCGAAAGTGTGCACCTAGTTTGAGTCGTCCAGGTTGGCCCAGGCTAGTTTTTTTCGTCCCAACGCACGAGCAGGCAATGTAAAAAATGAAGAAAAATGTTTCAATTTGGATAGTCCAATAACATAAGTCCAAGGCATGCCCTATAGCAGGCTCACGGCCCAAACGAGCGCCTCCCATATCGATCGACAGCAAGAAAAATCCCAATTCATCCGCTCCAGCCTCCAGTCTGGTTCGCTCCTAACCTAGCCACCGCTGGATAGACCGACACAGCACTTCCTCGCGCCCTCGTTGGAGGGTGGTCGCCGGGATTCAAGCAAACGGAAGGACAAGAAGATGAAGATCCAACCCTGGGTGTAGCCTGCATGGGAGGCAGCGGCGGCAGCACGGGCATGGCATCGAGCTTGCGCAAACGGACAGTCGCAGCTTGCAAGAGTAGCATGCGCAACGAGCAGGTACATCACAGCCCTGATTATATCTAATTCAACTCTTCAATTTCTGGCCAATAGTTAAACCTGACGGTGTTGTAAAACTACTTGTATGTATGGAATCTATGAGAAAATGAAACTAATTTCTACTTATTTTATAACTCCCCCAACCAATACTGAACTGATTGAATCTGATGTATCTAATCAAGTTTCCGGTGCAAACATCCAAGCTCATGTTGTTCTTGAGCCTGAAGTGTCTAATGAACAGACTGCTAATGAAGGATTTGATGCAAACATTTTACATGCTCCTGGTGATGAACATATAGTGTCTAATGAGGCATCTAATGCAAGCATTTTGCAAGCTCCCATTCAAGGATTTAGTGTCTAATGATGATCTGCTATGTTGAGAGAGACATAGAGATTTGTAGGCATTGAGGACAAGCAAATTATAGTGCATTTTCATGGCTTGAGGAAACGTCGAGGCCATCTACCAGAAAGTCCCCGTATCATGACAACATAGCATAAATACTTTTCTAATCTGTTGTTTGAAACTATTGGCATACTTGTGCAGGATAGATATATTGATATGCAGTTTGCGCACTGGTTATAGGTGCAATTACACTTCGATATTTTCAGCCAGAGAACGAATAATTCAAGCAGGTACAGACCATGTTTGTAGTCCTTCTACACCATGTTGCATTTTGTGTTTTTTGGTGCTTGCATCATTTAGTGTTTATAATCTGAACTACTTTGATCATTAGCTGGTTTTCAAAGTGCATGTAGCTTCACATTTCTCAAGTTATGTTGATTTCCGAAGTGCAAGTGCCTTCGTATTTTTTAAGTTAAATGTTCGCCCCTAGTAACTTGAATTCGTGGATTTGCCACTGCACACAAATCATACATGAATGCCAGTACGAATTAAATGAAATGCAGGGACTTACGCTAGCTCGTTGTACAGGCTCACTACAGCTCTGCTTGCGCTTGGGATGTTCCATGTACAAGTCCATGTTACCACAAGCTTGGATGTGCAGGCCTTGTGCTCCTTGCATCCCCCTCTGCATTTTTGACACGGCGAATGGCTGATCAAATAAGAGGAATCGACCTTGCTGTTGTACCGGAGGACAGATACTTACAAGGTTATACGGGTGTGCAGGATGTGTACCAGATCCCGTAGTGCTGTCATGCTTCACTAAAAAAATGGATTTGCTTGTTTCAGATGATATCTCCAGAAGAAATAAGAGTTAAAGTCAGGGTTGGATAGGCGTGTAAGCTAAGAGAGCAGTTAAAGGATATCCAAACATCGTCGGAACAGTGAAGGGAGTGATGTGTGGATACCTAGTTCGGGCTGGCGTTTGGGCATGCTCGCCTAGCTAGAGTGCGGGTCACTTCAGAGCCGTTGAGGGTGATGCGCTGGCGTTGGCTGGCCGCACACGGATGTAGATCTTGAGTGGCAGTGGAGCACTACGATGCGGTGGACGAGACCATTGGTGAAGCCCCAACGGCCTCGGGGGGCGGAGGCGCGACGATGTGCTCGGTGAAGTAGCCCCGGTGAGCTGGGAGACGGCGTCGGTGAAGCGCACCTGATGCGGTGGAAGTCGGTGTCTATGAGGCACGTCAGTTGCAGCGGCCGACGTTGTCGGTGGACCACCCGGTGCGGTGGACGAGGGCGTAGATGAGGTAGCTCCGGTGCGGTGGTGAAGCGCGACCGTCGTCTTCGCCATCATCGTCCGGCACAGAGGTGGGGAAAGAGATGATACGAGGGGCGATTCGAACTTTGCTTGGGTTGGCGGCGAATTAGGGATTTGAGCAATCTGGGCGCGGAAGGGGACGGTGGAGAAGGGAGATTCTGCAGGGCTGGAATTAGGGCCGCCAGATATTTCAATCCGAAACGTGGAAGCGCGAACTTATTTTGTCGTCGTCCTTTTTTTTGGGTGGGTGGCTGGGTGCTACGCGTCCGTCCGACACACGCGACCACCACGACACGACCCTGGTGCGCCTACATTTGAGAATGCAAACGAATCTTCTTTCATTTGCAAACGAATCTGTATGTATTACCATGCCCGTGTTTTCCTTGCAATAATTAGTCATTCGAAACGAGATACTATAAATTAATTAATGAGGAGTTATTTGAAAAAAAATCGAAACGGTATCCACGCTAACGTGGATTAGAGTGTGTGTCACATAATTAGTTATTTGAATTAGAGTGTGTGTCACATAGCGATCTCCAATTCTAACGTGGATTTCGCATTTCACTGTATCCATGCTACTTTTTTAATACAAATTCATATGTATATGATGAACACCATGGTAGTGAGAAAACTTTTGGATGGATTCAAACATATGACCTACAAAATAGCACAACAAATCGAGTCAATGTCAACTTTTCGAAACCTAGTATGGCACGAATTCGAAATAATTACCCATATGCATGGTCCTCGGTTCAAATCTTACAATGTACACCGAATTGAAACATCGATATTAAGTCTCGTACTATCTACATTCAAATGTTGTTTTCAGCCCCCCCCCCCCCCGCACATACGCTACATACTTCCTGTATCGGTCAATCTTCCTCTCCTAACCACCTTGGGAAGCTATCGGTTTCCAACACACATCCATTCTTTCTCTCCATGTTTCGATCTCTAACTCTCTCAACTACACAACCCCCTTTTCCACTCTATTACGAAATGTATTTACCTCACACACCCGCCATTGCACCCCATGCCGAGCTCTCTCTCTCTCTCCCTCTCCCTATCACCCTCTCACGCTAAATACATGCATTGCCTATCTAGCCCCCAACCTCTCGTGCGCACGCACGCACGTTGTCTATCTAGGTCACTCCCTCGAGACTATCTCACTCTTTCTTCCGCACGGCGGGCCACACTCGCTCAATCTCGCTCTCTTTATCTGAGTCTTGTTTAACCTCGTTTTCTTTCACACACAAATGATATATCTCCCTGTTCGGGCCTCGATCGACACACTCTATACTCTCTCACACAGATTGTCTATCTAGGTCAGTCCATCGAAGCCGCCCCCACTCTTTCGACCTCATGGCGGGCCACGCTCTCTCTCTCCCCCCCTCTATCTCCCTCTCTCTCTCTCTCTCTTTGTATGTCTCGATTGACCTCGCTCTTTCTCGGACAAAAATGATATATCACCATGTTTGAGCCCAATTCGACTTATTCACATTGTATACTCTCTCACGCACATTGTCTATCTAGGTCACTCTCTCCAACCTGTCTCACTCTTTCGATCACACGACGACCCTATGTGATCGATCGACCTTGCTTCTTCCCACGCACAAAATATATCTACACGTCTGTGACTGGATCATCTCTCAATATCTATCTTACAGCCCTCACCCTTGCCAAAAGCTCAATCGGACAATATCTCTCCAGAGCATATATATTTGTTCCATGAATCTCGGACCACACTCACTTTGTCTCTCTATCTATATGTCTCTCGATTGACCTCGCTTTCTCACGTCGTATCTTCCACACATTGAAGCTACCTCTCCATCCCTCGCAATGCCGGAGCTATTTACATTGCGAGGGGCACACCAACCTTGGATTAATTTGTGTAGGCATTTATTCCGGTCGGTTTAGATTATATTTTCATAGCATTCGGCCCACAACTACTCGAAACACCGTTGCAACCCCCGCAACTCCCCTAGTTAATTTCCCTCTGGCTCGGTCATCGCTCTCTCGCACGTCCTTTCTCGGCTTCAACGTCGCACCATGGTATTATTGCAAAAAACTCTGTTGTTCTCTTTAATTATTATATATAAGCTACAAAACTAAACACCGATAGTCCACTTGGAATGGAACAAATTTGGACCCACAAATTAAAGTGCTACAAACTACACACTGAGGGGCCCACATGTCATGAAACAAATTTGGACCCATATACAAATTAAAAAATAAAGGACGAGGATCGAACATGCGACCAGGGCCTTCAAGCCGCAAGTCAATAGGCAACATACGTAGAACAACAATGTTTGTTGTACCTCCCTTTGTTCACATAATATTTTTATATTACCACAACCTATTTAATTGATAACATGTAATATTATTTTTAGTACTATTCGCCTTCACTTACTGGTGGGTTCCATGTGTGCTCTCTCTCTCTCCTCCCCTTCCGCGTTTAGACGCACGGGCATACACGAAGAACTCGTGGGCGATGTTGCCGTTGACCATATCTGGACGCATTCATAAGTTACGGCACCAGTTTTACGTGCTAGCAGCACTAGTCAGTGTGTAGGTGCAATGCACGTTAATTTGGAAGTATATTAAGTGCATGCGGATATTAAGTTGGATATTATTTGCGTGTTATTATGTGATTAGCACTATTTTTGGCATGAAATTAACTGCACGCTAAACGTGTTGAGCGCTCGACACTGAAGCAGTCTAGGTCGTTGGATGACAAGGAATACATGTGGCTTGATGCCATTTTATATTTCATTTGATACAGCTCTAGCAGAACATTCAATCGATCAAACCATAGATTTCGTTCAGTCCGACCCCAACTTTAAATTATACGACGATCGATCTAAAATAAACGGAAATGATAAACGTTCGGATTTTAAGCATGGCAATCCGAACGTTTTTCATGGCAAATTTAGATTACGCGGCGGCGGCGGGGGCGTCTTGCGGTGGGAAGCGGCTCCTCTGCTGTGCTCTGTGTGTCGTCGGGTCACTGACCGACAGCGACGGCGGCGTCTTGCGCCATTGTTGGCGTACTCGTGGACGTTGGCCCTAGCTTCAAGGAAGGCCAGAATGTAAGCGGGAGGAGGCGACTGGCATTGGTGCAAGGAAGCGGTCGACGGCGGCCATCCATGCCGCTGAGGGGGGCACTGGCACCCGCGCGGGGACAGGCACTGTCAACGGCGCGGCGGAGACATTCGTGTGCACGGGCACGCACGTCAGTGCATGCGCAGGCACATGCGCTGGCAGGTGCATGGGCACTGGCCCGGGCGTGCGCATCAGTGCACGCGCAGGCGCATGCGCTGGCAGGTGCACGGGCGCGTGAAAGTCGGCGGGGACCTCGTGGAACCCCATGGCATCAAGCTCGGCGACAATGTGTGGCTCCCAGCCCATCAATGCCGTGGGGATGGGCACTGGCGCAGTCAGGGCGCAAGGCCAGTTCAAGCTCGTCCCAAAGCGCCTTATGTTCTTGAGACTCCGACTGGGTGTCTTCCTCAGGAAACTGGAAGACTAAGGGCAGACCATCGTGATGCGGCATGGCATACGTTTAGGTCAGGCTGGTTGGAGGTAGACGACAGGAGAATCGGAGAGGAAGAGAGAAGATTGTAGCGATGCCGGGTAGTGCGGGGTTGATTTTAAACTGTGGCGCCGGCGGCATTAAAAAGTGGGAGCAGTTGGGACGAAGGTGGGCGGCGGAGCCTGGTCAAAGGGCTCGCCTCCCGGTGAGCCTGCACAGCGGTCTGCTCGCTCGCCTCCCTACCAGCCGGCGCAGCGGTCTGCTCGCACGCCTCCCGTCGACTCACACGCTTGCTCGGACGGCACCTGCCAATGAGAAGCGGGACTCGTGGCGGCACGTAAACGCCCAGGGTTTCAATAGTGAAAGCATTCGCCTTAACGTGGCAGGTCTTTGTTCCAAAATACCTTGGCTCTTCATTTGTACAACTTGTCATAAGCAGCTTGTCTCAAATTGAATAAAAAAATTACAAAGTAATATTTGTGCCATATCACGTGACCATGCTCAGTTTCAAGAATTTATGGTCACTTTTGGATTTTCTAAAATTTAAGATCCAGGAAACCTGCATCATGCAATAAATTTTCAAGCCATACATCTATCCTGTTGTATTTCTTAAGAAAGGATTTGGTCAAACATTTTGCTTAGTTAGACTTCAGACAAGTTATATATGCAGAGCAAAAGGATAATCCCTCCATACCAGTGCATTGCCTGATATATTAACTCAAGTACTAGGCATGAACAAACGGGCTCAATTCTGTGCTCATCCTGGTGTAGTAGTAGTAGTACTACTAGGCAATGCAGTTGACAGGTGACCTTGGCGAGCGCGACCGAGGGAATTGAACCGTGCTCGGCACGGTAGGTAACGTTGTCTAGTTACTTTTTTTTACACAACGTTGTGTAGTTACTAAAGCATCCCTCCGTTGTTCATCGGTAGTCATTATGGACCGGGGACATGAGGGGAATTTCCTAGGGCTGGAATTCTGACCGCCAGATATTTCGACTCGAAACGCGGAGGCTCGACTGGTTGGGGTTGCCTAATGTGCATACCACGCATGCCACCAGAAGGACATGAGCCCGGTTTTTTATTTTTTATTTTTTAGGATCAACACGAGCCAAGGTCTGGCTGGTACGCCATTGGGTCCTACCATTCGAGAATACGAAAGGAACCTTTTAAGTTGCCGAATACAATGCCCGTATTTTCCTTGCAAATACTAATCTCAATGTGGTAATTGATTTATGACGAGTTGTTGAATTAGAGTGAGTTTGTGATATAGTGATCTCAACATGGATTTCACATTTCATGGTATCCCTGCTAAGTTTTCAATGCAAATGACACCCACACACGAACACAACAACAATCCAATAAGTATAGTGCATCTATTTTTCCAAACCATGCATGTATGACACGAATTCAAAAATACTCCTTCTGTTCCTAAATATTAGTCTTTTAGAGATTTCAACAAGCAACTACATACGGAGCAAAATGAGTGAATCTACACTCTAAAATATGTCTATATACATCCGTATGTGCCAGTCCACTTGAAATCTCTAAAAATACTAATATTTAGGAACGAAGGGAGTAAAATGTAAGACATGCATGGTCCTCAGTTCAATATTTAAAACGAACATGAAACTGAAACATGAATATTAAGTCTAGTACTACAGTACATGCAAATATTGTGTTTAACTAGGCGGAGCTATGATTGTCGGGGGTCACCCCCTCGACCTTAGATAAAATTGTGAAGCTCTGTTTAGGGTTGTTTAGATTATATTTGTCCCCACCCTCCCAACCACCGATTGGTTGTGCACCCCCACCCCTCCTCCCTGGGAGAATATCATGTGCCCCCATACCTTAGATGCTATATGCCGATACGAGTTGCTTGGAGCTTGTAGATCTGAGATATAGCAGCTCACATGGTGTCTTAATATTTTTACAGGAAACCTTGATGAGTTTGAGAATTGCACACAATTTGTACAAAAACTACTCAGATGCCCTTGGATCCCATATCCAATGACCTCGAAGCTAGTATCACCGTAGCATCTAAGATGAAGGAGGACATCATATTCTCCTATATGTAAGAATATCATGTGCTACCACACCTTAGATGCTTTGGTGATACAACCTCTTCGGAGCCGTTGGATTTGTGACCCAACGCCTCCTCGGTGGTTCGAATGGTTTTTTTGCAGAAAAGCCCCCAAAGAGTTTGGCCACTCCTTACAAGCACAAAGACTGCTCAGATGCCATTGGATCTCAGATCAAACGTCCTCGAAGCTCGTATCACCGTAGCATCTAAGATGAAGGAGGATATCATATTCTCCTGTATGTAAGAATATCATGTGCTACCACACCTTAGATGCTTTGGTGATACAAGCTCTTCGGAGCCGTTGGATTTGTGACCCAACGCCTCCTCGGTGGCTCGAAAGGTTTTTTGCAGAAAAGCCCCCAAAGAGTTCGGCCACTGCTTACAAGCACAAAGACTGCTCAGATGCCATTGGATCTTAGATCAAACGACCTCGAAGCTCGTATCACCGTAGCATCCAAGCTGCGAGAGCACCTTATGTTTTCTCGCACGGGAGAATATGAGGTGCTCCTGCACCGTAGATTCTATGGTGATACGAGTTCACGGAGATCTAACGGCCCACAGTAGGAGGTTTGAATTTTTTTGCAAAATACGGCTGAGAGAGTTTGGGAATTGTGCAGAAAGTACAAGTATGACGCATGTGCCATCTGATCACTGATCATACGACCTAGATGCTCATATCACCGTAGCGGGTAATTAAGCTACGGGGAGCACCTAATATGAGCAACGGGGAGCCGTTGGATCCAAGATGCAGTGGCACACACGAGGCCTGAATGTTTTATTTGCAAAAAAACCCTTTGGAGAGTTTGGAAATTGCGCATAATTACAAAGACTACTCCCAAGCCATTGGATCTCACTTCCAACGGTGTAAAAACTCGTATCACCATAGCATCTAAGTTGCGGGGTGGATGTGATATTCTATGCCGCTGTCATTTTTGTTCGTAAACTTGCAAAATACGTGTAACTTGTGTCGTTACTTGTCTAACCGCGCAAAGTGTTTGTTAAAAAAAATCCTACACGGAAATATCGGAACAACACACGGGGGTCCCACTTGTCATTAATCAAATTTGGACCTAAAACTAACAAATCTGAAAGACGAGATTCGTACTGGCAACCTGGACTACAAAGCGTAAGTCGATAGCCTGAAACAACAATGGTTGTTGGCTTTGTCCCATAACTTGATTTTATACAGTATTACGTTGAGTAGAGTAGAGGGAGTGCCTCGTCTACACGTGCATGACCGTTGACTCACTTACTGGTGGGTCCCAAGTCTGCGATCTCTCTCTTCTCTCCATCGTCTAACCTTTGCACGGGCACACACGAAGAGCGGCGCAAGCTTGCCGTGGTGTTATTACAACTAAAAAAGCTTGGAAAATAGAAGAATCGCCTAGAACAAGAGACGTTGTGGCTGGTCGAGACGGAGCTAACCACACCTATCCTCTGTGCCATGTTAGCATGATGAAGCTGTGTGGCTAGTGGGGTGTTTTCGACCGACTGGCTGGGTCCCGAGGTCGAACCATAGGTACTACGTCTGATACAGTAAATTTTTACACGCACATTTTTCCTCCGTGCCGAGACATGGCACACCCTACCGCGTGGTTTCGGGGTCCTCCCGGGTGGTGCACGCATATATTCTTCCTGATGTGGGATGCCCTACCGCGCGTTTTCGCGGAAGCAAGTAAATAAATGAGTCATCAAATCACGAAAGATCACTTTTCCCGCCGAGTACATCAGTGAAGCACGGTGGCTAGCTAGTTGGGCTAGTTCGACTGATTAGCTAGGCCGCCGCCACATTTGTTTTTTCACCCCTTTTTTTATCTACTAGCCGGCAGGTAAATTTAAACATCCACCGCGGTGTTGCTCTGGTGTTTGAGTGCGGCAGGATTTTTAATTTTTTGATTGACGGGAGCAGGCGTGGCAGGATTTTTAATTTTTTGATTGATGGGAGGAGGCGCGACAGCAATTAGTCACGATGACTCCGCCTGTAAAACCCACTGTTCCCTGATGTGAGAAGTCGTCGACTGGTGTTTTACCATGGTGAAAACCAAAAGATTCCCCGCTCCTCGGCTGGCTCCCTCCGCCTTCCCGTAGATTGCATTGCCTTTCAGCCATTTCGCCCCCTGCATCACCAACGTCGTGCGCCTCGAGAAGCAGAGGGACTTCGGTGGTGTTTAGGCGCCCTCTGCATGGGCATGTCCATGTCGTGGCGCAACATGACCATTGGGTCAAACTCAGACGGTGCAGATCAGTCACTGTTGCACAAAGCGTGTGGGTGTGTTTGGTTGCATTCTCATCTCAATATAGTGTGTAAGTCACCTTACGAAAACCAAATAATCCCGAAACACTTAGGCACGGTACATTAACTCCCTCCCCGTTTCTTGTTTTGTGACATATCAACTAATAAGAGACGTGGGCCGTGCATGCTTTCAATGACTTGAGACTAATAAACATGACATGCAGTGGTTAGTTCATTGCATGCAATGCTATTAATTAGCAAAAAGACATTAAGTTTTCTCGTTTTCCTCTCCGCCTTGGTCGCAGTGCACAACGTAAGATGACTTACACACCTAGACGGAGTAGTTGTTTCCTCTTCCTGTATTTGTGTTAACCTACTAGTGTGGACTCATGCACCCTTCATGCACTCTGCCAAACACCCAAAAGTGGGTCGAGAAGGGAACTTTTGCTCCCATCCCGTGCACCCTTCATACACCCTGCCTAACACTATTCGTGCTTCATATGGTTCATGTTTCGTGGAGTACTGTAGCACCGTACTCTCCGTGCGCTGTAGACCTAGTTCTGTTAACATTGATATCACCGTTCATTCTCGACCGGACAGTCGAGAAAGCGGTACTATGTTACTACATTACTGTTCATATAGTTGACATGCGCACAACATCATTTGTCGTCATCATATCTTACTACACTAGCAACAAGATTATGTAGTACTAACGTATGAACCACTGCACATGCCTAGTAGTAGGAGAACTGTGTATGTTCAAGTGGCTGCCGTGTTTCGCACTCCTCCGTCGTCAGAGTGGAAACGCTGGCTGTAATCATTTTTTTCTTCAGAAAGATAGTGGACACGCTCTACCATGCGGATCCTCCTCCAGCCATGCACTAAATTACTCACTTTCACCGATGTGTGGGACAGCCAGCATCGGGGTCCACCAGCCATGCACTAAATTACTCCGTAGTAGAGTGACGGTAGACTACCCCGATCGAAGCACCGAGTAATGCCCAATGAGCGGTCAAATCACAAAACCCCCTCCGTTCCAGCAGTAAGTTGGACGGACGAAGCAACCATCATTTCACTCTTCTCTCTCAGCTTCCTCTCTACCCAACCCTCGCTTCTCCCTCATCTTGTTCCTCATTTCTTCAAGAAAACCCCGACCTGCTTCTGCCATTGTTCTTCTCTCCCAAAGAAGGAAAGGTGAGCATATCAATGGTGTTGATTCTGGCCAAGGCCCGGTCTTGCAACCCCGAGACTAATCCTATAACTCCCTCTCTTTTCTTCTTTTGGGTTTGTGATTATGGTTTCTTTTCTTTTATTTCTATTTGACAGTTTCTTGATGGACGATGGAGCACCGGCCGACGTGATGTCTATGGCTCTGGCCAAAACTGTCGAGGCTCATGGTACGAAGAAGCGCAAGCACCCCGCCAAGACTACTGCAGACAAGCTCAAAGCCATCGCCCTGTCCAAGCCCCCCTCTCCGGGATCCCTCATTAAGCAAGTCCAGGTAATATCTCTTCTTGACGATCTTTTTCTCGATCTTGATCGTGTTTTTTCATCTAACACGCAGTACTAGTACTAGTAGTACAACTTTCTAGGTGATCTTGCATGTGATTTTTGTGTGCCAAATGACAGTTCTAAATTCCTCTTTTGACCAAAACATGCGAGAGGTTGACATTGATTTCTTATAGATTACTTTCAACTACTCCCTCTGTCCCAAATTTCTTGTCTTAGATTTGTCTAGATACGGATGTATCTAATACTAAAATGTGACTTGATACATCCGTATCTAGACAAATCTAAGACAAGAATTTTGGGATGGAGGGAGTACTTTATGAACATTAATGCTACTTTTGAAGAGGGCATATTTGCCTCAGTAACTTGTGTTATGGATATTGCAAGTAATCCCTCTGCTCTTATGCCTTCGAAGACATGTTCTAGTGTCTTTGTTCACTCATTTCTGTGCGTATATGTAGTCATACATGGAGTATAATATCAAAAATCATCTTTTTTTCTGAACGGAGGTAGTAATAAAATATGGCTCTGTTTGAATTAGAACCAGGTCCGCGGTGGAGCTGAAGTTCTCAAAGTCATGCCGTGTGAACTGGTAGCCCTAAGGATGAGTTCTACTGCTAAACTATCCAGCTGCTGTGTCCTTGTTGCCACGTGTCCTGAACTAGTGTTTTCCTGTAGCATTGTTGTCAGGCGTGTTCTCAAGTCTGTACTTGACCACAACAATTTCCTGGTTGTGCCTTCGATTACGAAGGATGTGGTTCTTGTAAAGCTTCCCAACAAATCTGATGCGGCATGTCTTCATGATCATGTTTATGAGTGGAAAGACCACTCTGTTAGGTTCTCCAAGGTTGACAAGATGGTGATGGTGCATGTAGACATCTCTCACGAAGTCCACGGCCTAGTCAGTTATGCGGGGTTCATCCCGTAGGTCAGTGGCAAGAATAGTCTGCAGAGTTTAATTAGTGCAACTTTGCTTGTCTGTAGTAAGTACTATTGTTCAGTACTTGATTTGTGTTTGTGAACCCTGTATTGTTTATTAGTACTGTCGCTTTTGGTGTGTGGTCAGTCCTGAGAATGGTCTATGTTAATGTCTGTCCACTCAATTCAGTCTGTATATATTGAAGTATCGAGATCATCTTTTTTGTGAGGACGGTTTATCAATTATGGTTACACTCCAATATCTGTATGCATTGCAGGGTTTATCGCACCCACCAAGATTTCCAGTCCCATGGATGTTCGGTCCATACGATTTGTCACAACCTTTGGACTATCCTGCTTGTGGGAGTAGGCGGGGCCCCTGCATGCCACCCGTAGTTGGACGATCAATCTTCTGTTTAGTACTTCAACATAGTGATTTCCTGGTAAGGATTCACTCGTGTCACATATAGTAAATCTTATTGATTTACTGTCTAAATCTTATTGATTTAATGTCATGTTTTCTTTCTTTTCCTGCAATTTTATGATGTAGGTTTTGCCATGTGACATTCATCACAGAATAAACAGTTTGGTTTGCTCTACGATGGCTATTTTTGCAGGTTTCACTTCTTATGTCATGTCAGTAACGAAGGCAATGTCCATCACTTATATTACTGGAAAAAATTGGATCAGTCTGTTGTCTGAGTACAAGCTGAATCCCTATGATGAACTGCAGTTTGGTTTAACAAAAACGCCACAATTAGTCCTTCTCGTGTTTAAAAGAAATGAAGAAAAAGCCTGGATCACGGTCACGAAGCCTAGTCAAGTTAGAAAGCTAATCATACCAGACCAGACACGATCGCCGCTGTCTCGCACATCGGTACCACCTTCAGCAACGGATCGAGCACCGGCAGTTGCTCTAGCACTGACAGTGGCAGCAGCTCAATCTGATCCAGCTGAGGATTGGGCACCGACCACGTCAGCGGATCAGGCTGATCTACCGGAGGATCGGGCATCGACACCGGCACCTGCTCTGACACTGGCACCAACTCTACAAGGAGCACCATCTCCGGCAGCAGCTGTGGCTTTGGCACCTGCCCCAACACTTGCACTTGCATTTGCTCCGGCCCGTTCAGCGGCAACCGAACGAGCAGTTGCACCGGCAACAGACTGGGCTGCAGTTCGCACTTCATATACCACAGTCCTTACAAAAACCGACATGTCCACCTTCTTGGTAAGCATTGGCCGCCCAAGTGTTTTGTTCTTTTTTATTTCCATGTTGTTTTGCATGATTCACTGTGTTGATCTAACTATTTGGGTATGTCTTCTTGTTTGCAAACAGAGAATTCCTAGAGCAACGAGGGAGTCGTTCAACAATCCGGGCGACAAAGACCAAGTTTCTCTTACCATGCGCAGCCTTGGTGTGAATGAACCTGCTCAATATACCGTAAGTACAAAGGATGGTCGCATGATGATTGATGCTAAAGGATGGTCAAGGTTCAAATCTAAATCATATCTTGCGGTAGGGGATGATGTCAAAATCGAACTTTCTCGGCAAGGAGAGCTGGTCCAAATCAACTTTCAAATTCTTCAGTACTGCCGAACTGATCTATCCGCCGAGAGATTTTGATGTAATACTCTGGCATGGTGAAACAAGTGTCCTGTGTGTATAAGTAGTACGACAGTATCATTGATAGAATTGCAACTCTGATTGCTGGTTAGGAACTGTCGTTTGATTTCATTCCAACAGCTGCTGTGCTTTATTCAATTTTGTGTATTCGCCTTGCGGTAGCATCTAAAACTAGCGCCGTACCGACCGCTTGCAATATGAAAAGCGTTGAGGTAGAACACATGGGCCCCCAAACATGTAGGCCCACCGACCTATGGCCCAAAGTCCAGAACCGTGAGCTTGTCCGAGTATTTCTCAGCTGAACCCCCATAATGCCCGTGCGTTGCACGTAACATCAAGATGCATTTGTATGAGTATTTTATCTTGTGAGAGAAAGGGATGAACGAGGGAAGGCCTTATTTGCAAATGCGGACAGGTGTGTGGGTACCTTTTGCAAAATTGCCATAGTTTCCTTCCTATCCGTCAGATATAAATCAGACGGCCTATATTGCAGGATTACAGGCACACCATCATCACCAACCCGTCTATACCGTGCTAAAAAAACTCTGTTTTTTATAATTATATATGTTATATATATTCCCCTTGATTTTTCTTATGTATAAAGTTGTGATATAAAAGATCTTTATATTTCTTTACAGAGGGAATATCTCTCTGTCAAAAATATATTTATGTGTAATAACTAGTTACTCCTGTCTTTCTACTTCCTTGCGTTGATATGTGGGGCATTCGGCAACGGGGTCCACATGCCATATGCACCAAATTAGAGTGCACAACTTCACGGTAGACACACCCCGGTCGTAGCGTCGCATTAATGCCCAATGAGCCGTCAAATCACAAAAAACCCCCACCTTTCCAGCTTTAGCAGTAAGCTGGACGGACGAAGTGGCAATATTTCACTTGGCCTGAATCCCTTCTCCCTTGTCTGCTTGTTCAGAGAAAACCCCCGCTCGGCGATTGCATAGGGTTTTCTCATGGAGAACCTGGTACGAATTTTTCATCCATCCTCGATAAATCCAAGTCCCTTGGTCGCGGGTACTCCTAGGACGGCAGCCGCCGCCGTTGATGCATTTTTCTTCCTACTGAATCTAGTATGTTTCATTTATAGTGCCCAAAGTGCGAGGACCCTACAGGTTTCTGCGCCCTCGGTGAGACGCCACACTTGTTCCTTCTCATCTTAACACAGGATTTTAAAACGCGCACAGTATGTTCCTAGAATCCTCTTTTCTATCCGGGAGGGTGGGGATTTTTGAACATGATGTCGACTAATTTGGAAATTTGGATTGCTATATTTGGATAAAAGGTACTAGTACCATGGTCAACACTGACGTGAAGGAGGAAAGTATTTCTAGATTTGGATATAGGGAATACATTGTGTTCTCATATTATTTTTCCTGTAGTGCATTCCTTGCTCTGCCAGAACACATTTACTCAAGATGCTCGGCCTTGCCATAACTGAATACACCAATTTAATGGTAACAGTGAAGACAAGCCATGGATATAAGTTTCGAGTTGGGTTCATGAACCAAGAAGATCGCTGCTTTTTTTATGGCCGAACTTGGATAAACTTTCTCAAGTGTTACGGACTGAAAGTTGGCGCATGAATGTTGATGGAAATAGCAGAACCTGGTCTCATCGTCACTGCGATCTTCCAGCCCGACGTCGTTCCAATTGTTCATCCATGTTAGTTTTGTATCTGGTTCTTGCTTGTTGCCTCGATTACTTCTTAATCCACCTATTCTGTCTAACTGATCACAATTTAACTTTAGAAGTAGCAACGAATCTCTCACGAAGATGCTACTTCTAACTAATATTTTCTTATAATTGGTGGCACGTGTAGGTTTTTTCAGAGTGAAGCAGGCTGCTCGTTTGTTATTCTGTAACAACTCAGCTGTTACTGATGGCACTGAAGTTGACTGGGACGACATCCACAAGTTCCTACACTTTATTGATCGTCTTGAGGTCCTTGTGGGCCGTTTCAATGGTGGAAGGCCACGTGAGATATGTGTGCCACTGCTGCACTCGTTGAACGGGTCCAACTGTGTCGAGAAACTTATGGTACGAGCTATTTTCTGTTATATATGTTGTTCATAAACCATTGCTTATACACAGTTTTACAGCTGTGATCTTCTTGAAACAGAAACTGCCCAGTTCTATTGTTCCTATACAGATGCCTGACCATGGTCGGGTCAGACTTTCACTTGGTCACAACATGATGTTTATGTCGACCTAGTCTATTCCCCTTGGAGGTGAAAAGATACTTATTCATGGGTGGTCTCAAATAATGAAGGCCCGTCCATCTTGGAGAATAGGACAGAAGATTATGTTCTTGCTTTTCCATGGATCTAAAGCGAATATCCTGTTTATTGACCACATTGCGAGATGAAGCTGCTTTCAGAAGGTTGTGGATGCGCGGGGTGGCGCCTGGGCCTTGTCCTGGGGCTTGGCGGCCTCACCCTTGGTTAACTGTAGGCAAAGTAGCACTGTTCGAGGCGTGCTTTGTACGGTTGAACCTATATAAGTACTCATACTACTTTCAGCTATGGTTGTTAAGTGCCCCTGCTAGTTTCAGTTAAGTTTTTTAAGTACTCCTGCTGCTTTTGTAGTCTGTCGTGTTTCTTTAGTCCTGTCTTCCTCTAGCCGCCAAAACCAAACCAACGCCGGCGGGGCCGCCTGCTTCCGCCTCCCACGGCTGGCTGCGCCTCAGCGCACGCATCGCCACCCCACCGTCTCCTAAATCGTTAACGCCGACGTCCGAGGCCTCGCCGCCGTCCTCCGCGCGCTTTGGTGTGCTCGCCGCGGCGCTGCCCTCTCACGTTGTCAACATGGTCAACAAACAACAGGAATCGGCAGAAGTACGTGGAGAGGATGACATTAGGGCCCACCATGTCAGCGTATGGAAAAATAAAATGCTTCTTCCTAGTGTTTTCCTGACATCTGGGACCCATGACATTGTGAGCGTATATAGTCAATAGACAAGAGAACAGCACAAGATCGGCTGACACTTGGGACGTAGCAGCTCGAGCAGTATTTTTTTTGTTATTGTTGAGACGGAGCAAGGTTTGAACTGGGCTGTGGCCCGTCTAGCCCAGGTTTATATTTTATGTTCACCATGTGACCATCACAGCTGTTTTTTCTTTGTGAACTGAGCCCAATTTATTTTTTCTGAAGAATACCCAATCTAGGCCTACTTATTTTTCTAAGCCCTGATGGGCTGCAACTCTTTCAAGACGCCTGCAAATCTTGAAAGTAATATGAAATGGGTTGTAAATATAAAAATAGATGACAAATTGGTAATTACTTTATAATTTCTGAAATTTTTCACATTTTCAGATTCCTATTTCAGTGGGCATTAACCTAATTTAAATATATCTTCAAAGTACTTTAAATCTGGCTCGACATTTCGATATTAAAAATAGTTTGGAACCCACAAAAATATGTGAAATTGGCCCTGGCCAACCAAAAAACGGACTGCAATAAATTGCATAAGAAGTCGCAATAAACTATATATAAATTATTAAAAAAAGAGGGAATGGTCTAACTTATGGGCCTATTAAGTTGACGCGTATGCAAGATTTTTTTAGTTATTATATATGTCAACAAACGATTCTAGCAGACGTAACCATTGGATGTCAATCCAACGGCCGTCGTGTTTCTTCAATCTCTGATCTTCTTGCTACAGCCGCCAAATCCAATGCCGGCGGAACAGCTGCTCCCGCCTCCCATGCAGGCCTCACCGCCCCCTACTACTCCCACCACTGGCCAGGGCATCCCTCTACTCACCCACACCCCCTGTTATTCTGCGGCAACGGCAGCCTCACACCGCAGCTGAACCAGTGAACCCTCGTACTCCTCTCCGCGTGGGCATCCACTGCCGCGTCTTCCCCGGCTCCGCATCGTCCCCTTCCTAGGCCTCGCCGTCGTCCACCGCCCTGGTGCTCTCGGCACGGCGTGGTCAACATGGTCGAGGAACAACTTCCATCAGAAGAGTACTGTACGTGGAGGGCTGACAGCTGGGCCCACGGCCGCACACAATGA
The DNA here is from genome assembly GCF_018294505.1 of Triticum aestivum. Classification (NCBI taxonomy): domain Eukaryota; kingdom Viridiplantae; phylum Streptophyta; class Magnoliopsida; order Poales; family Poaceae; genus Triticum; species Triticum aestivum. The sequence goes on from NC_057811.1 coordinate 100,872,399, forward strand.
AATGCCTCCTTATTACGCGCAAAATAATGATTCCTCCACCTGACATCTGGGACACGCTGGAAGGGCCTCTGTATTTCGTGAAAAAACGTTCCCTCCGCTGACAGGTCGGGCCCACCAACTATATCTTCGCACGCAAGGAAGTGCCTCCTTATTGCGCACAAAAAAATGAATACCCACCTGCCAGCTGGGACCCACCACAGTGGGAGGCTGACTTGTGGGCCTACGAAGTTGACGGGGACGGAGGGCTGTGTCACCTTAGTCAATATGAACGATTCTAGCTCCAGTGACCGTACGATGTCCATCCAACGGCCTTAGTGCTTCTTCAACCTCTGGTCTTCTTGCTCCAGCCGCCCAAAGCAGCGCCGGTCGTGCCGCATGCTCTTGCCTCCCGTGGCCGGCTGTGCTGCCGCGGAGGCCTCACTGCCCCTACTATTCCCACCACTGGCCAGGCCCTGCGGCGACGGTAGCCTCACACGGCAGCCGAACCAGTGAACCCTCGTACTCCTCTCCGCGCGGGCTGCCACTGTCGCGTCTTTCCCTGCTCCGCGTCGTATCCTTCCTAGGCCTCGCCGTCATCCACCGCCCTGGTGCTCTCGGCGCAGCGTGGTCAACATGGTCAAGGAACGTCTTCCATCGGACGTGGACTGTACATGGAGAGGCTGACAGCTGGGTCCACGGCCGCAGCAAGGAAGTGCCTCCTTATTACGTGCAAAATAATTATTCCTCCACCTGACAGCAGGGACCCACCGGACGGGCCACCGTATTTCATGAAAAAACGTTTCCCCCTGACTGCTGGGACCCACCAGCTATATCTTCGCACGCAAGGAAGTGCGTCCGAGCAAAAAAAACGATTCGCCCCCTGACTGCTGGGACCCACCAGCAACATCTTCGCAGGCAAGGAAGTGCCTGACAATTGGGACCCACCTGATCGAAGCGTACGTAGCGTTGTCATTCTGGTCGCGAACGTGTACGTACATACTGGTCGATGTAGAGGCGCCCACGTGTCGTAGTAGAGGCGCGCACGTAGCATGTACACGTACGTACCGCGGCCAGTGTGCAAGAAAGAAAATACGGCCACGTACGTACATACGGGCAGGGTCTCGAACGCCTACTCGCGCATACGTATGGCCAGGGCTCGTGTACATGGCTGGGTCGAAACGGAGAAACAGCGTCGTCGTCATGTTCATGGGGAGCCAACCGGCTGGGTCGGAACAGAATGCATCATCGTGTTCATCGGGAGGGCTTGGACGGAACAGCCAATGGAAACAAGGCCTGGCGTACCCCAGAACGGAGGAAACGGCCTTGTGTTCGACCGGCCACGTTCGAAACGGGATCCTGTTCATCGGGAGGGGTCTGGTGTACCAAAAACGGAGGAAACGGACCTCCTACGGTCGAAATGGGGGTCCTGTTGATCGGGTGGGGTGTGGCGTACCGCAAAACGGAGGAAACAGACTTGTGTTGGAGCGCTACGGTCAAAACGGGGGTCCTGTTCATCGCGAGGGGTGTGGCGTACCGCAAAATGGAACTCCACAGGATACTGTTCATCTCCACTGTCGACCCCCTCCGGCCTCCACAGGCTACTGTTCATCCATCGTCGACCTCCTCCAGCCTCCACCTGCGACTGTTCATCCACGGGCTCCTGTTCATCTAGCCTCCACCACGCGCTACTCCAGCGACTACTGTTCAACCAGCCCTCTCCACGGGCTCCTGTTCAACCACCCCTCAACGGGCTACTGTTCATCCTGCCCTCCACCGTCTATTGTTCATCCTACCCTCCACGGGGTGGTCCTGTTCATCCTGCCCTCCACGGGGACCTGTTCATCCAGCCCCAACCGACTCGAACGATCGGGGTCCTGTTCATCCACCTCCACCGGAAACTGTTCATCCAAACCCCCCAGCAACACTCACTGTTCATCCATAGACAGCATCGATCAGCTTCAGTTAGCAGCAGTAGCGAAGGAATCGCTCGATCGGGTTCAGTTAACAGCCATCGATTGATCGCCCGGGTTCAGTAACGCGTAGCCTGCAGTGCAATCGCTCGGGTTCAGTTAGAGCCCAACGCCTCGCTCGGGTTCAGTTAGAGCCCAACGCCTCGCACACACGCGCGTACGTACGAGAGAAACGCGCATCGCTCGGCCCCCAAGCACCCACCGTAACCGGGGACTCCCCGATATTTTCCGCGCCCTCGCTTCTACCACGGTTTTTTCCATCATGGACGGCCCAAAGAATGTCATGCAGCTGCGTCTCCGGCCCGCCTAGGACGAAAAGCCCATTTTCTGTCATGAGTTTTGTCATAGAAGTAGGACCCCACCACATCTATGATGATACCGGGTTTTGTCACAATTATCGTCATAGAAGTGTTATAAGTATGACAGAAAAGATTTTCGTTCGGCCCAAAATGTCACAGATGTGTCTTTTTTTGTAGTGAGGAAGGGATGATGCAGCACAGTGGCGGTAGGTATATCTCTCAGTGATGAGACCAAGGTTATCGAACCAGTAGGAGAACCAAGCAACACTACGTAATCAGCACCTGCACAGAAATAACAAATACTCGCAACCTGACGTCTAAAAGGGGTTGTCAATCCCTTTCGGGTAACGGCGCCAGAAATTGGTAAACGGACGTGAGAGAGTAGTAAATATTGATATATCGAACGCCAAATAAAATAAAGTGCAGCAAGGTATTTTTGTATTTTTGGTTTAATAGATCTGAAAATAAAAGCAAAGGAAAATAGATCGCAAAGGCAAATATATTAAAGAAGAGACCCGGGGGGCGTAGGTTTCACTAGTGGCTTCTCTCGAGGAAAATAGCAAACGGTGGGTAAACAAATTACTGTTGGGCAATTGATAGAACTTCAAATAATTATGACGATATCCAGGCAATGATCATTATATAGGCATCACGCCTAAGATTAGTAGACCGACTCCTGCTTGCATCTACTACTATTACTCCACACATCGATCGCTATCCAGCATGCATCTAATGTATTAAGTTCATGGAGAAATGGAGTAACGCAATAAGAACGATGACATGATGTAGACAAGATCTATTCATGTAGGAATAGACCCCATCGTTTTATCCTTAGTAGCAACGATACATACGTGTTGGTTCCCCTTCTGTCACTGGGATTGAGCACCGTAAGACCGAACCCATCACAAAGCACCTCTTCCCATTGCAAGATAAATAGATCAAGTTGGCCAAACAAAACCCAAATATCGAAGAAGAAATACGAGGCTATAAGCAATCATGCATATAAGAGATCAAAGAAACTCAAATAACTTTCATGGATAAAAACATAGATCTGATCATAAACTCAAAGTTCATCCAATCCCAACAAACACACCGCAAAAAGAGTTACGTCATATGGATCTCCAAGAGACCATTGTATTGAGATCAATCGAGAGAGAGGAAGCCATCTAGCTACTAACTACGGACCCGAAGGTCTACAAAGAACTACTCACGCATCATCGGAGAGGCACCAATGGAAGTGGTGAACCCCTTCGTGATGGTGTCTAGATTGGATCTAGTGGTTCTGGACTCTGCGGCGGCTGGAATTGATTTTTCGTTGACTCCCCTAGGGTTTCTGGAATATTGGGGTATTTATAGAGCAAAGAGTCGGTTCAGGGGGCACCCGAGGTAGGCACAACCCACCAGGGCGTGCCTGGGCCTCCAGTGCCCTGGTGGGTTGTGCTCCCCTCGGAGCACCCCCCCTGGCGCTTCTCTGGCCCACTGGATGTCTTCTGGTCCAAAAATAATCCACAAAAAGTTTCGCTGCGTTTGGACTCTGTTTGGTATCGATTTCCTGCGATGTAAAAAACATGCAGAAAACAGCAACTGGCACTTGGCTCTATGTCAATATGTTAGTACCAAAAAATGATATAAAATGATTATAAAACATCCAAGAATGATAATATAACAGCATGGAACAATCAAAAATTATAGATACATTGGAGACGTATCAGTGATCAACTTGCAGGTTCCATGACTTTAGGGCCTATGCATAGGGGTTGGCAAACGTTCTTATCTTGACTCTCCGATAGATATTTTGGGTACTCCTTGGGAATCAAATAGATGAATCTGAAATTGTGTGATGCTTATCGTATGACCAAACCCACGGATATTTGCGGTGACATTGGAATATCTAGGTGACATTAGGGCGTTGGTTGATTTGCATTTTAAGGTGTTATTCCAAGGAATAGCTTTGTGGTGGTTTTGTGTCTGACAACAATTTCTATACAAAAAGTAATTTTGGAGTGAACTCTACACCGCACTTGAGGGATTTGCATATGATTCAACTATGTCAACATTGTTGGGACATCACACTAGTGAAAGTACTGACCCTAGGCCTTGTTTCTAAGCATTGCAATACCGCCCGTTTACTATTGGTTACCTTCCTGTTTTTATAATTTTAGATTACAAAAACCAACATCTACTATCCATATTACACTTGTATCACCATCTCTTCGCCGAACTAGTGCACCTATACGATTTTCCAATGTATTGGGTGTGTTGGGGACACAAGAGACGTTTTATTATTTGGTTGCAGGGTCATTTGAGAGATACCGTCTTCATCCTACACCTCCCACAGATTGATAAACCTTAGGTCATTCACTTGAGGAAAATTTGCTACTATCCTGCAAAACTTTGCGCTTGGAGGCCCAACACGAGTCTACAAGAACAAGTTGTGTAGTAGACATCAAAAAGCCTTTGGGAAGAATTAATGATGTTCTTATTCTTGCAAATAGGAACTATGTGCCCATAGATATTATTGTTCTTGATATTGATTGCAATCCATTTTGTCCAATTATACTTGGTAGATCGTTTTTACGTATTATCGGTGCCGTGATTGATATGAAAGAAGGCAATATTAAATTTCAATTTACACTAAGGAAGGGTACGGAACACTTCCCTAGAACAAGAATTAAGCCACGGTATGAATCAATCATGAGGGCATCTTATGGATCTAGAAATAAAGATGGCAATACTTAGATCTTTGCGTTATGCCTAGCTAGGGGCATAAAACGATAGCGCTTGTTGGGAGGCAACCCATTGAATGAATTTTATTTTTTGTATTTTTCTTTCTGTTCTTGAGTGTTTGCACAATTATGCTACTGTTATGATTGTGTTTTTATGTTTTAGTTAGTGTTTGTGCCAAGCAAAGCCTTTGGGATCATGTTGGATGATAGTTGATTTGATCTTGTTGAAAAACAGAAACTTTCGCGCCCAGTAAAACAATTTTAATTTTTAACAGAAGCGCGATAAAATCATGATTTTTGTACACAAGATTTATATAAAAATTTCCCACATTGTCCTAATTTTTAAGAATTTTTGGAGTTACATAAGTATCAGAAGTTTTCAGATTGCTACAGACTGTTCCGTTTTTGACAGATTCTATTTTATTTGCGTTGTGCGCTTATTTTGATGAATCTATGGTTTTTATTGGAGGGTATAAGCCATGGTAAAGTTCGAATACAGTAGATATAATGCAGAAATAAATATGAATGGGTTTGCAATAGTACTTATAGTAGTGATTTGCTTTGTTATACTAACGGATCTCATGAAGGTTTTGTTGTGTTTTGTGTGATTGAAGTTTTCAATTTTTGGGTGAGATCACTATGGATGAAGGAATAAGGAGTAATAAAATCCTAAGCTTGGAGATTCCCCATGGCATCCCAAGCCATTATCTAAAAGACAAGCAAGCAACTAAGCTTGGGGATGCCCCCGAGTGGCATCCCCTCTTTGTTCTAACGACCATCGGTATTTTAGTTGGAACTATAATTTTATTCGTCACATATCATGAGATTAGCTTGAAGCATCTTGTATTATATGAGTCTTTGCTTGTTTTTCTTTTTAGTTTAAGTCAAGTATCCTTGCTGAACACACCTATTTGAGAGAGCCAAAATTATAATATGAGTTGTTAGAAATTGCAATATGTGCTTCACTTAAATCTTTTTGAGCTATGGAATTGCTCTAGTGCTTCACTTACATCTTTTTGAGCATGCTGTGCTTTATTATTTTTGAAGAAATGCTCTCATGCTTAACTTAGATTTATTTGAGAGTTAGTATTTTTTAAGAAATTCTCTCATGCTGCACTTATATTATTTTGAGAGATTTGTTTGAGCTATTAAAAGCAACATATGAAACTAGTCCCAGAGTGATAGATATTCAAGAGGTATATAATAAACACTTTCATGAAGATCATTGGACAAAATAAACTTGATTCTTTGTAATAGTTTTGCGATATGATGATATAATATGTGAGTCATGTTGATGAGTGAGTGTGGTTTAGTAAGAATATTAATGTTAAGGTTTGTGATTCCCTATGCAAGCATGAAAGTCAATAGTTATGCAATGAAATTACATCCTACTTGTGGTGCATTATTTGGTCTTAGTTATGCTTAATGCTCGCTTATGAGATTTTTCGTTTCTTGGTTGGGTGTTTCTCAATCTTTTGCTAGCCTTCACTTGTACTAAGTATGATTCCTACTTGTGCATCAAAAATCCTTAAACCCAGTTTTTGCCATATGAGTCCACTATACCTACCTATATGTGGTATTTTCGTGACGTTCTACACAAATTTGTATGTGCCATCTCTAATTTTCAAAATAAATTTCCTTTTTGTGTGCTTGTACCGCTCATGAAATGGTAGGGGTGGCTGATATTTTTCCATGCTAGATGTGTTATTCTCAAGATGAGTGTTTATTCACTTGTCATTGCACGAGAGTACGGCAAAGGTATTAGGGATACCCAGTCCCGAAATGGAAAAAATGATTTTACTTTATGTTGTCAAATAATAAATTCCTTGGAAAGTGTTGGTATGGACGACACCCGTGGATTCAGTTAGCCATGGAATGTGAAAGTATGGTGAAAAAAGGAATAAACTTTATTTTCTGTTTGGGAACCGCCTATGATATATCTAGCATGGAAAGTATTGGGAACTACTCGACCGTTTTCGTTAACAGGAAAAGCATGCCACCCAAAATGTTTTATCTCTATCTTTTTCGCTTTGAGCTCTGGCACCTCTACAAATCGCTACTTCCCTTTGCGAAGGGCCTTTATATTTACTTTATGCAATTTTTAGTTTTGAGTCTTCATCTTCTCTTATAAAGCACCAACTAAGGGGCACTATGATCGTACTTGAGCATTGGGTGTAGCTAATATGCGAGTGTGTTTCATGAATGGATCAATGATTGAGCATAATGGGCTAGGGATAACTTGCTTTAGTGTTGATATTTTGAAAGACATGTTTGCTTGTTGATATGCTTGAGTATTGAAGTCTTCATGTCAAAACTAGACTATTGCTTTGAATCATATAAAAGTCCAAATTTCCATGCTACAAAAGAAAAGAATATGTGATGAACGTGATAGGCAGCATTCCACATGATTTTTTTTGTTTTTATCATTTACCTACTCGAGGACGAGCGGGAATTAAGCTTGGGGATGCTAATACATCTCCAACGTATCTATAATTTTTTATTGTTCAATTCTTTTATATTATCATTCTTAGATGTTTTACAATCATTTTATAGCAACTTCATATCATTTTTTGGGACTAACCTATTGACATAGTGCCCAGTGCTAGTTGCTGTTTTTTTGCTTGTTTTTTACTTCACAGAAAATCAATACCAAACGGAGTCCAAACGCAGCGAAACATTTTGGAGATTTTTTCTGGCCCACAAAACACAAGTTGGGCCAAGGAAGTACAAGAGGGGGGCTCCGAGGGGAGCACAACTCACCTGGGCGCGCCTGGGGGCCCACGCACGCCCTGGTGGGTTGTGCCCACCTCGGTCGCCTCCCGCACTGCCTCTTTGCTCTATAAATAACCCGAAAATCCAAAAACCCTAGGGGAGTCGACGAAACACAATTCCAGCCGCCGCAAGTTCCAGAACCACGAGATCCAATCTAGACACCATCATAGAGGGGTTCATCATCCTCATTGGTGCCTCTCCAATGATGCGTGAGTAGTTCATTGTAGACCTACGGGTCCGTAGTTAGTAGCTAGATGGCCTCCTCTCTCTATTTTTATTCTCAATACAATGGTCTCTTGGTGATCTATTTGATGTAACTCTTTTTGCAGTGTGTTTGTTGGGATCCGATGAACCTTGAGTTTATGATCACATCTGTTTTATCCAGGAAAGTTATTTGAGTTTTGATCTCTTATATGCATGATTACTTATAGCCTCTTATTTCTTCTTCGAATCTTTAGTTTAGTTAGGCCGACTAGATCGATTTTTCTTGCCATGGGAGGTGCTTTGTGATGGGTTCGGTCTTATGGTGCTCAATCCCAATGACAGAAGGGGAAATCACACGTATGTATCGTTGCGATTAAGGATAACAAGATGGGGTCTATTCCTACATGAATAGATCTTGTCTACATCATGTCATCATTCTTATTGCATTACTCTGTTTCTCCATGAACCTAATACACTAGATGCATGCTGGATAGCGATCGATGTGTGGAGTAATAGTAGTAGATGCAGGCAGGAGTCGGTCTACTAATCTTAGACGTGATGCCTATATAATGATCATTTCCTGGATATCATCATAATTATTTGAAGTTCTATCAATTGCCCAACAGTAATTTGTTTACCCACAGTATGCTATTTTTCTCAAGAGAAGCCACTAGTGAAATCTACGGCCCCCGGGTCTATTTTCTCATCATATATTTTTAGATCTACATTGCTATTTGCCTTTTATTTTATTTTAAGATCTATATTATCAAATACGCAAAAATACTTTGTTGCGCTTTATTTTATTTTGCGTTTTATCGAGATGTATTTATCCAATCTATCACAATTTTTATCCCTACTACTTGGCAATTTCTAGCACCATTACCCGAAAGGGATTGAGAACCCTTTAACACGTGGGGTTGCAAGTATTTGTTCTTTGTGTGCAAGTACCATTTACATAGTGTTGCTTGGTTCTCCTACTGGTTCGATAACCTTGGTCTCATCTGTGAGGGAAATACCTACCGTAGCTGTGTTGCATCATCCCTCCTCTTTGGGGAAATATCGACATAGTTCAAGCTGCATGAACTTGTCAGATTCCATTATCACAATGCATCTATATTTTCCAAATATGACAATCATATCAAGATCACAAAGCATTGAGACAGACATGAGGTTGTATAGAGGGACTTGACAGGCATCACCTTTTCCATGTGTCGGTCCTTTGAGATAGCAACTTTTACCTAGACCCAATACCTTGCTTTTTCCTTTGTCAGCGTAGGTGATATGCTTCCGATGAGACGGAGTAAGGGGAGCATTGGTGAGGAGATTCCCATCACCAGTCATGTGATTGATGCAGCCACTGTCCAGAACCCATTCAGTAGCTTTTGAAGTATCATCATATAGAAGCATTAATCTCACTTACAAATTCATATACTTCAGTTGAAGAATATGATGATCAATTTCGTCGGTGAATTTACCAGTAAGCATGTAACAACCAGCATAGGGATGTGTGAAATGAGTAATTCATTCGATCATGATTAGCTTGCATCCGAACAAGCATTTTGCTAGGACTTCAACAATTTCATCAGACATTTATTGTGTCTGAAAACCTGACCCTGCAAAAGAGATTAGTTCTTATTCTTAACCCCCACATCTGAATGTGTGGTTGAGACGCAATGTAGCACAAAGCATTGATAGATAAATTAGGCACTGAAGAATATGCATTTCTCTTCACAGGAGGAGTATAGTACTCATAAGAACATGCAGAGAATTTTTTAGCAGTTCTACGCACATAGTGATTTGAAGAATAATGCACATATTCATCAGCTCTCTGTCTGTTTCCCTGCATTGAAGTGTTAGTACGAGCATGAGTTGACTTGCGTCCATTTGATGACTTTGGTCCGGTGAAGAATTTGCCCTGGGATAGTTATTTTTCTTTGATGGTGTCATAATGGCATTCACATGAAGATTTTGAAGGAAAGATTTGGGCACCCAGATTTTCTTCACTGGGGAACCATTCCTGCAGTTAGTACCAACAAATCTAACAAATGCTTCACCATTATGATTTTTGAATAGCTTATAGTTAGAGTCAAATGACTCATCAAAAGAATGTGAAGTATCATAGTTAAAGTCAGATAGAGTGGATGGATTGACTAGTTGTCCTTTTGCAGCAACCCATGTGGTTTTGGGATACTGCTCAGGTTTCCAATACGATCCATCTGCGTTCAACTTTCTCTCAAAAGCAATACCCTCTTTCCTAGGGTTTCTGTTCAGAATTTGCTTCTTGAGCACATCACAAAGGGTTTGGTGCCCTTTGAGGCTTTTGTACATGCATGTGACATACAATTCCTTCAGACCTGCATTTTCGTCGGTAACACTTCTGGTATCCTCAAATGAGGGGATTGAAACCACAGAGACATTTGAAGAAATAGCAGTAGTTGAAGCATTTGAACACCCAGTTGAAGAATTTACATTATCACGTTCAGGGCATTTTACGCATGGAGCAACAAATTCATCTTGACAAGTGATGATCTTTTGAGCGAGCAATGAATCATTATCTTTTTAAAGATCATCATGAGTTGCTCTCAGCTTCTCGAGCTCTTGCTTCCTTTGAAGAAATTCATAGAAAAGCTTCTCGTGTGCAGCTGAGAGAGACACATGACGACTTTCAAGTTCGTCATATTGTGACTTTAGGCGTCTGAGATCCTCAGACAAACCTTGACTGCGATCCATTTCCTCAACTAACAGGTCATCACTTTTTTCTAACAGTTTTTGAATCTTTTCGATGACATTTTGTTGTTCAGTTGCTATTTTAACAAGTTTCTTGTATCTAGGTTTTGCTTCACATTCGGAGTCATTATCACTTGAAGTATTAAAGTAAGCTTCTCGTGAGGTTACCTTGGCACCTCTTGCCATGAAGCAATAGGTGGGAGCATAGTCATCAGCATAGTCTTCAGTGTTGGTGGAGTCACCTTTTTCTTCATGATCGAAGATGGACTTGCTGACGAACTCTGTAGCAAGGGCCAAACTTGCAACCCCAGAGTCAGATTCCTCTTCAGATTCCTTAGCTTCCTTAGATTCTTACTCAGAATCCATTTCCTTCCCAATGAAAGCGCTAGCTCTGCCGGAGGTGCTTTTCTTCTTTGATGAGGATTTTGACGACTTCTTCTTATTGTCATCAGAATCGTCGTCCTTGCTAGATCTTTTCTTCTTTGAGCCCTTTTTCAGAGGGGGCAATCAACGATGTAATTGCTTGTCTTCTTGCATTTGTGGCAAGTTCTTTTGTCATACTCACGAGCAGAAGCTTCAGTGTTCTTTGAATCATACTTTGAGGACTTTCCAAAGCAGTTCCTTTTGGGGAACATCTGGAACTTCCTCACAAGCATAGCCAGTTCTCTGCTAATTTCCTCAGCATCATCTATACTGCATTCAAATACTTATTCTTCTTCAGATGAAGAAATTGCCGTTGCTTTAGCCTTTGCCTTCAGTGCACGAGGTCATCCATAGCTGGGACCATAAATATCTCTCTTCGCAGCTCGTTGAAATTCATGAGTATTGAGCCTCTCAAGAATATCAGCGGGATCAAGTGACTTGTAATCATGACGCTCTTTTATCATCACGGCCAAGGTGTCAAAGGAGCTGTCAAGAGACCTCAGTAATTTCTTCACCACCTCGTGGTCACTGATATCAGCAGCACCCAGTGCTTGTAGCTCATTTGAGATATTTGTGAGGCGATCAAAAGTTTGCTAAACATTTTCATGTTGGGGAACGTAGAAATTTCAAAAAGAAATCCTACGCACACGCAAGATCATGGTGATTCATAGCAACGAGAGGGGAGAGTGTAGTCCATGTACCCTCGTAGACCGTAAGACGAAGCGTTTATCAACGCGGTTGATGTAGTCGTACACCTTCACGATCCATCCCGATCAAGTACCGAACGTATGGCACCTCCGCGTTCAGCACACGTTCAGCTGGATGACGCCTTACCCTTCTTGATCCAGTAAGAGGGGCGAAGTAGTAGATGAGTTCCGGCAGCACGACGGCATGGTGACGGTGTTGGTGAAGAACAATCTCGCAAGGCTTTGCCTAAGCACTGCGAAAACTATAACGGAGGATAAACTAGAGGGGACGGGGTTGCTGGCACACGGCTTGGTGTTTCTTGATGTGTCTTGGGTGCTAGCCCTGCCCCTCTATTTATATGTTGAGCCTTGGGGTCGAAACTTGGAGTAAAAGCCTCCACAAAGTCAGTTTCACCCGAAAGGCAAGAGTCCTTCTCGGACTCCAGGGCCAGACGCCAGGGTTCCCAGCGTCTGGCTCCTGGAATCCACAAAACTTCCTTTTGCGCTTTCCAAAAACCTTGTGGGCTTTCCCCTTTGGCCCAATAAAGTGTTCTCGTACCCAAACATTTCGGGAAACATCCGGAACCCCTTCTGATGAATTCTGGAACCCTTCCGGAGACTAAACACTATTATCCCATATATCAATCTTTATCTCCGAACCATTCTGGAGTTCCTCGTCATGTCCGTGATCTCAACCGGGACTCCGAACAACATTCGGTCACCAACATACATAACTCATATAATACTATATCGTCAGCGAACGTTTAAGCGTGCGGACCCTACGGGTTCGAGAACTATGTAGACATGACCGAGACACCTCTCTGGTCAATAACCAATAGCGGAACCTGGATGCCCATATTGGCTCCTACATATTCTACATAGATCTTCATCAGTAGAACCGCATAACAACATACGTTGTTCCCTTTGTCATCGATATGTTACTTGCCCGAGATTTGATCGTCGGTATCTCAATACCTAGTTCAATCTCGTTACCGGCAAGTATCTTTATCATTCCGTAATGCATCATCCCGCAACTAACTTATTAGTCACATTGCTTGCAAGGCTTATAGTGATGTGCATTACCGAGAGGGCGCAGAGATACCTCTCCGACAATCGGAGTGACAAATCCTAATCTCGATCTATGCCAACTCAACAATTACCATCGGAGACACCTGTAGAGCAGCTTTATAATCACCCAGTTACGTTGTGACGTTTGGTAGCACACAAAGTGGTCTTCCGGTATTTGGGAGTTGCATAATTTCATAGTCATAGGAACATGTATAAGTCATGAAAAACGCAGTAGCAACATACTAAACGATCAAATGCTAAGCTAACGGAATGGGTCAAGTCAATCACATCATTCTCTAATGATGTGATCCCGTTAATCAAATGACAACTCATGTCTATGGCTAGGAAACTTAACCATCTTTGATTCAACAAGCTAGTCAAGTAGAGGCATACTAGTGACACTCTGTTTGTCTATGTATTCACACATGTACTAACTTTCCAGTTAATACAATTCTAGCATGAATAATAAACATTTATCATGATATAAGGAAATATAAATAACAACTTTATTATTGCCTCTAGGGCATATTTCCTTCAGTCTCCCACTTGCACTAGAGTCAATAATCTAGATTACACAGTAATGATTCTAACACCCATGGAGTCTTGGTGCTGATCATGTTTTGCTCATGAGAGAGGCTTAGTCAACGGGTCTGCAACATTCAGATCCGTATTTATCTTGCAAATCTCTATGTCTCCCTCCTTGACTTGATCACGGATGGAATTGAACCGTCTGTTGATGTGCTTGGTTCTCTTGTGAAATCTGGATTCCTTTGCCAAGGCAATTGCACCAGTATTATCACAAAAGATTTTCATTGGACCCGATGCACTAGGTATGACACCTAGATCGGATATGAACTCCTTCATCCAGACTCCTTCATCTGCTGCTTCCGAAGCAGCTATGTACTCCGCTTCACACGTAGATCCCACCACGACGCTTTGCTTAGAACTGCACCAACTGACAGCTCCACCGTTCAATATAAACACGTATCCGGTTTGTGACTTAGAGTCATTCGGACCAGTGTCAAAGCTTGCATCGACGTAACCATTTACGACGAGCTCTTTGTCACCTCCATAAACGAGAAACATATCCTTAGTCCTTTTCAGGTATTTCAGGATGTTCTTGACCACTGTCCAGTGATCCACTCCTGGATTACTTTGGTACCTCCCTACTAAACTGATAGCAAGGCACACATCAGGTCTGCTACACAGCATTGCATACATGATAGAGCCTATGGCTGAAGCGTAGGGAACACCTTTCATTTTCTCTCTATCTTATGCAGTGGTCGGGCATTGAGTCTGACTCAATTTCACACCTTGTAACACAGGCAAGAACCCTTTCTTTACTTGATCCATTTTGAACTTCTTCAAAACTTTATCAAGGTATGTGCTTTGTGAAAGTCCAATTAAGCGTCTTGATCTATCTCTATAGATCTTGATGCCTAATATATAAGCAGCTTCACCAAGGTCTTTCAATGAAAAACTCTTGTTCAAGTATCCTTTTATGTTATCCAGAAATTCTATATCATTTCCAATCAACAATATGTCATCCACATATAATATTAGAAATGCTACAGAGCTCCCATTCACTTTCTTGTAAATACAGTATTTTCCAAAAGTCTGTATAAAACCGTATGCTTTGATCACACTATCAAAACGTTTATTCCAACTCCGAGATGCTTGCACCAGTCCATAAATGGATAGCTGGAGCTTGCACACTTTGTTAGCATCCTTTGGATCGATAAAACCTTCAGGTTGCATCATATACAACTCTTCTTCCAGAAATCCATTCAGGAATGCAGTCTTTACATCCATTTGCCAAATTTCATAATCATAAAATTCGGCAATTGCTAACATGATTCGGACGGACTTAAGCATCGCTACGGGTGAGAAGGTCTCGTCATAGTCAACTCCTTGAACTTGTAGAAAACCTTTCGCAACAAGTCAAGCTTTGTAGACAGTAATATTATCGTCAGCGTTAACCTTCTTCTTGAAGATCCATTTATTCCCTATGGCTTGCCGATCATCGGGCAAGTCAACCAAAGTCCATACTTTGTTCTCATACATGGATCCCATCTCAGATTTCATGGCCTCAAGCCATTTTGCGGAATCTGGGCTCACCATCGCGTCTTCATAGTTCATAGGTTCGTCATGGTCTAGTAACATAACCTCGAGAACAGGATTACCGTACCACTCTGGTGCGGATCTTACTCTGGTTGATCTACGAGGTTCAGTAACAACTTGATCTGAAGTTTCATGATCATCATCATTATCTTCCTCACTAATTGGTGTAGGTGTCATAGGAACCGGTTTCTGTGATGTACTACTTTCCAATAAGGGAGCAGGTACAGTTACCTTATCAAGTTCTACTTTCCTCCCACTCACTTCTTTCGAGAGAAACTCCTTCTCTAGAAAGGATCCAAATTTAGCAACAAAAGTCTTGCCTTCAGATCTGTGATAGAAGGTGTACCCAACAGTTTCCTTTGGGTATCCTATGAAGACACATTTCTCCGATTTGGGTTCGAGCTTATCAGGTTGAAGCTTTTTCACATAAGCATCGCAGCCCCAAATTTTAAGAAACGACAACTTTGGTTTCTTGCCAAACCACAGTTCATAAGGTGTCGTCTCAATGGATTTAGATGGTGCCCTATTTAATGTGAATGCAGCTGTCTCTAAAGCATAACCCCAGAACGATAGCGGTAAATCTGTAAGAGACATCATCGATTGCACCATATCTAGTAAAGTACGATTACGACGTTCGAACACACCATTACGCTATGGTGTTCTGGGTGGCGTGAGTTGCAAAACTATTCCGCATTGTTTCAAATGAAGACCAAACTCGTAACTCAAATATTCTCCTCCATGATCAGACCGTAGAAACTTTTTTCTTGTTATGATGATTTTCCACTTCACTCTAAAATTCTTTGAACTTTTCAAATGTTTCAGACTTATGTTTCATCAAGTAGATATACCCATATCTGCTCAAATCATCTGTGAAGGTGAGAGAATAATGATACCCGCCATGAGCCTCAACATTCATCGGACCACATACATCAGTATGTATGATTTCCAACAAATCTGTTGCTCGCTCCATTGTTCCGGAGAACGGAGTTTTAGTCATCTTGCCCATGAGGCATGGTTCGCAAGTACCAAGTGATTCATAATCAAGTGATTCCAAAAGTCCATCGGAATGGAGTTTCTTCATGCGCTTTACACCAATATGACCCAAACGGCAGTGCCACAAATAAGTTGCACTATCATTATCAACTCTGCATCTTTTGGCTTCAATATTATGAATATGTGTGTCACTACTATCGAGATTCAACAAAAATAGACCACTCTTCAAGGGTGCATGACAATAAAAGATATTACTCGTATAAATAGAACAACCATTATTCTCTGATTTAAATGAATAACCGTCTCGCATCAAACAAGATCTAGATATAATGTTCATGCTTAACACTGGCACCAAATAAGAATTATTCAGGTCTAAAACTAATCCCAAAGGTAGATGTAGAGGTAGCGTGCCGACCGCGATCACATCGACTTTGGAACCATTTCCCACACGCATCGTCACCTCGTCCTTAGCCAATCTTCGCTTAATCCGTAGTCCCTGTTTCGAGTTGCAAATATTAGCAACAGAACCAGTATCAAATACCCAGGTGCTACTGCGAGCATTAGTAAGGTACACATCAATAACATGTACATCACATATACCTTTGTTCACCTTGCACTACAAAAAATACACTTCCGTGATGATACGTGTTTGTCACAGTAGGTCACGTTTTCTGTCATGGATGTACATCCATGACAAATTTATGACAGAATCAAGATAGTCATACCTGTGCCGTCGTAGAATTGTTCCATGACATTACCAAAATTATCATCACGGAAGTGTCCACTTCCATGATGATAAATCGCGTGTCACAGAAGTTCCTTCGTCAAGGGTGACCGACACGTGGCATCCACCGTAACGGAACGCCGTTAAGCTATCAGGTCCGGTTTTGGATCCAATAACCCGTTAACAGCCCCGACCAATGGGGATTTTCCACGTGTAAAATCATCATTGGCTGGAGGAAACAAGTGTCGGCTCACCGTTGGGACAGATGTCATCCACTCATTGGACCCAAAGCGCCTATGATACGTCGACACGTGGCACGGCCAAACAGAGGCCCATTCCTATGATAAGGCCGGCCCGTTTGACTTGGTCAAAAGGTGGCGGGCCGGCCCACGGCAAGCCTGTTAACGGCATGTTCGCATATAGCCCATTTACAGCCCACTAACCCAGGGCCCATTTACGGCCTATCCGAATTAGGCCCAGTAGCGTCATGTGGGCCGTCCAATATAATTCCAGCCTGTTTTAACTTCCAGCCCATGTATGGCCCATGACGTCTTTCGGCCCATATGAGGCCCTTAGTAACCCTCAGCCCCTTAACGGCCCGTGGTAAAATGGGCCCGTAATGAACAGTGTATCACTTTATACCCATTAACGGCCCATTATTCAGTTGGGCCGTTTCCGGCCCATGTATCTTTTGGCCTTCTCAGGGCCCATTTATTCTTGGGCTCATTTCCAGCATTCGTTTACTTACGGCCCGTAACTGTCATTTTCTGCTTGTGAGCCAAATTCAGCCCGTGGTTACAGTCGGCCCGTTTGTGGCCCGTTAATACGTTGGGCCATTTTCATAGCGTCATCAAATACGGCCGATTAACGACGGCCTGTTATGGTCGGCCCATGAACGGACGATTACAACTCTAGCCCATTTACGGCCATAATGTGGTCTGTTATTGGCCCATGTTTGGCCAACCGATCATACGACCCGTAGAAGGCCCATTGATGATACGGCCCATAGAAGGCCCATTGTGTCTACGGCCCGTATAAGGCCCATTGTTTCTATGCCCCGTAGAAGGCCCATTGTTTCTACGGTCCTTAGAAGGCCCATTATTTCTACGGCCCGTAGGAGGCCCATGTTTACTACAGTAAATATGTAGCCCATGGTTAATGTGGCCTAGTTTTAAAAAATAGGTTATTGCGGCCACTAGCAAACCGCGGAAAAAGAACTGCACTGACTACAAGAAAAGAAATAAACAAGACAATAAGGAAATAAATAAGCAAGCAACTTACGCTAGGCTATCACGGCTATTACACATATTACATCCACTAGGCATCAAAGTTCGCCACCAGTGCAAATATAGGGAACACCCTACACTATACAAAAATGGCTTGCTGTTTTCTTCAGCCGGTGGCTGCACGTTAAGAACAAATTTTGTATCACACCAAAAAAAATTACAATTATAAAACAAAAGGAAGGTCGGCATAAAAGTTAACAGTCTAGTAGATAAATGCACCACCAGAAGTTCAGAAGCTCAGTTCATTTGACCTGACTGTTACGTTTTCATGTTGTATTGTCCGATGGAGCACCATAACCTTCGCCTTCAGTTCTCCTAGCCTCCTGAACAACATAGCAAATGTCTGATAGTCTGGATTCAAAACCATGCATATCTTGACAACATCGAACAATGTCTCTCCTTGTTTCACAAAGGGTCTCTGTTAGGGAATGGACTAGTGTCTAGAGCGCAGATACAACATTGTTTTGAGCTTGCTTATCTTGATCATGAGGCAGTTTGGACGAGATTGCCTTAACAAACAACCCAGTATTACGCAGGAATGTGCTTTTGGCACTGTTAGTGGACAGGTACTGACCCACTGCAGCAAGAGCTGACATTGCGGTTATAGTTGCCTTGCCACCTTCAGAAGGTGGCGGTTCCACCATTTTTTCCATAGCTCACTGAAAAGTTGAGGTTTTACATTAGTAGTACCAGAACAGAAGATATTAAGGAGGCAGCAAAACCAAACAAAATAGCTTTGGTTTATATACAGAACTTATTCTGGTGAACCCATGTAAAATATTAGTTGTATTTTATTGCAAAGTACATAATAAAACCAGGTTCCAAACATATGACCATGTACCATCACTAATGTATTGTCTATTTCTTCACATTTGATTGAGGGCTAAGGATAAAGAGACGAAGTTTATAATACGGTAAGCATAGTATGACATCATTCATATCACAAAACAACTGAGAATAGACAAACAGGCAATTGTAACATTGTGTGGGCAAGTCCAGCACGGAACTAGATTACAGGGCAAGATCAAAGGAACATCACTCCTCTCTTTTAAACCTTGTAAGGTGCAATGATACGCTAAGACAATTGTGTATAAAATTGAAAAGAGTAATCGACATTGGCTACAAACCATGCAGTTCAAGGCACAAGTCAGAGTAAGTAGTAGTTAAAAGGCATGAGGATTAAGGACTTACAACAGAGGCTTTGACTGGTGTAGTCATGCCCTTCTTCTTGCTGGTGTGACAGTCCTTGAAGATTTCCACAATATTTGGTTCAGGTACTTTTTGGTCCTTGTGGGCTTTCCTCTGCATTTGGAACAAGTCAATATAGATCTGATAATATGGTACAGCGAAAAGAGTGAAACAACAGCTAAGTACAAGAGCCTCGCAGTGTGCAATATAGCTACGAGATCCTATCGTCTGTTGGAATTTCACTTTCATATGGTTGGCCTTGTTCTTTGAACAGTTCACCTACAAGAAGATATATTTGTGTGGCACATGCGTAAATAGGACTTTAACATGTGATCTGATCAAATATATATAATGTACCTGATACTTCGGATCGGACTAGTGTTTAACAAGGCCTCTCCAGTCTTCATCAGATATATTTTCCACTGGAGATGTTTGGGCAAGTTCACTGTTAGCCTTGCCTTCAAAGTGAGTTTTCCTCAAGTTATACCGATACTGTCGCATAGTAGACTTGAAAATATGGGTGCAAGCTTGTCTTGTTGCATCATCTTGGCTATCCAACTTGAACCTCATCTATTGAAAATTATGGGAGTCTCATTATCAGCAACCTAGAAAGTATTGGACAGAGCAAGACGATATTACTAGTTTCCATACATAACCATACTTACAGATAAATGGTCGAGGAAGGTGTTGAACTGGGTTTTGTCTTTGTCATTATTGTACTGAATCCATGTTGGGAGGATACGTACATGACACCTAACAGCAACCGCTGCCTCTGATACTAACTTGGCTGACTCTGTAGCATCACGTGGCCTTTTTAAACCTGCCTCAAAACGGATCTCCATTCTTCCTCCTCTAGATTTAGTTAACCTATCGAGCATTATCCCTGATGTTTGTTTCCTCTTCCGCCTAGGTGCTAGTCCAACAACAAACATAGGAAGTGTTAGTGTACATCAAACTATGAGACTACATATAAAGAAGCATGCAACTATAACTTGACTCCAGCAACTACCTTCTTGCTGTTGAAGCTCACAAAGTTCATCTGATCTTGCCAACTCATCTGGTGTCAAGAGTGCTTCAGAAGTAGTGTCAGGTGGCAAGGGAGCTTGGGAACGTGCTGCTAGCTGAGTTGACCAACGAGTAAATCGTGCAGCTGGTGGTACTATGGAAGGTGTTGCAACAACTAGGGTTGTCTCTGCTTGTTTGGTGGCAGCTATTTGTTTCTGTTTGGCTTGTTCTGCAGCTCGTGTAGCACGGGATACCCTGTCGGTACAATTTTCCGCTGGACTGTGACCTTCTATTGCACCATCAGTACCAGCAGAATCTGCAGGATTCTTCCGCTTCCCTTTCCCTGTCGTTTTGTCTTGCTTCCTCTTTCTCTGTGCCATGTTAAGTCAAGCCGACAAGAAAAACGAATAACAATTTAGTTCTTCAGAACAAATTGATGCATGATACAGACGAACTGAACTGTGATGTTATACAACCACATCATAGGAGGATGTAATATGTAAGAAAAACAGGACGGCATGAGATAACCAGAACTATGATGTGTAAACTAAGCAGAAGACATTTCACTAAATTAGAAGCAATGCAATGGAAGGTAGACACCATATGAAAGATGCTACAAATATCGCTCTGCCAAGTTAACGGTGTCTCATCATAAATGCCGTTTAAACAAATGTGAAGCAATACAAGAAATAAATCATATGCAAGATGCAAACAACATCACACTATCAAGTTAAAGGTCTCTCGTCATTAGTGCCATTGCATATTCACAGCTTATGATGTGTAAACTAAGGAGAAGGCATTTCAACAAATTAGAAGCAATGAAAGCTAGACACCATATGAAAGATGCAACGAATATCACTCTACCAAGTTAAATCTGTCTCGTCATAAGTGTCATTTCAACAAATTAGTAGTACAAGCTAGAAAAGAATGTGAGATGTAACCTATATCACACTCCGAAGTCAAATGTGTCTTATGATAAGTGATTGTTGCAGGTTACACAACAATAGTAATTTGATGTAAGAACATGGTGTGATAGACAGATATTTTATGTTCTAGAAACAGGAACACGTGTCTTATTCAAGTATAATGTGTAAAGTAAGCAGATGGAATTCAACAAAATTAGAAGCAATACAAGCTAGACATCACACATAACATGCAACCACATATAACAGTGCCAATTTAGAGGGAGCACCGGTGATGGTGCACTAGGGGAGACGTGCTCATCATAAACACAGCTACGTTGAGTGTCTATGCATGTGTTGTCTTGGAAATCATCTTGGGGGGATGGAGGAGTAGAAACTGTAGAGGCCCTCCGTTTGGAAGGAGCACCTTTATCCGCTGCCTTGCTAACTTCCTTCCGCTTTATTGATTTTGAATTGTCAAGTAAAACCGACAAGAAAAAGCAATAAAATTCTCTCTTCAGAACTCTTTCATGCATGATACTGACAGTCACTACTTTGATGTAAGGCAAACACATGATACTAGGATGGAATATGTACGAAAAACAGGACGACATGTCATGTTCGCAACTGTTTGTGTAAACTAAGCAGAAACCATTCCAACAAATAAGAAGCAATGCAAGCTAGACACCACATGAAAGATGCAACCAATATGACTCTGCCAAGTTAAAAGCGTCCCATCATAAATGGAATTTCAACAAATTAGAAGCAGCGCATGCTATAAATCATATGAAAGATGCAACTAATATCACACTTCATATACTAAAGGTGTCTCATCATATTGATTGATGCGGGATACAAAGAAAACAATAGTTTTATGTAAGGACATGCTTAATAGACAGATGTACTATGTACTAAATACAGGAAGGCATGTCACATTAACATGTATAATGTATAAGCTAAGCAGAATAGCACATGCAGTTTAACCAGATTTGAAGAATTACAATCTAGACACCATATGCAACATGCAAACACATATCACGCTGCCAAGTTAGAGCAAGCACATGCGATGCTAGTGTAGGGGAAATGCGGTAATCAACTACAGAGCAACGTTCACTATCTTCATCTAGCCTTGTTGTTTCTTGAGAATCATGTCGGGAGGCTGGCGCTGCATTCTTTAAATGAGGAGTAGTCCACTTGCCTGACTGCCTCATAATAAGTGATTGATGAGGGATACACAAGAACATTAGTTTGATGTAAGAACATGGTTAATACACAGATGTACTAGTATGTACCAAAAACAGAAAGGCATGTCATGTTCAAAGGTATAATGTGTAAGCTAAGCAGATGCAATTTAACCAAATTGGAAGCAATACAAGCTAGACATCCGGTTGGAGTGGTGAGCATGATCATCTAGGACCTGAGAGCCTGGTGGGAGGCAGGCTGCTTTGCCACCATCGCGGCATTTTAGTTGGCTTCCAGGTGATGCCTGTCTTTGCTGGGCTTCTCACTAGCTCGGCCAGTGCCCTGACTAGCTGTTTGTCTTCTGGTGCTCACGGGATGGTGGTTCATGTAAAAAATATCTTTCCTTATCTTAATAAGGACCCACTTCGGCCTTTCTAATACAAGCTAGACACCATATGGAACTTGCAACCACATATGACACCGCGAAGTTAAAGCAAGCACCTGGGATGGTGGTTCATTGCGAGCGAGGTCATCAACTCCAGAGCTACGTTTACCGTCTCCATCTGCTGACACTGCACCCTTTATAGAGCTGTAACGTGTCGTGCTTACCCACGTAGAAAGATGGAGCAACTTCTCTCTTTTCTTTTCTGCTTCTCTCGAGGCAGACTCTGAAATACCCTTGCATAAAAACACAATAGTGAGAGTATGGGTGAAGTGTGTGCAGAACTAGTGCACTGTAAAAGTAGCAGATAGCAGGTGGCTAAAAAATAAATGACACGAGACATATGATAGCTCTACATCATTGCATGGCAAACAAAATTAGATTCTACTCCATATGATTTTGTAATATATGAGCACAGGAAATGCAGGTACTCCTCCAGCACACCACCACATCTGGTCATATCAAGATAACAGTCGACTGAAAATAAATAGGCCAGTGGATTTTTTTAATGAACTGTCCGATCTATAAGGAACGGGCAGATGGCCTTCGTCTACCTCCCGCCAGTCACTGTTGACGATCTTTCTCGAACCGCCAGCGACCACCGGCCCAGACCCCTGCCTCCGCCGCCCCGCCCTCCCCTCGACCTCACACCACCGCCGTGCTTGGTAGCGCCCCCAAGCCATCCCTTTAATCCCGGCCAACCTCCAGATCGGGCGTCAGTAGGTCTAGGCCCCACACGCCCCTCAGATAAACACCGAGGCGCTGCTTCCCCGGCGTAATAGGCGGACTAGCGCCTGTTATGCCGGGGAATGCTTCCGTTAATTGGGAATCAACTGACCAGGAATTGAAATTCAGGGGGGCGACGGACCTCTAGCTAAGGTGAAATAGTATATGAGGAGAAACCTTGTGCATCGCGAGTTACTAGGAACATCTAGTATCAAGAAGAAGCGGTCAACTAGTGTCTTCTGTGGGATGAATACTGTGCAAGCAGACACGTAAGATTTGCACGAATAAGGGAAGAGGAGTACCCTTATCGGTTGCCAGTGTGGTCTCCTCCATATGTCACGGCGATCTTCTTTTTTCTCCCGGGGGAACTGATGTTTTGGAGAACCGTGGATTCTTGGACAAACCCATGGCCAAATTATTGACTCTGTTGCCGTGGTCGTATATCGGCGGAGGGGAAGCAGATCCGAGGTGGCGAAGGACGGCGTAGCAGGAACAGCTCCGCTGCGGTGGAGGGTGGCGAAGTTGGAGCGGCAGCGATGAGGCGCAGGACGGCGTGGTTGAACTGGCTCGGGTACGAATGACTCGGCCTCGGCTTCAACTACTAGCCATGGAGGGCGTTGTGGTTGATGTTGCGGTGGACGTCGACATCGGGGTATCGGCTCCGGCGTGATGGAGGAGGGCGGCGGTTGATGGGTGGGATGGGGTGGCGGACGGAGGACGCCGGGGTTTCGCGGCTGGTGGAGAGGTAGTTTTTGCGCCCAGGGAGTAAGAATTGGGAATCGGGCGGGTGGCCAGGGGGAGGGGAAAACCATGTTTCGGTCTGGGACGCCCTTGTTTTTGGCTTTTTTGAACAGAAGATGGGACGCGCTTGTTTGAAATTTGGGGAAAGTACAAACTTTGCTCCCTCTTAAATTTCGGACCTACTGCGGGTCGGGGGTAGGATGGTAATCCGAGGTCTCCCAAATAGTGGGTGGCGGCGATTTCGGCACCGCGCATGTGTGCTTAGGCGGCCATTGTGTATGAATGTTTTTCGGAGGCGGTTGCGTGGCGTCTAGATGAAGCTACAAACCTACCCTGGTTTAGACCTTTGGACGTCGGGCCGGTAGGTTTCACGGGTCGGAGTTATTAGAAAAGTAATTTCCTTGTACTACCAAACATTGGTCTCACGCGGTTTCGGGCGAGTAGAGGCTCTTTTGGCGCTTCGTTCAAAATTTTGAAACACAAGCATTCACGTTTAGAGTACTCTTGAACTTTGAGGATTGACCTAAATAGACAATGTTAAATTTAACCTTGTATGTTTGAAAACCTCATTAAATTATCTGCTTCTTTTTGAAATTTTAACACTTGAAAATCCAATAACTACGATTATTTTGGAATGGAGGAGCTAAATTTGAATCTATTTTGTACACGACTACATGTGCTATTATGTACAAAATCAGAGCAAAGATTGGTGCCCCCATAATTTAGGTATGATTTACAAATGCCATGATATCAAATTCAAATAATTGAATGGACTTCATGCTAAATTCAATTTTTTTAAACCACCTTAAGTTGAATTCAAATGTATGCTAGTTCATAGGTAGCTATTTATAATGTTCATTGTGTAACTTTCATATGTATAATGTGCTTTACACACACAACATGAACTATACTCATGTTTATATTCGATTGCTAAAGCGATGCATTGTCTGGAGTTCAAAGTACTAACTATGT
Source organism: Triticum aestivum (assembly GCF_018294505.1). Lineage (NCBI taxonomy): Eukaryota > Viridiplantae > Streptophyta > Magnoliopsida > Poales > Poaceae > Triticum > Triticum aestivum. The sequence continues at coordinate 100,897,535 of NC_057811.1, forward strand.
GGATCAATTGTGTCGAATAATAACATAGACATGCTCAAATTCGATAGAATCTAGATGTCTGATGGATCAATGACCGTTCCTTACGCGAATTGCAAATATCATGATCCCATCCTAATATTTGGATACAATTTATATCTTTAATCAATGTGTACAGCAGTCTTTTACGTGTAGTTTCACTCTCCATCGGTGGTCTCTCACACATGCTCACACACTCTCTCCCGAGGTGTCTTTCTCGCACACATGCTCTCGATATAACCCTCCCTCCCTCTCGTAACCATTTACGACTGTTTTCACTAACCTTTATCACAAGCACTCTTTCTCTCACAAGCATACACATGCACAATCCCCATCGATCCTTTCTATATACATAGACCTGCCTACGTGTCTCCTGTACGCACATTATCTTTAGGCCTGTCTCTCACGCATTGTCTCACACCTCTCTTCCTAATCGACGAGTGTGATTCTAGCAGAGCATTCTGTAGGATGCCCCTTAAAGTTAGGTTGGATGAATAGTAATATCAGAGATAAAGGGGTTATCTTAGTCTGAGAACCTAGGGCTACAAATCCTAGCCGGCTTTGTCAGTGGACATAGAGTCCTTCACAATTATGCTATCTTTGTCTTGTATGACTAGTCATCCATGGTTCTCCCTAAATGCGTCACGGGCCGACCAATGTGGCGCAGGACGGAACCGAACGAAGGGCTTCACCTCGACCCACTGGACCTCACGCGGTGACACACCCTCTGCCCCCATGTCTCGTTATCTTCTCACACCCACACATACCAACATAGACACCACACACACACACAAAATTCTCCTGGTGCCTCTATCCACTCCCCCTTGCATATACACACTCAAGGGAATCTCTCGCCGTGACGTCATATTCGTCTCTCTCTCTAGACCACTCTCATTTCTCATGCTATCTCTCCCACGCCCCCCCTGCCGGCCCCTCTATCCATGCCTCTCTCGAATACGTAATACACACATATACCTCTCTAGGCCCTGCCAAATGCATCAACTACACATTCACACATGTTACATCACGTACCCCATTGATCTAAAAAGCCCTCTCTTCACGTTTATTTCGCATACAACATTCCTTTTGAATAAAGTGTGCCCAAAAAGTTATTTTAGAATTTCTACATATATACAACATTACAAAGTTATATGGAGGAGTATGAACGCTAATTTGCATTGCATGGTGCCCACAATGATATTTATTCCGCACTGTGAATTTGTATATTTTTATACTATATATAAAGTTAGTCATAATAAAGAGAAACAAAGAGCATCTCCCTCTCCATCGCATACCCCCCCTCTACGTCCCTTTCACGTACGCACACAAACTATCTCCGGGTCCTCTAAAAGTAAGCCCCCAGCACATTCACGCATGTTTCATCTTTCTCTCGCGATATATACAGTGACGATCATTGTATTTGAAGCGAAAGCACGATACGTACATTGGACTTCAGAATCCACTCATTACGGTCACCATTTATGTTTTGTGGTTATTATACAGTCACGGGCTCATCGTACAACTCTGTATTTGCTCAAGACACAACTAGTTGACCAGTTAAACGCTCCACGTGGCACCTCTAGTGTTGCATCACATTATCTCACTACCATCGGGCCCACCTGACGGCTTGTATGTACTCTACATCTACACTCTTATAAAATATAAAATACACTCTTATAAAAACAGAGTTGGTGATGATGGTGTGCCTGCCATCCTGCAATATAGGTCGTCCGATTTATATCTGACGGATAGGAAAGAAACTATGACAATTTTGCAAAAAGGTACCCATGCACCTCTCCACATTGGCAAATAAGGCCTTCCCTCGTTCATCCTTTTCTCTCACAAGATAAACTAGTCATACAAATGCATCTTGATGTTACGTGCAACGCACGGGCATCTTGCAAGTAAGAATGAAAACAAATGAGAAAAAAATATTGGACGGTGGTTCGAAGTCATGACCGCGGGCACAACAGACAAGGTGGCCTTGTATTGGTATGTTGAGCCATCTGTTTTAACACACAGGAGCTGGTGTGGTGATTATACACACACGCATGCATGCACACGAACTGCATGCACGCAACACTCACACGACCACATGCACCCATGCACGCACGCAAAACTCACACGTACACATGCAGCCACGCACGCATGCAACACTCACACGCACACACACGCATGCATGCATGCACACACCAGTACACCACACGACCAACACACACTCTCACGCTCAAGTGCTCAACCTACACGTGCATGCGCACACATCAGGCCCTGACAGACACATACACAACCAGGTGATTCCCGCGCACGGGTTGGAGTTTTGTCGCGCCTGCGTAAATTTGTGTTTATCTGACCTTTTCCCTATGCGAACTGACAGGTGGGACCCACAAGGAACATGGTCAATTTAACTAGTCAACATGGTGCCACGCAGACTATTTGGCCGGTCGACAGAGTGCAATCCGATGGTGAACCGTGAGCAAGTGACCGTATAATCACCGCAAAACGTATATAGTGACCGTAATCAGCTTATTCTGAAGTTCGGTGAACGTATTACGCTTTTCTCTCTGTAGGCCCTCCAAAACTACATGTCTACACGTTCTCGCATGTTACATCTAACAACTATGCAATACAGCACTACTACTAGACTCTAGCACAATAAATCATATGTGTTTTTAGTTTTACTAGATATCATATTGTTACTTAATTATTCAGTTTGCATACATTAATATTGCCTTTGAAATGTATGGCCAGTATCATATACCGCGTGGGAAAAATCCCGCCCTTTCCTATTTAATCGGGTTTGTATCGATGGATCGTGTGAAACAGCAAAACTATAGTACTATACAGTACAAGTGACAGTTCACTGGGCCGTCATGTCGTGTACTCCTCCGTCGTAAGAGTGGAGCGCTCGCTTTCATAAATCTTCTAGTCCCTTTCGCCGACATGTGGGACATCAAGCTACCGGGTCCACGTGCCATACCGGAATACAGTGCAGAGCAGCCGGGGTGAAGCACCCAGTCATGGCGCCGGCGTAGTAATGAGCAATGAGGCGTCAAATCACAAAGTTGCACCTTTCCTGTAGTTAAGTTGGAGGGACGAAGTAATAATGCTAAAAAAAGAACTTGGATGGACAAAGCAACCTTCATTTCACTCGTTGCTGAATCCGCTTCTCCCTCATCTTCTTCAAGTTAACCACGTGTTGCTTCTGCCGTTGTTCTGCCTCATGTGGGAAGCGGATCGGCTTGGTAAAGCACTGACACGTGGGACCGCATGTTAGCAAAGGACCAGGACAACGTCCTATAAAAATAAGAACCCCCCCCCCCCCGCTATCCGCGCGGAAAAATCACCTCCTTTTTACTAATCTTGATTCTATTATTTTTTAGATCAATATAATTGAGATTTGTATAGATAGCACACAGGAGTAACACCAAGTGGTACGGTTAAGGGCATCCACAATGTGTAGCCAAATGTGAAAATAGCTTTTGGCATCGTGGGAACCATTGTGGAAAATGTTGCCAAAGCCAAAAGGATGGAATCGAAGCTCCCTGATTGATTGATTGAAGGAATAGAAAAATGCAACGTCTCTCCTCTTTCTCCCGTGCTTGGACGCATGTACAGTATAGAGCACAGAGTCTACTCCCCTGTCCCTTCTATCACAAATCACAAAGCAGTGAGGCATCAAATCACAAAGCACGGACGAAGCAACCATCATTTCACTCTTCGCTGACTCCGCTTCTCCATCGTCTTCTTCGAGAAACCATCTCACCGCACTAAGCTGGACGGACGACGCTATTGTGTACGAGTAGTACTAGTACATTTATGTGTCCTTTGGTTCAACGGACTTCCTGGATGCAAATAAGGCGGTTGTCTCGGCTTGCAGGCGGCACTTGCGAACGACTTATCATGATCTCCCTCACTCGGTATTCTCCGTCGAACGCACTTCGCCAAGCCCCAATGTTCGAGATATCGTCGACGCCACCGCAATGGGGAAGGAAGTCAAATATAGTTACTACCTCCATTTTTTTGTACACAAGGCCAGTATATCAAAATTAAAATTTGCAAAAGGCCACTAACACTAATCGAGGCAAAATTGATGGCGTTTGCCTCGTACTAGCAACCAAGGACATTAATATCTCCTGCATGCATGCAGAAGTGAGAAGGTTGGTTTGCATGGCACTGCATTAATCAAGCGATGAGGAGTGAGATGGTTCGCTCTTTGGGCTTTGGAGAAAAAAATACGCATTAATTACCACGTGAAATGAGGACTTGTATCGATTAATCCCGCGAAGGAAAACCCCGCCTTTCTTTTTTAACACTAGTACTCCTAGTACGTAGTACGTACTTATCCTGTTTGGGTCTAGGCCTTGCATTGCCATACTTCGCAACACATTTTTGCCAAGCTTGCCTAAAGTTTTCAAAATGAAAAGGAGGTACACATGCGCACGACTGTCGCGGTCGCACCGCACCCTCACATGGTCGCTCCTGCACGCCGCGGTCGCACCGCACCCTCACACAGTCGCTCCTGCATGCCGCAAACCCAACCAAGGGAACGCACCCTCACTAACACGTGTTGTCGCATGTGAACAAACCAAACTCATCCATCCTACCGCTGACACATAATTTTCGTTCATAGAGTATGTTTATCCAACCGCATGTTGGGGAGTATCCGTACGGCCCGTGCGGTGGTCTGTTGGGGAAGAAGAAGAGGTGAGGAAGAAGGGTTAGGAGACGTAGGATATTCATCCAACCGCCTGAAATGGTAGACTGACCCATGTCAGGCGACTTGCCTACCAATATATGTTTTTACACAGCAAAAGATCCATAAAAACAACAACGTAAAGAAAAACTATCACTGCTCGCGAAACGAGACGGCGTCGTCGTCTTTGGCTGCCGGTGCGAACCAGCTGTAGCTGCCGACGTGTGTCTCCGCACCGTGGTTGTCATTGGCCTCCAGCTACTCGTTCATGCGGAGCGTGCGGGCGCTCTGCACGGACGAGAGCACCGCTTGGTTCAAGTCGAGGACGTCCGGTTCCGCCTGCAGGAGGGCCTTGGTGGCAGCGGCATCCGCGCGCTCCACGTCGAGTCGAGCCCCCACCGCCCGGTTCAAGTCCAGGATGTTCGGTTCCGCTTGCAAGCGGGCCTCGATGAGAGCGGCATCCGCGCGCTCGTGTCGAGTTGAGCCTCTGTCGTCCGGTTCCGCCTGCAGGAGGGCCTCGATGGCAGCAGCATCCGCGCGCTCCGCCTCAAGTTGAGCCTCCGCTGGCCGGTTCACATCCACGACATCTGGTTCCGCCTGCAGGAGAGCCTCAATGGCAGAGGCATGCGCGTGCTCCGCGTCGAGTTGAGCCTCTGCCTCCCGGTCCTCCTTTAGTATCGCCAGGTTGAACTGCTGGTCCGCCTGCACCATGGGGGACTCGGACGCCGGCACGAAGTCGACGTCCATCGTCTCATACCCATCGAGGGCCTTCTGCGCCGCGACCTCCGCCATGAACATCGGATCGGCTTCCTCCTCCTTATAGCTTGCCTCCAGAGAACTCGGGGATTGGCCCGCCGCAAAGCGAGCTTGGGAACGGAGGTCTGTGGCGCCAACAGACGCCGCGATTTCTGCACGGCGCTCCGGCGTCAGCATCTTGTAGTACCTGATCTTACGGCGCACCATGGCTTTCTGGCGAACTAGGGGATGCTTGATGCGGGCTAGGGGATCGAAAGGTGGGGGAAGGGGCTGGAGATTAGGTGTGGTTTTAGGGCAGTGGCTGGCGTAGGCCGAGCAGCGAAGGTTCTGTTGTGAATAGTGCTTCCGGTGACGACCGGTCAATCGGTTTTGACTGTACATCTCTCTTGTCGCATTCGCATTGCAGCCCGGCATGCTGGACCCTCCATGTCGCTCACCGAATGGAACGTGCTTCTTCTTGCGTTTTTGCTCGCTTGTGGGACCCCCGTTGAGAGCAAACCGACGTCCCTCCCCCTCCCCCGCCGCGTCATTTATACTACCACTCCCTCCGTTTTATACGGAGTAAATAAAAACAGAGGGAGTATACTACGGATGAGGATCCCCTGACGTGGCCGAACCCATTGAGTAACTAACATGCGGGGCCTAGCAAGCATGGGGTCCACCAGTAAGTGACCGAAAGGGAGGGTAAGGCGGGGATACCTACGTCAGAGGATCCAGTTCCACTACTACTCCCTCCTTCCATTTACTATACAGGGCCTAATGTGTTTTTCAAGGCTAACTTTGACCAAATGTTAGAGTAATAATATATGACATGCAACTTACACAAAGCATACGGTCAAATTCGTATCTAAAAGGAGCTTCCAATGATATAATTTTCACATTATACATCTCATGTACTATTAATCTTGTCAATAGTCAAATGCGGTTTTGAAAAACGCATTAGAGCATGGTTAATAATATAGCCAGTCGATGGCTATAAGGAACTGCCATGTCATCTATAACCATCATCTAATATATGCACTCATATAGTAGTGTGGGCTATACGGTTGGCTATTTCGCGCAAAAAAAATTATAAGTTTGGCTATTGTATTAGTACTTTTTTCCATCTCCTCTCAATCTCTTTCTTCATATTTATTGTATTTAACTAGGAATGCGTATATAGCTTGGCTCTTGCATGAGAGCTCACTCTCCTTACTTTTTCACATCTCTCTCCTCCACATAGGCCCTATATAAATGGAAGGAGGGAGTGCTACTATGAGCACTGCATACTCTAGTACAGATGTTGTTAGTACTCCACTAGTACTATTGGACAGGGAGCTTAAAAAAAGGTACTATTGGACTGGCTATACGTGGCGAAATCCTAGTAGGAAGAGCATGCGCGAGAACAAGCACATTCACGTGGTTGAAAACAAATTGGAAACCATCTCGAGTACAAATCTAGGAGTACGTACGAATCTAGCAATATTGATTGGGCGTTGTTGAGTGTTGATACTTTTTTTTATCAAAGTAGAGATACTTTGACTACACATAAAACTTACATGTAAACTAGAAAGGATAGGAGGGAGTATATTGTACGTTCAAAAACGAAACGAACATTGAATACCCTTTATATATGATTTGCGGATGCTATGATCACCGGTTCAAAATTTTGAATCCGCCTTAGGTATCACACATGCCCCCACTCGTTCTCTCTCGATTTCATCTCGGGGTCCGGAGATCGATTGAAAGAGGACTAGGGTGGGTATAATACATTCGTTTCGCTTATGAACCTACAATATACTCCCTCTGATCCCCACAACCCCCCCCCCACGGGTCATTTCTATCATAGAAACAGACCAAACCTTTATCTCTTTGCATGACACGCAATTGATCTCTGAACATCAATCGATCTCGTCAACATGTGTCGGGGCATGAACCGAATGGGATGTCAAAACTAAGACGTGAAGCGATACGTAGTGGAGGCAAAGTGAAACTTTAAACGAACCGTTTGTTTGTATGCATGTCGGACAAATTACAAAACTATGGAAATACAAGCATGGTCTAGGCCCACATGCAAATGATACTCGGTGGAATGTTCAAATGAGGCATGCGGGAGGATGGACTCGACCGGAGGGTGACATGATCGATGGAAAAGAGGGTTGGAGAGGAATGAGAAATAAGTAAACGCCACATGATTATACTTGAACGGCTCAGATAAACAATAAGTTGTCTCGCTTGGCCTACATAGTGAAAGGCCTAATGCGCAACGTGGAGCACCGACGCTCGAATATGGCTGGGAAAACAGGGAAACCGACATGTGGGGCACACCTGTTGGGACGATGTAGCGCAGACTAGTCCAATGGAGGAGCTGGCCCACGACCTCCTCGCCACCGGCAACCGTTCATGTGGGTCGTGGGGGCCAACAACGTGGCGCAGCTCCAGCACCGCCTCTGGACACGGTGACCGCGGTGAGCGACACGCTCATCGTCGCTAGACACGGTCGGTTTTAGTGTGCCGAGGGTGGCGTTAGTGCTGTGGCACGACCAACAGTATGTTTGGTTTGTGCCCAATGTTGCCCCATCAAAGCATTGGGTAGCCAAAATTTTGGTTGAGGTTTTGGTTGCCCATGTTTGGCCGACATTGGCAAGAAAAATGAACTACAGTTGGCTAGAGTTCATTGGCATGCCAAAAAAATGGCAACCATCCAAACAAAGACCAATCTTTAGATCATGACCAAAATTTTGGTAAGGTGCACTTTGGCCACAATCCAAACACACCCCATCACCCGGCTCGTCGAGGATGCACGGGGCACCGGGACGCGTCCGTGGAGTGGTGTAGCGCGGCCAACTGCATCCTCAGGACCTGAGACCATGCCGGGTCGGCTTGCTTTTTCAATGACATGCGTCGATCGCATGTGAGCAAAGGGCATCTCCAACATTGCCACGACCATAGCTGACTACCCTGGCACACCAAAAACCCTCGTCCCTCGCGACGTCATGCGGTATGTTCCCAGCCGGCACCAGCTGCCCGCATTCATGTCGTCCGTCCGTATGCCGTCGGTAAGAGCCTCGGTGCCCGAGGAACCAACTCCGGCGACTTAATGACGCACCAGGACGCTTGGCCTCACAAGAATGCGGTACTTAAAGCGGCAACGCCCAGCTAACCTCCACACCATAGCGCATCGTCCTCCTCCCTGGCACCACATCCGCCATGACCGCAAGCGCGAACGCTCTACGGGAGAGCTTGTCTTCGGGGATGAAGCTCGAGGTTTCCGCCCCCGCTCAAGTCGCCTCTCGCAACACAATAGCGGCGTAGCCGGACGCGGACGCGACCGCACAAGTGGTGGCCACGCTGGCGGCCGACGACGGGAGCACCCTCAGCCACGCGTCCTACTTGTCGCCGTCCAATGTCCGGCACCACCGAGGTCGGGGACTCCTCTGAGGATGAGTAGGGCATGGGAGGCGGAAGGGCATGGTGTGCCAACTGGTCAGTCTGTATCCCGTGTTCTACTCTTCCTCACTGGAGACCGCACCTTCACTTCATGGGTCTTGAACCCCGCCCCCGTACATAGAGATCGCAGATGGAGGACGTCGGTCGCCGCGGTAGAATAGGTTTAGGGTCGGGTTTTTTATTTTTCTGTCCTATAAAAGTTTGAAATGTAATGAAAATCTGCCGTGTTTGCATTAATCTCGGCCGGTGTATATGAACTTTCACAATAATATAGTATATTGTAGGAGTACTAGCAAGATGCCCGTGCGTTGCACGGAAGATCAAGATCTTGTGGGAGAAAAGGATGAACGAGGGAAGGCCTTATCTGCAAATGTGGAGAGGAGTGCGGGTAAATTGTCATAGTTTCCTTCCTATCCGTTAGATATAGATCGGACGGCCTATATTGTAGGATGACAGGCACACCATCATCACCAACCCTGCTTTTTATTGAACCGAGACAAAGCTAACATGCGAAATAAAATAAACACATAGGGTCTATACATACACAATTTATCTTAGGCACTCCAATAGTACGTCAACTACACATTCACGCATTTCACATCTTTCTACATCTACGGGAACCTATGAAAGGGTTAACGTAAATTGCCTCTCTCTCCTCCCCTGATTTTCATGGTGGTGGGCGCCTCCCTCCCCCCAATCTACAATCAACAGCTCACACGTTTCACATTACGTTAATTACGTAACTGGGATTACGTAGGTGTAGCATTAATCGTCCTAAAAAACCCAACTAAGCCAACCTTCCAGCATATCGCGCGGGAAAAGACCCGGCCGCGCCGTTTTAGTCGGGATTACCGGATTACTAGTAGTAGTATCGATGGATCGCATGAAGCAACAAGGTTTTTTTAGGGGGCGAAGCACCTAGTTTAAAAGGAAAAAGGCGGTACACTCACAGCACCCCTGTCGCGGTCGCATTGCACCCCACACACGTTTGGTCCTGCACACGGCTCACACAAACAGAACGCGCTTTGGCTTGCCTCTTCACTGACACGTGGGACCGCACTTGGAGAAACCAACAATGCGCCAAACTCCCCCCGCCCACCGTGC